>NC_134185.1:27852214-28455429 GCF_964188355.1 Buteo buteo | reverse complement strand
TCACCTCCACACTGCTTCCCGATTGATACAATCTGTGTACGAGGAGTAATCCAAATATTGGATTGCACATATTTGGCAGGTCTTGCACCCCTCTTCACAGACAATGGTTTTGTCATAACTCACAATGAAGTTACTGTAATACTGCTCAAACAGTGTGCTGTGTGGCATAGACAACTGCTTGGCCATTTCATATAGGCTTTCTGGCTTCAAGTCTTCAATGCCGTAAGCTTTAGTCAGGATGTATTCTAATTTCCAGTTCGATTCATTTTTCTTGTTGGCGTCTCTGAGATCCAAGTAAAACTGCCAAAGATCCTACAGTTTAAAAAAAAAAAAAGAAAGAAAAAATAGGCACGGCTGTATTACTTTCTTCCCTGCTTCATTAAGCCTCTAGAGTGATACATTGATTAGGAAGCTGTCACTCCTCATTATTCACAACTGAACAGAAGGTCACGTCCCACCCCAAGAGCTGGGCTTACACCCAAACTGGTACTTGCGGTGCAGTAATGGTGGGGGGATGGGGAGGAGAAGAAAAAGGAGTCACAAAAGGCAGCAGTGGCAGTGTTAGAGGTCTTTCCTGTCCAAACTGTAAAATAAACTCCGCTATGCTCATGTCTCCTTTAGGGGAGTGGGGCAAAAGGGTGAGAACTGGAAGTTTCTTTTCTGCAGGCACTGCCTGAAGGGCAGAATGGACAGAAAAAGAATGGCCCAGGGAGAATTTAAGGGAAAAAGAGAGATGGAGATGCAGTAGTGAAATCTGCCACAAGAAAGTAGCAGCTTGTATTAGCATACGTCTCCAGAGGGAAACCGCAGTCCCAGTCAAGCTGCAGGATGTATTGTCACTGAACTCAGCGAGGTCAAGATTTTACCCTGAATTACAGAGAGAATACCCGAGCCATTCAGAGCCAAAATAATTATACAGGATTCACTTTATCTCCAAAAATCACATGAGACAGAAGTATTCTAATTTTTCCTTCTAAATTTATCTATAATTTCCTATAAAAAGTATAAACTCTATATAGGAAAGTGCATGATTACAAAAGACATCACACGGTTAAAAGAGCTTTTCTTCATCTGCTCTTCCACACCCTTTAGAAGCTTTTCATGCACTGCATCACTAAGCTCAGGCCAAAACCAGCAAACAACATTTGTATGTAAAGAAGCCCAGGATTTAGGTGAACCTTTTTCACTGTTGCAGAGGTCCCTGCAAATAGTTTTAGGATTCCGCCCAGAAAATGTCTGACTGTCTTTGATTCTAAAAACATTCCATGGAGAACAGGGAGTACTGGGGAGTCCTGCACGTACAGAAAGACTGACCAAGTTCTCTTTCAGATCTCCTTTCCTTTGCCCAGAAAGAAAAATAAGAGTAAGCACCACCGTCCCACCAATAGCCATAATACTACAAAGGCTGACATCTCACTGTAATTTTTAATGACGCTATTATTTCAAGTCTTAAACAATGCTTTAAAATCTTTACTTACCAGCAAGCTATAATCAAGAAGATCATATTGATACAATCTGACGCCAGGGTTATTGGACTCCATTTGCCATACATTCTTCACTGGGGTTACAGCAGGTGCCACAAACAAGGAATTTATTGGCTTTTCTGCAGGAAGAGGAAAGGTGAGGAAACAGTTTCCGTTAACACAGCAAGAACCAGAGTGACTGGCTTAGGTACATTAGCACTTTTTTCTCCCTGGATTAGCTATATCACTGTGACCTCCTTCTATACTTCCACTGGATAGACCAAAATCTGTGTCAAATACCACAGTACACATTCCAGTGTGTTACCAGTTAAGTCTGTCGATACTAGAGGCTTCCCACCAATTCAACTAGCTGTGCAAAATCGTCTTGCCTCTATGTAAATTTGTATATTTCTACTGAAGAAATATTCAAAATCTTTAGTTGCTGTCTCCATGCTATATTTTGCAAGTGTCCTGGTTTCAGCTGGGATAGAGTTAACTGTCTTCCTAGTGAGCGGCTGCGTGGTGCTTAGTTGCTTTATGTATTTATGATGTTATTAGAAATGCCAGGGTATGACCACCTGAGCCTGACTTCACTCACCTAGGCTAGCCTAGCACCTGATACGTGAACACCAATCTTTACAGCAACTGAAACATGAGGATGTACATGGATTTTAATTAGACAGAATATGCAGGTAAGTATATTGAGAGGTTCTCTGTGGAACAAAAAAAAAAGCCCTAACTATTCCTTTCTCTGACAACATCACTGCAGTGAAATCACAAGGTCAGTCTCCACATATGAGCAGAAGCTTTGAAAGCTTGGACATCAGTAGATTCTTCTGGAGAGGATAAAACTGAGCTCTGTATCTCAGTACACTGATGTTGGCTACAATATTACATTTATCTTGAATTCTCTGGAATTTTGTCAAGATGAAAACAGCATGACTAGAAGACAGCCCAAAACTGTACGATAAACACAAACTCTATTTAGCTACATGCAATTTCACTGTTTAAATTTTTCAAAAGATGCAAAATTATTAAAACAATTTGGAAGCAGTTACTTGCGCATGCAGACTATAACAACAAGGCACCGAGATCAGTCTGTCCTCAGTGAAATTTGCAGTAGAGGTGATGATTTCATGCACAGATGGGACAAGGTACAAAAATATGTGGGTATAAGACTGCCCTGAATACCATTTAAAAAATATTAAAAGCCAGTTCTTTCACTAGGGCTGGATTCCTTTTTACTGGAGAATAATTTCATGATAATGCCATGTAAAAAGGTAAATGATTTAGAATACTATTACCCCAGTCAGCATTTTGGGCATTGCTTTTATGAGTTCATATAAAACACAGATGAAGAGTCAATTAATATTTGGGTATTTTACATAAACCAAAGCAATGGTCCTCTCACTGTTCTATGGTACAGACACATATATATAACCAGTTACTTGTTAGAGATCTTCTATTAGAGATGTTAAGAGTGCTCTATACAGCCATGCCCATGCTTAAAACTAAGGGATTTCAAAGCAATAAACAAAATTTTCAAACATGGGTGCTTTTCTTGAAGGGAAATTAGCTGATCTAAGAGATGCAACAGGCACAGACTTTCCCCTGCCTCCTGCTTACCCTTATCTTAATTAACTTTGAAGCAGCAGGGAACTCAGCAGAGAGGCACAGTAATGATGCAGGAAACACAAGAACACAGAGCACGTCTAGTTGGCCTGAGAACATTCCCTTTGACACATTACACAATAGCAACTGGCTAGTATAATTTGCCCGTGTCACTGACAGAGCAGAGGGGAAAGACTAGAAATCCTTGTCTAGGCATAATCATTCATTAAAAAAAAAAAAAAAAAAACAGGAAGCTTGGGGAGTCTCTTCTGACTTCAACAAAAAAAGACAGTCTGCCTTGCAAGGTTCTCTCTGGAAAAAAAATTGGAAGTATGTACTCTTGTAGATAAATAGCAGTATTTCCCAATTTCGTTCTTCAATTATTTATAACAAAGGCTGCAAGAAAGTATTAATTTGCTTTTAATCAAGAAGAGAAAGATGAAGGATTCAACAAGCATCATTACCTTCTTCATCCAGGAGGACCATGATACTATCTCTATGTGTATGTCCAAAAAACTGCCCCGCAATAACACTACTGTATTTGCGAAAAATCTTTACCAGTCTCTCATTGTAATACTCCCTGATAGCTGTAGTATTCCTTGCATATGGCAAATATCCTATTGGTACATGTCCTATTATATATACCTAAGGAATTAGATACAGAAAGCACAATTAGCACCTTCATTTGAAGCTTAGACTCTTAGCTGTAACTTAGAAATGGTTACCACGATTTCATAATAATGCTATCTCAGAAATGGCATTCTGAAAGCTATAAATCCCGACAGTTTTGTTATACAAAATACAAATAGTAAGAATGTTTAAATTCATAATCAGAAAAAATAAATAATTTTTTTTTTAGTGAATTCCGTATATTCTTGGGAAAAAAGTTCCAATAAATCTATGTGTGATTTTAGGCCAAATGAAAATTTGATCAATTATTTCAAATTAAAAAATAAGTTACTAGGACAGGACTTATGATATGGCATCTCAAGAGGATAGCAAGAAAAACATGTTAGAATATTACAGAGGCTGCACAGTCAGAAACATGGAAGAACTGGTTAAAACCTCTCTGTCTGAGGTCAAGACTTGGTTCCAACTGCACACACCAACCAATATGCTGCAGGGTTTTATGAGGAAGGGAAATCTCTCCTTTCTCCTGACTGTAATATAATATTTTTTAAATTACAACACCATAGAAAAATGTAAACGTTTCAAATTAAACACTTCTTCTGGTCAGAGGATGATCCAATCCCCGCACCAATCAATCAAACACGAGCCAACAATTTATAACCTCACTTCAAAACCTGAGTATTGTAAGACAATTTATTATAACACTCAAATCATAGCAAAACACTCAAATCATAGCAATTGCTGCAGCTTGGATAAGTTTTGTGGTTGACAAACTCCTTTTTAGTTTCTATTTTTGATACTTGTAATTACATTAAAATGTAAATGAAATACACTAGCTTTCGTCTCAGGCCAAGGGTGCACATTTTAAAATTACAGGCTATGAGTAAAGAGAGTCAGAAACAAAAGTGAAAGTATTAAGTATTCTCATCCTGGCTTCTAGAGTATTTTACATAGTAGGAAAGAAAAGGTATTTTACTCTATAATTTGGGAAACTGCATTCAACTATTTTATTAATTGTTGTAGTATAATGCGCATATTTAAGGAAGAATTATTTAAAAAAATGAAATTTTTATCTTGCAGTATTTTTGGTACCGTTAATATTCTCCTAGAATCATGTTTATCTTTTCATTGTCTCTATTTCTTTCTTCTTTTCTGTTCTTTTCAAAGTTCGAACAAATAATGCTGATGGGTTCTGTTCACAGCCCCTACCTTTTCCTCCTTTTGTGAAGAGGCTTCTAGTATTCCCTCCAGCCAGGCAAACTGGTTGGCTGGGTCAGTGATATTCACAGTTACACTGTTGGGGCTGTAATATAAATTTGTGTTCAGACTGATTATCCTCAGCCGTTGAAAGCTATCACTGGATTCAAACAGCTGTGTGTAGAAGCCACCTGTGAAAATAAAAGCAACATCATCTGCAAAATGAAAGGCTTCAAAGCACAACTTTAGAATGGAAGTACAGCACTGACAAAATACCCAGCCTTACTCTTTCTCATAAAATAGAATATGGCATGTTTATTCAAGCCATGCATCACCTTATCACAAGAGAACATCCTAAGAATCTGGTTTTAGCTACTTTTTAGCAGGAGAAGTTGACACTAAATTTTTTATGAATTCTTGCCTGTAATTGCCTTTGTGTTTATTTGACAGTTTTCAGATGCAATTATCCTACTGACATGGAAGAAGTTCTTCCACACCAAGAGGTGCAGTAATTGTTAAAAAGTCCATGTTTCTTGAAATACTGCAAACATATAGGTTCCTCCAGGAAGAACTGCAATTAACAGTATAATCACCAAGACTATGTGCTATTATAACTTGAACAAATATGTGCCTATTCAATATGCTCTGAAATACATGTAGTATCAAAACAGAAACAATATTTCATCAATTTTTTTACAACCAAATTTAAATCTTCTCATGCATTGTACACCTTTATCTAAAAAGTATATGAGGTCTTGAAGGCAATAAGGTATTTCACATGCATTGGTACAAAGCCAATAATACTGTACATTTACAAGAAGCACTAATTATTGCACCAGAGGAGAATAAATGTACCCTGAAAATAAGCATTGCTATTCAAAAAGACAAGTAACTTCTTCCAGGAGAAGCATTACAGATAATCCATTGTGCTGATTCATCCTATGAGACGTCACTAAACAAACAGGACAAATCTATAGAAACATCAGTTCTCTAAGCCCTAGCTTTACAATGCATTACTGGCACATTTTACCTTTCCTGAAGGTACTGATTGCTTCATCAGTTAGCCAAGGTTTCCAGAAATCTGCTACAGCATTGTAAACTTCACTGGTAGTTACAGGAAGCTGATCCTGTGAGAGAGCAGAACCTGCCTAAGACTTAGCATTCAGAGACACAGACAAAAAAGTCACTAAATTATCCCACCTGCCCTCTCACATAACACCTAAGTGTATCCAGTCATCACCAAGAGGAACTCAAAAAAGGAAAAACCAAAAACTTCTGAACATCCAGTATTGCTGAGCAGGAGCAAATGCCTGAACTTAGAACGGACTGCATGGCCTTGTTAATGCATTGATAAACTAATGCCAGAAATATTTCAAGCCTTAGGAGCACAGCAGAGTGGAAAACCATACATTCTGCAAAACTAATAAATACATAAACTGAATATTCAAAGTCTAAAAATAAAGTCTCTTAGAGGAAAAGCTTGAACATAAGCTTCTTTTATAGCAGGTGAATTTCTCAAGCAACTGGGGGTTCACAGCAGCTCCCCAAAACTCCACTACGGTCCTCAGAAGCATTCAGGTGAAACTCACAAGTATTTCCATGATAACCTGTAGTTCTAAACGCATTTAAACGTAAAAGAAAAGTTTTGCCAATGTTTTCTCCCACCAGCTCTAATTAGGACTGTAGTACCTTTTGGTCTGCGCCAAGCACTGTCCAAGCACCACAGCCTGGTAAGAGCCGTGCTCTCACCTAACCCTGACAGGAAGATCCCAGCCTGTCCTTGCCTTTCCTAAAATACCTGCTTGGATTCTTGGTGCTAGAAGAAGAAAGCAGAGGCCCAAAAATAGGAACAGTATTACAGTGCATGTTTTCTTAAACATAAAATTTGACCTTTCTAAGACCTTTGAAACTAAACCTACGTTATTAGAGGCTTAGGCACTAAGTCTCCGTCTAGGAGTAGTGCAATCAGAAGTCTGTTCAGACATTTGTTGCTTGCAGTGCACAGATACCAGTTATTAAGAAAGCTTTGAGCCACACCAGGTCAGCCAGAGCTAACAGTCACTAACAGACATAGTAAAACCTGATCTCAGATAAGAAGCCATGTTATGGACTGAAGGTGGTCTGGACCCAGGCAAGTCAGTGCTCTGTGAACTTGTGGATTAGACAGCAGTTCAGGAATTTGTTTTAAGCAGGGGCAAGGATGTGAAACAAGTAAGACTACGCAGAAAGACCGAGGTTACAATATACGATCTGAGAGGTACCCCAATGCTTGATTAACCTGAGTAGTATTTTTAATAGGCTCTGCAAGAAAAATCACCCAAGACCGTTAAATTGTTAAGACGGACAGGTCAGAACACAATTTAGAGCAATAAAATTCTTCAGTGCATGGTGAGCGCACAGCTTTCACACTTGCTCTGGAACAGCCTACAGTGTGTGGCATGCTCCACATCGCTTCCAGTCTATGGGACATTTGCCAAGCATGTCCAGATGAAAAACAGAAATGTCATCAACAGAAAAAAAAAAAAAAATCCAACAACCTGAAATGACCCCGTAGTGGGGAATTTCTGATCCCATGGTCTTTTTCAAACAGCAACAGAAAGGTATGTCAGTTCTGCGCAGTAGCAAAGCTTGCCATTTCAAAGCAAGTATCACAGAAACACTCCTGTATGGTTTTGTGCAGAGAGAACTACAACAGTTATTCCAATCAGCAGCCTGCTTCAAAATACTATTTGCTGCCTGTCTGCCTCTCCTAACCATCTTTTTTCTATCTTCAGATTTAATTTCACAAACAAAACTCGTATTTGTTGGAAAAGTCACTACATTCTTTGTCTACAAGGTTACTGTATACAGTTTTTTTCTTCTATATCAAAAGAGACTGCTGAATGACAACTCTTTTCTGTTAAGGTTTTTTTAAAAAATGAAACAAAATGAAAACAAAACACTGAGTGAGAATTCAGTTAAGGTGTTACTTATCAAAACACTCCACCAGTGGTTTCTGGTGACAAGCTGGTGACTACCAGAGTACAAACAGAAGAGACTGAAGTCCCAGCTTGGTTTGCGCACTCACATTTCCAAGATATGTTTAGCTCTTATTTTGCCTCTCACATTTCCCTTTCCCCTCTCTAAGCACCTCTGTTACTCCCTGATTTGGGAATCACTAACTCCAGCAATGATAGGGGCAATAATACAATCACCTACTACACCAAGATATACCCTGATAGGCCTAATGAGTAACACAGAAAGCTGGAACAAAAGTCTTTGGGGGTGTGAAGGGGTGTTACTGAATTCCCATTAGGTGTTTCAAACAAAATATTTTAGCTGATGGGCTCATCCCTTCCGATCCCCTCAGATCCAATGACAGAATTTGCTTCTCAGTCCTGTGTACTGCCAGATCAACCCGCAATACGCTTTAAAGGACACATGAAGCAACTGTTTACTTTTGAGCTATGCCAAGAACAATATTCACAGAACACTGACAGTAAAAAATCACCGTCCTCAGCTGCAATGGCCCACACATCCCGTAAACCATCAATGCAAATATTTCTAAGTGTCCAATAAGGAAAGAAAAAAAGACTATTTTTAATAATAGTGGCAAAACTATGGGAACTTTACAAAAATTCTGCCATTAGTCTGATTAAAAAAATCCAGTGATGTCAGCAGACAGATTTCCAGTAGGCCTTTCAGTAGGCCTTGAATCTTACCACGGGCTCACAGATCCACTAATGATGTCATTTCTATTAGATTAAGTTATGTACACACATGCCTGACTTACACAGCAAGAAAAAAGTAAGTGTGTATTAACTATGATGAGAGCTGGTGGTTCTAAGCCATGAGGAACGATTAGCAGTAAATTTGCACAACCTCAGGCAACGTACAGATTTTACCTGGAATCAAAGTTTGCTTGGGTAACTTAAAACAGAGAGAGATGTACTTTCTGTTCTCCATTGGAACTATTTATAATTTTAAATGCTAACTAGAGAAACTGTTTCCAGGATAATAGTTACAAAAATGTAACTCTGATTTTTTTACACCTGCTTTCTGAGGGGTTAGGAACACAGTCAGTATGACACATAAACAGATTTCTAACTTGCTTTACCTGTGGCCAGTAGTCATGATTGCCCAAGGCCGGGAAAACCTGAAGATCCGGAAAGAAATTACGAATTGTAGAACTCATATTGCCAATGATGCTAATGACCAACTTTGTGGAGAGTTCTTTTACAGGAACATGAGGAGGACTATCTCTGAAAAAGGAAAAGGCTTTATTAACAAAGGTTTATTAGCAACATAAGGAAAGGCAAAAAATTCTGCAAATACATCTACAGTCTAGTATGTAATACTAGTGTAGACTCTTTAATTAAAATCAAAGAATTGCCTAAAAGGCTCTCTGCAAAGGCTTTTTTTTAAAAAAAGCAAACAAGTAGGCTAATGTTTATCCTATGATTCACACTTCTTACAACTAAGATTTCTTAGAAATTAAATTAATTCTACTCCATCAATTTGAGCTACTGTGCAATTTGGGTTATATATCCTCAGTCATCTGCACAACCTTATAAGTTTGCTTTTCCCCTTTTAACAACATCCTGTTGAAAATGAAGTACAGTAAGTGAAATAAATTAATCACTTGTCTTTACATATTCATATTTCCTAACAGCCTTCCCCCAGCAAAATTAAGTGACACAACATATATAACCTTTCCAGTAAAAAATACCCCATCATTGATAAGCAAACTAGTTCTCACAAACACTCAAAGATACTAATCTCTTTGATAAATTATCCATTAATGTATACCATAAAAAATTATGTGATGGTAGAATGGAGAATTTTGCTATGGCAGAAGGGTAAATTAATGTTATCTTTCATGAATACCTAGAAAGTAACAGGGCATGGTACTATCAGGCTACTCATATGCCTCCCTTTCACACTTCCTTCTCCAGTCCCACTGCTAAGGCACACAAAGGCTCATAGATAACACCTGTGTGAGAGACAGAATATTATTATGCCCATTTTCTAATAAGGAAGATCAGCACAGAAGAGGTAAACTTTTTAGTCAACAGGGGACTGCACACATCCAAAATACTGCAATCAGGGACT
The DNA here is from genome assembly GCF_964188355.1 of Buteo buteo. Lineage (NCBI taxonomy): Eukaryota > Metazoa > Chordata > Aves > Accipitriformes > Accipitridae > Buteo > Buteo buteo. The sequence continues at coordinate 28,445,437 of NC_134185.1, read as the reverse complement.
GTGAAACCACACTTTGTTTAGAAGCACATGCAGCTATGAGTGATAGTAATGAGGAGAGAGACAACGTCTACGACGCTGTTATCGTCCCCCTGCTAGCCCCTGATCTAGAACTCAGGCACCAAAGTTAAATGGTCACTTTATAGCACTTTAAAAAAAAACCAATATAAGCTATAGTATTGCTTGATTCTAGTTACCTCTTACAGAACCAGATAAAATACAGTTAAAGTGTATCTTCTAAAAAGGGGTGCACTTTAGATTTAATGACCTTAAGACCTACAAAATCCAGTACCTCCCATAATAATTCATTCCAGTCAGTTATTCCTCTGACCTTTCTTTTTGCTTTTTCCACTTCCCAGCGTTGCCGCACCATTTCTATTAACTTATACTAATACTAATATACTTATACTAATACAGTCATATGGTAAATGACCCAATGAACAGTCCAACAATATCCAGAAATGATTACAGAGACCAAAATCTGTTCCTAAGGCCTTACATTCTCCATCTTGCACTTAGCCATCTGGACAACTAAAGTGACTATTTAGAAGTAGCATTTGTGAGATACTAAACTCAGATCTGTTGGTGCAAATATAAACTTGTGAATTACTGCACTATATGATTATCCAGCTGTTAAAAGCTTTAACTGCAGAGTGACTTGAATACTTACCCCGTCCAAATCATGAATGAAACCTGCTGGTTTGAATCTTTCATGAATGCAAATGCTGACAAAATAAGTTGATACGGAGAATCACACAAAAAGTCTCCAAAAGGGCCTGGGTTGGAGGCATTGGCTCCTTTGGAAGAAGAACAAACTTTGGTGCGATCAGGGGTAATGTGGTAAGTCGGATCTAAATGTAGGTCAGATACATGCCAGAACTGCCCTGTTTTCAGAAAACAAAGATTAAAGAAAATGCATTATTTGCATTTGAACTGGATATACATGGGTAACGCCAAGTTTGCTCCAGTTTGTCTACTGCTATTCCTCTTTCAAGCTTTGGAAAGGAGAATAAATTTAACAAATTGGTGACTAGCCCGTCTGTCTGATAAGTGTGGACGAGTTCTGCTATTCCTGACAAAAGTCCTTCATGTAGTCTGCTCAGAAAAACTGAAAACAGAAGCAGAGGCATAGGTTTCAGCTGTTCAGCAGAAAAAAAATGGAGCTTGGTAGGGATGGGAAAATCAGTTCCCTTTCATTAATAGCAATCTGGAAACTGGAGAGGAGAGGAGGCGATACAAGGACTTCTCCACTCCACCTGAAAAGAGAGGGAGTTGCATTTTAATTATTTTCCCAGACCTTCCCTGGCTGGAAGCTACTGTAAAAGATCACAGTCCAGAAAGAAAGGCAAGAAACAGCATGCGTGCAAAAATTTCAAAGCTCTTCTTCTCCCCAGCAGCCGCAGTAGCAAAGAAACCGGGCTTCCCACCAGAGAGAGGTGTGTCACCAACTCACTACTTTCCAGGCTGACACATTCTCAGCCACTGCTATTTAGCGCTGCACAGATAAAGGAGCTGAGAAGCATAGGAATACGGTGAACAAGATGAATTAAGCTGGTATTAGACTACCGGCCTTCAAGTTTCACGTAAAATAAGAGTAATTTCTTTCTGTCGGTTTCAAAGCCCTCAGGAAAGGCACACACGTATCTGGGGTAGTGGTTGTGAAAGCGGGACAGATATAAATTGATTTTTCCCAAGGTCACATGCTCCCTCCGTGGCAGAGCAGGCACCACGCGCCCGGATGCCGTGGAGTTTTATTTCAGGAAGCAAAGAGCAGCAGCGATCTCCAAAACCTGCAAAACCGTGACTCCTACCAACAGGAGACAGAGACACTCCGGCAGGCCGCTGCGTCTTCGGTCCGAGGCATGTACCGGTTACAGGGAACGAAAATCCTGCGGAAACCATTTCGCAGCGCTCACCTGCGCGCGTTACCGTACCTCGGGCAGCGTGCGTGTGTTCGCTGACAGCACAGGAACCAAGTTTAATGTTTTCGGTCGGTGCCTCAGGACACCGCGCCGAAGGCAGGGCAGGGCTCGCCTCACCGGCCGCCCTCCGGAGCGCCCCGGCCAACGCGATCTAAACCCCATTTAAGACCACCCTCACACCCCCCCCCGGACCTGAACAGCCACGCGTTTGCTTGTCTGGAAGGTCACACGAAGCACAAGCCAGCTGGGACGGGGAACGCCGCCGCACCAGCCTACGGGAAGGGGAGGGAACGGAGAAGCAAGAGGGGAGCGACCGGCCCGGGCCTTCCCCCCGCCGCCGGCAGCACGGAGGGGCGGCCGGTCCGTCCCCTCAGCGCCTTCCCCGGGCGAGCCCCCCGCCCGCCGTCCCCCTCAGCGGGGGCGGCCGGCCCCTCTCGGCCGCTCCCCCCCGCCTCTCACCGGACTCACCCGCGGCGGAGCGGGGCTGCGGGCCGGCCGGCGCCGCCTCCAGCGCGGAGCAGAGCAGGGCCAGGCCGAGGGTCAAGCGGGAGGCGAGTCCCCCCCAGCCTCGGCTCCATGTCGGGCCGTGCCGGGAGAACCCTGCCCGCAGACGGTACCTCATGGGACCGCCCGCGGAGGAGAAGGGACGAGCCCCGGGAGGCCGAGGCGAGCGCCGGCCCTTCGGCTGCCGGAAGCCGCCGCGCCCCGCCCGCAGGCCGCGGGGGCCGCGGCCGCCTCAGCCGGGCCGGGCCCCTGGGGGGGGATCGGGGGTGAACCGTCACCGCTGAGGCGCCGGGGAGCTCCTAGGAGCCAGCGCGGCCGCCGGCTGGGCTGCATCGACGGCGCCGGCTGACTGCAGGCGGCCTGGAGGGAGGGCGAGGCGGGAAGGCGGGAGTCCCTTCCCCGCCCGGCGGGCCTGTCCCTTCGGGCCCTGGGCTGGCGGCTCTCCGTAGCGGCCGGGACCCCTGGCTGAAAATCCCTTTTTTTTCCCTTTTTCCCCCACGCCCGGAGCCCGCCGTGGCCCCGCCGGTGCTCCAGAGCCGGGGCCGAGCCTGCCCTGTACCCGCAGCGCTCGGAGGCCGTGCGGGAGTCTCTTGAAGGAAGGTTTCTGACAGCAGACCTGTGAAGAGGGATCCTGGTTACTTAAGGCACTTCAGAATTTAAAAAGCTGGCGAAATAACGCCGTCGACTACGGCCGCAGGAAAACGCTGAGGTGCGCTGTAAATACGCGTCTGCGTCGCTAAGGCGTTATAGTGGCGGAGCCGCTGTTTGCTGCTGGAGTCGGAGAAGTTTCTGGTGAAGGGAGAAGGCTCAGCGTCAGATTTAGGAGCAGACCAGAATAACGACGGCATGGATCCCGTAGCTGCCCCCGAGCGTCCCGCTGCTCGCTGTGCTCTTCTGTTCAGATCTGCTTTCCGGGGCTTTGTAAAACCCATTTTACCAGCAGCTGGGAGTCCCATATGTCAGTATTTTTCCTCACTTTTCCACTCCTCCGAGCAGTGCCACAGGCACCGCTTCTCCACTTTTCTCTCCCTTATTTAATTTGACATTAATATTGTTTATCTTTAGAACAGCAGAAGACTTCACTAATAAGGTTCATGATGCTTTCACGTGACTTACGGAAGATATGTATGTATGGAAAAGTAGCCTTTGTTTAAAAACGACTGTAATGTAAAATGTTTACCGTTCAGGGTAAGCCTTAACAACCTGTCTCTGCATTCCTTTCCTCATACATAATAAAAACCTTATTTTTTTAATTCATGACCCCACGAATCACTTGTGATGATGAATGCCAGTACTGGGGACCCAAGTCTGTTTTCCCCAGTGATGGAAAAGCAGCTGCTCCCACCTTTCTGAGAAGGGGTGGCTGGGAAGGACAGTCATGTGGCAAATGCACCCGCAGGCAAACTGGCAGCACAGGAGGGGAGGCGCATGAAAGCTGTATTAGTTACTGAGGCTGACGATTAAATGAGCTAATAAAACTGAAGGGCAGAAGATGCTGTTTAAACATAACTTGCACTATAGCAGCTGAAGCAGCCCACAATATAGAGACCGTAGAGCTCCCCACACCACTGGAACAAGTCCTACTTTTTTCTGATGAAAAAAGTTCACTCCTAGATTTTAAAAGCTATCGATATCCACCAAATAAAGCATATTTATAATGGTTTATAATTAAGGACTGTCCTCTAGCTGTATAGTGTTCCCCATGAGAGAAAACAGGCTTGGATGGTCCTTTCAGGCAGCTTCTTTGTGAAAAAGTAAAGCTACTGACATTGAATTTTGCATTTCTGTTGGCTAGGTGCCACAGTTATGTCTGAACTTTTATCAGATGAGTGAGTTGCGCTACCCGTGTTATCCTAGCTATCCAGGGAAGCAAGAACCCACTTCCCGTGACACCACGTAGCAGACCTGAAGGATAGCACGGTGCAGTATTAGGGCCAGGAATTTGGGCAGGATGCCCCTCCTGCACCTCCCTCTGCAGCTACATGCCCCCCCCCACCTCCTGCCCCAAGTACTGACCAGCTAAAGCCACAGCTCAGCTCTGCCTTGGTTTGAAAACTTATAGGCAGCTACACCTCCATGTAGTTCACTGAGTCAGTGTGTCAGGAAACATGGACTTCCCAAACAATCTCATTTGTGCTGCCAGCGACCTGTTTCAATTTTCCTAATAATCTGAAGTGTAAGGCACTTTTCCCCACCTTGGTCTTTTAGGGAAATATTCTTCAGGAATAAGGTTTTAATTTATGTCTTTTAAGCAGCATTTTATCTTAATAAAAAATGGTTATCTGCTGTACATATTAGCTATGAAACTAGAGCTCAGGGAGGAGAATCTCAGCAGGTTTGTCTTGTACCATTTTCCCTTTGTTTTCCTCCCACCCCTGTGGAGACTGATGAAAAGATAAGCTTTGTACTCTAGGTTCCCCCAGTCCTGCCCTTCATCACATTGGTCCTCTCCTCTGGCCCTGTGAAACACTTTAATCTTTTGTATATTAGCAAAAAAAAAAAATCCCACCCACCAAAACTAATGAAAAACTCTCATAACTATTAAAACCAAAACTACAGGATCCCCCCTGACATCAAAGGCTGACCATCTATTGACCTTAGCATGCATAGGATAACAAGTTCCCAGTGAAGAGAGGAGCTGAAACTGGCTTGAGCCTCTCACTTCTCTGCCTACTTCTATAAAGACAGGGGCTTTAGATTTCTCCAGCAAAAAGAAGCCACTGAAGTAGAGTGAAGGCAATTTTTCATTTCCCATGTACTCTACACCACATAGAGAAGCTGCTGCAGCGTTGTGCACCACATGCTTTTCTGTTGTTCAACGTGGAAAAAGGAACTTTCAGCAATTCCCTCCAGAACACTGGAATATTAGCTGATTAAATGCAGAAGGAGCACAGGTTTAAAAAACTTTTTAATTTGTTTATCTGCATTCCAAAACAATTCAAATATGTTCCATTTACTGTAAAAAAAAAAGAGGCAAGTGTTTCAGAAATTTAATGCCAAGCTTAACCTGTTTCACTATACAGCACAAGCTTGCCAATTTGATGGCATAGTTTTTTTAAAAAAACACCCCCCCAAAACTCTTTATTAACCTTTCATGCCAGAAATGTGCATTTTAGCTACGTTCAGTTGTGGACGGTACATTAATCCATCCAGCAGAAGTAACATCTGGACAGAGGTCAGGTAAACTCTATGCTTTCTCATAGTGGCGAACAGCAACGACATCACCAAAGGTGAGAGTCTGCAAGTCCAAGGAAAAGACAGACACGTTAGATGCTGGACCATTTTCTATAATGACTTAACACATATTAAAGAAGCCCATGCTAGAGCAAGGTTGGTTTACATCATGTAATTTATAGAAAAAACAAATTGGTGTAGATTATTGATATTTTAAATGAACAAGAGGCAAAACTTTAGTTACAGTTCCCGTAATAAACCCAACCTTCTCCTTGCTGCTTCCAAACCCAAGAAGCACATACTGCACATTTACAAGGCAACTATAGTGAGGCTAGAAACTACTGTTTAATTTTTCTAGTTTTTGTGAATGTAGTTTCTTAAATACAGCATTGTTTTAATACAGATTTAACACCGATTTTCCCAAAGCTGATCACACTGCGAGATGTGCAATCTAAAAATCCAAGTCCTCTATACCCACATTCTACACTATTATGCATAGGCATATACTTAAGGAGAACCCTGTACTAAAATAAATGCATTCTGTGCACTTAGGTAGCTAGAACTACCAAATATTTTAGTCTCTGCAGTTGTGCGGAACACTAACTGCAGTGTGTGAGTTTTGGAGGCATTTCCTGAAGTGGAACAGGGCATCTCACTGTGTTCAAACTCCAAAGGAAAAGGTTTTCTGTATATGCATGTAGCCATTTCCAAAAACAAAGCACGTATTTTCCCTTGTATCGCTTGTCACATTGTGTTGCACTGACTGTGTGCTTTAAGCTTTTAAATATTTGGAGGTCTCCATCCATACAGATACTCTCCAAAGTATTTGGAAAACAAGCTAACTGGTTTTCCCAAACAACCAAGTCATAGGTTAGTATAGCTGAAGAGGTTTTATTTTTGAAAGTTACATCTCTGTGCCAAAAATAAGGATGAGAAGTGCTGCCCTGGACATTAGATATATTAACTTACACCATTTATTCACCCCATACTCCTGTTCCTGAAAAGTCAGGAAAAGAATGTGAATTTGAAGCAAGACTTCTTCATACAATTGCTGTTTATCATAGTTTTTAAGAAGGTAGGAGGAATAAACCCTTTATTATTAAATATGAAAATGCTATTACCTCCCGCAATATTGTAGTCTATTTTCCTAGGGAAATACTTGTTCTGTGTAGTTAAATATTATTTATGCGTGCATATATAAAACAAGTTTTTAAAGAAATCTAAGTTAGCACGGGCAACAGATCATTGCCTATATAATCCAGAACTTTGTGACTTTCCCAGCTCACCAGGGCTTTTTTTTTTTTTTTTTTTTTTTTTTTGCTTGAGCATTTACACAAACTCTAGAAAGAGCATAAACACTCTGGAAATCCACAGGCTGGCCTGCCTATAACCACTAGCAATTTTTTAGTTGTCAGTAAAACAAGATGCAAAACAAAATAAACATTTGAAAAATCTCTGTTAGCTTTCCCCACCAATTGGTTTAAGGGTTTGTGCATACATAACACTATCTGTTCATAAAGTTTGAAATAAATGCAAGTGAGGAGTGTTAGCAGTGTACGTGAATGCTCAGTGAGCTTTATACTTACCATTACCATTTTGCCATCCTTTATTTCTCTCACAAAGTTTGTCTCTTTGCCATCCCACTTCTGTACGTGCACTAGCTTGTCTCCGTCCAAGGTCACAACTGACTGTGAGATACGAAGAAACACAAAGACATTCATTTATTTGGGGTATTTGGGATTCTGCTCACACATTCAGCATGCACTATTCTATTGAATTCTCTTCAATAGATGGATGTGGATCTAGAATGATAAAGTAGTCCCAGCCATTTTAAAGCCAAGCCCGTGAATCATCCTCGGTTTAAGCACAAGCTCCATACAATTCTTGTTCGTGTCAAAGGATTAAAAAAGTTGTTTCCTTCGAGTTCCAGTCTCACAAGAACCACTGTTTCAGATGTGCTTTGGGGCAGCGTTTACGTTAAGCCCCCCAAAAATGCAGGGAAGAAGGCATTTCCCCATTTCGACTGGGAAAAGTTATGCCAAATGATGTTTGGCTTGAAAGAAAAGTGGGCAGCCAACACAATTCTTCAGGGCTGGAAGGAAGACTAGAAAGGGGCTGGTGACATAACGCATTGCTTCAGACAAGACATGGTGTAAGCGGGCAAATAAGATGCAATCTTATCTTTTTTTCCTGTCCTTCACAGTGCTGCAACTGGCAGAAGTTACATTTTTTTTTCCTTTCACCCTACCAAAGATACAGCCTCGGGGGCGGGGGTGGGGAGGAAGAAGAGGAAAAAGAAGCCACTGCAGCCCGAGAGTTCACTTACTTTGCAGTTTCTATCATCGGGGGTAGTTTCATCAAATTCCTCTCCAAGTTTAAAGCTGATTTCTGTGTTTTTGAAAGTGCTTTGAGTCCTGATCACTACTTTGTCCCCCTCGCTGCTGATAATCACAGTGGGTTTAGTTACATTCCCCACCTGCCGTGTTGCAAACCCCACTCCTAGACCATCAAGGGAAAAGAGAAATCCATCAGACATGCGGGTTTTCACTTTTTTTTTTTTTTTGCCACACATCGAGGTACAGATTCCCCCGCTCCACACCTTTAAGCCCCCACAGCGAAACTCTACCTTTCTGCTTCGCTTGTGCCCTTACCCCTACAGCATCCATAGGTGCGTGTCCCCCCCAAGAAGCAGCTCCGTGCCCTCCCTCACCTCGGGGACGAGGAACCCCCAATTCGGCAGCGCCGCGGAACGGGTGGCGATCGCTTCTGCTTCTCTGGCTTTCAGTTTCTTACCGCTCCGGCACAACGATCGCTTTTGCTCGTGTTTGTTTGGAGTTTTATCTGCCGGCGGCGTTTGCCCTTTCTTTCTCCGGCACCTCCCGGAGCTTCTCCCCAGCAGGACGGCTCTCACATAACCCCCCCATCACATTAACCCTACTGAAGCACAGCCACCCAAACCTCCCCCGCCTCTGCCAATGCCTCACCTACACCTGGGGGGGGGGGGCTTTTTAATTTTTTAATTTTTTTTTTTTTTTTTTTAAAAAGGACGGTGCAAAACTGCAGCTCTGACCGCGCCGTACCTACCCAGCGCCTTCATGTACTCGTCGAAGTTGTGGCTGTCCACCAGCTTCCAGGTAGCGCAGAAAGCTTCGACCATGGCGGCGGCGGGGAGGGGGGTACCGGGGGAACGCCGCTACGGCCCCTATTTAAAGCCGGAGCCCGGCGGGGGTTTCGGGAGGAGGAGGAGGAGGAGGAGGGGGGGGAGGCAGCCGCGGTCCGCCCCCGCCGGCAGGGCCGGCGCCTCCCCTCCGCCCTCCGCTCCAGCCCCGGAGCCGCCGCGGGGGTCCGCCGCCCTCCGCCCCCTCCCCGTTCAATTCACAGAACGTGAAATACTGCCCGGAGTACGAGGAGAGGGCCGGAAGGGTGCTGCAGAACACCTCCTCGAGAAGGTGGCCCGCGAAGATTTTTTCTAAAGCCAGTTTGTACAAGACCCCTTTGCCCCCCTCCCTTTCCCATCGCTGAGGATGCTCTCTCCAAAATTGGCTTTTGCCGTTGCCGGCTGGAAACAGCATCTTGCCTCCACAATTGGGAGCGTTGGGAAACTTAAGAATGAAGGAAGAGGGCTTAAACCCGTTTTCATCCGATACGGTTTGTTTCTGTTGTCCTTCCCCTAGGTGTTCTCTGAAATTCATTGAAGGCGCTCGGTAGTCATCTCCTCTTGAGTGTTTTTCAGAAAGCAGCCCGTCTCCGTGGGACGAGCCATGGCGTCGGCTTTTCCAGAGCCACGGCTGGGATGGATTCCAGAGTCGTGAATCTAGCTCTTCTGCTCTCGTAACAAAACTCGGGCACTAAGTGAAAGAGGCTTTCTCTGACTCAGGAACAAAACCTCAACAACTTTCTACCTGGTCCTACCAAATGAAATATAAATAATTATCAATATTTTCCTAATATTTTTAAATTAGTTTTTGACATGTCATTTGCATGTCTTTCAGGCTTTTGTAGTCTGGCCCATTCTTTGGGTGTCAGGCAAGTGATGCTTCTGACAGGACTTTTAATTTGCCACTTTTTCACTTGTCCTCAGAAAGAACCAACCCCTCTCTGAACTAACCCCAGGAATACAATCCTGATTCCTTTTACCACACAACACAATTTTCGTTAGTCTTGATAACCTAAGGGTATGAACTAGTGCATCTATTTCTCCTTAACCCTCCGTCCACTTACTTGGAAGCACTGGCAGAGACACAAAGCGCCTCCTGCAGCTGCTCGGTTTATGTCCGACCTCCTCTTCTGAGACTTTTCAGCTAGCGCTCAGACAGCCAGGGAGAGCAAGAGCATCACTTGAAATAACAGACTGCCAATTGTTGTTCATGAGGCTGAAAGGAAAGAATTCCCCTTTTTTTTGTCAAAGCTGACTAATGCTATGTCTCCAAAGTTTGCACAGAATGCCAGCCTTACTGGTGCATCTCATACGGATGTCCACTAACCTAAATGTCTGTAGTCGGTCAAACCCTCTATAATGAATGAGGAATATGCTTTGTGATTGGCGCTGTCATGGCACGGGGCACACGGCATTTGTATCGTGCGTGGGTATCATCTGTGACTCCAGTTCAGTTTGGAACGGTGTTTCCTCGATACGGTAACATTATCAAGGATTTAGTAGCGTTCACCACCCGCAGCCAAACTCTGCAGCCACGGTCTCACAGACCTTCCTCGCTGGCACCCAGGCAGCTGATGTGCAAGTACAAGCAAACTGATCTCGCCTCTCACCTATTTCATCTCAGGTGAATCATATTAAATCCTAAATGATTTCACCAATACCCTCATGAACTGACACGAGTGTCTCCTTTCCCAGTACTGACAAGACAGAGTTATCTGCTCATATAGATTCTGTTTGCAGAAGCCCTGGAGCCTCTGCTGATCCTTCTGGTGCAGATGTGTGCACAGAGCCCTGGGAGAGCTCCTTGCTCTCTGTGCTCACCGGGGCTTGTTGTGGAGAACCAGCCCCACGGACTTTGTGTGATATAAAACTCCTGGAAGTGATTCAGTGCCACTGCCGGTAGCTGGACTCCTCAAGGACACTTCTGCCTTGCACCTTTTCCAGACGGTGCTGCAGCTTGGCCCTTGGGAGGCAGCCACTTCAGGATCCTTCGTAATTTAAGCAATCATACCTCTGCTGATGGCTCAGTTCTACAAGGATTTCTCAACATACTTAGCTAAGTACCTAGTCTTAAGAAAAATACATTCTTTAACACTTTGCACTAGGCTTCAGATGTAAAACAGGGTCTGCTAAAATGCTCACATTCCTTCTGCTGCTCAGCTAGATTGCCAAAGTCATCACACCAGGTTTTATGATGGTGAGATCCCACCTGTCTGTGTTAATGATGATTTGGGAGCAGGATAAATCCACAGCAGGAAATGTTACATTATTGACACCTTGTGGGGTGACAAGCCACAGCCAAAGATGTTTTCCATGGCATCTTATGTCCTATATATTTGCTTGTGGATCCTTATGTGAGAGTTGTACTAATGTCAACAGCTAGTACAAGTCATCCTGATCTATATAAATGCTTTGCTATGGCTGGAATGGAGATAGCAGTGTGAAATACGCTGACCAGGTGTGCATTTTAGGTTGCTGCTGCACAAGAGACCAGCTTGGAGTTTCTTTTACGCTGTCAGCAGAGTTTGAAGGTTTTAACAGGCAGAGTACTCCCCTGTAAAAAGCCTGTGTGATGGAAGATGTCTCTCGAGATTCTTCTCAGAATGCCCAGGGACTCATTCTCATTTACACTAAACTCTTTACATCCCTTGAGCAGTGTAAGTAGGCACATTTGCATTCTCTGTGCAAGGCCTGCTTGAAAGATGAAAATGCTGTGGCAAGACATCCCTGTGTAATGAGTAATCCTTACTTCCAAAGGCCATCCAGGGTGAACATGGGACTGCTCTAACCTTCAGCCTTTGAATACAGGACACAAAAACTGCTTTTGGCTACCTTTCCCCCCGTTATATCCCTGCTTCGCATGCCCGCAGGCATTCAGAGAATGAGGCGCTCACCCTCCTTCAGCCTTCATTCAGTCCCTGAAAAAAAATAATCATCTATTCAGAAGAAAAAAAAAAGGGCACCACAGGATGGCCACCAGGCTCCTGTGGTACAGAAGTCTGACCAAGAGGTTCTCTCATGTGCGGATTCCTCATAATCAATGTCAGGAACTGCTGAGCATCTAATCACTGCAGCCAGTCGCTACAGGCTTAGTATTCTGGCTATGGAAATGTAGTGAAATCGGTGCAGCTGATGTTTGAAGTCAGGTGTATCTACCCTTCTGTCGTGTCCCTCCGTGGATCTAACACAGGAGGGGCACCCTTACTACACCAGTTCAGTTAAACCTATCCTTTCACCACCCTTGCAGTACAATAGCTGGGAATATCGTACTACCCTGCAGAGTTTGGTCATTAGTTCAGGGGATACTATGTTATAAGACCTTCAGATAATTTAGTGATGACTGCATTATTCAAACATTTCTGTGTTCAGGGCAACGAAGGCCCTGGAACTGCAGAGCATCTTGTACCCACGTGTGCAAGGGTAGCAGTGACACCAGGGCCTAACTCCCCTGGTACCAAAGCAGACGTAGGCACTCAAAGGCCTTTTAGGTATTGAATCCCGTTGAAAGCCAACATGATTCAGGGTCCTAACTCACTTCGGAGTTTTGGTAATCTCTTAGCATTCTGAAACATATAGGGGGCTACTTTTGAATTAAGGAAATTGGAAATAATGTGTAGCTGAAAGTAGAAGAGATTTCCTCCATTCATGGACAGCAAACTAGGGTATTCTCTGCACATTTTAACCATGTCTGAAGCCCTGCTGTGCATCTCTGTGCAGCTGTGATCTCGGTGTAACACAGAAACAACCAGATTTTAGTACCTATTGTGTCAGATGAGATGATGTTGCTTCAGGGCTGAGCATGATTTGATTTTTGGTGCTGCAGAAAAACCTAATGTCAAACAGGGCAGTAGAACGTCCTTAACTAAAATTATCTGATGTGTCCTATAGCTGTCTAAGAGATATACTGATCCCCCTAATAAAAATAAACTATCTCGGTGCTGTCAGTGAGTCACAGAAAATCACTAGGTTTACTCTATTGATGAGCAGCTCTTTAGAAATCCCAATTTAAACAAGAGAGATAAATGCTTTATGGAGAAGATGCCCAGTTATGCAGCTGCACAAGCAAGTGGTCACAGGATGGCCCCAGGTACAAAGCAGCTGCATGAATCCAGTCTTGTGCTGTGTAAATGCTGTGGGAAGGGCTTTGCTGGAACTGCAGACCAGATGATAGGCAGGGTGCAAGGTAGTGCAGGCAGGAGCAGGGAAAACGTGTTTACACCGTATCCCTTCTAACAGCACGGCATACCTTAGGCAAAGCTTCGGAGCATGGTCAGCCGGCTTCCTTCCACTGTAAAAGCTCAACCAAAAATAATGCCAGGACAGGCTAACATTAGAGCACAAGTCATGTTAAGGTCTAATTCTGGTGTCTCTTGCTAACTGGTGAAAACTAAGCGGTCTGTGATCATGCATTTCATTCTTGTAGACTCTCTCTTGGGTTACAAATTGGTGTGACACGAGATTAGGAGAGTCCTGGAAAGTAAATACCCACTAATACCTCATTATGAACTATTAGACATTTATTCGGATTGGTTTAAGCTGAGAGGACAGCTGGTCTACAATGGTTTAAAGAAGGAAGCAAATACTACTAAACATCTCCAGGGTCTTCTCTGCTTCTTAAAGGCATTTGGGGGGTTGTTATCTGTTGTCTAATATTACTATATCTACCATTTAGAGGACTCGAGTCAGAGGCTCTCCTCGAAGAATTAGCCTGTGCTAAAGCCAGCCACCTTCCTGGCTCCCAGTTCTGTGTATTGAAGATGCAGTTATTTTAATTTTGTACCATTAGGCCTTTGGTTATCATAGTATTTGTCTTTGCTTTCTTTCATGTTTAAGAGTAGAAAAACTATTTTAAAGCCCCTAAAATGTAACAGAAATGTCTGATACTGGGTGTCACTTACAATAGCTGTCTAGTTATTGTAAAATCAATACAAGAAATCAGCTTTCCAGACTTACAATTTCAGCATGGCCAAATGTAAGGTCATACACTGAGGAAGAAAGAAATACAGTCTTATAAATAAGCAACTATTTCAGGGGTAATAATGACTCAGAGAAACTTAGAAGGCATACGAATAAGATGAACACACTAACTTAAAATAATCCTTATGTGCATAAATGGAACAATAGCACATAGGTTTAAGGAGATTAGATCACCTGGGTTTGACTTGTTACAACTGATTCTGGAAGCCTTGTGTAGATTTGGTGTTCAGAGCAGCCCAGTGAGAACATTAGTGGAGCAGAAACACACTCTGTATTAAGGTCCAAGGATGCTGTATTATAACAAAGGTAGGGAATGATTTATCATCATGAATACAAATTTTACAGTATTAAATGTACAGGTGATCTCTAAATGTCGTATTCTCTTTCCGTAGCCCTAGTATATGCCATAGAGGCTGTCTAACACTTAAGTGCAACTATGTGGAATTCAGTATAATCAATCTCAAGCTGAGTCCTTGCAGCGTAACGAAAGACAACTTTGCAGTCTGCAGGGCTGGATTTAAGAAACTTTTGGAATAGCTCAATGTACCTTCATTCTGTTTGTCCATACTGAAGCACTCCATTTGCTGCGATATCCTGAAATCACTCTCAACAGCAGATGAGATTTAGACAGTAAATCAGTTTTATTTGACTGAATTACAAATTTAAGAAAATAACTACTGAATTTGGAAAAGAGATGCAAAGTAATAACTCAGCTCATTAACTACCTGCATTTGGATATTCCCAGGGTCCTCCTCTGTTCCACTCAGCTGTGGACTGACAGGACAGAGTCACAGCCTGCTGGAGCCAGAAATGGTCCCTCAGATGCAGCTGGAGACAGACTCCTCCGGGTTTGTCTCCTCTAAATCGGAATCTCTCACCTGGAGCAAGCCGTTTCCTCCAAAGTTCTAAACTAGCAGTGGGTTATGGGGAGTGTTAATGCACCCCAGAGAAATGTCTGAATTCCACAGTCTTGATAAATAATTTAATTAGGTTATCAATTTATGGGCCTGTTGTTGATGAAAAAATGTCTGTAACATATCAGGCAGAGGTGCTTTCGAAATGCAACCTCATGCTAGGTGACCTAGATAGAATTACGCACCTAACTTGATTCATTCAAGAGTGCAACTATATCCCTGCTATACATCTTGGTTTGTGACCAAGCGTTGAGTCATTTCTCAGTTTTCATGAGTCTAAATATGTAAACTTCCTGTAACGCAAAATTCTAGAGCAACCTGAAGCACTGCAGGGTTAAGGTAGCTCATTACTAGCTTTAAATAGGGACTAGTACCAAGACAAACTTGGCCAAAACTTCAGTCTTCCTGGCTGTTTGGAGGCAATCCCAGAGAAACAGAAGTAAAAGTGGTCTGTTCAGTCTGGTATACAAAACTCCAGCCACTGGAAGTTAAGCCTAGAGAAATTTATATTAAAAATTAAGTGCATATTAGCTGTGAGGAGACTTAACCCCTTGACCAACTTTCAAACTGTCTTACTAGACTTTTCATCCCTGCAAGTTCTAAACTATGCTAACAACGACAGCTATTACATGATGCAGGAAGTAATTCAGAGAAGTTCCATATCCTGGATTATGCAAGAAATGACATCAGATGGTCACAATGGGTGAGTCTAAACCAGGACTTAAAAACACATCCCACTTGCTGAGTGTGGGTTCATACTTTGCAAAATCCAGAGTCTACTATGGGAAAAGATGCAGATATACACAGAAAGGAAAATAGACATGTAGTCCCTCCCCGGATAATCATGGGACTCACTTTCTGGACTGTACTGCAGCAAGTGCCAGTGGAGAAGCATAGATACAGCCACTATTCCTTTCATTCTATACATCCATGTGTACATGTTTCAAAAGACTTCCCCCTCAGTGTGGCAGTGGTAAACATAACCCGGACCCTCTGTGTATCACAAAATCCTTAACTAATCTTGTAATAGTTAAACAAGGCTTCTAATAGCATCTTCCTCCAGACCTTTGAAACTTTCTTGAACGGCTGATCAGAGCTGCAGCCAGAGCTCAGAACATCCAGAGTCCAGAGCCAGCGGAGGGTGCAGGAGCAGGGTGACTTGCTCACACCGCGACTGGCTCAGCTGTTCTGCTAAAAGAAGGGCTACAGAGGGGAAACGTGGCACAACTTTCATGCCTTTAACTCCATCTCATTGTCCTTTGTCTCCTCCACCCTTAAATATAATCCTTCTTACATGTCAGCATTTCATTTTATCCTTTATAAATTTACCTAGAAGTTTCCACTCATAACAGCCCATGTTTAAAAAAAATAAAAATAAAAATGCAAAGTCAAGAGTTCAAAGGCTGTCTGAAAGAACATGCCTGAAAGAAACTTATTTCAGCACTTTCTTATATTGCAACACCATCTCTATTTGCATAATCACATGCTATTTTGTTTCTAGAGAAGCTTCCCTCTCTCAATGCTCAAGAGAAAGGCTGTTCAGGGACTGGCTCAAGGCTCTTTAATGAGTCTGTCTGATATATAAGCTCTCTACCCAGTACTTGCTGGGAGGAATAGCAATGAGTTGTCCTTCTACCATCTCATTTTACCGAACATGGAGGCAGTTAAAGAGATTAGTTTCTTATACTGGGTGTTTAAAGCACTAACAGTTGATGTTGGGCATAAGAAGGTTTAAGCGAGCGAAGCAAGGGGTGAGCACTGAAGAAAGGAAGCGAGTAGATGGGTGTGAGCTTCGAACAGAGTTAGACGAGAAATTCAGAGGGACGGAAGGAATGGGACGGGATTGTTGAGCCATTGAAGTAGAAGGTGGGCACAAACTTGGGAGGAGCAAGCAGGTTCAACACCTGTAGCTCTCCCGCGAATGCACATACGGCGGGTTTCCTGTTTTTCACTTAAAGGGCGCTTTTCTTCAGGACACTGTTGCTCAGCCCCTGCCGTCTGCTGGAAGCTGGAGGAGGCCTCGATGGCCGCCGGGCAGAGCCCGTCTCCGTGGCGCGGTGGGCGGCTGCTGGGCCATGGAGGTGCTGCTGGGGAACGGGGAGGGGGTTGTGCCGGAGCGACAGCTATGCTGGAGAGCAAGAAGTAACGTTATTGTGAATAAACCGTTTATTTAGCTGAGCAGATGGATGCCATCCGCATGGAAGGCGCCTCGGAGGGGAGTTCGCCTGCCCTCCGCCACCTGCTGCAGCTCTGAGGGAGAAGGTTGGAGCCCCGTCCATCGTCCCACCGGCGCCGGGCGGTCGGGGCATTACCACAGCTGCCCCTCTTTTTCACGTTACCCTTCACCGCGAAAGTGGCCCAAATTCTGCCATTTCCCGGGCGCTGCCAGCCGAGGAGCGGGGCGAGGCGGTGAGGAAGGCGAAGGGCCGTCAGCCTGCCTGCCGCGGGCTCGGGCGCCATCTTGTGCCCGCAGGGCGGGAAGCGCCCGGCTGCAGCCCTCGGGCAGAAAAATCTGCTCCCGTCCCCTCAGGAAGGTCGGTGCGTTGTTCGGAGGCGACTTCTGGAATAACGCTGGGGGTTAACAGCAAGTTTGCATGCCCCTGCTTTTTGTTTACCCTGCTGATGTATCATTTACAAATGTGCCCAAGGGATCTGGGGGAAAAAAAAACCAAACCAACAACAACCATATAGGAAGGTTAAACCAGTCTCTCACAGATTAGCTTTTCCGTACACTGTGTGATAAACACTGGATTTACAGCATCAGTCACTGCACGGCAGAGTCCCAGGAATAAAGCACTGGTAAGGATTGTCTAAATGCTCACATCAGGGCCCTTTACATGCAGGCAACTGCTGAATACATGTTTAATCCAGAAAAGCCCACAGCATGCTGGCTTTCTTTCTATCAACAGCCAAAAACCCCATTTTCCATCAAACGTAAGTCTTGCATTAAAATCTGGAGATCTGGCATTAGGATGTGGCACAAGACAGGGCAGAGCAATGGCCTTCAGGCCTCCTGTCGCTCCCAGCCATCTTGGGATAGGAACCGGTCCCCACTGGGCTGAACAGGGAAATAAACCAAAATAATAAAATAACAGCTCTCAGCATGTATTGCTAATTACTATCCGAAGTAGAGCAGCTTCAGGTGGGGAAGATGAAACAGAGTTCTCCCTAAGAAAGGTCAAAACTAGTCATCTATGGCAGTACTGGCACCCTAGCCCAAATCGCAGAGCGAGCATCTAAAGCAGGGTAGGCTGCAAGCCAGACTCAGCCACCTGTTTTATGACAGAATTTAGAGGTTGAAAATGCTTTTGGCCGGTTCAGCCCTCCATGTCCAAGTGCAGCATCTCTCCTTTGCCCAGGCAGTGTGAGCCAGTTTCCACCGAGAGGTCTGGCCCTCCGAACCGGCGGTGACGTGCTCCTGCTGACTGGGCGAGGAAGTACAGAAAACGTGTAGAAAACAGAGGGGAATGAATTAATAAAGTAAACGCCACCTTCTCTGGACCTATCAAAGAATTTCCCCAAATCTTAAGTGTAATTCACGTGGGACTGTTTTCGCCTTGGTACAAGGGGAAGCGGGAAGGAGTGCCGCACATCTCCGAATGGCAGCAGCCCTGTGGCGTGGGGAAGCTTCAGCCGGCATTATTTTTCCAAGCTTACGTAAACCATTGGAACGATGTTCTCAGCAACACAAGATGCCTCCTGTTTGCCGTCACTCAACTTTCTGAATACACAGAGACACCAAGGTTTCCCTTAGGGAAACCCTTGAAGTGAAGGTCTCAGACAGTCCCTCTCACCAGGCTGGCTCACACCCTTTCTGCACTTTTGCTCTCCAGCAGCTGTCTCCCAGCTGGTTTTGAGGTCTCTGAAAACTGTCTCCCTCCACTTACTTGCACGAACTACCTGGCAGGCTGAGGATCCCACTAGATGGCAGGACAGTTTAAGCCCTTGCTATTTCTACCCAAATCGCTTCAAAGCAAGTGCCCTGGGTCCCCAGTGGGCTCAGCCCCGCTGGCCTCTGTGCTGGGTGGACCCTGGGGAACCCACACGTACCACGGTGGGTCTGGGGCTTATGCTCGCTGAGCACAGCAAATACAGCTTGTGCCAAACCGGTGGAGAAAAGCATGCAGAAATCTCTGCCCAGTTGCTTTTTACAGGCTTTATCACACAGAGAGCACCAGCAGACAGAACAGAGGAATATGAACTAGTCCTAAGTAATTTGCTAAATGTTGAAGTATTCCTATTTGTATGTGTGATACATAAAGGATATTTGGAATACTGATGGTAAAGTGCAGCTTAAACCTCTTCTAGCCACTGCTCTGTTGTAATTTTTAACTAATGCAAGTGCAGTTATATTATTTTATATGATCACCATTGTATGAAAACTGTGCAACACAGAAGTGGCCACTGTGGGTCAGATCGTAGGTCCACGTATCTAAATATGACATCTTGGATAGTGCAAACATATATGATGTTTCCACTAACTAGCCTCCTTGCCTCCAAGCATGTGTGTTCATGGACTTTCTGAGCTGGAAAAAATTTTCTATATGATTAGTAACTCATGACTTATAAAACTAAAGTTAGGTATAATTCACACTGTAGTTAGTATAAAACCGATCTTTGTCTTCAGTGACAACTAGATCTGGCCTGTATATTGCTGTACTATCAATGCTCTGGAAACTTCTTTTAAAGCATACCACTTTAAGAACTGCTTTGCCACTCATTTCACCCATCCAAGCTCAGCCTATGCAGTACTGTACCAGAGTGATGGTATACGGCACAGGTGGAGATAGCTGTATGAAGAATCATAGCAAATAGGCTTAATTTTAAAAAATGTTTAATTACTTCTCTTAATCTCACTAAATGAGAACATTCTAATAATCAGTCCCCTACCTCAAAACCTACTTAGTCCTTTATTGCCTTCCAGATAACAAATTGAACTTTCCTGTTTTATAGCAACAAAAGATGCACCTCAGCATGTTCACCCACCTCTTAAATGAAGCTTCTGATGAAGGGCTGACCCAGATAAAATTACCTTCCTAATGACATCTGCAAAAGATCTGAGGCTAATTTTCTGTATATTCAAAGTACCTAAATTGTTTTATATATGCACAACGAAGTTACAAGTGTATTTCCTGCCTTTTTTTTTTTTTAATATGCAGACTGACTAAGAATGAATAATTGCTTGATTAAGTTCTAAAATTTGGAGACAACAAAGGTACCTTTTTTGCTTGGTACTGAAATGAACTTCTTTGCTCTCTAAAAACCCAGGTTAGTGCTATAAACTGATGAAAAAGATGCTATTACCTGTACTGCACTTGCTGGAATGGAAATTGGGATTAATGCATTATAATACCAGATTAGCCTTAATAGAAGTTTGCCGCTGTAATTTATCAAGGTAATTAAGTATATACCTAATTTTAGGCACTAAGTAGTTCTATTGACTTCTGTGAGACTAGGCTGCATTTAAAGTTAAGCATGTTTTAAAATACTCCGCTGATTCAGGGCCATAGCTTTGTTACTCTCTAGATTAAGAGAATGCACTGTCATCAATTACCCATTAGCAGAGCTAATGGGAGGTACAGCCTGGATAATGGTTGAAACTGGATAAACTGGCTCAGTGAGAAATGTATTCAGAAACACTTAATTTGCTCTTTACAGGTTTAGCCAAAGTTTAGTAGAAGTATTACCTGTCTTCAAGATAACAAAAAGAAAAGAACCAGAGCTTTTCCAACTTCAGCTGTGCCTAAGATAGTAACCCTGCCTAAACCCCAGACTACTAGACAGCATCGCACAGAGACTCCCAGACACCTCCTGTCAGGCTGAGTCAAGTGTAATACACAATTAACAAATTCTTCTGGACCAAAATTTATGTGGCACAACATCTCCCACACCAACCAGTGTTTGCGGTTCTGTTTATACTGGTCAGAAATATGCAGCTGGCTCAGAACTGGAAAGGTTTATTTAACAAAATCAGGGCGTAACTAGATATTCCTCTTCTTTCTATATCTGAACTAACTACAAAAGATCTCTCTCACACAACCTGGACTAATAAATGTTTAGACACAAACCATACATGCGTGTGGCAAAGAAGTACTTCTGCATCTGTAGCTTGGCTGATCTGCAACTAGATTGATACACAGGGAAATGAGGACTGTATATGTGACCCACATATAGATCAAAAATGTTCATCCTGCTTTTAATTGAGTTGCATTTTAAATCTTCCTGTTAGTCTTTACTTCTTCTGCAGTTTTTCTAATTCTCTGTTAAAATTCTTCTTTCTAGGCAGCAACTTAGTCTTTCTCAATGACAGGTTCATACAGCTCAAGTACAAAGTAGGCACCAATTTTCCAGTGTTGAGCATTCTGACTAGTTCTAAGCTATACATCTGTGAGCAGTTAACTCCATGTATGTGTATAGCTGTGGAATGGTTTTTATACAGAGTTTAGCACATGAATAATTTGCTAAATTCAGCTGGTTCATAATTGGTGTTTTCATAGTGAAAAACTTCAAAGCATCTTAGGCTAACAAAATACTTACTTTTAAGTATCTATTCTTATAAGCCAAATTTCAGTGCCTGTATTCTCTAAGAGAAGAATCTAAATATATCCAGTGCTGCAACTGTGAAAGAAGAGGAGAATTCAATATAGGCCATGACCCAGAAGAGCACTTTAGCATATGCTCCAGTTAAAGCACATAAGGAATTCTGTTTCAGTAATACTCAGCTACTTGATTTTCATGGGATCATTTTAACTTCTTAAAATTGAGCAATTTTATGCACTGTGATGCTATAAAGGAGGCTGGTATATGAGAATGGGACTGCAACCCAGAACAAGAGTGAGTACCACAAATATAGTTAGCTCCGAGTCCCTCTCCACTGCAGTTTTCAACTCTGGTCCTCCAGTGCCTAGTTCAGTCTTTTAGACTTCCTTAAGCCACCTGTTTTGCTCCAGTGGAGTAAGTTATTTTACCTTTCCAAACCTGAAAGTAATTCTGCGATGTTGCACTTATTAAATGAATACAGGTAAGTGGAGCGAATTAAGTGTCAGTTCAGTTGGATGAAACTGAATCCTTTCCTGAACGGTCCCCCAAAGACAGTGTGTGAGTAAATGCACAGTAGGAATGGTAGGTGTGCAGAGAGACCTCTTAGAAGCTCTCTGCCAGCTATAAAATACACAAATATTTTACAGATGGAATACTGGTCAAACGTGGAATGCACCCATCAGAGATGCTTCCTCTGTCTGGCTACAGCCCAGCAGAGAGATTGTGTGGGCAAATAGAAGCATTTGAGAAGTACATAAATGGCTGCTGCCCTAGCCTGCAGTAAAGGTGCATGTCTGTACCCGAATCTTTGATCTCCTACAATAAGGGAATGAATGCTAAGTACTTCCAGGAGCATAACCTCCATAACAAAACAATTCCCATCAGCAGAGAAAAACCTTTGCGTAAAAATCTTTGTAAAAATCACAATGACTGAAATATCTTCATTGTCAGAAAACAATAAAGCAAGAACAAGATGGAATAAAAGAAATACGTATTATGGGGTTTTAAGTCTTGTCATACAGGAGAAACATCAAAAGAATCAACAGAAGACAGAAAAGACGATAGCTATTTAATTTCCACAGTGAGATTAAACAATTTTAATCACTTACAAACATGGCTACTTTATTTTAGATACACATGAACAGTTACAATATTCAGCCTGAAAACAAAAATGACAGAAGTGGCAAGACTGCTAAGAGTGGGAGAACTGAGATGATTTGCCATAATCAAATAGAGTTTAAAGAGAGTTTGAAAACAAACACTGGTGTTTAAGTAGTTTACAAAACTTTTTGAAGACAGGAGGGGGAGAGAAAAAATTGTTTCTTTTTTTATTTCTCACACCCATCTACAAATGCCTAATGAGAACAAAAATCTCAGGAGATAAATACAGATAATGTCTGTAATCTAATATATACTTAATATCATCTTAAGGTGGGGAGAGTGAATACACCTCTCTGTCACAGAGAAAGAAGCTATTTTGGGAAATTAAGACAACAGGATTTTTATTTTGAAGCAATCATTAGTTGCTGATACATCTGCTAGGTATATTAATTGAAACTGTCAAAGAAGATTAGTTAGGATGAATACTATAACCATGGGAAAACCCCAAACCAGATACATTCTTTAGTTCTCTTCCCTTTTGGATGTGTAGAACATTGGTTTTGAAGGACGACAGTAGAAAAAACAGTAGTTCCACGTTAATGTCATCTAAGTACAAGTGTCTTGCAAAATCTTGTATTTGCTGCTAAAGTTGCTACCACACTTCAGAAGGGGTGACACAGGGAAACTGGAAAGTCTGTCGATGGGTTGCATTAATCCAGCAGTCCTCAGGTGTTAGGAATCAGTGCTTTTTCCTTCTGCCTCTTGACTTTCCAGCAAGGCTTTGGATGATGGCACTTCTCCACCCTCTGCTCCTTCATCTAAAAAAAGACAGAATTAAACATTTATACCACACACATTCTCACAGCTTTTTTTTTTTGCAGCCAAATATTTGGGTTCACTGATCATCTCTGTTTGGATTGGCTCTTTATTACCACACTCATGGGTGCTTTAGAAAGAGAGATTAACTCAAAAGATAAAGAACTTGCAGAGGCATCTTCCAAAAGCAATTGCCCATTGTTGTTCATTTGCCAGCTCCTTGCACATGCTGATCAATGTGCATTTGGTTGTAAGAAACAGATTGGAGATAACTTTTTATTATGGTTATTCTTTTTTTTCCGGGTGATTTCCAAAGTCAAGTTAGAATACTGCACTTCTCTGAGTGTTGCTGGGTTTCAGGTAGATAATATTAGAGTTTATGAAAATGCCAGTTATCTGGCTGACTTTCTTTGCCAAGAAATACCTAGGCAAATTCACCCTGCCTTCACAAGACGAGAGGATTTTTTGTTACTCTGATTTGGAAGTTGACTCTTCCATAGGTTAGAGTTGAATGCTTGTATGACTAATGTAAGTAAAAGCTCCCCAGTGTGCATGGTCATTAGATGAAGAGCTCCACTCTGTTGCTTTTGATGCTCAAATTCTCTCACTGAGAAACAGGAACTCCTCTTGCCTCAATTTCCTTGCAAAGCATAATTATTTTAACACTACCTTCAAGTCCCACATGGCATTACCAGTGCTAACAGACCAGTTTGTAAACCCAAACCTAAGACAGCCCATAGCTTTTGGGGGCAAAGAGAGGTCTGCTCGGCGTATCTGGCTGTACCATCTTCCACTTTAATAGTTGTAAACTAAGCGGTACATTTTCAGCTATTTGCCCTGAAGACTTGTCGTAAAATATCACAAACATTCAAAATAGTTATATATCTTGTTCTCTACATATCACAGCAAATATATAATGCTGTACACAATTCATCAGCTAAAGTTGCTGGCAGAAACTGTTGTAAGTCTGCTCACAGGTTTGGAGGCTTCGGAGTTTTATACTGGTAAATTAGGAACCGAATTATTTGACACCCTTCAGCATTACATAGCACAGCACTGTTGAGGAAAGGGAGACAGTGCAATCTCCACTATTGGCTGTTTCTGTGTGGGGTTGGATGTCTAATATTAATGGAGTCTTGCAGACAGGGTAAAGGAAAACTGTTAGAGGAAATCTAATCTCATAGTTGGTAGCACTTAGGTGTGCAACAGGTGCTAAGCTGCTGAGTGTATCAAGATAGTTATACACAGTCACCTAGAAAAAATTCAGCAAACAATAAAGGTTACTGGCAGAATGGTGCCCTAACGCAGATTACCAAATGTAGGAGACCAATATAGCCTCTTTGCTCTCAAACTTCTTGCAGACTACTCTTCAACCTTTGGATCACCAGTGACAACAATCAACTGTTTAACATGGTTCCAGTATCGCCTCCCACCAGATCACCTGTGGAAAGTCTCAGCCCTCCAAAATTTACGCACCATCAGAGGATGATCAGACAGGATACAGATGGTCTTCATTTCAGAGTTAGGCTCTGAGATAAACACCTCGTGCCAAAATCTCTCCTGTCCATCTCATGAGAACGTTAATTTGGTGGGGCTTGCAGACTACATGGAAATTTACTTCACACAGCTATGATCCTTGTATATTCATAAAGAATAAAGCAAAGTCTCTTTTCTCTTCTAAGCCAGACAATAGGTATTAGTACATCCTGTTCCTGACCTTTCACTATGACAGCAGCTGACAGCATTTTAGAAAGAGAGGAAATGTATGATCCAATGAGCATTAGCTAAATTTGAAGCAAGATGGAGAAAGTCCTCCTCACCATTTCCCATAATCTTCACTGAATCTTTCAGAGTAGAAAAAAAATAGGGCATACTTTATATAGCCACATGTTCCATCTTCTCCGCTTTTCTCATTTATCCAACTTCTTTGTTCTGAGCTTGAAATGGCTTTCATTTTTTTAACAACTTATTGTTAAAGCCAGAAACAGGCAAAAAGAGATGCCTGTTAGAGCCCCAAACATTTCACAAACAAACTGTTTCCTTGTCACAGCACTTGAACTTCCAAACTCTCTTTCCATTTTGATGAATTCTCCTCGTTTTGCTTGCTGTCTCATCAGAAGTTTAACTTACAACACAATGAGGCTGTACTTCCCACCTGATACTTGTAGAATTCCCAACCCCCAAAAGCATCCAAGCAGTCAGAGTGGACCTAACTGTATCCTGTATTCATTTCCTATTATCACTACTGCAAACTGCTGATAACAGAAACTGCTCCTTCCAGGCACGGTCTGGCACAGCTATATGTCAATGACAAAGGCAAAGGATAATTCCATGCTCTTAATTGTTCTTCAAATCCTGGCAGTGCTGGTCCTTGCAGTTGTAAGAAAGCATCAGTACATTTTGCTAAAACTAATGTAGCTGCGTTTCATTTCTTCTTCTTAATGCATTGGACAGGCACCAGAAGAGGAGGATTATGCTGTCTGCAGGGCTAAGTACTTATTTTATGCTGTGCTGTAACATTTCTTTTAACAAGACTTTCACTCTTTCATGTTTATTTTTACCCAGAGGAAAAAAAAAAAAGATTGAAGAGAGAAATTTTGCATGCTTTAAAAATTATTTTCTTTCCAACTACTAAACTTTCCAGAGGCCAAAATGAAACAAACGTGAGGAACTTATCTACAGCTGTTCTATTCTTTTGTGCTTTGTTTAACATGGTTAATATGGTGCATCTCCCTCAAGGTTCACTGCTCTAAACAATACAAAGGTTAGTTACACATAATGTAGCAATGAGTATTTCAGCAGGTTGGACTGGTCACTTCACTTCCACAGCTCCTGACACTAATAACAATATAAATTCCCATCTACCTCCCCTTTGACAAGGGAAACAGTTCTTTTCCTGCTGGAGCCTGACTGTGCCAGGCGGAAGAGCTATTTGGAATAAAAAAACCCGTAATATTTGAAAACCAAAGCATTAAATGTTAAGTGACTGTGTGTGCTTTGGAATGGATTTCCAGTGCTCCAGTTGCACACACCAGAAGGAGAAAATCTGTAGGGACATACTTTTCATATTCCTAGGGAAAAATCTCTCCTCAAAACAAAGGAGTTTTGACTCGACTCACAGGGCTTTGAATGTACTGACACAGTGCCCACCGTCCTTCCCACATGCTCTTCCAGATTCTCCCAGTTCCCTCACTACTGCCCTGCAGCCTGAGGGTATCTGACCTTGTTGTTTTACCCTTTTTTTCGTTATGTCCACCCTCTCTCCTTCATAAAACTTTGTGCTGTCCCTTTGCAAAAATAATGCCTCCTTCCAGGAGGCATCATAATGCCTCCTGCCTTTATGGTGCTTTAGGGGGCTGTAAACTCAACATCCTGTAATTGCTTCGGACAACGTACAAGCAGGACATGCATCCTCAGAGCCTGGGAATCCCTCCTACAATCTGCTTCAGTTCAGATTCACGGATCCTCACTCCTCAGCACAGGCCTACCTCCCGCTGTGCTGCACCCACACCATCGCTGCTCCTGGATGTGGGACCACCAGTTGCAGTGTCATTTGTGACAGCAGCAACACTGACGGGCATGAGAGGAAAAAGTTACTTCCAAATCAGAACCTAAAAAAGTAGGGGCAATGCATGCTGAGGGCCAACCTATAATTCTCATTTCATAGGCATTATAAACCAGATTTTTCCGAATCTGAAAATCCCCCTGAAAGTAAAAAGAACTCAAATGTAAAGCTGGTGGCGACTGGATCTGTGCTAAATCAACAGAGCACCTTATCAAATGAAAGGACATGGCAAAACAGGACACTGGTCTCAGATAGCAAAGTTGAAAGCCTACTAGCAGGAGTAAATCACTGTAAACCCTACCCTTAATGTATATGCCTGAGTTAGGATAGCTGTAATTGGATTAACAGTGCAGATTGCTGTCTTGTGCTAAGTTATCTCTGTGCAGGAGTAGACCCTAATTTATAGCTGAAGTGATGGGTTTCCATGCTGCCCAGCAATGCAACTGTGTTTGCTCTTCCTCAGAAGAACTGGAATTGAGTTCCCAGTACCTTTCCCCAGGCTGCTGAACACTAAATCTGTGGGTGGATATAGCAGACAGTCTGGGTTAAAATTAACTTGTTTCATCAGGAGGTACAAGTGGTAACTGCTTTGGAAGGTTGAATTTAATCCTAAATGAAGAAAGAATATTAGTATTGACATCAAAACTGCACTGTGGTCGAAGTCTTAAGGAGAAAGCAAAGGACAACTACATAAAAATGTCCGCTTCTTGAATGTACAGCTATTACCTTCTGAAACGGAGAGCTCAGCCAGTTTGTGTGGCAGATCTGAAGTCCCAGCACCAGCAGGAGAGCCCAGAATATCCGGTAAAGCGTTCCGGCGGCCTGCCCGTCCTGATGCTGCAAAATCTGTGACCACAGGCTCCACATCAGTCATTGCTGACTCCTTTCCTCATAGCAACATCTGCATATGTAACAAACAAAAGAAGAAAACAGCTGTAGCCCGGATGGATGCTATCACCTGCTCAACAATACAATAGCCATAGGCTTTGCCCAAGGGGTCTTTTGTTATTAAAAGCCATATATTTCAATACTAAGTGCTTAAGCTTTATTTGTGCCCCAGAAGATAAAAGAATCTCTATGCATTTCCTTACATTGCCATTTGCACATCAGACTAGCACAATGAACAGCTCTGTACCTACAAGAAACCTGTGGATAAGTCAGCAGTAGCCCTTTCTGCCAGCTGCTTGTATGTCTTTTTATGACCTGATTTCTCTTTTTAAGTGGTTTTGCCATCCAACCACTCGGAAGGGAACTGAAATTCTATTTTGCCATACTGTATCTATGAAGCAAAGCATGTTTTCTTTATTATGAATCTTGTTTAGATTCTCATTTAGAATCCTAATTTTTTTATCCTGCAGGTATCAAACTATTTGTTTTCCTCTGCTCCTTGTTAGCTTGGCTTCACCTCAGCTTGTGCACGTGACTTTTATCTAATAAATAGCCGAAGCCTGGAAATAACAGAACGAACAGTGCTCAGCTCCCTCAATCCCTATCTCAAAGCCCATTGAATATTCAATTCCTGCTGACCAAGACGGACTTTGGATCAGGCATAGAGGAGTTTGCAGGATCCCACCCCAGGGCACCAGGTTAAGTGAGAACACCTGGAGCAGAAGGAGGTGATACTTAGCTGCAAGTGGCACACAGGGATAGTGTGTGAAAACTGCCATTAGCAACTGTATTATTAAGAATCACAAAAGACTATCATACCAGAATTGTACGCAATAATTCCTGATAATTAACAGGTAATTCAACAGGTAATTTCTAATAATTAGACATGAATTGTTCAACTAAAAACAATATTTACTTGCTGTTTATGAATGCAGCTCTGTGTGCAACATGGGAACAGGAATGTTGTCTCTTGTGTAAATACGGTCAGTGCTTTGTGTGGGAAGGGATACAGATGGGGCTGGAGACCAATCTGATGGAAAGCTGTCAGCCAGCTTTCGGTTGACAACTGGCTGTATTTAGAATAAGAATTGGATAAGGAAAGTCTCAATCATTTTAGTGTTGTTCATATAAGAAGCAAAGCATCATAGTCCCCCTTCTAAAATTCTGCTAAGGTTGGGAAATATCAGTGCTCTCATTTCGTGGATAGAAAAACCGAGGCCAACAGGGATCAAACATGACTTGCTCTGATGTGCAGGAAGGGAGGGGCAGAAATTTGATTACTGATGCTGACCTGTCGTTTCCACCACAAAGAACATTTTCCTTTTCTCCCTCAAAGTGCCTTTCAGCTGTGTCACTCCAATAACAAGAATAAATATTCTTAATCTTTCTATCTCTAAATACTATGTAATAAAAGAAAGGAATCCTTCTTGGCAAGAAACGAAGGCATGAGTAAAATCTGCAAGTCTGAAAGATTACTTGCACATGCAAATAAGTCACTTTCTTTAACCAAAGTCAGTAACTGAAAGTTCTGACCTGGAGATTTAGCAGAAGGTTCCTCTCTTGCATGAAAACAGTCCGGTCAAGTCCAAATGAATCTTGTCCATAAGTAGCAAAAATATAAAACTATACATGGACATTCGAGACTGCAACTTTGAGAAAATGTACAAACTATGTGTATCAACATTCTTGGTTAGATATAGCATTATACTATGTATTCATTAAAATGGGTGAGGTCAGCCCTTGACAAGAAATATCAACATATGGAGAATCCATATTTACAGACACAGTCTCATGCTTTTTTGTGGGTGTTGGTATTTACTTAAGTGTAGGTGTCCTAAATGTATTTCTCCACATGCTCACCAGAGCAAGCAGAGACTGTAAATTACACTTCAGAACAGAAAATACTCAGGATCTCCTTTTGCTTAGTAAAGCTGTTAAAATTTGTTCCCAATGTCAAAATATCAGTGCTGCTGCAGTTCCTGCCAATTTCATTTCAGCCATTTAGTTGGTGAGACAGTAATACTGTTGCAAGCTGACTGCTGTTCACACAAAGATCTACGGAATTACATTAACAGCAAAACACACCAAAGACTTTCTCAAACCCATCTTGTGGACTTGTTTTTTTCTTTTCCCTCCTGCGTGGATGCTTTGGTCCCTAAATGGTTACTTTTTAAATGGAGAAAATCTGCTCTACAACTCAGGTAATATGAAACTACTCTCTTCTGTAGTACAGTTTCATCTTACCCACCTTCTGCACTTGTTTCAAATACCTCCCTTTTCTCTCTAGCTCATCTCTTTCTCCCCTGATGTAATCTCCCTTCATTGCATAATACTAGACAACCCAGGAAGATGATGAAGGACACACTCTGACACGCTTTCACGTACATTAATTTTGATTTATGCACTTGATTAAAAAAGTGTGCAGAGACAAATCTAGAACATCTGTCAGACAGAAAATCAGCTGATCATTATCCATCAGTCCGGTGGCCATAACTCAAACGTTGCTATCTAAAAATAATAAAAGTACACCATCTTTTATATATGTAGCAGTTACCATTATGTTTTCACCTTTGTTTTTTCTATACTACACCTGAGGTATTAGAGGCTGAGGAGAAGACTGAGCTCAAAAGTGCTACCCACTGTGCTAGCACAGGATGTTCTCTAAGTATATTTGAAAGATGACGGACTACCCCAGCAGGCTTAGAAATGACATTACAAATCAAAACTTAAGTCCACTTAGGTCCATATAAATCAAAACTTCAGTCTACCTCCAGACATATGACTGACCATATTCAAAATAGCTTGCTGCTGTGCTTTAAATAAATGTCATTTCGTTCTTCAGTGTTCTAAGGAATTTCTTCAATTTCATTCCGATGCTTTGTTATAATAGTATTTTGTAAGGCCTACATACAAGTAGGGATGTAGAGTTTCTCCACTCTTCATCTGTTTCTACCTTTAATTTTTTTTAACATTAACCATCAGGAAATAACTACCTCTTTGGCATCTTGCATCTGTTATGTGTAGTATTTTTCATGCTTCCTCACAGAGTAAATAATAATCACAGTGTGCACAGCATCTATTTTCCCAATTCCACTCCTCCTCCCACTGACAACATCTCCTTCAGCTTCACTGAACTCATTTTGCTGTAGCCTTATTCAAGTTAAAGACACATCTTGCCAATGCCTGCATACAGTTGCTTCTCCCAGCTTCCGAATTACTGTTGTCATTTTTTTCCCATGTCACTGCTTACCAGACCAATGGTGCACAGCTCAAAGAATAGTGACAGATTTCCAGAGCAGAAGGTTCTGTGCTTCCCTAGCTCCCTTTTTTCCATAGCAAAAACCAGGCCACCCAAAAGCAGAAGGGGACTGGGGGGAAAACAGAGTCTAGCAGGGATGCAGGCTGTTTGCAGAGGGTCAACAGTAGGAAGGCAGGTGGACCTCCCAGAAAAGCTCACCTACTAAAATTAGAGACCAAAGGCTTTGACTAGCATCCCAACTAGTACTCCATCAGTACTCCGTGGCACCAGACTAACTTTGCAGCTCATTACTGGGCCATGACATAGTGCTATGGGGTTTTGGGGAATACTAGGTTAATCGTCTCACATACACCTCTGAAATCCCAGCAGGACCACCCAGAATGCACAACAGACCACTCAGGTGTGCAAGGGGGAAGGAAATGCTCTGCCTGTGAAAACTGGCTACAACCAAAAGTAAAACTCAATTACTGTATCTACCAGACATTCAAGTTAAGTGTCCTCAGACAAAGCAATGGCAGCTAAACTACCGGTGGGATTTTCTCCAAGCAAGATAGCTAGTTTGTTAATCTTCGAATCTTCTTTTGTTGGCAGCATAGCCAGCCCCTTGGGGGGAAATGAGTCACAGAAGCTGGTGAGAATTTATTTAAATAAATGACGAAGGAAAAGAACAAATAAGTCTCCTGAAACAGTTTGTGTTGAGGATCAAGGGAAAAAATGCTTCACAGTGCTCAGTTGTAGCAGGTGCCACGGTCCCCATTAAATGTCAATGCTGTCTCTTCCTTACCCTATCTGTTAGGAAGTAGATAAATCACCACCATACATATTTGTGAAAGCTCTTTTTTCTTCTGATCTTTTTACTGTCTTACACAGAGACAAAATACTGGTTTTGTTCCGCTTGGAAGGACAAACTCTTCCTCAGAAAGTGTCAAAAGGTTCCTGACATTGGTATTGTTGCAATTCCACGCAGGAGGCTGAAAGACCAAACACATCACTCCTTGCCACTCAGGCTCTTCTCTCCTCTCAAATATTTTTCTCTTAGGTCTTACGAATAGTCTCCGCTATCAGAGAAAGCTACACTTCCCAAACACTGTTCCTTTTGAATGCCCCTCAATAGGAACAAACTGGAAAGCATGAAATCCTCTCACAAACACCTGAAAAATACAATAGCCAGGTAGGACTTTTAGAGCCAATTGATTGATTTTGTGCCTTGATGGTCTCTTACTGCAAGATGCATTTCAGCATCTTACTTCAGTCAGAAAGAACTTTAGTCCTTTTAGTTGTGTTTAGCTGGTTTTTATTTACTTGTAAGTAATGAGTGTTCTCCAAGCACCTTTACCCCAAAGACAACATTCAAAAGTTTTTAAGTAAGGAGAACAGAAAACTTATTGAATGAAGTGCTTCCCACTGTGCAACTTAGATGAAAACCACATCTCCTTGCTACACAGTTGCCATGCTTTCACATCCTCTTCTGTGGCAGCTGCACCCTGATGGCTTTGCCTCCTCTTCCCAAAGATCTCAGAATAGGAACATTCTCATTATACATGCTCATGTAATCCTTCTGCTTTATCCTGAAGCATTACTGGGCCACAGAAAAGGAAAAAAGCTAGGAACATGCATGCATTTAAGGAAGACAGTCCAGAGATTATGATCATGACCAACAGTAACCTGGGCACTCGCGTAACAATTTTTGTGAGAAAAATTTCTGTTACGTGTTTTTTCACATCAGTAAAGTTTGTAACACACTCGTAAGCCTAGTGCTGGGAAGCACACAGACAGATAAGCAAGCCATCTTAACCATATCTATATGAAACACAGGAGTCTTGATTCTGTTTGGGGCTTAGGAAAACAGACCACACATTTCTTAATACACAGAACCAATATAGCTATCTACACGAAAGTTAGAAGTGAATCATTCAGGAAAAAAAGTAAATTTGTTAGCTTTCAGTTTTTTTAATACATCACTAAAGTTGAAACAAGAGTTCCTTTTATTATTTCGTGTTAGAAAGATGATTTGGGTTTCCTGTACCAATGGAGATGGCCTCTCTAGTGCATGTTCTCTGAAAAATTTGTGAGTTGTTTTCCCATACAGGGAAACTAAATTATATCCCATCTCAGTAAATCTACAGTGCAGAAGCATGTCTGAGTCCTACATCTTCTGTCTCAGTCTGGATGTTACAGCCCTTATAACACATGGTGTTTTGAGGATGAATTTGAAAGTTTGGTATCTCATATAACAGATTTTCACTTTTGGTTCTTTGCAGTGTACACAGCAGGACAGACATTTAACACGTCTTGTGTGTTTCTTCTGCTCTGGTTACGTGACCTACTCTATCGTCTTGCACCAGGAGCAACATCCTTACTGATAATGTGCAAAAATGGCTTCCATACATGATTTTCCTAGTCCCAAACTGGTCAGCCTGGGATACTAAGATTACACCATTCCTCCATTTCCTGCCTCGGTGCTCTCAGAAGCACTGAATGAAGGTCCAAGATCTTGATCAAGTTGTTCAGGTGTTCACCACTTTGGGGCACAGAATCTGAAAACATTGGCCAAAGCTGTAAGATAAAGACAGGAGCTGACGAATTTTGCCCCTTGGTGAGCCCAATTTCTACATGAATCTTGTCTATGCTTTCATGAGGAATGGCTGAAGGTGGGGAATTAATTTTACTAAGTATTAAGGACCATCACAGACTTCACCAATCTTCAGCTCCAAATGCAACACATATCTTAACTTTTGCTGTGTCCTGTGTACAGTACCTAAAAAGTGTATGTATGCACTTGTATAGATACTGCAGCTGAAAGGACTGGTCGAAGTCCAGTATGCCATGCCAGCATTACGAGGTATGTATGGCATGAAACCACTTTCTATACAAATGAAATGGGATGGACTTTCTTCTTCCTCAGACTGGTACTTCGAAACTTTCAGTTGAATTTTCTGATCACTTCCATAAAGCCACTATTATAGAAAAGGCAAGAGAAAAAAAGCCACGTAACTTATTAATCATGCTGCTTTTACGCTTCTGGAGAACGCACAGATACCATGGTGCGGTTCACCCTCTACAAACCCGTACAGAGTAAAACAGCTTTACTGTGAGCTGTGTCTGACGCCGAGTACGCACAGTGCTCTGATGCACAGGACAACACATTACAAAACCAGTAGCAGTTCTAAGTAATGGTACAATTTTCCCGTTCTGAAAGAAAATAAGGAAGAGAGGAGAAAGGGTCATGATACTGACAACTGAATCAGAAGTTATCTGTGGCAAGCAATAAATGAAGTGACATTAGCTGAAGGCAGTCAATATCAGACAAGCAAGCAAGTCACTTTCCAAATGTCTCTGAGTGACCAAAAGCAATGACGGACATAAGCTTTAGTTGACTTCACGGGAAACGCAATTCAACAGGAAGCAACTCTGATGCATCAGCTATGCTTGAAAGAAATCAAATGCATTCCCTACTATGGAATAAGAAATGAAGCTCAATGGAAACCAACCAACCAGCCAACCAACCAACCAACCTAATTCTTCCTCTTATATTTTGGCCATTCACCCTCACAGAGTTTTCATTTCCTATTGCAAAATGTATAAATACCACCTGTCCCACATACCCACATACCACTTCCTGAGTTCAGCCACAGAGCTCCCCCCTTCCAAATCCTTTCTTAAGATTTGCATCTGGCCTGAAATCCAAGAGAAGTTTGCCCACCCACAACAACATACCCGAGGAGCAGTTTAGGATTTAGAAATCGGTTTTAAGGCTAATTTTGCAGAGGCCCTGCAACTACAACATTGCAGTTAACTTGTAGTCACAATTTTTTGCATTGCCAAAGGCGCACAAGGAAACAAGTATCCTCCAACCTCTCTGATCTCCTTGTTCCTCAGGCTTTGAACTGGGAATTTTTTAGGGAAGAATCAAAGGACTTTTTCCCTCTACTTTGATACCTGCTGCCCCAGCATCCCATGAACACTTTATGCAACACAGACAAGTCAATAGCTATGTAAGCCAGCATATGCGTGCATCAGTACTGTATTCTTTATCAGAAGCAGCGAGGGATTTAGTTCTCTGCTTGCCAGCTCTGTGGAAGAAAACTGCTCTGACAAAACCACTGGGAAGGGCTGACGCAGCAAACAGCTTGTGGCATACTGGAGTCCAGTTACACAATGCACTCTAGTAAAGCCATCAGCGCAGTGCAATATAAAATGCAATTGAGAGAAGATGAATTTACAATTTAGCAGATACATGAGAATGGGACAATCCTATGCACACAACCAACACGCCTATGCATCCAAATTCTCTTACTGGAGAAGGCCCAAGTCTCCTTGAGATCCTACTGACATGAATGAGGAACGTTTCCATCCAGTTCAGAGTGAATCAGAGGGTACCAGTACGTACAGGAGGTTCCCAGGAATGGAGACGCTTGTGGAAATGCTTACGGAAGAGAACGAGCTGCAGAGAAAGAGGAGGAGTTGTCTGGTAGCAACGTGTGGGCACAAAGGGCTGAAAGTCAGGAGCACGAAGGTGACAGAGAAGTTAGAGGCATGGGGAGCCTGTAACTGTGCTCGTACATAGAGAGAAGGAGAGATTAACTGAGGGTCTATGTGAGATAAAGAAGTGACACGGCAAGGTAAAGGGACACAGGAAGAAAGGAGATCTCTGGAACATTACTGAGGAAGAGGAACAAAATTAGTAACGAGGAGCTTCTTTGCACAGCAAGCGGGGTGGAGGCAGGAAGGAAGAGAGTCTTGGTAAAGTTTGGGGAGTGTTTCTGGAGACCAGCTCTGCTGGAGGATGTGCACAGAGATGGACACGGTAGAGAACCTATGGATTAGGAGCAAACTAGCTAGGTTGCAGTAAAATAGGTGCTTTTTTTGCTTAAAAGAATATGTGTGTAATTATCCCAATATGCCCACATGTAGGAAACCTGAAGAGTCTGCACAAGAAATACAAGGACAGTTTACTACACCTAGGAGTTTATTTTCTTTTTTCTTTTTTTTCTTTTTTTTTTTTGAAGAGGATAAATTATTTTCTTAACATGACATGTGCCACAACATCTTGTTAACTGAATATGTAGTATATGTGACGACGCTTACAGACTGATGTTTGGAGCCCTCAAAAGAACAAGCAGCTGCAATATGAGCTTCTGCACAGACGTGCCTCTTTTTTGCCCTGCCAGCAGCTGTCCTCCCAGGAGAAAAGTCCCTGCTTGTTTCACATTCAGACCTCCAGAGGGTCCCCTGGAGGCAGAAGTGGGTTTGATGAAAGGGTTATCTTGCCATTATGAAACTCAGAAAGGACACAAGCCAGAAACTCAGAAAGGACACAAGCCAGGGCTTCTCTCCATCTAGCCATTGGGTGTTAACAGTCTGGCAGTGAAGTGAGCAGGAATTGCATGTGAACAGCAGCAGGCACCTTGCTAAGTCCATAAGCCTTCAAAGCATGGGACCGTTTCCATTAAAAAGCAAGGACAAGCTCTCAGAAACACGTTATTGTTTCAGTTATGCAAATGAAAACTGACTTTTGATTTTATTATCTTTGTCACAGCCAGATAACAATCCATAATTATATAAAAAAACCAGCTTAATCATATCTTATTTGTATGATTCTTCCTCCTTCAAATCTATGAGCTGTATTTTTTATGACCTGGATCAGATCTGGAAAGCATCCCACCCTACATGTGGATTTCTTCCCTGGTCAGCTTCAGTTGCACCTTACTGATGTGGAAATACTTGTGTTTAGCCACTTTTGCAGTCACACCCCTTAGTGCTTCTTCGCCTGAAGACAGGAGAGGATACTCTCTGTCTGGTAATGATATGGTTCATGTCCGATGGAACACTTCAGAAAAGCTGAAGTGTAATCAAATCCAAGCACCATTCTTCTCCCTAAGTTGGAGTAAAACTTTCCTGTTTAAATTTTTGATTTCTGCATTCTGGTTTCATAATGCCAAACACACACAAGGAGAAGTCACTACTTCCAGTCAAGAATCACTCATTGCAGTCTGCTCTAACAAAAATAACCCCAAACAACAACAAAACAACACACACCAAACCGAAAGAACAAAAACTGAAGTGAAACTTAGTAATTAATTGCTACTTACTCACAGGGGTCTGGATATAGCATTTAAAGCAAAGTCAGCGTATCCTTCAAGTCTTTACTGAGCAATCAAAGTACTAACATACTATGAAAACCTAATTTTATTTTCTTTAGGACAGTAAGCTGCAACAAAGCCTGCTTGACTTTGTCATGAGTGACTTTGTAAACCTAACACTCCAAGTTTTTATTATTCGAGTAGCTTCCTTAAGCACCAGCCTGAAAGGTAAAGCAGTTGACAACTTCAGCTATTTCACCAGTATTTACTGTTGATGGGAGCATCTCTTCCACCCTGTTCACAAGGAGCAAATACCAGTCTGAGAGCTGCCAAGATATCCTGTAGACATCACCCCAACACTTCACTGAAACATGGTTCTCGGGGTCTCAGCATTCTTTGCTTTCATCAAGAAGCTCTGCATAACTATTTCTCCCCCATAATTATTTATTCTATCTCTCGCTTCACTTCCTTCTTCTGCTCCACAAATGATCTGGGTTTCTGAACTGTTCTTCTGGCTCATCCATGAATACTTCTGGAAATCCAATCCAAAATACTTCATTTGGCATTCTTCACTGGATAGGATGTTGGAAAGAAAATCGTGTTTGTTCAACTGAATAAATGTTAAGTTAGTTAATAAAATATTAGTTTATTAACGCAGTTCAAGGGTAGTAAAAGGTCTTTGATTTTGCAAATATAAGTGAACGATTGTAGGATAATTCTATAAAGCCATCTCAGCTTGAAAGAGAGCTGGTCTACCCAAAAGTTTCTCCAATGACATTTTTCTAACTAATAGAAGATATTTTCTCTCCCTAAAAACTTTGTCTTGACCATGTCCTTAGGCCACCACAGGTGCTGTAAAGTTCTACTAAATCATTTTGGTTCAGTTTGTGCTCAGGGGAAGACAAACCAACAGAGATCACTGTGCTTTTTGCAGGAATCTGATGACTTTAAGTGAGCCTGGGGCAGAAAACATCCATTTGGCATGTGAAGTCTAATACAAACAAAATGGAGCTAACTTCCAACTGCAAGTGACCCTGGTGCACTGAAGAACCGTTTAATGAGTTACTGAAGTCTCCTACTGCTGTGCTCGACACGGCAGTGACTTTACATTCGCAAAGATGAAAAATCAATAGGACATACGGCTGGCTACATTTTGAGAAGTTATGTTACATGACTTTTCCACACTGTCTTCTAAAATTGCATTTTAAATCTGGACCCTCAGTTCCCTGTTCTGTATGTTCCATTTATATTTTATTTATGCTTTAGCGTATATTTTTGCTTCAGATACAATATTTCTTCAAAATTAAATGAATAATTTTTAGTTTTCATTTAATTCTCCAACATACATCATGCTTACTAATACAATACCACTCAGGTCATATCCTCTAGAGCATACCTGATCAATCTTGGTACTAGTCCTGTTTACTAAGTTTAATGAAATTACAGCTAGAAAAATCTGCCCCATCCAATAGTGACTCACCAAGAAAACAGACCGAGATTTGAGAAACATGTCTTCCTTTAGACTTGTAATTTAAGTTAGATAATGACCTTGATTCACAAGGCTTCCCAATTATATTTACAATAGACTTTAACTTACAAGTAAAAAAATAAATTCAGTTACAATTTACTGAAACATATCCTGATAGCGTAGGTTTACATTTTGATCCTGCAGTTATGCATGTACTTAACTTTATCCAATTGCAAGGCTTCTGTTGCTTCCATTGAAATTTTATAATACAGACAGGAGACAGCACTAGGAATGCGCTCTTTAACGTTCAGGAGCAGATCACTGGGCTGGATTTGTCCCTCTCAGATTTGGAGGTAAGAGTTGTCTCCAGTGGATCAGACACCTGCTGATACAGTCCCTGGTTATTTGTCTGCACCAGAAAGTCTGTGACTGCACCTTAATGGTCAGAGACCACAGGGTATTTACATGCATGCAGAGGCACAATCAATCAGAACAAGGCAAGTCTCAGATTTACTCCCCTGCCAGAATATTTTGAGACTGGGGGGAAAACTTACCAAAATTTTCCATAGAATAGGGAATATGGGGGCACAAATATCTGAGAGCATCTTGTCCTTAAATTTTCTGGGAATGAGCCAGCTACACCTTGCTCCACTGAATAGCACTGATGAAACAGAATTTCAAATAAATGAAAAAAATAACCCCGAACCCACAATCTCTTGAGGACTAATGATGGAAACAAATAGGCTATATGATTAACCACAGTACACACTAAGAACTTTTTCCTTGCAACTTATTTTCGATTAATTTTACGCTTCAGGTGAGGAGTTTATCTGCAGTACTACACTTGCTCCTGCCTTCCTATTTTTAGATGACTCCATTTGTTTCCTCTGTGTCTCTGCTGAAAGGATACCATTGATCACAGCGATTTATAAAACTCCTGGACTTTCATGCTATTTCAGAGTGTCTCTTTTTCCTATGAGAATAGGGCTAATAGGTGAAATTCATACTAGTTATAAGCCTAAACAAGTCAGTAGAATTACACCTGGGATACATTTAGTTTAATTTCTTTAGCCTTTCAATATACTTCTATTTTATGAAAGTATGAATCATCTCTATTACCCTCCAATGCCCTTAGCCTAGGACATTAAAACAGCCTCCCTATCTTAGAGATTCACGGTTATAGACTAGTTTGGTAAAATAGACATATTTCAATCAAAATTCTAGTAAAATATACTAAGGAAATTATTTTATGGTCTCCCTGAGCTTACCTGGCAATTGAGGAAAATTATTGCCTCTCAAAAAAGTAAGCCCTAAAAGCAAATCCCTACCTCCAAATACTACAGCCTATGTGCTGTTCAAGAACAAACACCAAACAGTCATTTCCAAGGCATGTACTGAGCTGGCAGTCAGATAATTTCCATGCTGTTGAATTCATGTATTTTAAATTAATTCAATTAAAATGATCTCTCATTGAGGCAGATGGCTTTAAAAGAATCTTTTCAATTTTGGTAAATGATCCTTCACTAAACATGCCCTGCTTTTGAAACACCTGGATAAAGTGGTTTAAATAAGGATCAAAAAAAGTATATTAATATCCCAGATGATAATGAGGCTGTGAAAACAACCAGTATATACAGGACCATTTAAGAGATGACACAGTAGAAAGTTAAAGTGTGCTTTTTATAAATCACTTGAATGAAGTATGGCTGGACGCTTGAGCTATTTTAGCTGGAATGCCACCAGGCATAGAACTTTTATTTAACTTTCTTAATTTACATGGGCCATGGAGGGATGGAAACCAAAACGTAAGAAAGCCATCAAGTCTTGTTCCTATTTGTCACACAAACAACATTAGTTGGGAGGTCCACATACTGAATCTTTTGGTTTTAAAAGTTTAACAATCAATCAGCTTTCTTTTTCCTCATCTTTATCATTTTTAATTTAACATTTAGTCTGCTATATTCTGAGTGAGAGGTGGGTTTAATTTTAACATGTCAGACCAGAGCCATTCTTCCACAAGGAGCAGCAAAAGCAACAAGCAAGATCTGTCTGAGCAAATGTTTTTACTTTGCTTTCCTCTGGAGCAGAATTGGATAGGATTTTCCTACTGAAAACTGTTTTCCATTGTAAAGGAATCTGCACTTTCACTGCACGGAGGTCTGTTGGTACCATGCTGTTCCTGAATCACATCAATTTTAACAAAACTTTTTTACTGGGTCCAGGCAAGAGAGAGCCTG
The DNA here is from genome assembly GCF_964188355.1 of Buteo buteo. Taxonomy (NCBI): domain Eukaryota; kingdom Metazoa; phylum Chordata; class Aves; order Accipitriformes; family Accipitridae; genus Buteo; species Buteo buteo. The sequence goes on along the minus strand of NC_134185.1, from coordinate 28,404,835 downwards.
CCGACTGCTGCCAAAGAGTTACTTGCCTGCAGCCAGGGGCTGGCAGAGGGTGGGAGGACAGTCAGCCTGAGTTATTACGGGCTAGGCGAGTGCTTTAATCGCTAGGTTCTTCGTTACCTCTGAAGATCTCACAGGCTGGTTTCATCCCCAGAAGCACACAAACACGACCTCACCGGGTTTCCTCACCCTGGAAGGAGCCTGTGATACAGCCCCGGTGGCACAGGACATTTCCTAAAATGCTAGGAGGGCAGGAAAGCCCAGACCTCGCTCGGCTTTATCACAGGAGGGTGGTTCCTTTGCGCTCCCATCTGGCACTGAGACCAAGACGGTCAAACCCCTGGCAGCCACACAGACCACGTAGGCGATGGGGTGTCCTCCCTCCCTTACCCTGAAAGATGCAGCACCAGCCCTGCCTCCCCTCTTCCCACCCTCTCATGGCAGCAAACGCCTTCCCTCCTCTTCCTCTGCCCTTCTACAGCACCAAATTCCCACACGCCCCCGCCAGGACACTCCCACTCCATGCAGAAAGTGCCAGTGCCTCCCTCCCCATCCTGCCCCACAGGAGGACCACAGCAAGAGCCTCCACCGTCCCCACGGAGGCTCTTGCCCAGGCAGCACCACGTGCGAACCTCCGTGGAAAGACAGGAGAAATGAGCGAGGCAACCTGGCCAGGTAAATCACATCTGACATTTCACTCGCTGACTGAAGGCGCTCGGATGCCAAGGAACGAGGTGCCCGAAAGAACCTGTTTCCAGTTGGTTAAAAATTACTGTTCAGCACTGACATTTTGTAGCCTTCAGACTTTATGTCTAATGGGAAATACCACCCTTGCAAGCTCCTCTTAGGACTTTGCAGCCCCCACGGCATTACACATACCTGTGTAACATGTTGTGTGAGTTCAGGAACTGCTCAATGCTCAGAAACAAATTTTTCCTATCTGCTAAGCTAATGACCTCTTCTAAAATGTTTATAAGCTCTGAACATTTCCTTTTTTAGCTCTGCAAGCATAATCATATTACAGCCTGACACCCGGCAGTGTAAATTAATCTTCCTTCTTTTTTTCCCATGCAAATTCCGAAGTGGATTTTTTCCCCCATTTTGTCTTACTAAGCACAGAAAGGGAGAGAAGGAGAAAATCAGATAGACATTATAACTAAGTGAATCTTTTTGCAAACTGATGCTTCTGTTTCTAGACAGATTGAAACAACACCAAGCCCGTTTGGAGGACACATTCTACAAAGATGCATCTTTCCCAGAAACACACAGACCTAATTGCATTGCCTAATGGAAACTCCACAGGAGTTTTGTTTGTGGAAGCATGGAGTTGAGCTTTTCAAAACAAAAACCTGGAAATGATATTGACTTATAAGTGCAGATCTTTGGCAGGTTATGCTGATGTTGTTGTAGTACTCAAACATTTAGTCCTTGTTTTATGTACTGGCATTTACTTCTGCATTAAGACCTGTATCTTTGAAAGGTAAAAATTAAGAAGGATGCTTGTCATGCTTTCCTGATGAGCGCATATCCTTTTTCTAAACTCCACTCAACACTGAAGATGTGTAAAGCCTACACCACCTCCCTAGAGTCTTGCATGAATCTGGGCGAGAACTGCAGATGGTGTGATTTCAGGGGACTCCTGTTTTCTGCAGATGAACTCTGGTTCTTGAAGAGCTACAAAAGACTACAGGCACCACAGGAAACATTTTTCTCTGGTCTTCACTGCCACATTCTTTATGGCTCCCCTTAAAATCAGCAGCTGAAAGGTTTTTTTTATTTATATCTTGTGTTTTTCTCAAAAAAAAATGCAGAAATAGTTCTGAATTTTCTTGATTGCAGATGAAAAGACATGACCTTTCACCGAACAGACCAGTATGCTACACTCATTTTGAAACTATAGGTCACATTCTGTTCCTTGTAACATCAACCAAACCACTACAGATTTGTTCAATGAAATAGGGGTTTTGGAGAGAGCTGACAGAAAATTAATATCTGCAGATATCCCTCCACAAAAGCCCTGCTCATTTATTTTGATGGGGGCAGGGGGGAAAGAAAGAGCAAGATTTGCTCCTGCCTTAGAAGTTTTAGCACTTCTCCCCAGACTGTAAAGAGTCCCTCAAATTTGTGAAGGGCCACAGGAACGGTTTTGCCTGATGAATCCCTCTTCCCCTCTGAAGAAGGAAGAGATGCACCCACAGAGAAACGGAACCCATTTCTGTACTTCTCAGCAGGGAACTCCCTAAAGCACCGACAGTCACAGCCAAAGAACAAAATTTGAACATATAATCTATAGAGTCTTTTTGGTTTTTAAACTAACCACATTTATTATACCAAACAAGATGCTTACTCTAGTGTTTCAAAGGAGAGCCTAGAAAGACAAAGATGACTTCCACAGTGTGTAAAGCTCAGCGAACAGGAGAACATCAGCAAGGCTATGAACATTTAAATAAAGGCGAACTTCTCAGTTTGCTTAGTTTGATCAAGGCTGTATGGAGACAAGCACAGCTCTTTAACTGAAGTTCATTAGGAATGGTAGGTGCTTATGAAACCCTGTTAAAATATTTTAAAAACAGCCTAAAAGAGGTAGAGGACGCAAATGGTAGAATACAGCAAATGAAAGCATAAGAAAAAAGCTACTTACAGGACAGCAAAAAGGGGCTGATGAATACCAGAGACACCCAGAAACAATTGGAATGTGATCCCAATGTCTGGCTGTCAGCTGACTACAGCAAAACACCAAGGGAAGGCTGAACTGTTGCCAAGAGGGAAACAAAACTTGAACACTTTTAAAATAAATAAACAGCCTACAAATTCACATACAGGAGCACATGCCTTACAGATAGACTTCTGGACTTCAGCCTTTCCATTCAAGGCACTTCTGGTACAAAAATAAGTCCTTAACAACCATGTCACAAAACAAATTCGCCATTCTCCCGTGAAGGAGGGTGAATCTCTCTGCACCAGTAGTGCTGCTACGTTCACCCCAAAGGTGGCAACTGCTGCCTGGACACCGTGTAAGAAAGCAAGCCATGTTTGTTCAATGGCATTCTGCTATCCGAAGCGATAACACACAACTATAGTATAAAAACCTCTTTCAAGCTGTTGTAAGATAAATACTACTTTCCCACCACATTTTCAGCAAATGTCTACAACTGAGTTAATATTTCAGCATCTACACACAGAGAGTTTTCACAACGGACCAGAAAGCTACCTGGAAATAACCATACTGCTTAATTTTGTATTAGCTGCCAGTTGATTTGCATGAAGAACCAACCAGCCTGCAGGAAAGAAGGTCATCTAGCATGGTTTCTTGGCAATCTGCCCCATTCAGCCCCCAAAAATGATAAGTACCTTAAAGTTCATGGTTCAGGTATGCATACCTTCAGCCCCACAGCATGGTCTTTCTTGAAGTGGGGCTGGGCGTGAGCTACAGAAGAAAACCACTGCTTGAGCTGTGGGCAATCGCAGAGAGGTATATCCAGGAAAGTGCCAGCAGCTCTGGCTTCCACCGTCTCCTCAAAAATAACCTGCCGTCACACAACTAACAGAGAAGCAAATGGCCACTGGAAAAGCCTCCCTGCTTTTAAAAATCAGAAAGGCTGAAACAATTTGAAGCTATACAAATAAAGCAAGCTACTTGTGTGCCGAGTACGTCAGCAGGGGAAAAAAAGGAACGGAACACTGAAGAAAAATTATCTTCCCAGTTGAGGAAATGACTCAACGGTTTGTACAAAGTCAAGATAGTCTCCACCTGACATTTTTCAAGGGTCAGTCACCCACAGGTGGGGCACTGGTTTTATTTACCACTGGATAGGTTTCTTCTGATACACAGGACCCAAGCTGAGTAAAACTCAACTGCTGTAAATCTAGAGCAATCCCACTGGAGTTAACGTTCCTCTGGATGTACACCGGGGCAACTGAGGTAGGGGTCTTACCACAAACTGTTCACATCAGCCAATTACTTAGTTACTAAAGTGAAAATGGGACATTTCAGTGGAAGTCACTGGGATCATAAAGTCAGGTAGCAGAAATAGAATTTAATTTTCCTAGATAAAAGGAAACATATTCCTGTTTTGTACAGTGTCATCTCTATTTCAAATGTTTAACCTAAATGTAAAAAGAAAAGAAAAAAGGAAATAATTTGTTTAAATGGTTATATTAATTTAGCCTTCAAATCACTTATGTATTTATTTGGGTACAGTGTGAAAACACACTAAAATCTACACCAATCTATTCAACAATTCAGCACTAGCCAAGTAGAACCTTTTCTTCCCCATATTCTCTCTTGGATGAACATTCTTTCCTCTGCACTTTCATATTAAGTGATAATACTTCCTGAAACCCAGTACAAACTTTGCCAAGGGCTCAGAGAACCCCTGCCCATTCCCTAGGTACTAGTTGTAAAAAATGCTGCTCCAGAAAGTTATTAGAATACTAATACAAAGATCAGCATTTTGAAGTAGATGGGGGTTCATCATGGAGAGATTACTAGATTTCAAAATATTGCAAAATAAATTATACTGCTTCTCAACTTCCACCTCAACATTTCTGCAACAGTAGCTGACACAGTAAAGAAAGCATACATTTACAGGAAAAACTGCAATCTTCCCTGAAGCTTTTAGCACTCTGTAAAATGAGTTTTCTTCTTGTGCTTGTTGATTATGCCTATTTTACTGGTTTTGGTTAATTAACACTATCCAGAAGAAACTTTAATGACATAACTGTCCTTGGCCATTGGTTAGGAGATATGCTTCATTTATTTTACAAGTATAGTTAGAAAGGCAAAGCAAGAATGGGTTTCTAACTAAGGACCAGGATCTGAAGAGACTAGTGTGAATAAAGGGAGACAGAAAATGTTATCAGGGTCACACTGACCTGTGCTGCGGTATCGCAAAGGAAATCTTTGGTTGCCACCACGCTGATGCACAAACACAAGCCAGCTGGGGTAATGCAATGGCTAGAGCCCCATCAGCACCCTTTCCAAATTATTTTATTTCCTTCTATTCCCCCTCCCTTCAGTAAACCATGCCTGGTATCAGCAGGGAAGCACAAAATTGTGAATGTTACCTCAAGTTAAAATGCTTTCTTGTTCCAAATCTGTTGCTCACCTGAAGATGAAAAACCGTGCTTTTACTTCAGCTGATATATTACTGGACAAACTGCTGGTACAGTCAGTGCTCTGATTCACATCCTTAGTCTGAAATGCTTTCTTTTGCACACATGCCCTTTCAAATCCGACATTTTATGTGTGGATTTTAGCTGCTTTATAGTTACCTAAGTGCTGAGGAGAGGAAGAAAACAACGTGCACATACAAAAGGTCTGTTGGTGGGTTCTCTCTTTTATATTTTAAAGTTCAAATGCATATATATTATACATATTTGCAGCTCTCCAGGGTTTCTACCAGCTAAAGGATAGATTTTTCTGAACTGTTACTGCACCTTCCAAAACTGTGACTCGGCAACCACACTTTCACACTTAGAAGTATGGCAAGTGGCTTGGTGCCAGGTAAACTAATGATCTAAGAGCTTCCTAATATGCAGCAGGATGCTTTAATGAAAGTTTGCCCATTACATATGTAAGGACAGATTATTTGCTGTAAACTCAGATAAACTGTTGGTCTTGCAGCACTGAGAGCATTCAGAATCTCGCAAACAACATAACGTTTGTGTTGTGGAAAGTCTATTCTGGCATGTCATCATTTATTAAGAAACCACTTTTGCATTTCTCATTTCAAGAAATTTATTTTCCAAGTAATATTGCTGAGACCTTTATTTGCTGACTTTTTCTACAGTAAGTTCTATTTATTCATTTTTTAACAGATGAAGAAAGTCTTCTCAACTTGAGTTTAGTGCATTTTAGAAGCTCAGTTAAGTCCTTTTATATAACAACCAAGTTATCTTGTATGAAGTTTATAAAGAAATAAAAATTAGACCATGAGATACATTATTGGATTGATGTCCAGAATGCATTTCAGGTTATTTTTAATTTGCATTTATTTTGTATTATTAGGTATGGATACTTCCACATCTCCTACACTGATGTCTGAGGACATATGCCATCCAAATTATTTTCTCTCTAAATGCTCTTGCCATAGCCATTAAGGTGAGATAGGGACGAAAAGAAACTTCTCTAAATTTCACTGGATATGGAACTGTTCAGGGTCATACTTACAGCTGATAAAACCCCACTTTTCTCTAAAGTGGATAAAGGCGGAGCCAAGCCTACTGCAAGCAGCCATATGCAAAGTCAAGCTTTTTGTGGACTGTCATGATGAAGGCCCACTACTGTCCCTGTACTTCATCTTGCCTCTTTTCTTGTTCCACACACCACAATTCTTCATAGCATCTGGGAGTGGATTTTGATTCGTTCTTCAGCCAAGAGCATGTGTATGTATAAGACAGGTGCCACAACACCTTTGCTTGAGGTACCAGACCTGCAAAGTAGAAAGAAGCCAAACCACAGAACTAGATGCTAAAATTTCCTCTACCGAGTTGGATGCTTCAGAAAACTGCTTCAGCCTACAAATTTCATACATGAAAGGAGAGCGACCTGGAACTAACCAACAGGTAATACCTGGGAGAAGGGCATGCCTAGGGATCCTACCCATCACAACTTTGCCTTGCTCTGGGTTGCCGGGAAGCACCTGCATCTACCCACCGCTCACTTCAGCTGACGAAGAAATCATCACCTCTGAAACGACTCCTTCAAATCACCAGGCAGGGTTAATTTCTCCTTTTGAACACGTGCCCAGAGGAGAACACCTACTGATTTGAAGAAGAGCTGCCTTGAGCTTCTGTCTCCTACATGAATGCTTTGATCCCTAGGGAAGAGGTTAAGTTGACCAATAGCACTTTCCACTGTGCCAAAGTATTGTAACTGAAATTCTGCTCTTTTGATGTCAGTGTAAGTTTTGCCCTAGTCTTTACACTTCAACCTCTAATACAACGCTTCCTTTAAGGGGGAAAAATAGTATGTCACAGAAGTTGGGGGTCAAGGCTGGCATTAGTCAGGCCACCACTTGAAACACATGGGAAAAATATTATACTTGAAACCTAAAGACTGCTTCTGTAATTTATGCAGTGACTATTTCTTACACAAGAAGAAAGAGGCCTTGGAGTCAGTCCAACATTCACAACTTTCACATTTCCAGCTGAGTACCGTAGTGACTGTGCTCATTTGTCCCCACAAACCATGAATTCTTAGCTGTCCTCTTCTCTAATTAGCTTCCAACTGACTGGATAAAAAATGTCCACACCACTGAGCTGTTAGAAAGGGGTTAAACCAAACATGAGTAAAACCAAAACAAAATTAAAGGAAAACACTGTATGTTTATTTAAGTAAGACGACACTAAAAACATTGACCAGCTGCAAGGAACTGCTGAGTATTTCTCTGAAAGAATATTTTCCTTGTGTTGCCAATATTACATTAACAACATACTGATAAAGAAAGCACTAAAGAGGACCCCAACAAGGTGCTGTTCTCTCAGAGACAACAGTTGCAAAACATCTTGGGACATTTACACACTTCTTGTAACTGAAAGTAAATGAGATCAATCACAACACAGCCCTGCTAATCTGATGATAGGACAGTTGTAATCACCTCTGTTGCTACATGCTATGATGACTCACCACAACTAATAGTTAGACTTTTCTTATGTCCCTAGGGGAATCGTTATTAGAATTTGTCCCTGCCAGTGAGGAGTTACCACACCTACAAAGAAAGGAACAGGATTAAAAGAAAGTTGAAGAGTCAGTTTTCAATTATATGTATTATTTGCATGTACCAAACGCTAACAGTGATAATTTATTCTGGAATACAACTACACTCAGGAAAAAAATTACACCTCTTGCCAGCCTTTGGTGTAGTTTAAATGCGTGGCATACATCAGTCTGCCAGGAATACTGGAGTTAAGAGTCCTGAAAAAAGTAAAGGAGGTCAGTATAAACTGTTAGACACGCAGTACTTGAGAAAAATGGACCACTAACATGTCCAAAATAAATAGAAGATAATTATGTAATTATTTTGGAAACTCTCAGCATCAGTTTCTGTGTTTATCATTTCTACATCACCCCTGTGTCTCCTTCTACCACCTCAACCCCTGAACACTGACAAGCTGCACTGAGTTTAAGAACTGGATCATCATGTGGTGAAGTCTGAACTGATGCCAACACAAACCTCATGGTACATCAGAAAAGGCCCCTCGTTTTTTTCCTCTCACCACAGAGAAAGCCCAGTTCTGCAAAGGCTTGTTCACATTGCTTTTCTGGAGAGAAGTTCTCAGGCACATCCCAAGTTAATCACTGAATTTGAAGTTGGTGAACTCTTAACAACTGCTAAGGAAACAGTGATGACCAGTTGTCAAGGCAGCATAATTTACTGAAATGAAGTGACTTTTGATAGACGGACAAACTGATGATGCTACCTGACTGTCAACCCAAGGCCCTATGTCTTCTGAGACAGACTCTTTGCTCTCCTTATCGTCAGCCAATCTAGCAAATTTCAGCTCCAAAAGTAACATTTTTGGGGAAAAGATGCAACACCACCAAACATTCAACAGTGGCCCATAAAGAAAGTGTCCTTGTTATATACTTTATCACAATTTTAGAAATTTTACATGTCACTAATCCACATTAGAAAACTGACCTTTGAGTCCCTTTAAATTTAGGAAAGAAAAGCAATTCTGCCATTTTCCTAACTTTATTTCACATTTATTATTAAGTCATTATTTCAGACTATTCATGGGCACATTTTAGATGATGTCTTTGTATCTGCCCGTTCTGTATGGATTCTGACTCTGCTGCTGAAGAAAAGCACAAGCTTTCTGAGTTTTTCTCAAAGTCAGCTGAGGAGGGGAAGGGAACAAGTAACATAATTAGGAAGAGTATAAACTAGTTCAACTTCATTCTGTTTAGTCTTCTAAAAAAAGAGTTCTGCATATGAAAAAGAATTAGGGTCACTGCTTCCGGGACAGCTGAAAAACCCAATTAAAGCAAGGAATCCTACTTGACTTTGCTGAATACTTTATGAACAGATGGGGTGCATGAGACATGAAGAAAGGTCTGGGGGGAGAAGCAGGCTCTGGTGGCTTCTCAGAGGCCACAGTCTGCTCACTCTTGCTTCAGAATATCAAAGACAAATTTAGGGATATTCTAAAATGTCTATCTCCTCAAAAAAGGAGCAATTGCCTCTTTCACAGTGAAAACAAGTTAACAAAACAAAATTCTTCTGTTCAAATGGGAGTAAATGGATGAAGCAGTCAGGTAGAAATCAGTAACTTACACCTCCAGCATTGGTCAGAACCGTCTTCCTCACCGAGCAGATTTACAAGGCCACAGGGACAGACTGGCATAGGTTTGAACTCTCATACAAAATCAGTCAAGGTGGTGACTGGGTGTGAAACATATTTTACACTTCCCTGATGCAGGAAGTCACTCAGTCTCTTCCCAATGACTACTGTTTTGCTGTATGTGGCTTAATTTTTTTTTCCATCTGTCTTATTGCCTAAATGAACATGTATCCACTGTCTTTGGCTCATTTCCTCCTCCCAGAAATTGTTCTACTTTACTTTGGACCCTGAATAAAAGTTCTCTGAACTTATTTGAGGCTCGAACACTAGGCAGTATTATTTCTTCATTTGCTGAAGCAGAAATAAAATGTCATTTTTGTTATACTAAACTACCTCAGCTAAGTGTTTGTTGGAATGCAGTTCTGCCTTCCTGCTAGTTATTGGTATGGCTTCTTGCCAGCCATCATCTTGAGAAGTTAAATATTGGCTTCCAGATGAGCAGCAATGCTAAAGACAACAGAACATCATTCTAAATAAAATAGATGGCAGCATGAAAGGAAAGCAAATATCTTCCTGCTGGGACAGTTGCCTAAAAGTCCTGGCTAAGCAACTCCCTTATGAAGACACGGTAGGGTTTTGCCAAAATAGGAGTCTGTCAACATCTCAAAACTAGCACACTTTTCATCATGTCAAGGCTCACGTGGTGGAGAAGAGCAGTGATATCCTGCATTACTTGTAGGCCTGTGAGAGCAGGACAGGCTAGGCAGCCAGGAGGAGGTGTCTGGGACAGAACCAGGAGTGGAGGATAAAGCAAGGCTGGTAACTTGGTGGTATAAAATCACAGAATAATTCAGGTTGGAAGTGACCTCAGGAGGTCATCTACTCCAACCTCCTGCTTGAACAGGGTCAGTAATTAATTCAGACCACACTACTCGGCGATTTGTCCAGTCAGCTTTTTGCTATCTCCAAGGGTGAAGACTCCACAACCCCTCTGGGCAACCTGTGCCAGGGCTTCACTATCCTCATGAAGAAAAGGCTTTTCCTTACCTCAAGTCCAAATCTGCCTCGTTCTAGTTCATGACTGTAGTTCTCCTGCTGTGCAACTCTGTAAAGAGCCTGGCTCCATCTTCTCAGTAACACCTTATAGGTATGGAAAGGCTGCTCGTAGGTCCCCCCAAAGTTTTCTCCAAGCCAAACAAGCCCCAGTCCCTCAGCCTCTCCTCACAGGGCAAGCACTCCTTCCCTGACCAACCTGGTGGTCTCTTGCTCCAGTTTATCAACATCCTTTTGGTAAGGAAGGAGCAAAACTGGACAGTCTTCCATACAAGGTCTAACAAGTGCAGCCCAGTATGTCATTACGCCTTCCTTGGTGAGTAATGTTTAGCTTGTTGCAGGCAATGCACAAAGCAGGCTAAGACGTTCACAGTTACCAAGAGTTTTCAGGTTGAGCCGCTCACCCCGAGAGGTGTGGAAAAGATGGGGAACTATCAACTGATCCAGTAGGATTTTGCACTGCAAGAGCCTCCATCTTTTGGGAACTGGGCACGGTGACAGATTTCCAGTTCAGCTGTGAGACATGTAGAGCAGCAGAGCATGTGGTACTCCAAATCAGGCATCAAAAATCAGCTTTTTGATTCTGAATAGGGCTGGCACTGAGTCTGGTTTCCAGATGGTTTTCTGTTCTGTGTTTCTGTTGCTTAGAGGAACACAGAAAAATCAGAAGGGAAAGCCCTTCCCCACAGAGAAGCAAGAAATCAGGGAAACAGAAGTAAAAACATGAAGAATCAGGCAATAATTAGTAAGTTAAGTCACTTCCCGTGTCACAGCTTTCTCAAGTACGGAACCAGCTGTGGAAGCTCTCGCTTTTATGCCAAACAATTCAGTGTTTGACTCTCCTGTCTGTAGTAGCTTTGGCTGGCATTTTCCAGTCTTATTTATACAGTTAGATGCAAAGCAGCCAATTAACATGCTTGTTATTTCTTTATTAACAAACATGGTCTTTGAAAGGACAGATGCACTTGTTTACCATCCCCTCAGATTTCAATCAGTCTCCATATCAGTGTTTGTGCTCTATGCTATACAAAGCCTGACTACTTTTGCTCTTTATCTGCTTTTGATATTCAATTTTTTAAACTGCTCAATGCCTGTATTAGCTCTGGTTTAGTTGTTTCCCTATTTGGAAATGTTCCTTACAGCTCATTGATCTCACATTCATTCGTGAATATCATTAGAAGTCAATGGGAAAATTCAGTTTAAGAATTTGACCCCTGGAGTAACTCTAGCTTCTAAAAGACTCCAAGCACAGCTGAAGGGCACATACTTAATACAGTGGGGACATGACAAAGTTGACTTAAAGGACTGCTAACTACACTCACCTTTAACTGTTTGACTATGTTCCATTTATTTATTGTATTAGAGCCGTCTTATTACCTAGCAAAAGACAACTCAAACACAATAGGGGATAATGTCAAATCAATAAACTGAAGTGCAATATACAATCAAATGCCACTTTAACTCCAGGTTGTAGCACTATACACCATTGTACTGCATAGCTCCAGTACATAGGAGCACTCAATCAAGTTTCATAGTTGCATGCTTAAAAACACATACTTAACCACTCCATACAATTGGGGCCATAATCACTTATCTTATTTTCCAATTTTGTCTTTCAAAATAGCAGTTGCAGGCTTAAGAGAGACCACCAGGGCACAACAGGTCCAAATATTCAACCTTCTAGTCTTAGCGCTGAAGAGTGCCGAGTATTATTGAGTTCTACAGATAGTGGGGAGAGCTGAAGTTACTTAGCAACTTAAAGGATCAAGCCCTATTAAAATTGCAGGAATGTGCAAGACTTCATCAGAAAGGTTTCTTTCATCAGGGAAATTTTCTTTTCTAACAGTAGACCTTTCCCTGACATCTGATCTCACCTGTACCAGTCCAATACACTGAGACACATTCTTGTAGGTCTATTGTGCTGCAGTGACCTTGAGCCCAGGTCCTCCAAAGAGACCAACAGAGCAAAGATACAGCAAGTCATCAAAACCAGGATTCCCTTTGCTGCTTACACCATCCTGCCTAAGGGCAACCACAGGAGGCGAAGCCTGGGGCTCCTTGCTGCTGCCGAGAAGCAGTAGCTGGGACAGAGGAATTGGGGCAGGAAGGCACATTACCCTCTAACTCTACCGCTCCTTCAGCCCTTACCTCTTGACCTTGAACCCATGTTATAGTTTCCTCACTCCTTACCAACTTTTCTCTTTTCCTTCCATCTTACTGATGCAGAATTCAAACTAATAAGCTTTGAGAGCTCATTACTTTTCATGTCAACTACATCTTACTTGCCTTGAGGCAGAAACCCAGGAATCTACAGGCTGTGGTATCCAAAAAGTCAAACTACCTTTGTACGGACATAAGCAGTGCATGGACAGAGGAGCTAATTAACCTGTGCCCCTAACCCTGCAGAAGTTAAACAAGTGTAACATTACTGCCAGTTGCACTGTACAAAGGCAAATGTGTGGCTGCAGTGTTAGGACCCATGAAATACAAAGGCTGAGCAAGCAGCATTTTGAAGGGTAATTTAATTTTAATCGCTGGCCAGAGATTTGCCAAAGGCAGAGAAGTCGTTTTGGGCTTGCCATGGTCTCCAGCACAACCATGCAAATGCCAGTATGGCAGTGAAATACCTCTTTTCATATGCCCTTGCACAAGGTGGGCACAAGCAGTGCCACACAGACATCAGCAGAGCACTGACCGGGCATATCTGCTAGCCCGAGACACAAAAAAAGCCATAGACTCCAAAGGGGCTGGGGAGAAATGGTGGTCAAAAGGATTTAGTCTTTCCTCTTATACTGTAGAGCCAATCCTGCCTGTTCATCACATGGAAAGGGAGAGGGGAGAGAAATCTCCCCCAAACATCAGTACACAATCTTTGGTGGCTTGCACCCATGAATCCGCAAAGTCACACAGACAGACCCAGGTCTGAGTGAGGCTACGGCTTATTTCCGTGCAGGTTATCATACTGTGCACAGGATTTTTAAGTGCTATTATAGCTTCTGACATCCTATCTAAAAGAGTGGTCACCATAGTAACGCCTGAATCACATGGCACTGCACACCTGATACCAATCAATCTTGAAAACATCTTTTTAAAGAAACAGACTCCTGGAAAACTGCAGATGGAGGTTTCTTTTTGAGACTAAGAAGATGCCCTCTTGTAATAAAAATGGGAATTTTACCTTATAAACTTCTCATTTGACTCTTCCTCCATACAATCCCATTCTCTATCAGCTTATAAAACTGATAGAAACTAAAAAAGGGCAATGGTTCTGTGCTGTAAAGAGTGACAAACAACAAAGTACAGCTGGCATGTAAAGGATACATTGCATTTTTCCCCCAGAGCATTAACTGTGACTTCTGAGAATACAGCCATGCTCTGGTTGCTGAAACAAAATATAAACATGCCTGCCGTAGTGCCTCTCCACATTCCCAGGACACCAAATTTCCCCTCAAATGTTAAAGCCCAGAAATTTCATCAGCTTCTTTCTCCCTTTTTGCTTTCCCAGTCTGCAATTCAATTTAGTTGATTTGAGTTGTGTTCCTCTGCGTGGGTAAAAGAAGAGGAGCATGTTTAAGGAAATGTTGTTTGCATTTAGCTTGGCACCGTGGCTTTCTGAAGTGCATTCTGCCACCAGCCCTCCAGACCCACCCAGCAGCCAAAAAGCTGATAAAAGTTGATGATGTCTCCGGGGTTTTTGGTGGGTTGCTTTTTTTTTTTTTTTCCCACAGCTCAGCCGGACCCTAGCAGCCTTTGGGCTATCTGTGCTGGGCCTGCTCCTCTACCTGTTTCAACAGCCTGCTGCCTCTCATTATCCCAGTGAGGGCACTGCTACAGGTTGATGAAAATAATCCCAGCAATGCACTCATGCACAAAGTTCAACCAGCCTCAGCAGTATTTCCAAGAAAGACTTAATATTTCCCATTTGATTCTATCCCAGATTATCACTACTTTCATTATTTGAAAGTCTACCGCTTCTTAATTTTCCTTTGAAAGAGACTGCTTCTGTACAGATGGCTTCCACCTTTGTCATCTTCCATTCCATCTATATTTTATTTTTCAAACATGTCAGAGCTATAATCATGTATTGTGAATGTGCCTCTCCTTTATTCGATGTGATTTCAGGAGAGCCACTGAACTTGTAAATGCCATTGACTGACAAAAGTTGGATATCCAACTGTCATAATGCTAGTAACAAATATGCTTAGAAATTCTTTCAGCATCCTGGAGATGGGTGTAAAAACAACAGGAGTAGACACTGTATGATTCTAAGGCGGTAATGAGACATCCTTTACTAAGCTTACTGAAGTCACTAGAATATGCCCCCTTTGCCATGGCCTCATTGCTGACCCACCAGAACAGATTATGTGCACATGAACTGTTACCACAGGTTGGTTGAGCTCATCTGGGTGACTGTAGACTAGAATTGATTAGGAAAATGCTCCCACAACTCATTCCCAGAGAGGTGGTCATATTCAGGACTGACTAACTACTTAAATGATTAGATGACCACTCAGAAAAAAGCTGTAACTATTGCTGTTCAAGAAGAGTGCTATCAAGATTTTTGTAATAAACAAAGTGCAGTAATTGGGTGGTTATGATATGTGTAAGTCACTTCGCATGTATCACAACTGAAATGTCAAATTGTACTTGTGTTGTGTGCTTAGGTAGGAATAAATTCCAGTTGCTTCTAATTTTAGGATAATACTGGCCTCTATCCTACAGGTGTGTTCCAGGAGCAAAGCGAGGAGCAGAGAGAGAACTAAGATGCATATTGCTTTGAAGCTAGAAAAATAAAGGTAATTGATGATATGTAAACATTTGTGGCAGTTGTTTTCTGCCCTCAATATGTTGTCATGCAATACAGATACCTCCTAGCAGCTGTGTGAGGTATTTGTACTGTCTGTAATGCTTTAGAAGTCAGAGCTAGCAGTCATAGAGTCCTATTACACATAAGGAAGTTGGACTTTAAATCTGCTTTCATAGTGTGGAAATTACATTTATTCAGCTATAGTTCTGACATGCATCTCACAGTAAATGGCATTATTGTTCGACAGGGCAACAGACCAGAAATGTCATGTTTCAAAATCAAAATGAAGAAATCATTAACAATTTATTGAGTTTTAAGCTATGCCAGGGCCCAGCTGTGGTTTTCAAACTGCATAGGAATCGATAGCAGAAGAGATCCATTGATTTTGGCAAGGATCAGAGACCATACTTCGACTACGTGCAGTATCTTTTGCAAAGGTAAGTGGCAAGGGAAGATCAGGAAAGCACAAGTGA
Source organism: Buteo buteo (assembly GCF_964188355.1). Taxonomy (NCBI): domain Eukaryota; kingdom Metazoa; phylum Chordata; class Aves; order Accipitriformes; family Accipitridae; genus Buteo; species Buteo buteo. The sequence goes on along the minus strand of NC_134185.1, from coordinate 28,389,217 downwards.
GTTGTTACAGCAATTGAGAAAGCTGCCTGTGGGCTCCTTTGCTTTATCAGCCTGTAGGAAAGAACTCAAAACCTGCCCTTCCCAAACCCTTGTTTAAAGACAACATAATCGATTCAGTGAAACACACAAAAGCAGTCTACTGTCGCCCTGAAAGAGCTTTGTCGTAAATAACTAATTAACTACGCAGTTGAGCCTGGAAGGCATTCGGACACAGGCACACAGGAAAAACCCGGATAAGGAACAGAATATCACGTTATACTTGCCACCGGAAAATGATGATTCATTCGTTTTCCATATCCATTTATAAATTAAGGGTCATCATAAAAAAAAAAAGGCAGTAAGGGTCAAAAACTTCACGAATATTTTCATTACATTCTCTAGCAGGTCTTCATATGCTTTTGCTGACAGCAAGATCACAAATCTTTCACCCTTACGCAGCTGACTCAGCAGTGCTGTAGAAGCTGTCAGTACTGCAAGTTTTGAAATGTATGCTAAACTCATGCTTTCTGTTAAGGTTGCCTTCTTTTACTACTGTTCTTATGTGTATGAACTTCAAATACCGAATACTGGACTGTGGACACAGTGTGTGCCTTTTAGGCTGGGGTTTTTTTAGTGCTCCCTTAGGAATACAATCTTCACGTAAGCACATCTACACTGTGACTCTTTTTCATCCCCTGATGCTGTATAGTAGAAATAACTAATAAATAGCTTGCTAAAGCGTTATTTATACAAGTGCAAACACAAATCCACTAGATTTGATAATATATTTTCCTTTTGTGCTAGTGTAAAACAATAGTGAAATAAAATCAGCATGATAAAAAACTGGTCCATAAACAGCAAACAGAACAGCAGAACTAGGAAGCAAAACAAGTTAGAAAGTCTGCCTTCTGAGTTCCCTTTTCAGATTCAGCCGTCCATCCCTGGCACTTATGGTAAAGATTTTTTTGCCCTAGTCCAATTTTAATTTCTGAGTCTCAGTACTATCACCTAGAAGCATCTGACAGCTTTTTTCCCTTCCTCTTTCTGTGTCTTGGAGAAGCGCAAAAAGCAAAGATAAAGCCTGGATTCTCTGACAGGGTTTGTCTTCATACTGTGATTGATGAGGCTGATGCTGTACTAAATTTAAACTTGAAAATACCAAAACTGACAACATCCCTCTAAAGCAGTGAGGAAGAAGGGCACACATTCCGCCCGTTGCTGCAGGTAGCATAGCCAGAAGTTGCTTGAATAGGCTCAAAAACATTTGAAGACAGAGGCCTGTCTCCTCAGAGAGGATTTGTGGTGTTCATTTACCTGCGATTTAGACTGAAAGACCACGAGTTTCTAGCCGTGAAAGGTAAAAGGAATGGCTGCCTGCTGCAGCTCAGCGCTCCCCTCCTCCAGCTGCATCGGGGAAGGGTGTCGTGTCCGCCATGCGTCCCCGGCCAGAGCCACCCCCCCGCAAACAGGAGGGGGACAAACCACAGCAGAGCACGCTCCCTGCCAACCCCCATACAAAGCTCCCTTTGTCCCCAAGACTCCAGCTAAGAGGCCTTACCCTCACCCGTGGCTGTTTCCCACCTGTGAAACACATAAACAGGAGCACTGTGCAGAAGCCTCTAGCTAGCTGGCCAGTGAAACAAGGGAGGTGTCCGGCCCACCCTGGGGTGGGGGCATTCCTTCTTGCGGGGCCTGAGTCTTTCTGGAGATCATCGGTGCACGCAGCTTAGGAATTCGCCTCCCTACCCCATCCTCACTTCTGTCTGTGCTCAAATCATTTGACCTGTTCGGAGTACAATGAAACTTCCAGGGGATTTGAATGTGGTTTTTACCGAGAGCCGTTAAAAGACAAATGCTTTTGAGCACAGCCTTAAGGACCCAGATGTCTGATTTATGCATCATAGAAAGTCATGGCAAATACCAGTGAACTCTCCAGATGCATCATAGAAAGTCATGGCAAACACCAGTGAACTCTCCAGATGCTCACCTGCTGCTGTTTTCCCAAGGTAGCCATGCCTTTCCCAATCATTCTCAAGATAAAACTGTAAAAGGCAACTGGCGTGTCAACAGAGAAGAAAGAAATGGCATCCTGTAGCTACTCCTTTTGTTGTTGTTCACATTCTGTTTCCAGTGAAGGCATAAACATTCCTGACTCCCGCTTGTTTTGGAATGAGAGGCGAAGGCACCTCCAAACACTTATCACCCAAGTGCATCTGCTCCTTGTCCATGCCACAGATTGGAGAAAGGCAACCCAGAGGAGACAGCTCTGTCCCATCACACGCAGAAAGTGGTAGCCTACAGACACTGCTAAAGAACTGCTTTTTATACGTGCAGGCCCTCACCATCAAGCTCTTGACATACTTACCACTTGCCTCATTCTGCCTTCAGGTAACTTTGCACCTTTGTTAGGAGCAGCCTCCAAAGTGCTGACTTCTACTGAAAGGCATTTTATGGCAACTGTTGAAATGCACAGGCTTACTGGCCAAGTACAGGTCTTCTGCAGGGGAAGGACCAGAACTTCAGCCTACAGACAAACCATTCTCCTTAGGCTTCCTACCTATTCCCATGACTGTAAATTACAGCATTGCTCTGGCCAGAAGAGGCCAACTTGCTCTTTGTTCTGAAATATGTAAATATGGCATCAGTTTAGACTGCACAGTGCTTTTATAGGACATCTTCAATGGGCACGCAGAGCAGCTTTAGAGATTGCCCCATCCTTTTTGTGAGAGGTTTAGACATGGTCTCTCCAATGAAAAAGTCCCTTACCACAATTCCTCCTGGGTCCAACATAATTATATTGACCTGAGTAACTTTTCCCACTGCAGTGTGGTGCCTATACAGTCCTTGGAGGCTCTGAAGCATAAACAAAGGCGTCTATATTAAATAAATAAAGATGTGAAGTTAACATGGATCGAATACTTGATCCAACTCATACTGAAGTCAGGGGGAGCATTTCCAGGATCTCAGATGCAGGACAGAGCTTAGAGGGGGATTTCGGATAGGCTTAGACTAGCAGCAACGAATTCTGCCTTCTGTGAAGCATCTCTGAACCCTGAAAAGATGCACAATGACTTAATCTTCCTCATACAGCCTATGCTGAACATGAAGGATATTGGCAGGCATGATTTCCACATTGTAAACTCATATTTGAGGAGCTTATCTTTCAAAAATGGATGGAGCTTATTGAGTTGCACATTTTTACCATTCCCCGACACAAAGATATGTGGGCTCTACAGCTGAACAGATAAAGGAGGTCAATTTAATTTCTGATCCCATGTTGTAAACTATTAAGCTACACAACTTGTGTATGAGCATTATCTGCAGTGAAATATGTAAAAAAAAGGCATTTCATGAGTTCTTTTATCAAGTTTAAAAAAATGTCTATAGCTGATCGGTAGGTTAATCTTATGCTTAAGTCACATCTACTTACAGTTGTAGCTCTTTCCTCTACCAGTAAGCAAGGGTATTCTACTACTTTCAAAAGAAATTTCACAGCTGCAGAGAGAAAAAAAAACTTTTCTACACCCAGTGTTATTAATACTTACTGATAAGCATTTCAAACTCAAAATCTGTTCAAAACGTTCAGGAATGAGCACCCCAAAGAAGTTTGTTTTCAGCAACAGAAAAACAATTTTTCAAAAACAAGCCTGTCTATACTAATGAGGCCTAATTAAGCATATTTCCCTTAACAGTCCTGGCTGTAAGTACCTATTGAATTACTTACCAATTTGCAGAACTGCTGAATATCTGCACTTCTCATGTGGGATCTCTAAGAACTTAAGTTAAATGATACAGTGTAAAAATCATCTACTGTAATTAGGCTTTAGTTTTAATTACAAAAGTTCAGACATTTTGTTAACATATATTTTCTTCAGATCTTCAAATACAAAATAAAGGAGCTCTGCTCTCCTTCTCAATAGGATCTTAAAAATCACCAGGACTGCTTCTGTTTCTTCCAGAGCTGTGACTAGTTCCTGTTTCATTCTCTTCTTCTGGGACATCTCAAGATGTACCTTCTGAAAGCAAAAAAGGAGGTACATGATCTGAAGGGTGTTCACGACACATAACACACTTTCTCACCTCAGTATTTCTTTGTGTGCCAACAGGCACGAGCAATGCTTCTGCCTTCAAAATTGCATACCCTGCAAAGCGCTGGCGATATCCCTATATACCTGAAGTGGACAAGAAAGCAATGGCTACAGCTGGGGTAGGAACAAGGAGACAATTACACCAGCTGGCAGAAGGCAATGAGGAGGTAGCAGCGACATACAAAAGAAAGATAAACTATGGCAGGAGTGAGGCTTGGCTTTGAGAAGACTGTGGCTATCATCCTGGATGTCCTGCCCCTTGATCAAGATCTCTGTCAGAAACCAACACTCTGCAAATTCCCACACCTCCACAGATTTATGGTTTGCTTTCCATTGCACATGATTGTAGCATTTCAAATGTCCACAGAATCAATAGGTAACACATCTCAATTATTTCCAAGACAGAATTTGCTTGATGTCATGCAGGTGGCTTCAAGGGGCAATTTCTGGATGTCTGTGGCAAATCTATCCTGGATCTGAAAACTGGGTTCAATCTAAAGAGATGATTGAGAGGTCCAGGAGGTAATCGATAATGTTAAGAAGGTCATTAAAAAATTGAAGAAAGCAAAATCTATCAACAGCCATTAAACACAAAGATGCTGGGTCTCGCTCAAGTAACCCATGAGCTGCTGAGCACTGGGCACATGGAGAATACACAGGGGGAAGTACTTTCATGTGTTTATAGTGTTTTTCCTAGGCACTTATTTTTGCCCCCTCTCAGCAGCAAGATACTATGCACTAGATAGCCGTTTGATCTGAACCAGTTCAACTGATCTTATGCTCTGGAGGAAAATACAAACACAAAAATAGACCCTCCCCCAAACGAAATGCCCAGTATGTCAGTTCAAAGCAAATGGAAAATTTCCCTCCCCTTCCATAACAAAGAGCAGTCCAAGTCATTTAGTCAACATTGATTTAAGAAAACCCATTCCTTTCTGGACACCCAAGCAGTGGAACAGCACAGCACACCAAGGTTTCTAGTCTGGTGTTTGCTGCCCAGTGCTGTGGCAAGGCACAACATCAAGTTTCTAACAAAGAGAAGACCACAAAAAACATTTTCAGTTTTGACTTCCACCCCTAGAAGCTGGTGTATGAGACCACCTTCAACTAGCCCCACAGCAATCCCCTGCAGAGGGGAAGGACTAGTCCCTTCTACGGCAAGGAGAAGTCAAATGTGTCTGCTGATTTTGGAGAGGTAGAAAGCAGAATCTGAAAGTGGAAAATTACAAGGGTATTTTGGGCTATTAAGACATTACAGCTTTCTGATGAAAATAGGAAAGGATCCTATTAACTCTTCATTCAGTTTAGCTTTTTGATTTCAAAGAAGCATTAGACAATGAAAAAGCACTCTGAAGACTGGAAGAGCTCAATCAGAAAAGAACATTAAGATTATCAATTTAGTGTTCCTATTGAAACTATGTGACCCCTCCACTTGTGCTGAACTCTGCTTGAATGGTAAAATGGCAAGTTTCACAGTGCACAAAGAGATGGAACACATAGGTTTTTTCCATATTGATCACCCCTAAAGCCCAGCAACTGTCTGCTGCTGGCTTCAGAGGCAGCCCTGCAGTGCTGCAGGTTGCCCTTCCGAAAGGGCAGCAACAGGAGCAATCAGTCCCTGAAGCGGTGCTCTTTAAAGCAAGGTGATGCTGAGGAAATTTAAAAGTCAAATGCCCTAAAGAATCAACACCTGCTCTCCTGTCTACAGAGACATCCCTGACATTGGGCAGTCAGGAGATGACAATTTATGTGCTGTATCTGCCATAAATAAAGCCATCAGCATAGATGTGAGAGCTGAAGTCAGCAGCTCCAAAACTAAATCCCTCTTTAAAACCTATGATTAGAAGGAAAAGGGTGTCAGAAGCTCAGAGACACCCCAGCTGCAGCTTGTGGTCACTTGCCAATGTTCAGCTGAAGCAATCTGCTGGCACACCAGGGCTTGCCAAAAGTTTGAATGGCATTTGGAGGTGAAGGGAAGGCAGTCCCAGGGAAGACAATAAATCATATCTGATCCCTAAAGAGGTGGAGAGGGACAGCAGAAGCAAAAAAGGGTTTTCTTCAGTCTTTGTTCTTGCACTGTGCAGGCCAGACACAGCTGCAGCCCAAGGGGTTCCCTGAGGGTTAGGATTGCACCTCTTAGCTCTCCCCGGAACAACAGCATCTCTGCAAAGAGCAAGAGAGGGAAAGCAGGAATCATTAAACCCCAGCCCTAACCTCTGCATACTCTATTATAGCTTCATCCATCAAACAGGATTTTTACAAGTGCTTTGCAATCCCCCCTGCAAGACTCCTTGGTGCTATCAGTAGGGGAATGCAATTTTACACACTGTGAAAACACAGTATTTATATTTGCATGTAGCAAATTAACAAAACAACAAAAAAAGATGCATAACTGATGTCAATGGCAGAAGGATGATAAGCCAGAAGCCTTGATGAAAAGCCTGAAGAGAAGCAAATGTGTTTGAAAACTACTGTCCTATGTCCAGATTCACTGCTGAATCCACCATTCATTTTCCCCTCCCCAATTTCAGGTCACTTTATCATTGCACTTTCTCCTCCCTTCCCCCCACCCAAACTGTTCTGCACAGGAACAACTGCATTTGTTAGCACAAGGGTCTCCGTCGTGCAGGCTCTATAATCGCATTTGCTAACATTCCTTTTAACCTAACAGACTGTGACTGAGCACATGTTATTCCACATCTGGTATCACTGAGATCAAACCTGAAATAAAACAACGGAAGGAAGCCTTGGCACACTGTGTATGCAAGGATATCGCATTGATGATAACTGAAGGTCACCTCTGGATTCAGTGTGCTGTGGAACCAAACCTCAGGCGATCTGGTGGTGTTCTTGCTCTTTTCTCTGCTATGTATACCACTTAAAATGATGGGAGACTGCTTATGCAGCTTTTAGCAGCCTGCGAGTGAACATAATTCTGATGTTAATTCACCAGGTATTACTCCTGGTCCATCTCTCTCAGGTATGCACAGCAATAGCATTCCCTCTGTCCATTCCAGGAATGAAATCTTCCCTGTACCCATATTGAGGAAAAGGACAAATGCACTGGCTTAGTCTGACCGCAGTTCACACGTCAATGCTCTACACAAGGATATGTTCAGGCCACACATCAATCAACCACACAGCTTTACAGCGACAAGCAGGCAGATCTACAGATTTTTTAATTGCCCTTGGTATGGAGGACATCACCAAAGCAAAAGCAGAGCCAGTGTACCACTATGTCACAGAGATCCATCTGAGAGGCTAATGTAGCCAGGCACAATTTATAGCAGATATTCTGAATTATGTCAGAAACCAAATTCACCCTCATTTACCCTCAAGCTCAACAAGGCAGACAGGCACCAACACAAGACTCTATCCTTCAAGTCCTGGGTGGTCCATTCCTTAGGCCTTGATGAGCTGTGGGTCTAAGCTGGCTAAAAGTACCTCTTGAGGTAGGAAACTGTTCTTGAAAGCGCTGCTAAAAAGTTCTTCTAAGGATGCACTGCTTCCAAAGAAATGCATAAAAACCCAACAGAAATAGAAATAGGGCAGGATACATCTCACATAAATGAAAGGACACATGGCATAGGCCTCAGTATTTTGTGTATTCAGCCAAGTTCCTTTCAGGGTTTTATTCAAAACCAGAAAAATATTCATGCATAGCATTCAAGCATGCCCATTCCCACTAAAGGATGTTCAAGCTCTACAGCCAACTTCTTATACGATCCTCTGAGTTTTCTCTCACTATTTATCCTTAGTGATTTTTTGCTTCTCTGAAGAATTCTGAGGGCAGCATGAAGGAGAAGAGACAGAAGGTATTTAGCAGTAGTATCATGTCTGTTAAAAGCACAACAGCTACCCTTCCACAAATACCATTAGTCAGGGGTTTGTGCCTAATGCCCAGGCTCTTCCTACCACACGTTCTTCTTAGGATGCATCGGTCAGCCCATCCTACACTGTCCTCTCAGTTTTCATGCTTACTGAATTTCATGAGGTCATATTTGATTGTTCAGAGATGTGCATTTCGAATACATCTGATTGTTAAAATATTCAATACATACATGAAAATTACATTTAGATGAAGAAAAAGGCAGGAACATCTACAAGTAAACTACTCGCCTGGAATTGTGGTCTTTCAACTACAGAATTGGAGGCCAAAAAATGGGTACCAGACATCAAAAACTGACACAGACAAAATAACTTAGTCAAAGGAGAATGAGCTGCAAGTTCACATCAAGTCTTTTACCAGTGCAAGTGGCAATTTTATCTGACACTGTAAACAACTATAAAAAGAAAAATCAAAGTCAGGATATACTAATAGCCTTTCTGAGATTTCATGCTGCAAGAAAATACGCTGAACCTACAGACCCAGGAAAGCTGTATTTAGTAGAATGTGGTTTCAGGTTGCTTACTAAGTGACCCGAAATAGTTCAATGGACCTGGAGTAGTTCAGTGGCTGTAGAGAAAAACAAATTGAGTGAAAACAACAGTGCCCAGTGTATTGGTTTTATGTGGCAAGGTTTTGGTAGCGGGGGGGGTTACAGGGGTGGCTTCTGTAAGAAGCTGCTGGAAGCTTCCCCTGTGTTCGAGAGAGAGCGAGCCCATACCAGTCGGCTCTGAGACGGACCTGCCGCCGGCCAAGGCCGAGCCAATCAGTGATAGTGGTAACGCCTCTGTGATAACATTTTTAAGAAGGAAAAAAAGTTGGGAGAGTGAGAAACAGCCGCGGGAGAGAGGAGTGAGAACATGTAAGAGAAACAAGCCTGCGGACACCAAGGTCAGTGAAGAAGGAGGGGGAGGAGATGCTCCAGGCGCCGGAGCGGAGATTCCCCTGCAGCCCGTGGTGAAGACCCTGGTGAGGCAGGCTGTCCCCCTGCAGTCCAGGGAGGTCCACGGTGGAGCAGATCTCCACCTGCAGCCCGTGGAGGACCCCACGCCGGAGCAGGTGGGTTCCCGAAGGAGGCTGTGACCCCGTGGGAACCCCGCGCTGGAGCAGGTTCCTGGCAGGACCTGCGGATCTGCGGAGAGAGGAGCCCGTGGAGCAGGTTTTCTGGCAGGACTTGTGACCCCGTGGGGGACCCGCGCTGGAGCAGTCTGCTCCTGAAGGACTGCACACCGTGGAAAGGACCCATGCTGGAGCAGTTCGTGAAGAGCTGCAGCCCGTGGGAATGGCCCACGTTGGAGAAGTTCGTGGAGGACTGACCCCGTGGGTGGGACCCCACGCTGGAGCGGGGGAAGAGTGTGATCAGCCCTCACCCTGAGGAGGTGAAGCGGCAGAAAATAACGTGTGATGACCGTAAACCCCATCCCTGTCCCCCTTGTGCCGCTGGGGGGGTTTGGTGGAGAAATCCGGGAGTGAAGTTGTGCCCGGGAAGAAGGGAGGGGTGGTGGGAAGGTGTTCTGAGATTTCGTTTTATTTCTCATTACCTTACTCTGGCTGATTTGTAATAAATTGAGTTAATTTTCCCTAAGCTGAGTCTGTTTTGCCCGTGACGGTAATTAGTGAATGATCTCTCCTGTCCTTATCTCGACCCGCAAGTTTTTGTTATATTTTTCTCTCCCCTGTCCAGCTGAGGATGGGGGAGTGATAGAACGGCTCTGGTGGGCACCTGGCGTTTAGCCAGGGTCAACCCATCACACCCAGTCAGTGCGATGGCAGAACATTTGTGTTATGCAGCATGTTTTACATAGGTGCCAACAAATGTTTCTGTGATCATAAACTTTTTCACAAACAATGAATTTCCATTATGACCCACTTGGCACAACGGAACCCGGAGTACGTCACTCATTTGCTTCATGAGAAGAAGATAAAACTCCTCAGTCTTTCAAGAAACTTCCCTGGTGACACGGTTGTCTCGTCCGCGTTTTGAAGGCTTCATCTCACAACTCAGAAGGTAACATTTTCCCATTTTAGCGAGGGCAAGGTGGAGATCCATGAGAAAACCCGCCGCTACCTCACAGATCCCCAACTGAGGGATGGCCTCCAGCCCCAGAGGAACACTCCCAATGCAGGACGCCCCATAACCCACTGGGAGGAGGCTCACCACCAAACCACGGTGCGGAGGGACCTGTGGGGTGCCACAACCTAGACCCTGGCACAGGTCAGCTCTGACAGCCAGATGCGGCTCATCAGCAGGCTGGAGAAACGGCTGAGGAACGGTGCAGCGATTGGGGCCACAAATGATCATGAAACCACCAAGCAGAGGTGGGGGTGTGGGGCTGAAGCTAGCAGCATGAACGCTCAGTAGATGCGTTACGACAAGCAGCAAAGAGCTGCAGATCTTTCTCCCCTTCTCCATGTCCCACGCTCTTGGATGTGGAGAAGGAGGCACTTGCTACACCGCTGGGAGGTACTGCTATGCTGCCCATCAACATCTGGGCTTTGCTGAAGTTCATTCTGGATTAATTGGATAGCTGCCCTCACTACTGAATCCCAGGGAAACAAAGACAAAAAATGGGGGTTACATGGTAAAACTGCCTTTCCAAAATAAAGTTGTGAAAGATAAGAAAGGTTTAAATTAATTTCTGAATTAGAAGTAATCAATTTGGTGGTGTAATAGAAAAGCTCTTTTGATCTGTTTTGGGGTTTTGTTTGGTTGTTTTTTTAATCTGAACCATCCATCAATCTAAAGCTGCGTACAATTCCTACATTATTGAGTAGGCACTGCTGATTCAAAGCAAGGATTAGTAACAAATCTGTGCCATGCCACAGCCAGTTAGTGGATGGGAAAAGGGCAGATGAATCTGATAACTAAAATGACCTTTCCTACAGATTTCCATGTTTGATTACCAGTATCTTTTCTGGTTATACAGATCCACTGGTACACTGTAACATCAGAGCTCTTCCTGAACTGTGGAGACGAGAATAAGATAGTCTTTACCACCGAAACAGGAGAAGCCTCACACAGTGCAATTTAGTACTGCATATACAGTGCAAAATAGTGCAAAACTACCAGTACAATTTTATTCTTCGGAATAGTGAAAATACTTTAATAAACCCTACTAAACCCAGGCATCAATACCAGTCCCAGTAATAAACTGTTGAATACGGAGCAATCTTCCTGTGGGAAATTTATGACCAAAGGAAACATTCTAGCCTTGGTATTTTTATAGCATCCATTTGTTTTTTAATGGAGGAGGGGGGGATCCAAGATTTCAAAGGCTGTTCAAAGCGTCCTCAACCTTGAAGAAGGAAAGTAACCTGCATCGGAACACTTGCCACAGCTCCCAAAATAGGAGACGATACCTGGGTACGTACAACTGCTGTCACAAAAGGCAATCATTTAGTCACCTGCTGTTCTCCTCAACAGACTAGGAAAGTATTTCCTAGGTCTCATTAAGAGTCATCCTGCCCATTTCGGTTATAAGATCAAACCATCCCGACCTTTTATCTCACTCCTCTGCCCAGGATCATTGACGCCTGTTGTCAAAGCCGTGGTGCACAGCACGCAGCAAGGGGTCCTCGAGCCTTTCCACGCACCGCAGACCTTCCTCCCCGAACCGCCCGCTGGCCCGTCACACCGGCTCTGCCCCCTCCCATGGCCGGCTGCCTTTCCCAGGGCGTTCAAGTGAACATCCCACAAACTCAGCACCCCAGACAAGAAGTACAGACAGTTCATGAGCTATTTTCCGGCGATTTATTACCAAAAGCAGCATGATCTGAGAAAAAAAAAAAACTGTTATTCTTGTTCCTCTAACTTAGAAAATGAGGGTGCAATTTCCTCCAGAAAGCAGATGCCATAGAATTAGCTGTGGGCTTTTCCTGCTATTTTGTTCACAGTTTAAACATTAAAAATGGAGTCTCAATAAGCGTTTCATGAATGTTTAGCAAGGTTAAGATCTATTTTCATCTAGGGAAGTATCATTTCAGATGTCACAGTTCACCAACAAATGCTGAGCACCACATTTGTGCAGGGTGGCATTTCTCCTAGGATCTACAACTCCAGAGCTTTTACTGGAAACGCCTTTTTCTCCTGAGAGGCAGCTTTTCCACTGAAACATAATTACCAATATAACACATCACTGCAGCTTCCATTTGCAAACAAACTGCTGCTAATCTCTGTCAGATCCGAGCATCTCTCTCTCCTCAGCTTCCCCGCCTCCTCACCCTCCCTCCCTAAATTCAGAGACACAAATCTACACGAAAACGTGTGAAGACACATTTCTGAAGAGATGTAAGAGAACAGAGTGTCTGCTATGTTCCCTACTCAAAATAAGCCTATGTGCTTTTTATACAGTCCATATGCTTATTTTCTTAACAATTCTTGAAACTCCCATACTGATAACAGACATGACCATGTAATATTCCTTCCTCAGCTTCAGGTTTTTCCCCCCTCCGAGGATTCGCTCCTCTGAACAAACCCAGAACAGCTCCAGCTGCTCCCAAGTTAGGGACTGGCTGTGCTGGCACTGTGCAAGCGCAGCTCCAACACCACCGAGCTGTTTTTAGCTCCCATGCTGCCTGAGGCTGAGCATCTTCGCCCTCATCACATCCCATTTAGTGATGAGCCATCTGTCCTCCTGCTTTTGAACCCTACACTCTCTTTTAGGAGATCGAGCCTTAAAAAGGTCTCCATCAAAAGAGCATGTCTCTACATACACTTCTGTCAAGGCCTTTGCCCCAAAACATAGGAGACGTCAACACGGACACTAGAAAATCAGAACTAGGTCTCATCCTGCACATATTTTGTTCAGCTGCCTAGACTGGCTTGTCGTCTGCTGGGGCAGTTCAGACTGGCACGGGAGGAGTGGAACCATATCCCCCTGCCACCTCCTGGTAAGACATCTGAACAAATAACCCCATTTTGGGAAAAGTTTAATTTCAAATGGTAATTACGCCTTACCTTCCATGGGCTCCTGCTTTTCTAAGCCTGAACTGTTGGACTGCCTCACTTGTCACAGACACAACTAACCGATCCACTGCCATCTCCACATCCAACGTGACTCCCGTCAGATGGTAGCTCAGGCTGTCAGCCTTGCTTTTCTTCCTCTATGAAATACTGACATTGGAAAGTCTTAACAAGGAAACTGAGACTATGGGAAAGCGTCCTTCGCTCCAGAGACAGCAGTGCCGGCTGTTATCTCTATTCTCCAGTTCTCAACCAGGAACAGAGCAGGAACAAATGCATTCAGTCCTACCCTGAATGGTAGCTCTACAGAAAGGTCTGGACTGGAAATCCCAGCTTTTTGGTTGCTTTAATCAAATGGAACAGCATCGGGAGGAGGGGGGCAGTAGTGGTGGGGAGGCACTGCGCCATCCAAAATTTAAATTGACCTTTTTTTAATCTGCTTTGATTCACTCCTAATCTTACACACTCTTTCCTAAATTCTGAAAAGGTACAGAAATGAGGCCAAGATACAGATTTAAATAAATAAATTACCATTTCCTTTCAAAATGTATGCTTAGAAAACTTACATAGTTAAAATATTTAGAGTAAGAGCTGATCAAGTGATTAAGTATACTCAAAAAGTTCCCTTTTTAAGAAAAGCGCATGTCTGAATCTCATCTTTTAGTTCTTCCAGAGCATAAATCTTTCTTTAATTTTAAGCAATAGAACTTCAGGTTCTAAGTTTTACAGAAATCTAAAGAACAAGCAACTTTTAAGATCATTATGGTATGAAGTTTTAATTGATTATTTTGGCAGTCAGAATCAAGAGGCAGATATCACTCCACGTGCACTTGCAAAATAGGTCAGCTGGGTAAATTTGTTCAGCTTTCTTCTACACTCTTTAGATGCTTCACCAATTACTACTTCTTTCTAAAGCAGCGTCCAAACTTGTTTGCTCTTTCTTTATATGACATAATTTAACTCTCTACAAAGGATGGCTTGTTAGCCAGTCACTTAATTAACACAGTGAATATACAGTTGAATGCCTGATTATATCCATTCAAGATAGCTAGGTTTCTGTAATAACACTCAATTTCCATGGTAAGATGCATGAGTTCTTACAGTTCACTCAAAAGAAACTGTCTCTACTTAAATGTGATTATAACAAGTAGGTTTCCATTTGGAATTATTTTAATAATCAGTAAAGGTAAATGAATTAGTATCATGAATTAATATTTATTTCTTTACTTTCAAAACTTGCTAGAACAGAAACAATACACTGACTCTACTGGGAGATCTGTTTGAGAAACGCATCGTCCCATTTATTCTGGTTTACTTTGAAGTGCTACTTCTAGCTACCTGTAAGTAATGAGAATCTGGAAGGAGAGAAGGAACATAAAAGTGCATTAGCCCATTAATAAAAGGAACTGTGTGGACAGCGTGTACACTCTCTTCAAACTCTAAGTGCTAAACCTACAAATTCAGAAAAGAAAAAGCTAGCATTGCCTTTTCAGGAAGTCTTCTTCCTAAAGGCATCGTGCTCTGGCTCTATGCTATACACCTCCCATAGTAAAATGGAGAGCTTCCAACCACATCAATAACAGGATGTTGCCATTAGTAATCAGCCGAGATTTATTTTTATTCAGTTCAGTTCCTTCCACAATTCTAGCTTTTCCAGCAAACAAATGCAAGTTCAAGGAGAAAGAAAACAAATATTCCTCCAACCCTCACACACTCATCCTCTTAAGCTTTTTTAACCTCTCTGAGGTAAACAGCAAGCACTTTTAGTGACAGTTTCTGAGTAATGATGGGGAAGAGCGAGGAGGTGGCTGGAAGCACCACTGGCTTCTTAATGCAAACTCTTTTATGCTACTCAGGGAACACATGTTCAATCACTGCTTATGAAACAGCTTTGACAACACAGAGAGGAGCTTTTTGCTTGATGTTTGTTTAAGTGAGGCTATATCTATTTTAGGAGGAATTGCTTTTATTTTACTTTTTTAAATATTTTTTTTTGTTAAACAGAAGCAACCCACAGTCTTAATAACAGATTAGTGAGTGAGTGGCTGTCTTCTCTGGAGACTGCATTATGATGAGGTTTCACTGCACTCCAGCTCTTCTGAGAAGACATTTAGAGAAAACATAAGAAAGGTAGTACAGAAGTGAGACATATTAGAAGAACCCCATCCCCACTGAGGGACCCTTCTTTAAAACATCAAAATCATGCCATTGCACATGATGCCTACTTCCAAGAAAGCAATAGAATCAGCATTTCATTTTTGAACACAGAACATAAGTACCACATTAACACTTTAGCAACACATGTTTACAGAAATCCCTGCATATTTATGGTACCATATTGTGCCTTGGAGAAAGCTTTTCTTAGGTGAACAAAAGCAGCAGCAAACTGAATTAGACTTGCAGTCTGAAACAGAGCACGTGCAGCACACTTAGAAATGATTTTACAACATCGAATTGTAACCTATTTTAGACAGATTATATTGGCAAGATATTTAAGGCAGGGACTGCAAACCACTACGCTGTTGTAAGCATCTATTTTTTTATTTCTTATTAAAGGTACTGTCACTGGCCGCCTTTCAGACTGGGAAATAAGGGTCCCTCTTTCCTGTTACATTTTTCATGCACAGACAGTAGCAAGGACTTTGCAGCAACTTTTCAGAGGCTCAGCTTTGAACTTGCAATGATAGCAGGACAGCTCAGCCTCAACAGGAGCTCAGGGGGTCTCTGGTCCGGCCCTGCCACAGCAGGCTCAGCGCTGACTTCAGTCGGATGGAGCCGGCACAGCCTCCCTGAGCAGCCTGCGCCTCTGCCCTCCTCTCCAGCCACAGGGAAAAGCCTTTTCCTTGTGTACGGTCGGAACCTCTTTTGCTTGGTCCAGCCGATGCCCCGTGTCCCTCTGGCTCCCTCTCCTCAACCACCTCCCTTCAGGTACAGGGGGGTTGTTGCCAGCCCCCCCTGGAGCCCTCTCCCCCCAGGCCGAGCCAGCCCCATCCCTCAGCCTGTCCTCATGGGGCAACTGCTCCAGACATGACCATCATGCTCTTGATACTCTAGAAAATGGCTCTTTCCCCGAAGGAAAGGGCATCCTATTTTACAGGGAAAGAGATAAGGTGAATCGCGCTGACAGCCCTTGTCAACTCCACAGCATCTTTGCGCTCCTTGCGTCAGGGGTAGAGCCACATTCCTGTGTCCAAGCCCAGCTCTGCTACAGGCAGGATTACAGCTAAACCAGCCTCTCGTCTTCCACTTACAAGTTGTCTCTGTACGAGCATCCCATTCACACTCTAGAAGAAGTAGCAACAGGAACACAGAGCTCCACTCTGCTCCTCAGTTCCAGGGTGGCTTCCCTTTTTTGCAACATGTTTTATAAAGCCAATCCTCCAAATTTTTATTCATACAGCAGCAGAAAAGCTCCAGCACTCCCACTGGATATGGGATTTAAATTAAGACGAAGTGCCATATGATTGCTTAACACCTTGTTATATCAGCTGCCAAACCTAACAGTGCTATTCATAACTGGCTAAGCCCTCAGAAATGTGTATACTTCAGGTATTAGGCAAACCACATCCTGCTACTTGGTACCACGGGGGAAATTCTGGTTACATTTCAAATACTACTTTCAGAACTGCTTGTTCACTCAGAGACAGAATTTCTAGACATCACCTTCCTGGCATCTGCTTCCTTTAGTCCTCCTATCTAACCAAACCCCATCTCCAACAGACAGAAGAGACCATCCAGCGTCTCCATATAAATACTTACAGGACAAATCTTACCAACACTATTAAATGGAAACTCTCTTAATCAAGGACTGTAAAATCCACCTTTGTAGATATGAATTGCTTATGAACAAAGCATACCACATATTGCCCAAGAATTAAAGCTATTTTTGATGAGGCAGAAGGCATAGACTCACCTTAATGATAATCTCTTTGGCATTACACAGTGATACGTCACACAGCACTTTCATTAGTTAGTATGAAATATATAACAGCTGCCAATGCTTCTGCTTCTGTCTGAGCAAAAGCAAGATACCTTGTAATGAAGAAATTATAAGTATCAATGGGTGAGGTGCTCAGCTAGAGGATACAAATGACTCAAGATTCAAAACTAGGCAAAACAAAACTTAAAGGAGGTGTCAAGCCTGAGCAAAAGGGAATACTTTATCCAGACAGAACAGATAGTTGTGTGAATTTTATTAACACCTGTCTGGTATCTCAGCCTCAGTCACTAGACATCCTACAGAGATCATGAAATACCACACTTCCAGGTGTTTTCTGTAGTGTACATGAATTTATACACACAGCCACAGAGCTTCCACATAAAAACTCACTCCAAGATGTTTCCTAATCAGAATATATTATGTCATGGGGAAAATGTACATGCTTTAATGCAGTATTGTCCTGAAAGAATGAAGAAGTAGCAGTATTAAAAGTGCTCTGGGCACACAAACTGAAACTTCCTTCCTCCCTGGTTCTCCTCATTTTCATTTCTGTTTGTTCCTTTTCTTTTAAGGCCTATAACACAGGTACTGCTAACCATTCTGTATTCACAACTAACTCAAAATGCTGTTCATGAAGAGTATCCTAGTGACATTACCCTTCAACAAGTCAGCCTGCTCCATCAGCAACGACAATCACAAAGACCAAACCCTGAGATCTGAAGGCATTTGGGTTTGTCTTGTAAAAACGGTTTGGGTACTCCAGCAGCATTCACTTTAATACTTGTTTTTATTGACCCCCCCTGGCTTCTCTTTATGCAAAATGAGTTGCAGGATGTCAATCTGATCCAAGGCTGACTCCAAAGAAGGGATTTTGATTGCAGAGGAGGAAGCTGTACCTACCCAAGAGGTGTTGAATGCAGCGTGTCTTCCAAGGGCATTTCAACAACTCTGCAGCTGAATTACTAAACACAGTTACAGGTTACTCAGGAACCTACAAACAAACTTGTGGGTTTCCCACAGAATTCTGTAAACCGGTTTCAAAGGTAATTGAAAAAGGCTAAAATAAAAGGCTGCCCATTTGCCCGTGAAGGCTGGAAAGCAGCATAAATTATTCCCCTGTTCTGCATCAGCAGGTGTTTAGATCTGCAGACGTAAACAGTACTGTGTACTACCCACCCACTTCACCTTCCTCTGTGGGACGGAATATGTGGACAGGACAGGGAAAGCCAACAGAGAGGAAAATAATGTGTTGCTATCATTACGTATGCAGCAAATACTGCTTAATCTGGATTAAAGAAGAAAAAAGCAAGAAGCGCTCCCTAATGTGCAATTGCTTCTCTGGGATCTTCCTAAGGACACCGCAGAAAATGCAAGGTTTTTAATTAAGAGCCGCGTCCTTGCAGCACAACCTAGCACAGAACTGCCCCCACCTCTGGGGTCAGCACAGAAAGATGCGTGCTACACACCAAAGCAAGCACATGCAGAAGAGCATCTGCTACATATATTCAGCGCTTACTGTGCTCTGGCAAACTAGCTGAACACCCCCTGTTCAAAAGCCTCAGCCTGGGGGCACCTGGCACAGCTCCACGCTCAAAGGCTGCTCAAGGTACACATCTTCCCATGGGCAGTGCAAACCTGACCCCGATGGTAAAATTGTCATCTCCCTTCCCTGACAGTGGTTTTTTAGGCTGTACTCAGACATGCTGCCTCGGCCACAGCTGAACTGTGTTAAGGGCTCCTGCTCTCAGCCCCGTGGCTGGCATTCCCACCCCAGCCCACGGGCAGGGGCCACGCTCCCCTCGCTGCAGGATGGCCCTGCCCTTCTCTGACCTGCCAAGGGAAGGGCATGGCTTTGCACACCCTACCCGATCTGTCGCAGTGGTTCAAGTTAAACACTTCTACCGGCGGGGTTTTAAGATCCCTTGGATGCATCTTAACCGAAAACAGACTGGGTAGCACCTACGTACACTGCTACTGGGAGCGATGCAACCGCTGGTGAGGGCTGGGGGGTGAGAAGCCGCTGTGGGACTTGCCTCTTAAACCAGCTGGGTGGCACCCAGCCCGGCGTGCCCACTGGGGCCAGGTCCGTGCGGCGGGGAAGGAAAGATGTTTGGCTTCATCAAAGTGCAAGAAGACAAGGCACAGCAAGATGTTATGCGAGCATATGTGCTTGTTCCCAGAGCAAGAGACGTTCTTGTGCGCCTCGTTCCTCCTCTTGCTAATATAAGTCAAATGTGATTGCTATACAAGCACGGCGCTCTGTCTTTGGTGAGGAATACAGGCTTTAATAATATATAAACGATTTCTAGAAGATGTAAAGGAGAGCTTAGTGCAACTTGAATGCAAACAAATACTTAAAAGAAATCAACATTATCCACTAAGCACTTTACTAAATTGGTTTCATTTACTTATGTATGTTCATGCCCAGAGAGCAAGTCCAGTTGATACAATTTCTACAACAGGAAAAAACCTAGCAAATCAACTTACTATACTATTAAAGCTTTCTAAAAAAAACAAAACAAAACAAAACAAACTCCCAAAGCAATTTTTAGGGAGGTAATGAGAGAGAGATGAAAGGACGTATTGAGATGGTATTAATGTTGGAAAGACAAGGAAGGAGAAAATGGGCAATTACCCATAAATACAGCTCTTAACTTCAGTTATGTAACAGAACAAATACTCAGAATAACCACCACTTATGAGTCAATAAAAGCATCATGTATTTATAAAGGTCTTGCTAGATAAACTCACAATACCTTTTTACATTTCTCATCCATTATCCTTCTCCTGTCATGACACAGGAAGAGTGCTACAGCATCCCGCTATGCAGAGAAAGCAAAAGAGGACATTCAGAAGCAGCCATAACCAGAAGAAACAGCAGTGGCAGTAAGAAGCAAATTACAGTCTAATCAAAAACTTGTAAGCAATTCAGAGAAACTGATTGTGGAAGAAAGTAGGTTTTATTATGAACACAGTAATCGAGTGTTTGCACTGGGTCAAGGTAACAAAAGAAAAATTACTGCACCATCAGCTATCAACTCTGTATCTAGCTAGAAGTTTTAAATTATGGGCTAGGAAAGCAACAGGTCAGTTTAGGTAGTTGAGGAACAACAGCATTTATATATATGTCATTACCAGAAACATCTCAGAGAAATAGAGCTTCTTTTGAGGGGACTATGGAGGAAAAAAGGCATGTTCAAAACTTCCAAGACTCTGCACTCCCAAGAAGCAGAGAAGTTGAAAAATATAATTGCTCACTCCGTGAGTAGCAGCAGCTAGGAAGGTCAGCATCCTACGGAGCACCCACACAAATTTTCTCATGTCTGATAAGCTGAATGCTTGCTTTTTACATTTACTCTTCCCTCAGTGGGGGCATCAACCTCATCTCTCTCATCTTCCTGGCCACCAGCAGTCTTGAGGTTTGTAAGAATTTTATTCCTTTGAAATCTCTACTCTTCTATTTATATCGGTTGAAATTGATCCCCAGGGGTAAAAAATTATTCCAGGACAATGAGGGGGGCTAACAGTCAAGATGGCATTATTGTTTTAGCTTCATCTCGGTAGGAAACCAGGTTGAAAAGAATATAGTCAGGACAGAGGGGAAGAAACAACAAACAGAAAACTCAAATGGAAAACTTCTAAAACCAGAATTATTAAGTCAAGTACAGACGACATTATTTCACATGAGGAAAGCCAGATTTGGGAGCTTTTCACAAACAGATCACCATTCCTGACTTTCTAGGATTTCTGCTAAGCCATACTCTTAGGCTGCAATGAAAATCTGGATGATCCCCTTGTAAAAATGTAAACACCAGAATCTTAATCCATTCTAACACAGATGTCCAAATACTTCTACCAGACAAGATGGCTTGGATTTACTTTTGCAGTTCTCCCCTTCCAGTGCTGGTGGCAATCCCATGGGTCTGAGTGACCGGTCTGGATGCCACAGAGTGGAACAAGTGAAGCCATCAATCCAAAATCCTGCACTGTTTCACTGCTTGCAAAACCATTTGAGAGAACAAGGAGCACACTGGGGAGACATTGCATTGAATGAGGGCTCTTTGGCCATCAAGATACGGAGAGAGCACAGAAATATCCCTCACTTTTCCCCCAAAGCCAGTCAAGAGGGAGCCATGCCCAGAGAAGTGAGCAAGGTCCTGGAGCATCTTCAGGAGAAAGAGAAATCAATGAAGTCCAGCAGAAAGCCTGGCAGGACTTCAAGGAACATACAATTTCCCACAAGAGTGGTCTTGAGCCGATGGAGAAAACTACACATGTGATTCCTCACAGTTTTTCATCCCAGGTTTTAGAAATCGAAGGAAGCAGGTACATTCTGAATGATTCATTAAAAACACTCATCGTTATACTAACAGAAAGTATAATTTGAACAGGATAGATCAATAAATGGACACAAGGGAACAATTTTGCACTTCCAGACAGATTAACAACATCACCTGAGCTTCTCTCTCTCTGCATTTCCTGATTTGCATCAATATTTTTTAAATTTGTCATAATTTTGAAGCTCATTTATATTTTTATAGCATACTGATGTATGTTACGCTGTTTTGCTTAGGTTTGTTACTGTCATGACATGTCCAGAACAAAATAAAGTAGACTAGTCTCTATTCCAACAGGGTGTATTTCAAAACCAATCTACAGAACTAAACATTCACTCTAATGGCACAGTAAAGTGATTGCTTGTAGAAGTTATTTGGGTATTTCTAGTGAAGTTTCAATTTATCTTACTTCCATATAAGTATTTTTTATCAACCACAATGCAACATTCCATAAACTTCATAGCACAAACATTCAAGTTCATAATTTCAAAGGGAATATTAACAACAGAAGCACAAAAAAAAAAAAAACCAAAACCCAGACCATTCTCATCCCCATGACTTCTTCAGTGAGGAAAGGCAAACACTGTCATGGTCTTTCCTTCAGCTGTTTTCAAGATCCCTGTTTTGATCAAATATTTCATCCAAACTGTTTTTTCCTAGCTACAAAAGGTGACAAAGTTATACTAGTAAGTCAACATCCCCTACATCTTTTCACATTCATC
This sequence comes from Buteo buteo, assembly GCF_964188355.1. NCBI lineage: Eukaryota > Metazoa > Chordata > Aves > Accipitriformes > Accipitridae > Buteo > Buteo buteo. Next base: position 28,367,302 of record NC_134185.1, on the reverse strand, counting down.
AGTCCTAACCACAATGTCCCCACAGCTGGCTGGGATTTTCTTGGAATGACCAAAGTCTCATTACTTTTCAAAATTCAGGTCTTTAAGAATTGGGTGTATCTGTACCAACCAAACAGCACACTGTAGATCACTTCGTCTATTGTTTCAGGAATATTTTGAATACTCTTCTACTTCTTCCTTCCCTAAAAGCACTTGCCTGCTCTTCAGAGTGCACAAATAACTTTTAACAAATGCAGAGGAGCATCATTCATAACCGAATTAAGAAAAAATTCTCCTACTGCCAACATTTTTGTCGCAATCGGAAAGAAAAATTCCTGCCTTGCGAGTGATCAAAGTACAAGGACGCTCCTTGCAATCCTGGAAAGACGAAAGTCAAAGATGTATTTTAACCGAATTTCTAGGAACGTCTTTTGCATCAACAAACTGCATGTTAGTTGTTCATTACCTTGTCCGTGCAACGTTAATTATGGACTTCACGCACAAGGGTTATTTTTCAGAGATGTACTTTAATATAACTAAGCGGTGTCGTTACGTAAACAAAACTGATCTTTTTATTCTCTACTCTTCACGGTCTCACCACTGATTAATTTCACCACACACACACAATTTCAGAAAGGAGACGTAGACACAAACTGCACCCGGAGCACTTCTGATTGCTCTTCTGCCGGAGAAAAAGTCATTTTGAGTTTTCTCCCTGACGAGAGGCAAGTCCCTTTCCGACACCTATTAGCAGTTTTTCCCGATCGCTTCCTACACCCTAACGCCTAACGTTAACGAGCATTAAACCCGCTGGGTCGCTCGCAGGGGAGCACCTCGGGCGGGTGAGCCGTCACTTACCCGCGGTCACGCCGAACACCCGGGACGCGGCGGGACGTGGGACCTCACGTCCCCAGGAGCCCCCTCAGCCCCCTCCTTCGGCTCTCCTCTCCCACAGCACCCGGGCTCTCACTTCTCCCCGACCGACAGCCCGCGACGCCGCTCGAAGGGGTCCCCGAACCAAAGGGCCGCTGCCGGGGACGGGGGGAAGCCGGCAGGGACGCGGGCGTTCCCTCAGCGCTCCGCTTCGGCCGCCGCTCGGCCCTTCCCGCGTCTCCCCACACGCCGCCCGGCGCCGCCGCCGCCCCTGCCCGCCTTCCCTCCCTCCCTCCCTCCTTCCCTCACTCACCCGGCGCCGGAGGTGCCGCGGCCGGCGGGTCTCTGCCCTCGGCCCGCGCTGCGCCGGGAGCCGCGGCCCTGACGGGAGGCGGCGGGATGCCGTGCCCGCCCCCCCTCCCGCTCCCCGCCTCAGGCGCTTCGCCTGAGGTGGCCGCGGCGGGGCAGCCCCGAGGGGCCGCCTGCGTGAGGTGACCCTCGGCGCTGGCGCCAGTCCCCAAAATACCGAGTGTGGGGCGGACCGGCTTGTCCTCCACACACACACACACACACACACCTTCTGCAGGCGGGAAAGGGGTGCTGGCCGAGGACACCCCCCCTCTCACCTCCAACAAGCGTAGAGGGACATCTGCCCCGAGGGTCCCTGTCTGTCTGACTGCCCTGAGGGTCTACACCGAGGGTCCCTGTCTGTCTGTCCGCCCCGAGGGTCCCTGTCTGTCCCCGTCCCCCCCACCGTGGCCCTCCCCTGAGGCACCGAGCTGTCCCTCAGCAGACTGATGGCGGCGAGGAGAGCAGGCCCTGGTGCTTGGTCACCTCAAAAATGGCGGGGAAAAATAACAGCTCTTACCTGCAGCCTTGCTCGGTTTAGTCTTCAGTTCTTCGTGTTACACGGTTGGGTTTTTTTTTTGGCTGCAGTCCCTCAAACTGCACCAGCAAAATGACACAGGACATCCTCCCGCTCCGGCCTGACGCGAGCAGCTACGGTCTGACAAATTCTGTGTGAAAACAAGGGGAAGAGTTGGCACCTGGATGCAGCCATATGTGACCCTTTTTTGGCCACCAGCTTTACGGTAGGGCGCAGGGAGAGGCCGTGGTGCAGCTGCACTAGTCTGTCCTCAGACTTCTGGCCCCTGGGACGTGCCTTTACCCAGGAGCTTGAAAAAATCCAACCTGGGCCTGAAATCAGCAGCCGTTGCGTTTTTCCTCTTAAAAGGTTGCCCTGTGAAGAATACTGCAAGTTGTCTGTCATAATTACTGCGTTTCAGTGGAAACGCAGAAGTTAATGCTTGGCATCTTAGAGTATATCAAGGCACAGTCGCATTCCCTATAGCTGGATGTGTAGGACCGTATTATACCAAACTGGCTTTGAAAGCTTTTTAAAAGACCTAGAAATCTCAGGCACTGATTATTAATACAGGTTTGTGTTTGGGGTTTTTTACATTGTACCAAAAAGACTCTAGACTATCTATTCTGAAATCCCTTTAAACTGTTCTGAAAATCTCACTACAGGCAATCCATGTTTATGGGAGTCTTGATCCAGCCGTTTCCCTAGATCCAGTCATAGCTGCCCAACAAGGGAACTTGCACAGAGGTTTTCCATTTATACCTGATATTCTGAGAACTGGACAGATTCAGCTGAAGATAGGTATCATGGTACCTGGGTTTTTCGGTGCTTACACTACAAACTGTGTCAAGATTTTTATCATATTTATTTGTGATAACAAATAAAGGGAGTCAGAAGGTTAAAATTTTATCCTGTTTTGAAGCTGAAGTCGGCATACCTGAACCTAAAATCTCTTGGTTTTCTTTTTACATTTTTCTGGTGTGACCTAGAATACTTAGGATCTATTGTTAAGGCTATTTAAGCCATATTGTTACAGTAATCCAATTTACAATGGGAACTTTAAATACCTAATAACTCAGGTGATGGCTTGGAACTGGTGATCTTACATTTTTATTAGATCTTTCTAAATGTCCTCTTAAAGTATAAGAGCTTGGAGTCATTCCATTCCTCCCTCTAAAATATTTTTCTTTAATAAACAGTCTCTTTGCCATTCATTTTATTATTTGGGTAGATGGTCTGATTTCTCAAAAAAACCCTTATGACTACTATTTTTAACTTAATGATGAAAATAAATGAGAGATGTCTTTCATTTTCTGGGTTATAAGAAAAGTTTATTCAGAAGAATGAACCTGCAGTTATTCTCCCATAAAGCTAGTATTTATACTACAGATTTACATTCAGCAGCTTATTTTTCCTGCAGAAACTGGAATTCAGTGCACTGATCACCTACAGTGCTTCGTTTGCGTAAGGACACATGAGGAAAGAAGAATACACCCAACCACCATATGTATCATCATTACAGATATTAGTGCCAAAATGCAGTCCTAGATTTAGCTTGTGAATATTGCCTTGACATCTTTCTAGCCCATCTGGATGTCTTCTGAGGGAAAACCCAACCTGCGTATTCCTTCAGACTGCTGTAGTGGTATTATTTCTTTGGAGGTAGTACAAGATGCTTTCCTCACCTGTGTCAGCCAAGTACAGGTGGGATTTCACATGTGGTGTTTGGTATGGAGCACTTCAGGCACTTATTTTAAATCAGACCCAAACCTAATGCCTGAAAGAACTGTCACTGCCAAGAAGTGGTCACTACATGGCAAGTTCTTCTTCAGGGATGTGCATGTTCCCACTGTGGCAGTGAGAGAAAAATCCTTCCTGCAAACCTGTCACCAGTAGTGGAAAGCTGTTTCGAAGCAGCTGGGATCAACTTATTTTCTGCTGTGGGCATGCCTTGACAGAAACATGGAGCATCCCACTTAGAGCCACAACAGGGTTTCTCTTCCTTTTCATTATCGTAAACTGCTGTTTCTATCATTTATTTTCATTTTCCCTCCTTATAGCAAAATCAATCTCACCTGAAAAACAGGTTTTATATCTGTAAGACTTGCTGAGAAACTTTTCATGTTGTAGCTCTGTGCAGTTTCTATATTTTTAGAAATCTGGAGGATTAGGAAAAAAATCCTAGTGGACTTAAATAATATTCATGCCAAGCCTTTCTTTCTTTATATTGTATTGTACATATTGTTGAATGTTTCTGATAGAAAACAATAGAAGACTAAATCCCGAAGAAGCTTCTAATGAAATCGATTGCTATCACAGGAAACAACCCAGTAAGGAAAATACTGTAGATTACTATTTTTGAATTCCAGTTGAGAAACTAATGAAGAAGATTGTGTTTTACTGTGGTGCCTAGGAGCCAGGAAATGAATTCAGTGGCCCAGATCCTTGCTAGTCCTGTGACCATGTTCCATGTTCCACCTGGCATCTAAAATTTTCAAGATAACAGGATATAAATAAAGTAAAAATGAAACAAAGGCAAAATGCAGACTTTTAAGATTGTTTTGCTGCAGTGGGCACTGGCAATGCCAGCCAGAAGAAGGGAACCGCACCTGGGGAGCAATGGGGAGGTGCAGGACCACCGTCCTTCTCCGTTGGCCACCTCACTGGATGGGCCACATAGCAAACCTCCTGCCAATGGCCCTTCCCTGAGCTGGGGATAGACCTGTGCTGAGCTGGGTTTTCTCAGCAGTCACAGCACTGGACGTAGCAATGTATTGGAGGCTCAGGCTGCCTTTTAAGCTGGAGGCAGTCTCACCTCAGTAAAGGCTTCTGAACTCTCTTCTTTCTTCTAGAGAGCTGGCTTTAGAAAGGTGACATTTTGCCCTCCTTAAAAGCATCATCTTAAGAGATGCAGAATAAATGAATATTCCTTGTAAAAAAAAAAATATATATACTTAGAGGGCTATAAGTGACAGAGCTAAATTGAAGAAGAGGCCTTATCTGAAGGTTAAAGACATTGTTCAAAAAGTGGAAGTTGTGTGCAAACAAGGGAGCTTACATAGATCATAAACCCAGACAAATGAGGCTTAAAACTATAAACATAGATTTGAAAGAACACCTTGCCAAAGGCAAGTGTAAAAGTTACTAATAAAACCTTAGACCACAAGAACTAGGAAGCTTTGCAGAGTTGAGAGGTGACCAAGGAGTAGAAGGATCACAAAAAAGGCCACAGAAGAGATGCTAACTCAACTCTTTGTTGTAGTGTTCACTACCAAAGATCTTGGAGACGTTCTTATCTGTACGTACTCTTTCTTCACAAAAAACAGGTCTGAAGAGTTATCTCCCATTGAATGGTTGGAAGAAAAAAAAAAATAGCTCAGATAAGTAAAATGGATGATAAAATCAGCTGGCCTGAGTCCTATTCTCCCAGAAGTTCCTAGAGAGGTCAGATACTGAATAGCTGTTCCACTAATTGAAGTGTAAACTTACCATTCAAATAGATTTTGAAGTCAGCCAAACAGCAGGTACCAAATCTGGAAAAGGGCTCCAGAGGGTATTTGCATTTGAGGCAATTCCACTTAAAAGTATCCTAAAGAGTGGTATCAGTTGGCACATGAATAACTCTGAACTAATGGGGAATCATCAACCTTCCTTTTGTGGAAGGAAGCCATGCCTCCTCCTTCTCCTCTTCCTCCTCCTCCCTCTCTTCTTCTTCCTCCTCCTCCTCCTCCTCCTTGCTATCTTCTGAAGGCTTCATCAAGCTCCTTCATATGTAAATGATCCAGTCTATACAGGACTTTTAAATACCATTAATGCTCCTGTTAATGTCTTAGGAAAGACCTGCAAAGACCTTTATAAAGAAACTCAACTATCTTGAGATGAAAAGGATTAATAACTACTTAAAGGCCCATCACGGGATATTAAAGAAAATGGTCCAGATGCAACTTCTGCCTCACAACACAAGAAAAGAGGCACTGAATGACATCCTCAGACAGTGGGTTTTAAACAAATAAAAGGAAGTACTTGTTCCACACGGAGCAATGTTAAAGGACACTTTGCCCACATAATCAGAGAATGATGTAGAAACAAAAATCATAAATGGGTAACAAAGTGCAAATTATGGAAGAAATACCCATTAGGTGCAATTAAACACAAAAATTCAGATTTCCAGTTCTTTATATGTGTGAGGCCTAATAAATGACCAAAAGCAACAAGGCTTATAATAGGCAATAGAAACAGAAAAGCAAGCGCATCCTCTGTGTCTCAGCTCCCCGCAGCTTTAACGCCTGCGGTCTTCCTCCTTACTTGGGGAAAGGTCAGATTCTGGAGACATTCAGAAATCTTCTTGGGGAGAATGCTAGTTGGAAAAGGTGTTTCAGTAGGAAAACTACATTTTTTATTTACTTATTTACCAGTATCTTCATTAAAATACTGACAGCATAAGGACTGCATGGAGCCCTTCCTAGTTTGCATAGCACAATTACTCTAAGTGGCAGCATCTTTTTCTTGTTACCATCGTACCCTTATGTTGATCAAACATATTGGCCTCCAGGAACTGGCCTCTAAATTAGTACAAAGCAAGAGTTAACTCCACAGAAGTTGAAAGCAAGTATTAAGTAAAAATCAAGCTTCTGATTCATGAGATTACATGTATGCATCCAAATACATCCAAACTTCCACATGCAAGCATCCTGTCGTCTGTGATACAGCATCAGGCTTCAAGTCTTGCTGCGACCCAGAGCAGAACTGACAGCTATATATGGGCTCCGAATTAAAGTGCTCTAAGGAGAAGGGACTAGATTACATTGCCTAGATTCAGAAATGTCTACCCAGAGGATCTGCAGCTGAAATGTGTGTTTGTATCAGAACGACAAAGCCAGGGTTTGAACAGAGATGCAGCTTTTTCAGCCCAGAGTTGGCCCTGACAGGTCACATATGAGATGTGCCCTGCAGATATCCAGCTCTGGCCTCCTACCCTTCCTCATCTCCAGGCTCCCACACACATTCATAAAAGGATTAGAGCATTTAAATAGCCTCATTACAAAATTCTATTGAAACATAGATACTGATGCAAATTGTACAGCCTGTTGGCAATGTATGAATCATGCCAGGCCTAGAATGGGTCTACATTAATTCCAAGCGTGCTGTATTTCCATTTCCAAACTAGTTCTCTTTTGATATTCATATTGCGAGTTGCCTTCATTTAGATTATTTTCTTTCATTTTGCAATTTTCCTTTGCATCTATTAATGCTCTTGCCAAGTCTCTGTATACATAGCTGATTTCCAAAGCTTCCCTCATCCTGTCCTGTGTTTGACCTCCATTTCTTCCAAAGGAATGTAAACAATGGCAATCAGAATTTGAGGTAAAGAAAGAGGCATTTCTAGAGCTAGCCGTTGCAGACAAGTCTTTAATAGAAACAGAACCAAAAGAATCAGGAAAGGGTCCATTCCCACTGTAAAGTTCATTTTTGCGTCCCAGATATACGTACAGTTGAATTGTATCATTTTGGTCATCTTCACTTCTTTCATAGGAAAAGTATGCACTACCCTTTGAAGCCTGTTCCTGCTTTCTAAGGGAAAGTGAGCTGCTTCCATGTCACCTCCATGGAGAACACAGACGGGCACACGTATAGCCTCACCAACGGCACATACACCATGCCATCAAGAGCAGTCTTCTCTCCAAAGAATGGAGAAGGAAGACAAGTCAAGCTGGTGGTACTGCCACTGAGGAGGCTACGCGCTGTGATGACTGGCGTGATTAACGGCCATATTCAGAGGATACATTCCAGAGTGGCCATAAAACACCAGTCATTAGGAGTTTGCATTTATCAAGTCAGATGTAACTTTGGTGAATCTGCTACCTGTGGGGATTAATGGGCAAAATACGTGCAACTCTGCGTGCTGCAGCAGCTGTCGTAAAGTCTCTACATTTTCGTTTGATCCTTGCTACCAAAAATTACAAAAACACTTGTAACAGATATGGTTGTTCATAAACCCCTGGCATAGCCTGCTGGGTCAAAAGTTCATTAAAAGTCACATTCAATTAACAAATGACTGTCATCGCCAGATGTGTATATCCTGAGGTACAGTTTTAATATATGTCAGACACAGCCACAATGACAGGATAACTGATGATTAATGCTTAGCTGACTATTTCACAAAGCATCACACTAAGTAAAGGAATACCTCTGAAATAAACACCCTAACCCTCATAACTTAAGCTAGCTGAGGTGAAAATATGAAATAAGGGAAGAAAGATGAGGTGCAAAAAATACAGATAATTGGAATGTCTTCACAGTCATTCCCCAGGCTATATTTCTATGTTTCACCTAGCTGGGGAGGAAACATCTCCTCTTCAGATCAATAAATAGACAAACTTTTTGTTCAGGAGTGATAAACCACAGCAACAGAGCTCCAAGTGCATTCCCCAAAAGACAGCGAAGGCAAGATAGAATCTCAAACATGGCTTCCTGGACTTCTGAAGAGAAGCAGCACTGTGTACAGGCTCAGAAGACCCTCTGTGGTGGTGCTCACCAGCCTTTCCAGAACCTTGTGGAATGTATTTCAGGCCTAACACATATTACTGTGATGTTACAACTGAAACAAAGGCAGCTGAGACTTGTGTTTTCATTATATGAGTGTGCTGGCAGCAACATCAAGTTAAGGAGGAGTTCTGCCCCCACACCTCCTTCACAGACAGTTAATTTTAACTCCGTGAAATGGTGCATCATCTCCTCAGTTGTTCTGTACAACTGGCTATGGGGTCATGCTGTAAACTGGAGCAGCAAATGGGGGGGTAGGCGGGCCACACGCATTAATGAATATTGCCAGAATGGTATCAGGAAAGCATGGTCTCCACTCAGGCTCTGCTATAGTGCAACCTTCTACACGTGCTTAATTGTCAGGTAGGTCCTCGAGAACCAGGGTTGACTATGCAGAGCTATGCATTAGCAGATGGACTGCACTCAAACACTGCCCTTTGCTGGGGTGAAATGTCCAGTTTATGCATTAGCATTTAAAGAGAAGACACTGATTCCTCTCATTGTACAACTTTTAAGTTCCTAGTGCAACAGAAGCAGTGCAGAAAGGTTGCCAGGCCATTACCTTCTCCTAATAGTTGAGTTTTGCAGCATGAGGCACAGGAAAGGTACAATGCAAGCACTGGAAAATTGCTGCCTGCTTGCTTTAGAACCGTGAGAAAAACAATGCAAATTGCTTTTGTGTTGTGGAATAGTTTCTTAACACCCTTTGGTGTACATGATTTCATCTTGTCTACTCAGTCACCCCAGGCCCTCTGTTGACAGAAATTATTTAGCAAGCTAGCTCAGTTGGAAGATTTACACAGTTCCTGATTTCTGGGGTATCAGATTTTGGTCCAAATACACCTTAATGCACCAGTTCCTTTTACATTTAGCTTTTTATTCATTTTTCCTCATTCTGTTGGAAAGGTACAAGGAGGCTGAATGATACTTACTTGTATGGCTGTCTGCAAGGTGTTTCTGTATGGCTGAAGTCCACTCAACCTTCCAGAGCTGCTAACACTGGCTGCTGCAGTAATGTCACATCCTGTATGAATTCCTAGGCTGAACATTTTCACTTTTTCTGAGCTAGCTGTCCTCTGCACACCGTAGCAGTTAGACAAAATGATCGTGTGGGATGAGGATACCAACCAGTCCCAGCTGGAAATGTTGGGAAATTGTCCTACCAGGCACAATCTGGTCAGATGTCCAGGATAAGCTGTAATTACTGAGGAAAGGTGCTAAAAAGGCAGAGAACTGAAAAAAAAAAAAAAAAAAAAAGTTGAACATGAAGAATAATCTCCAGTTTTCTCACTCCAAAAGGAAGAGGCTCACAGCATTCCTCTTGCCCCCTTCCACGTTTCCCTCTTCCAAGAGTGTTTGACCCATCCCTCAAAGCTGGCCATGTAAAGCACATGCCTGTCACCAGCACATGTTGCTCAAACCACAGAAAAGCAAGTAGCAGCACGACATCCCTTCTGCCTGCACAGGAAGCACCGATGGGATACAGCACCAGATACAGCACGTGCAGTCTAACAGCAACCACGGTCAGCCAGTGCTCCTGCCATCAGATCAACTCCACCAGCATTAAGGACCGCTTGTATAGCATCGTAAGGCGACTCAGGTGTAAGAAGTAAGGCTAGAAGAGTTACAGCGCCTGATTCTCTCTTACAATCCCCAAATAACACATTTCTTCATTTCCTCATCAAATGACTGGACACTGTGCTGTCGTTCATTTATGTGATGAGTACACAGGCTACAGTGACATCTCTGTCAGGTCTTACTTCCCATGCAATCTATAATGTATTTTGATACTTCTGTAACTCCTTTACAACATTATTCTCTTGGGTTTCCTCTTTTTTTTTTTTTCTTTTTTTTTTTAAAAGCAAAGCAAGTAATAACTTCTCTTTCAGCTATAAATTCCCAGGGCTTTGGAGCGCTGCTCTTTTCAGAGTGCCAGTCCCAGCTAAATGAATGCCACATTAAGGTACCTGGCTTACCTTTGTCATCTCCAAACCACCAGGTTCTTCCTCAGACTTCTGTTAACTAGGGAGAACTCTTCAGTAAGTGCTCCATAAAGGACTGGAGCTTATAGAATAATATAAACCAGCCTCTCTATGGCTGCAACAGCTGGAAGAGCAAACAAGCCCTGAAACACATTAACGAGGAATGAAGCACACATCAGTAGAGAGATGAATGATGAGAGAAACACCATGGTGGAGAATTATCTGTGTGTCATCACAAGGTGATCAGAGAACTAAAATTATTACAGGCATCCAAGCACATGACTGTCTATTAATTTGGAATTAGTTGTCATTTTAATTTGGTATCTGAGTAATCTGGGCTAAAAAGTTCCAAATAGAGAAGACACTTAATGCAAGTAATTTGGAATAAAAAAAATCAGATAATAGAATGGACTTGAATCTGCGTTCCCATTTCAGAGTTAGAGATCATTATGTCAGGGATGATGTAAGCTGCAATAAACTTGCACTGTGTCTTTCTGGGGGGTACTCATTTCATGTCTGGCTCAGAGAAGTCTCCAGGGAGAGAGCACATGGATACTGAAAAGCAGTAAAAAACAGCTCTGAAGAGGGGTGAAAGGACATTTTGTCTTTAAAAAAAAAAAGCCGAGAGAAGATATTTCATGAAAGAACCTCTCAGAATGAATCAGCTCTTTGGAGTGCGTCAAGTTAGCTTTACAAAACAGTTTCTATGTATTCAGCATTCAGAAACCTTCAGTGAATCAGTGAATTAATTTCTTTTGGGAAGTTTCTGAAAAGTGCCTCACCAACATTACTGGAGAATTAATCTTTATAATTCAGCTGTCAAGCAGTGTGACTGATCACCTACAGTCTTATTCTTGCTCCCTCATTAAATGGTCTCTGCTTTAAAAAGACTTTTTCCCTTAAAAAAAAATCCTCACCTAGTCACAAAATTAATCTCAAATTTAAGCAGCCTGGGAGATCAAAGTTCTTAACTTAGTGTTTATTAGTCTCAGCCATAATTATAATTATCTGAAAATACTAGGAAAGCAAGAGTTTTGTTCCTTAGAAAGCTTGAGGGGAGAACATAACTAAGGCATAGATGATGGATTTGAAGATACAGGCTGACCCTCTTAAATAACCTTGTACAAGACTCTCCGGGCTTCTGTAAAATGGGAATATTAATAATTCAGAAAACCATTAAGAGAATGATCACTGTGGATTTGGAGGTCCAAAACATTATACCAGGTAATGAGACCATAGGGAAGGAGATTAAGGATGGACATATCTGAGATTTGATCAATTCTGAGGCAGGCAGTTTGAGCAAGAATCTAGCCAACAGAAAGACCGTCAGTGAAGGGTTGGGAAGAGAGATGAGCTTTTAGGAAGCAGAACTGAAATATTTCTCCCCCAATGGTAATTAAAATGTGGAATGTTCAACCAAAACTACCAAAACAGTTGCAACAAAAAATCATATTCAAATAAAAGTTGGATGTAGTCAGATGGTACCAGTTAGAAACTGTATCTTCATCCAGAACCAATGAATGGGTGTATCTCCAATTTATTGATATGTTGTTAGGATGCCACAGCAGCACCTCTGTTTGCAGACTTTCCATGATTGTGAGAACAGCTGTAATGATTCACACAAGAGTTCAATGGCTACAGAAATGGTGCATGTGGTGTTTCCATCATTCAGACCTACTATGAGGCTCCTGCCACAACCATTTAGTAAAGAGCTTGGTTATTGTAGAATGCAAAATTTTCAAATCATCACTGTGTAGAAGACATACATAGCCTGAGTTTTTTTCCACTCTCGTAATCCCTGAAATATATGTTTCCTCTAGTTGTTCACTAGAAAGCATTATTTCCTTTTCAGAGTTCCAGACATACCATGGGACAGTTCACAATATGCACAGATGGTTGGTCTTCTAAATTAATAAACCAAATGATCTGGGGGGCTCTCACTGGAAAGTTCATTTGCTATGTTGTTTAGAGTTTATGCAATGTTTACTCACTTGAATGTGCTTCTAAACTCAATACAGCTGCTCCTCTAAGTAAGCCTTCACCTGGAAGACAGACAAAGTGGTCCTTGCTGTATGGCAATTGCTAAATATTGACTTACATTGTTTCTGTTTTGGTTTCATGCAACACAACAGAATGTGAATTTCCTCTACTACACTACAGATGTGAAATATATAGGAATAATATGTTTGCCATATGGTTTTTTTTTTTATTTTAGTTAATTTAGGTCAATTTGACTTGATCATGAGAGAATAATATTTGGAACCAGAAAGTGAAAAAGAACAAAACCCACAAATACTGCAAAAGCCTGGTACTGTAATGTTGAAATATGGTTTTGGCTGTAAGCTAATACTAGCACATCATTCATAGAATCATGGAACATCCCAGCTTGGAAAGGACTTCAAAAGATTGTCTGGTCCAACCTTTCATTGGAAAGGGAATTCATCAATTACAACCAGTTACGTGATGAATACTTTTCTAATTTTCCATGAATGTTGATTTAGTGAGTGCCATGGAGTATAAATGTTAATGTTGGCAATATTAAATACATAAAGCATACAAAGGCAGAGTTTTCAACTATTGCAACTTATGCTGTTGTCTTTTCAGCTTTCATAAGATAAACAGTATGACATCCTTAGTCTATAACTTTACTTTCACTGAAAATTTTCTAATTTTGCTGAAAAATTGTAAATGATACAAAAAATGTAAGTTTTGGGGTACTTGGGGGTGGTGGTGGTGTTTGATTGTTTGTTTGGGCTTGTTTGGTTTTTTTTTTTAATAGAAGCCTAAAGGCAAAGAAAGACTGGTAGAAAGAAAAAATACTTTTAACAGAAACACTGAAACATAGGGAAAAAACATTTTCCAACTTCTTAGTTAATGGCATATCTAGTCTTGACACGAGAACGCCAGAGTGATCTATAAAATGGTTCCCAGCCTCCTAAGCTTGACTATCTGTGGCCCTCTCTTTAGAAAGATGTGCATAAACAGTTGTATAAACATGAGTCTCAGCAAGAATCAGCATTTATACTGCTTGGATTTGAAAATATCTGCTACTAAATGGAATGCTAGGGATGTCACCTGGGGTCCAGAATGGCATCTGTCACTAGCTAAGCCGATAAGGATAAAACCATAACACTGTAAATTCAATTTATAAGCATGGTATAAAAATATTCATCATGGGCTTAACGTATTTCTTTTGCATTAATGTCTATGTTTTATATACAAAGATATGCTGCATATTTATAGGCCCAAACCACATCACACATGCTGGGACACCAGAACGTGCCTGCTTGGATATGCAAGTCCAGATTCACCCCCACTGATCGTGCTCTTGCAGGCTGCTCTCCACTTTCAATCTCCATTGTCTGGGTTAGGATATACACGCAGGTAGGAGCTCGTCCACCTCCTGAAACATGTCTCCAGTCCTGAGGCTTGGAGTCCTGTCACCAAGATGCCAGAGTCCAAAGCCCTCTCCCCCCAGACTCTGTGTTTAAATCAATGAGAAAAATAGCAGCAGGTTAACTATCGTTCGCTCGCTGACTACGCAGGAGAGCTTGGGCAACCACATGTTTACCTACAGCACATCACTTAAGAAAGCATTAAGAAAGCTTTAGAGTGGCCTTCAGTTTGGCATGTTGCAAGAGATAGATGAGGGCATTTCTGGGCCTCTAATTTACCCAGTATGAGGGACACTGGATAGTGATTTTTAATCCACCCCCAGCACCACTTGGACCAGCACCACTTCAACCTTGTCTTTCACCATCCACATCATCCTGAAACCGCCACTGACCTCCTTTAGACCGGTTGTATCATCTGCCTCACTTGACACACTGCTGTCACAGAGTTTACCACCCCGGAAAGAAGTCAAATTACATTTTATTCTTTTTCTTGGAGCACTGAAATTGAAATCTGCCTCTGTTGTTGAGTAGCCTGGAGCTGGCTCTTCTTACCTGGATATCAGGTGGGGAGACAAGAACAACATTTTTGTCCCTAAGCTCTGATTCACTGCTCAGAGCTGGCAGAAAATCTCATTGCCTTTTTTACGAGACCTTGCATGCCTACCTGAAATAAGTTTACTACATGGAGATAGGCAAACGCTATTCACAACTTGGTCAGCTTTCACCAAATTCCTTTGCCTAGAAACAAAGCTGGTCTGGGGTCACTCCAGAAATGGTGGGAAGCTACTGAAAACTGTATTGCCAATCCCCACCAGGAGACAGCACAACCCAGGCCTGACTGTCCTAGCTTTAGCCCTAGAGTCAAAATAAGAGTTAATCTAGTTCAGCATTGTAAGTTTCGTGTCATGGTACTGTCAAACAGTCCAGCTGCTTGGGACAAGCTGCGGTAAGATGTAAGACGAGAGTGCAATGAGGAGCTGGCAGAAGCTGTCCTGACCATGCTGCTGACTGCTGCAGGTTCTGGAGAGCCAGAGGAGCTGGAGTCACCACAGGCTACAGCCCTGACAGCCCCGAGAAGGAGGGAGGTCAGGTAGTATTTCCTTTAGATGAACACTTTTTCTCTATGGTTGCCACACATTGCCTATGGCACATGTTGTCATTGAAGACAGATGTTTTCTAGCATAGAAGTTAAGCTGCTGTGAAAGTCAAGAGACAAGATAAGAAAAATATTTTTCAGCCTGGATCTGAAAAGATATCCATATAAAATAACTTATTTATACAAAATGTAGAGAACGTATCACGCAAATTTGCCATAATAATATGCTGGGAAAGCCTGGAAAACCTAAGAAAGCAAGCCTAGAGCAGGCAATATTTATGTAACAGATCATCAGTGACTTATAAAATCAATGTTTGTAATTCACTTATGTGAGACAGGTGAAATAGCACAAATTCAGTTGCACTTGTTTGAAAAAAGTACAAAATCTTGTGCTAGTAGAGAAATAAAATTACAGTGATTCTTCTTCCTGCCTTAGGTTACAATAAACTGATCTGCAACTGGGATCAGGAAGAAAATCAGGAAGCTATTAGTAATGAATAAGATGTACTGCCACATTTGTGGTAGTGCACTAGATAGACCTCTCCTAAACTTTTGCATGGTTAAATAACCCCCTCTCTTGTTTTCAGACATCAGAATTTTTATATACAGGAAATGGATCCTAGAGAGGATATGTTGGATTCACAACAGACTATGTAAACTTCTCCTGACACCATGATCATTGTATGATATTTGACCAGTGTCCCTCCTTGTCATAAAGGCTTCAAGAAGAAAAAGAATCATTTGTCACAGTTACAGAAACAAATACAGGTAAAATGACAGTCTAAAGACCAAACTTGTTACAAACAGTTAAAAAAATGGGAGAGTGAAGTGTTAGCACCTCGAAACAAAAGCCTCCTTGGTTCAAAGCCTTGTCGATTGGCCAGAATATTATCCAGTAGACCTCAGTCAAGAAATACTTTATTTGTATTGAAGTAAATACCTCAAATACATTTACTTCTAACACCTGCTAGTACTTACATCTTTCCTGATAATGTCTTGTGGGTCAATGTTTAACCATCAAAGGTGGTCATAGGTCATGATGTAGTACCTGAGATGCCATCATCCTTGTGTGCCCTTGTGAGCTTGCTGCTCAGATGAGTGGGAACAGGGCACGCCATCGAGACCCAGGCTTCACGGAGCAGCCAGGTTACCTGCCAGTTTCACCCACACGTCAGCCGGGCTTTTGTTGTCTGCAAATCAAAAAATGGTTGTGGTCTGATCCCTCAACAGCACTTAAACACCTTGGAATTAGATGTGACTTGACAGAACGTCTCTATTAAATAAATAAGGACTATTACCGAGATTCCTGTGTTTTTCATTATAACAAACTTCCACATGCAGAGCAGTGAACCAGATGCATGCAACAAAACCTTGCTGTGCTTGGGTAAATTCATATGCATAAGGAGGAAATAAGTGCTGAACGTATTCCAAAGCAGTCATAGAAATACCAATGCTTCTGAATGCTTCCTCTAGACTGTGGCTTTTCCATCATTATTATAAAGCAACTGCTCCAATACCATTACGCCAGTGCGGAATACCATGAATGATGAAGCTCAGATTTAGCAGGAAAAAAACCACTGTTCTTCAAACCAACCTGTCAAGCCAGAGAAGAAAAATGGCAGAAGGAGGCTTATGTTGTTCAATGTGTTTTTTTTCTTTCATAGTACTAAATCAGTTTAACTTTAGATTCTGCAAAATAAGTTGCCCATCATCACAAATAAGCAATTGTTAAAAATTAATTCTGGCTTTAAGCATTCTCTCAAGGGTTTTTTTGAAAATGGGGGCCTAAAATTAGGCATGATTCCTGGGTGGCCTGAATAGTCTGCTAGCTGGAAGTCCAGAGAATCAGCAAGTTCAGCTGAAGTTAATGGGACTGCAGTGGACTTATTTACATATTAATTTAGGCATTCATCTCTGAAAACGTTTATTCTTTTTCTCTGTGTTTAAAAACTGGTTCCCTATAAAGTCAAAGGATTCTGAAAATAAACACAGATTTACTTTCTTGAATGTATTGATCAGTATATCTGTGGTGTCTTTTACTATTAGGCCATACTTGCACACAGGCAATTTGTTCCACTCCAAAAACCAGCAGTGAACCATTCCAGCTTGCTGAGAGATCATACCGACAGCTTAACAGACTGAGAGCAATTTATCCATTTAGTACACAGACATAAATCTTCTCTCCTAACAGCTCTGTTAAAAGGGACAGGACTGTTTGCTTCTACTCCTGAACCTGCCAATGACATATACGTGGTCATGCTGGGAAAGAAGTTACAGTGAGGGAGAATGCTTACATTTACAAAAGTTGACTTGAATAGTGTTGCACTCTCTTACGTGAGCTTATACAGATGCACAGTTCATGTTGTAGTCCAAACTTTCCTCGTATTCAGTACTTCGGTGCTTGTGGCCGTGCGAGTTGCTAAAGCATAGCCATGTCAAGCACACTTGTACAAATTCCGCCTCCGATATCCCTGCACACGGGCAGCTCTTGGGTTCAAGGATTACAGCCAACATGCGTCCCTGCCGGTCTCCCAGGACTCTGCAGAGGAGGTCTCATCACAACTCATCAAACTGCAGGAACTGCGTTCCTTTCTCCAAAATCTCCTAAAAACAAAAGGAATGATAGATTTCTGCACTGCCCAATGGCTCGAATTTTGTAAGTTTGATATCCTCCACAAAAGAAGCTATTGATGTGAAAATGATTGCTCTATTTTTAAATAAAATTATTAAGTTATGTAAGGAAGAGCCCCTTTATCATTAAATTGAGGAAAACATAGATACTTTTTATTACTCAGCGCATATGACACTTAGCTAAGAATAGTGGAAAGGCTGCACTAGGTCAGAGTAAAAGTCTTCTTGCCCAGCATTACGTCCCTGACAGAGGCCAATAGCAAATGCTTCAGGAAAGGGTGTAAGCGAAGGACAAGCAGGTGGTGATGGCTTTGCCATCCGGGTTCCAGCAATTACCATTTTAAGGCTTTTCTGAATAGAGGTTGCAACAGGACAATTAGTTTAATAGCCCTTGATGGATCTTGCTAGTAGCTATTAATCGAAAAAGGAGCCTCTTTTGTCATTTCATGACTGATTAGTTGCTTTGAAAGCTCTTAGTGAGGACCTTGTGTAAGGCTTTTTAGAAATCCAGGTACACCGCAGAAGCCAAATCACCCTTATTCATATGCTCACTAACTTTTTGAAAGAATGCTATTAGGTTTGTGAAGCATGTGTTCCCGGGAGGCTGAGTTGTGCAGGTGCCCCCAGAACCTTTGGAAAAATTGGCATCACATTTGTTGCCCTCTGTCTTCTGGGACAACTGCCAGAGCCAGTTAAATAACAGCTAGTGGTTCAGCAATTTCATATTTTAATTTGTTTAAAATAGCCGATGAACAGCATCTGGTCCCACCAATGTTATTAATGTCTTTGAAATTGGCCATAGTGCCCGAAATACCAGTCCTAACAGCAAAATGATCCCTAGCTGTTGCTTTCATGTTGCTGCAACAGGTAAGTGTTTTTATGGAGCAAATACTAAAATCCTACAGCTTTACCTCCTCATGATTACATTTTAAGATTAGAACCTCTGTATTGCCACTCCTGACTGGCAAACTTTTTGCTTAGCTGAAACTCATAACTGAGGAAAATCAGTCCTCATTGCCTTTGAAAATGAAAGGAAGGTCATTAATAATACAGACCAGTAACAGGTGATGTATATCAGCATAGCTCCAATAACATCCCTGCAGACACACAAAAAAACCCCAATAAAAAATTAAATTATCTTCTCTATCAACTTTCTGTAACAGTTTTGCTTTTTGTGTGTATGTATTTTAAGAGTTATTTAAAAATTCTTATTTCAATAATCAACTGGCTCCAGATACTGCTATCCAGAAGACATGGAGCAGATACTGTCTAGACCACTATCATCTTCTAATCTGGGCCTTAACTATGAGGTATAAAACTCTGAGGCCATTTAGAATTAAACTGTCTCATTTAGAACTTGCCTGTTAATCCTGAGATAAAAATATCTACATGTCTTGGTCTATTTTTAGATGAGACAGTAGTTACACGTATTTGTCAAAAGAGATGCAATTAACAAAAACGTTACAGCTCATTTAATTAATTATATGTGCTACCCACTATATATATAAAAATCATCGTATTTTTAGTTAATGTTAGGGCACATACACCTCCACCAAATTCAGTGGAGGGAGGTGATGCTGTGCCAGTTAAGGTTCTGGCCCAGAGGTAGATTTCACATAGAAGTTAAGAGGCATTTATAAAAATTCAGGAAAATTATTTGGCTCCAAATTAGCCATTAGTAATAAAAAGAAATAAGTAAAACCCAAATGGCTCTGTATCTACAGTGTTGAAATGAAGAGTAAAGTGCCAGCAAATTCATTGGAAGTGCTGGTACAGTATAAAGATCCACGGCAGTTCATTTCAAGTAACATATTAATGCATACAGGTATGTAGGTGTACGTTTTTGTGTACACGTATATGTACATCAGTGTGCAACATGCAGATATGTAATTACACACATACATACATCTACATGATTAAAATGAGAAGCAACAAATACTCTGTGTGTGTCTGTACCTATGAGGATAACTTAAATATATATATAACGAGATGACTTTCAGTCCTGAACCAGTTTTTGGTAAATTTGCTCAGAGTAAAAGCCAAACCCTGCCTACCCACAAAAGAAAAAAAAAAAATCCATTAAGAGAGGCAGGTTACCATTTAACACAGAACACACATGAAAGATGTGCAGGGGCAGCTTTCACAGCATTTTCTCTCCCTGTTCTCGTTAGGCTGTTGATCAGTGTTTATTCATGGGCAGGGGACCAGGGCACCAGAGGAGTCGCAGCCGGCCAGTGTGCACCCAGGGAACCCCGAGCACAAGCCTCCTGCCAAACCTGTGCCGAAAGCTGCCTTCGGCAAAGCCACTGCGACCAGGTCTCTGGTTGCTGAGGCTTGAGACTGAAGGCAGCCCAACGCAGTGCCAGTTATGTGTCCTCAGGTCCTCTCAGACACCTGGGTGAGCCCTCCGATACACAAGACCAGATGATGTTGAAGAACACAGATGGACCCAGGTCTTCTAAAATCTCACTGGCTTACAAAAAATAAGGGGGAAAAAAATCATTCCTTGATGAATTCCACAGGTTTCTTTAGACATATCCCGAGGATGAACAATACAAACACAAAGCTTCTCACGGTTGGACCGCTAGGCAAGATGGGAATAGAATGAAAGTTGTCAGTATTGCGTTTTAAAGGCATCCATCATACATTGATACAATGCTAGCAGCAGTCTCCAAAATGCCAATTATTTAGAAACACTGAACCATACTACACTATACAGATTGAAGGGGTTTGATTTTATTGCACATATTTCTGTCTTTTCCTGTTAAGAACATAGAGCATTATGTAGTGATGTGGAACTGTCTTGTTAATTTACCCTTAGCGAGCATTTTTTCCAAGCAAACAATAACAGTAACAGAGGTAGAAATTAATTTTCCTCTCACTTGCAATGACTGTGATGGGGCTTAATAGGAACGTTAGTAACAATGTTGACCCAATCTGCATTTAATCTTCTGTTGCCACAAATGGAGTGACAGCAATTCGACACAATCTGATGATTTTTTGTTCTTTGCTTCATGACAGTAGCTGTTTAAAAGTTTCGGATTATTCACTTTTCTAAAGAAGGATTAAACCCATACATATTTACAAAAAAATGTACGTTGTTAATAAATTTCTACTCAGTAATGTATTTTTCAATATGACAAAACATAATTTTATAAACAAACATAATAATGGTTTAGCATTTAAATCCATTGCATCATTTGATTCTGATCTACAGGAATGGGTATTAGAACAAAAAAAACTTCTAAGAGGAAGATAAACGTTTATTCTATAGTCCTATCTATTTATTTGAATCGGTATTAGATTTGCGTCGGGGTCAGTCCTTAAAAAATGTGGCCTCTGAATTCCACTTAATTTCAGATATCTCTATTACAAGTCTTTGCAACTCCATCAGAAACAAGAATTTTATTCTTTTGTACTCCACTTCTCTCTCACAATAGAGCTATAACCCTGGATATCGTAATGTTATCACAGACATTGTTTCAATATTACTTTTCATTTAGAGGATCAAGGGCAAAAAAAGGGATTTTTGTAGATTTCACTTAAACATGGCTTAAAGTGAGTGAAAGGTAGAGTCGTACTGTGTACACAGATTTATTCCAGAAAATACATCCCTGTAGACTATTTTTCTGTTAACTCTCTTGAGATAAAAAACACATCTTCAAATTGCCAATTTCCATTTAAATGCCACCTGGGAGACATTTCCATTCTTTAAGTTGCACTGCCCTCTGGGGGAGACGATCTTCAGATACATCACCATGTCGAGAGAACAAAAGCCTTCTTCGGTTACCTCCTTCAGTTTTGAAAGCTGAACATTTTGCTTCCTCCGAATTTTATGCCAATGCTTGTATGATTTTGGCATCGTAGCATGAAGATGAGAGAGGCTCCATTGCAGCCGCCTTTTATTTGCTCTTTTACTCCCTTACATGTGTTTGCTTTTTTGTATGTGTGCTTGGGAATCTTATCTGGGAAGGCCTGGAGGTGCTATTATATTTTTCTGAGATTTGTGGATGTAAGGTAGTCTATCCATGGCGAAAAGTCTGTGCTGCTGTACCCTAGGGCTGAATGCTTCAAAAAGCAATGCCCTTGGTCCCGGAGAAACATGCTCAGGGCTTCTGCGCAACTGAAGGTGGACATAAAACATCAGACTCAACACTTTTCACAAAATGTTTTAAATTCTGCTTACATGGTGCACATTCCTAACATATACACATGCACTGCCTAACTACATGGAGAACGGCTGGGTGTATGGTGCACATGCTACATGCATGCTCACCGTATGCGTACCTGGTGTTTCCTGCAAGCCATAGGGTTTATTCTGTGTACGCCAGGCAGTATAGTATTTGCATTGTGTTCCCAGCCTCCGACTTGGCTTGTTCCTTCAAACAACAAATGCAATGAATGGTAACTCAATTACTGAGTGGCTGTGTGGTGCTTAGTTGCCGGCTGGGGTTAAACCACAACACCATCCAGAGCGATTTTCAGGATTCTCCCTCTCATGCTGTTTACCAGTGTGTTGAACCACTAACAGAAAACTATGCATTTGGAAAAGCCTTGCCTAAATCATAAGCCTGTTTAGTGTATCTTGTTCTGTCTAGCTCACCCTTTCTCTCAGTGGTTTGAGGACACGACCTCAAGAGACAAAATGGTCACCAGGGCTTTTCTGCTGCAGGTTAAAGTGTGTGTAGCTGTGTTTGGGATCTCCCACAATGCAGCTCTGGGCTCTCTGCAGACCTGGTGTTCAGTGAAGGAGCTGATGGAAGTTGCTTATGCACACCATGACACTGACAGGTGGTCTCTAGTCTGGAAAAGCCTCACTTTCCAATATGCATCTGACAAAAAGGCAGTTTTTAGCAAGAAGCTCCCTAACACAAAGGAGAAAAAACAAGAAAGTTACTTCAGCTATTTGGGTCCTGTTATTTTCTAAAACAAATTCAGAGAACTACTCAAATAATGGACAAGTATGACTTTCATATCCATACAAACTCAAGAGGCTCACAGGGAAGATCACAGTGGGGAAGCTACCTGAGACACATATCTGGGTATGAAGGATTCCACCCCCCTTCAAACTGAATAAAACTGAAGCACTGCAATGAAAATAAAGGATGGACTCAAACCTAGCAATGCTACAAGAGGCTTTACCAGTGGCAAGTGGACTGACAACAAATAGTTAAAAGAAACTCCAGTACAAAGGAAAGTATTTACTATGATGGCCAAAGGTAAGCAAAGTCCTAAGCATTTCCACAGCAGTGTATGAACAGCCAAAACAGACCTCCAAATTCCCGAAGAACAATTTTGAGGAACTGCTAGTTTCTACTCAACCGAGATTTCACAATATGATTTGAAGCTGTCAGGCAATCTGTATGTCTTGAAAGTGAAATACAGCTCCAGAAGAGAAATTCCTGTAACAGACAGTTTCTCTCTTACAATTTCTTAGAAAAGACGCGTGATGAAGGAGGAGGAGGACTTGGTTCAGTGAAGTGTACATAATGCTTCAGTGTCTTTCCACAGTAGATGCTCCAGAGAGAATGTGAGCCAGCAGAGAGAATGAAAGAATCAGAGAACAATGATGTGATTTAATACTTTGAAAGAGATCAAGTTGGTCTGGACAGAAATAGTCTGCCTTGGCTGTCAGAAGTTTTTGTAAGGAAAAAGAGCGCACTGTGAAGATGGCAGGAATAGTGAAGCAGAAAAAATCAGTAACTAACGAAAACTCATCTTTGGAAAAGAGTAAGGGCTTCACAGAGGAGACAGAATAGATTCCTGTTCTGAAAGATTGTGAATTCATCACATGAAGCAAGCCACTGTTAGCTGTGAGCTGATGTGAGCCCGCAGGACCTACCGTGGTAGTGCTGTGTAGAAGATGAACACAGCACACTTTACTGGCTCAAATTAGCACACAAACAAAAGTGATCATTAAGAATTACTGCTGTGGATCTACTGGCCGAACTAAAGGGACTCCAACATTTTTCCCCACACCCTGCCCTCCTGTTGCCCTTCTGAGGAGATATTGGACACAGGTACCAAATCCTCGTTCACTGCCCCCCCCCCAGCCTTGCGCCCTAGTGATAGGGAGCAGGAGAGAGGAGCGCTCGCTGCCTTCCTCTCCCCATGTCTTTTCTCCTTGCTGCAGAAGCAAATCCACTTCCATTACCCTGCCTAACACAGGGGGAAGGTCCCGCTACACTACAGAGAGTCTTGTGGGGCCAGACGGCTCAGGCTCAGACCCCATGCTCAGATCAGAGCTCATCCGCACCTCAACCACTGTCTCAGTGCAGGACTAAGA
Organism: Buteo buteo; assembly: GCF_964188355.1. Lineage (NCBI taxonomy): Eukaryota > Metazoa > Chordata > Aves > Accipitriformes > Accipitridae > Buteo > Buteo buteo. The sequence continues at coordinate 28,343,652 of NC_134185.1, read as the reverse complement.
CGTGCTTATCGGCAACAGACCAAGGAGAGCCTGGTGGCCACTGGCGAGTAGGCTATTTAGCCAAGGAGCAGAGGCACCCTAACTAACAGTCGATCCCATCTCCCACTCTCAGGTACTTCCACTTAAGCAACATTTTTACTTTTATAGAGACTTTCCAAAGCTTTCTTAACCTTTTGGTAAGGATGGGCATGCTGCATTTTATTTCAGTTCAGCATTCAATACCCACTAATTCTGTGTACTTTCCTTTCAAACCAATAACCATAACCATTTTGTTAATTATTGCCATTCTCTTTTTTAGCACTGGACAAAAATTGCAGCCTTAAACCTTCAGCCTGCAAAAGTTCCTTCTTAGGCTTTTCTTTTCATGTTTGATTTCTGAAAATAGGATTGCCTTTAAAATCAGTTATAAATGATAGGTTTAGCAACATTCATAGCTAAGTGCAATCTGAGCAGTAGCTCAGTATGTAGTACCGCAATCACTGCCTTATGTAAGAAAATAAACCTGTGAGAGTAAAAAATGTTTCTTAACTTGTAAAATGATATAAAACTCCATAGGAAATGCCCTGCCTCACACCGATAAGTAATTTATTTAAAAATTCAGTTTAATTATTTATCCTTCTTAAGTGCCTACTTTTGGGTTAAGACACATTTGACAAATGAAATGGCTGTATTTTTCAGCTGAGACAGTACCCTTGGTATTATGATGTCTCTATTATTAAAATATACGTTTTCTGTTCCTTGATTGTCCCACTGTTTTATAAAGATTTTTAAGCAATACTTTTTCTTCTTGGACTCTTTTCTGGACTTTTTCGGCTATGTTCATCTTCTACACAGCGCCACCACCACCACAGCTAGAAGGTCGTGCAGGCTCAACCCTCTTCATTAGTAAGAAACACTGTCCCTAACGAGATTTATAGAACCATAGAATCGTTTAGGTTGGAAAAGACCTTGAGATTGAGTCCAACCGTCAACCATGCCCACTAAAACATGTCGTGAAGTGCCTTGTCTATGCGCTTTTTGAACACCTCCAGGGATGGTGACACTGCCACTTCCCTGGGCAGCCTGTTCCAGTGCCTGACAACACTTTTGGTGTAGAAATTTTACCTCATGTGCAACCTAAACCTCCCCTGGTGCAGCTTGAGGCCATTTCCTCTCGTCCTATCACTAATTGCTTGGGAGAAGAGACCAGCACCCACCTCACTACACCCTCCTTTCAGGCAGTTGTAGAGAGCGATCAGGTCTCCCCTCAGCCTCCTTTTCTCCAGGATGAACAACCCCAGTTCCCTCAGCCGCTCCTCACAAGTCTTGTGCTCCAGACCCCTCACCAACTTGGCTGCCCTTCTCTGGACACGCTCCAGCCCCTCCATGTCTTTCCTGCAGCGAGGGGCCCAAAACCGAACAGGGCACCCAAGGTGACAACCTGATGCGGTGAAAATTCGTACCCAGCTTCAGGGAGCCCTACGGCCGGCCTAGGCCGCGGCCGCCGCCGGAAGTGACGCCGCCCGCTGCCGTCAGAGCAAGCCGGAAGCGGCGGCGGGAGCAGTAAACAACCCCGCCGCCAGCCGCCGCCGCCGCGCTTCCATCTTGAGGAGCCGGAGCCGGGGCCCGCCGCCGACCATGGGCAGCGTCCTGGGCCTCTGCTCCATGGCGAGCTGGGTAAGGTGGGGGCGGCCGGCGGTTCCCTGACCCTCTTTGCCCGTTGCAGGCCGCTGACCGGGCTCCCCCTCCCCGGGCCTCGCCCGTCGCCTCCCCGGGCCCTTTTGTCTGCCGGGGGGCGTCTGTGGCGCTGTCTGCCCGCCTCCTCCAGCGCGGCCGGGCTGTAGGTCCCCTCCGCGAGTAGGCCGCCGGTCCTGCGGGGCAGGGCTCTCTCCCCGCCGGGCCGGAGGAGAAGGAAGAGGAGGAGGAAGAGGAGGAGGAAGGCCCTGGGGCGCTCCCCCGCCGCGGTCGTGTTCGCCCCCCCCCCCCCCCCCCCCCCCTTCTCGGGCTTCTCCGGGGGTCCCCAGGGATCCGCTGGGGCGATGGGGAGCTCCGTGCTCGTTCAGGCAGGGCGGCCCGTCGCGCTGCTTGGCCGCCGCTGAATCCGCGTTCTGGTGTGGGAGGTGACGCTGTCTCCGCCGAAATTCCCCCTCCCCGAGCCTGTAAAGGGGTCAAAACCTAATTAAATGCTTTGAAGTTCGGCGGTTTTTTTCGGGGGGAAATAAACCTCGCGTGTTTCCCTGATCCTGATGATTGTATTTAATTTCTCTTTCTTATGGCTTTGTCTTGAGCAGCTCCGCCCTTTGTAGCATCTTTGTCTTATCGAGCCATCGTTTTCCCACCGCGCAGTGCGTCACCACCATGCTGAGCATCGTCAGGTGTTTTTTTTTTTCCTTAGTGGGAAAGAGGAGTTTGAGATGGTTTGAAAACTGTTGTCACTATGCAGAGAAGTTGGTAGAGATCCTGCTTGGCAGTCCTTGGTTCAGGCATTGTTGTTTTATCCTTAAGTGGCGATATGTCTTTCCAAGCTTAGTCCCCATGCAAATAGACGCAGTCAGGTGGATTGTGAATCTTGAGACCTTTGCCTTAAAAATGTCAGTGGGATTGTGAAAACCTGAATTTTCCATACCAAAAATATTGTACCATACTTGGATTAAATGAAATTACATATATTTGAGCAGTTCATACACACGACTTGGTGGTCTAACAAAACCTCATATTGATTTAAGCCCCTATTTTTTGTGCTATCAAAATATATGGACTTTGGTTCCCCTAGTACAGAGTGACATTTTAATTAGAGAGATGATACTTGACTCCTTAATCTCCTGTACAAATTCTAGGAAGTGATCCTAGAATTGGTAGATTTGTGTGAGCTAAGCTTCCAGGCAGATACTTATGTAAATAAGTGACTAGAACACTGACAGTATCCTGTTAACAAAGTACTGTCAGTGTTCATTTTGCTTTAATTAACATTTTAAACACTACTTAATGGATTAGCCAGTTAGACTTTAATTACTAGGTGAATATAGTTAACATTTTAAATTATTGTCAAATACTAAGCGACAGTACAACTATAGGTTTTAATTCAAATACTTGAGTTAATATATACTGCGTTTTCAAGTGCATAAACAGCCTTTCTGATGACTGACTGGTGTGTGTAGTGCCTGAAGAATCCCTGTATACTTGCTCTTGGTTTTGAGTATTTGTTTCTGTACAGAGAAATTCAGCTAATGGTCTTTTAGACAAAATGATTTACATGAGCATGTAATCATGATTAAGCCAGATTTACTGTGGGTAACTAACCCCCACCCCTTCCTTTAAAGTGCCCCAACAAATCGGGTTTTTTGTATTTGGGTGGGTCTTTTTTTTTTTCCCCCTGATGGCTTTAAAGTGTTGATTTTCTTTCCAGATTTAAAACCACAGCTAGTCAGCACTTAAAGCCTATACAACAGTTCTTATAGGGGAGCTGTCTCTGCTGTCTGTGCTGGTCTCTAAGGATATGTCAGTATAAACACCATTTGTGGCTCTGAAAGAGAAACAAGCAGTGAGGGTGAGGTAGCAGGGGGGCCAGATGTAGCAGAGTTTGTGCTAGCGCAGACCGTGCCATGGCCAGGAAACATACTCCTCTTTTGTCAGGGAAGATGCTGCTGCAGGCGTTGCTTTAGCTGTGGAGCTTCTCTGCAAGGCCGCGTGTTGTGCCATGCAGAGCTGCTCAGGGTAAATGACCTCAGCATCTGGCCTTGTACCTTTATTTCGTCTGGATTTTTTGTGTGGTGTTACTTGCCAGTTGTAGCTCTGCCCTACTGTATGCTGATCAGGCAGTGTTTCTGTTAAGCGTTTTTAAGAGCAAAGATGAGCCTGTTGGAGAGGGAGGTGGTGGTGGGGGAATGCCTTAAGACCACTGTCATCTCACCAAAAGTCTTCTGATCCTGACGACCTAGATTGGTCAGGCAGTGCCATTTTCACTCTGCTGGGTTTTGCCTCTACTGCATTGTTCTCTGAAATAGCTCAGCTGCTGTTTTGCTCACTTTAATACTCTGTATCAAGGCAAAGATCTTGATTGAATTGGTTCCTTTAAGCATATGAGTAGGGATGATGTAGCTAAAACCTGACTAGGCCCAGCGGGGGGCTTAGTGTTTTTGCAAATACTGAATTTAGTATGTAATTATTTAGTCATTATCCCAGTAAGAAGATTACATTCGATACTAAAAACTTGTTCTGTGTGCATCAGGGGCAATAACACTTGACTTTCAGTGGTTTTGTGGGGTTTTCCCTCCCATCCTCTCTCCTGCAATACTCATCCTGTTATGTGTTCCTCCTGCAATTTCCACTGCCCTAGAGAATGAAGTGACTGGTTTAGCAGGCATGAATTAACTTGTCTGCCCAGCTGGCTGCTCCCAGAATAGGTGTGTGGGTCATCTTTTCTTATTTTGCCTCAGTGAACACTGAGTTGTTCATTTTTCTCAAAAATGTGCAGGGATGCGAGCTGCTTGGTAGGTCCAAAAGTTCCTGGATGGCAATAGGTTTATGCAGTTGTGACTTAGTGACTGTTGTCCGAGCTTCCTTAAGAAAGCAAGCTCAAAACTGATTGCAGGGTAACTCTTTGTCTGCATCTCTGACTACGCTGGCTTCCCCTGGGGAGTTAATGTTAAGCTTTGATCTGTGTAGTAGTATCTTACTGTTTGCCCTGTAGTATTTTTTTTGTAGGAGGCGAGTTCTGGATTTAGGAAGAAAGTGACACAAACTGTTCTTGTCTCCTCTGCTGGTAAACTCAGTTCCATGGGCCAAATGTTCTTTGCTCTCTGTTCTTTTTGAAGTCTGTTACTTGTTAGAAGTGTTTTTGCCTGTAGTACAATAATAATATTTTATTGAAATGGTATATATTTTATTCTGTCTTGCTAAAAGAAAGAGGGACTCAAGACTGTAGCGTGATTCCTTGTAGAAATGGCTGACTTGTATAAATAGTATTAACTATCAATAGGGCTCTTGTTCAGGGATACGCATGAGCACAGCTTGTAAGGATGAGCCGTTTGGGGACAAAACGTTTTAAAAGCTAGTGTTGGAGCTCAGACACTTAAAGGAGGTATATCGCCTCGTTTGAGGCACGTTGTTTCCCAGTGGGGGGAAGACAGTCATCTTTATTTCAGCCACTGTAAGCCTCCCCTGTCTCTAGAAACATGCATTCCTGTGTTCTCCTTGATGCACTCAGGAGGAGGCTGCTTGAATTACTTAGGTATTTAACAAACAATTTAACACTGGGATTCTCCAGAGAAGTCACTTTTGTGCCAGACGGTCCTTGCACGAAATTTGCTGCAGCAGATGAGCCTAGGCTTATATTCTACTCTGCCAAATTCAACCTTTTATTCAACTGTATCTTTAAAAATATTAATGCAGACAGAATTAGTTCAAGAAAGTAATTTTTTTGAACATAGAAATATTCTTCACTCGAAGGGTTATTTGTATGTGTGGAGGAAATAATGTAATGCATTAGTACTATAAAATCCTGATGCATCCTAAGCCAATATTTGCTATACATTTCCTGCTTACTAAGCGTAGATGCCCCTAATGTAGTTGCTTGCAGCCATAGAACAGCCTCGAACAATCATCTGGTCCGACCTTTTGTGGGAAGGGAGCCTAGATGAGATGATCTAGCACCCTGTCCAGTCGTGTCTTGAAAACCTCCAGTGATGGGGACTCTACCATGCCCTTGGGGAGGTTGTTGCAGTGAGTGATTGTTTTCACTGTGAAAAATTTCTTCTTATATCGAGATGAAACCTCTCAGGGAATCAACACCTTCATACTCCTTGTGCTGTAACGATACTGAGTGGAGGAGGAGGTTAAAAAGGGCAATATAATATCTTTTACTGTAGCAGAGTGAAAATTCTTGGCTTCTCCATCGTTGGAAAGGATCACAAGTATGAAAAGAACACGAGGAAATTATTTAAAAGACCCAGTTTGTGGGTCCAGTGTGTGGGTCTGGCTGAACCTGTAAGAACAGATAATCTGAGCCTTTTCCTGAGGGCTTCTCAGGAGGCTGCCGAGAGCGTCGTGGCAGTCTGTCTGCTCTTCCCTGCAAGCCCTGGGGTCTTCCTGGTAGCGGCAGGCTGGTGCCATTTTAGTTTGTCATATGACTACACTTTTAAGAACTCTCTTTGACACATGCCAGTCCTACTCGATGATTGACATGCACTGGTCATGTGGCCATGTAACTAGTCATGTTCTTATGTGACTGACTGGGTGTCTTTCCTGCGGTCATTGAAGCCTGTGGCTTGCGTCACGTGGTGGAAGTGTCCCTGCGTGGGTGCTGGAGGAGAAGCTGGGTTTTGCTGCCATTCAGTATCTTTGTCAGAGGTTGCGTGGTCTGTTGTAGCTCAGATAAGGCAGCGCTCGCTTGGTAACTTTACTTTAGCTGAAAAATATGTGGCCTCCAAAACCTAGCTGTTCACTGCTCACTGGGATTTCCCATGTCTTCTAGGCAGAGTAATTTATTTGTAAATTAAAAAAACAAACAAACAACAAAACAACAACCCAAAACATTTTGACTGTACCTTTTCTGTTTTGGCTTATGTTTACATGTGGAACTTTGTCCTTCTTTCGCTTCCTGAATTGTTGTCACTTGGCAAGTGGCAGAAAATTGCAAAGGGGTGAAGTTTCCTGCTCCCCGCCCCCCCCGCCCCGGTGAAATAGCACTATCTGCTCCCTTTCCTTCTTCCCACAATTTTCTGTTTAAGAATTACATACAGGTAAACTTTGTCCTGTTTTCTTCCCTTGTAGTACTGCAACTGTGCAGCATTCCTATTCGCTTTTACTGTTGATATTTGGTAGCAGTGATAATACGTGTACTGTGTGTTTGCTTTGTTCTTGAGATTTGTAACTTTTACATTGCATAAGTTGTCTTTGCCAGCTAACAGAATTAGGTGATATGTGAGTAGCTGCTAAGTATGCAATAATTTGCAACCTAAGCTTTAGGCTATTTTACCTATTGTTTGCCCTCCAGTAATGTTCATGGCCCCAGTGAGGATTGTGATCCAACTCTGCCAGATGCTGAAAGTGTATCTAGATGGCAGTTGTGCTCATATTTTTTTTTTTCCTGTGGTATATTTATTTAATCTCTGCAGCTGTGGAAAGGAGGATGTAGTTGTTAACTAAAAGCAATCCTTGCGTCTCATTTAGCTGAAATTAAATGAAATTCAAGAGAACACATGAGCCTGAATCCAGTCTTTATTTCCTCTGAATGGATAAATGATTACTTTTGACATAGCACTAATTTCACTGTACAGTGGTGCGTTGGGAAACGCTGCTAAGATTGTTAGAAGGCTCTGTAACGTTGCAGTGGCTTAGTCTACACTAAGTGATGGGATGCATAAGATGAGTCATTTTCTATCATAACTTCTGATGATCTACACAGCCTGATTAAATACTGAAATCTAGCAATGCAAAACTTTTTAAAGAATCTGTTTCATTTTCTGTCTCTGTCAGGTACCATGCTTATGTGGAAGTGCCCCGTGCCTGCTGTGCCGATGCTGCCCCAGTGGAAACAACTCCACCATAACTCGCCTGATTTATGCGTTCTTTTTACTTCTTGGCGTGAGTGTTGCCTGTGTGATGTTAATACCAGGCATGGAAGAGCAGCTGAAGAAGGTCAGGTTACTTCTTTGCTAACATATTTGGTAGAACAAATGTCACAGAAAATTGTAAATGACATCTTGAAAGCATGGGGTTTATGTGGAAATTTGTAATTGTGCTGCCACCTGTGCTTCACAGTCACTGTTAATTTGACTGTAGGTCAAATAAACAAAGAACTCCTGGGACAGTCACTGCATAGATGAAAAGCACTATTTAGAAATAAAGTTGTGCCTGTTCTTTAATAGCTCAGAGCAGAAAATATAATGTATGTATATGGAGTTATAAATTATATATCATTGAGATACTTGTATTTGTGGCACTTGATTGATTTTGATTGTTGTTAATAAAAGAGTGAAAACTAATCACAATCTAAGGTGACTTCTAGTTTCATTGTGCTGTCCTAGTTAAAATTCCATACAGTTTATTAATTGTATGATTTTACAGTTTATTAGTTATGAAGATACGGTAGTCTGTGTAAAATTATGGAGTAATAATTTGAGTTATAGAAGAGCTTATAGATTCACTGACGTCGGTTTGCATGTGCTTTGGTTCTGTTAGTCTTTGTTGTGCTATCTTTAATTTTTTTTCTTTTTCTAGTAGATAGTAACTTGTGTTAGGCATGCTTTTGACACCCCCCCCCACCCCCACCCCCAATGATTCGTTCATGTGTAAATGTTTATTTCAGTGTGGTATGGTAACCACATTAGAGCTTCAGTGAGAGCCATGTTAGTCACCTAGGAAAGAAAATTACAGCCTTCTGGAGTATGATTTGACTTCAGAAAGGTGTTGCTCATGTCCTGGTAATAACTGGAAAGGATATTCTCAGCTGTTTCATATGGAAGTTACAGATACTTGTAATTGATTGTGATGTTACTTTTTTGGGGGAGGCTGTTTCTGTTTTAAAAAGATGTAAGCAGGCTGCGTTCTCCTAGCTATTGCATGAACTTGATAGTAACTGTCAAGTCAAATGTACCAAATCCCATTATTTTTTTTATTTATCTCCTGATTCAGATCAGCAAGTGAAAATTGCATTTCTTTGAAAAGTTCTGAAATTCCTAACAACAACAAAAAAACCCTAACAAAACAACAACCCACTACTGTTAATAAGATTTATTTTTGGTTTTGTTTAGAATTTGCCTGTGGGATTTTTTTCCTTGAGTGTGTTTAATATTCTGCTTGGACTATAACTAACAATACAGCTGTTCAGTATCGTATATTCTAGCAATGTTAATAGTTGCATAACGTTACAATATTAATGAGTTGTATATTAATAAATAGCTAATACATATTTACTCACAGGAGGCCTTTTACACATCACTGAAGTATCCCTTGTATTTATCACAGATTCCTGGATTTTGTGATGGAGGAATGGGAACAACTATTCCTGGTGTGCATGGCCACGTGAATTGCGACGTACTAGTTGGTTACAAAGCCGTGTACCGTGTGTGCTTTGGTATGGCAATGTTCTTCCTTCTTTTCTCCTTATTGATGATCAAAGTGAAGAGCAGCAACGACCCAAGAGCAGCGGTGCACAATGGGTAAGATACAGAAATGAGAACAGAGATGGGTGGTGTCTGCATATGAGATACAGCTACTGTGAAAATAAAGCCTGTGGCTGAGCATCCTGGTCAAATTTACTGTTCCACAGACAATTTCATAGTAGCTAGAGGAGCATTGTTGCAGTAGAGGGCATTCAAAGTTATTAGAGTTCTTAGACACAGCAGATTAATTTTTGTAAGAGGAAAAGATACACATGGCTGTCACTTTTCAGAGCCTGAACTATGGCAATGCATAACCTCTCCAGAGGTTTCCCAAGATTAGAGGTTCTGCTTTTGTCCAAAGACGACAAAATTCAGAGATGAATAATGGTACTAAGTTTCACTCCACTGAGATTTTTTTTTTTCAACAAAGAGAAATATTAAAAAGCCTCACCTGTCCTCTAGGAATTACATTCCTCTTAACTTTGATGTTTGTAAGGGTTTGCTCTTTTCTGAACAGTTTTATTTTAAAGATTATCACAGTTATCTATATATCGATATAGATACATAACATATCTCTTCCCCCTCTGCTATGTTTTTTTCAGTCTCCCCTCTGCATAAAGAAGAGTGAGTTATGTATTTAGTTTCTGAGCTTCCCAGTAAATTTTTCTTTGGCATTTCATTATAGTTAGGTTTATCAGCTGGAAGATAATAGTGAAATTTTAGCTTGCAGGTTGGTACAACTGGTAGTTTTCATCCAGGCTCAGCCTATGTGTAATGTAGCTTCTTGAACTAAGGAGATGTAAATATTTGTAATAGGGGATGGCACTAAAAAGCATAAAACCATTTATGGTGCCTAGTCTTGCAGGTCACACTGATTGCTTAGACTACTACTTTTTCAAGATGATTGTATTTAACGGAAGCTATGAACAGCTAAGCCATAAAAATGAAGAAGTAATTTCATTTTATATTCAGTATAATAACATTAAACATGTTTAGCATAAACTGAGAAAAAACTTCAAATGATTTCTGTAGGGGTGTCGTTGTTTAACCCCAGCCAGCAACTAAGCACCACACAGCTGCCCACTCGCTTCCCCCCGCAACCAGTATGATGGGTGAGAGAATTGGGGGGAAAAAAAAGTAAAACTCATGGGTTGAGATAAGAACAGTTTAGAAGACAGAAAGGAAGAAACTAATAATGATAATAGTAACAATAATAAAATGACAGTAATAAAAAAAGGATTGGAATATACAAAACAAGTGATGCACAATGCAATTGCTTACCACTCGCCAGCTGATACCCAGTTAGTTCCTGAGCAGTGATCTGCCGCCCCAGCCAGCTCCCCCCAGTTTATATACTGGACATGACATCACATGGTATGGAATGCCCCTTTGGCCAGTTGGGGTCAGCTGTCCTGGCTGTGTCCCCTCCCAACTCCTTGTGCCCCTCCAGCCTTCTCGCTGGCTGGGCATGAGAAGCTGAAAAAGCCTTGACTTAGTCTAAACACTACTTAGCAACAACTGAAAACATCAGTGTGTTACCAACATTTTCCTCATCCTAAATCCAAAACATAACATAGTACCAGCTACTAGAAAGAAAATTAACTCTATCCCAGCTGAAACCAGGACAAGGAGAAAAGAAAATAATTAAGACTGAGCAGAATATTGCTTTGTTGACTACTTTTGTTTGTTTCGGTCTAAAGAAAAAGAGGCTGGCTACAGTATTAGGATGCATTAGCAGCAGTAACTCAGTTCAGCCTTTCGCTCCGCCCTGCTTTGTTCAGGAGAGCATACTTGTTACAAGCAAGAAGAAAATGGTTCAGGTACATTCTATATCAATACTTTGTGGGGTGATTTTTTTGTTACAATAAAAGACACCTTTTATATGACATAAAGTCTTTTTACCTAAAACCACTCCTTAAGTGTTGGGGATCTTCTTGATATTGTTATCTGGAGTTGTGCTCTCCAGTACAAATTTTGTTACTATTTATGCAACCCATAGCAGTTTACTCTTCTTAGCCAATCTAGTGTCAGCACTAGTATAAAAGGAAAGATGGTACTTGTTAACTGTTAGTGGTAAAATATTTAATAATGTTACTTCCAACACTTCTGTAATAACTAGTTGCTTCAATAGTATGCATTACAGGTAGCTTTATGAAACCCATGGCTTTTGGTTTTTGAAATTGTATGTATCCTCAGTAATACTTTACAATGTAATCTTCCTGTCAGTGGTTTGAAATATTCAGAATATTAGGTTTTGCCATGTATGTGTACTAACTTTTTCATACTTGCATGCAAATTAAGCCCAGTAATGTGGTGTAGTGCCAATGTTCACCTTCTTTGCTTTTGTAACAGCAGTCAGAATGGTTTCTTGCCTCAGGTTAATAATAACAGAAAAAAATCACTTATATTCATAGGATTGCTGGTGGCTTGCACAGAATGCATAGCAACTGTAGGTATTATTTCAGATCAGTATTGTTTTTGGCTGTCACGCACATTATATGGGTAGAGTGTTTAGATCCCTTAAAAAATTCTGGAATTAGAGATGAAATTTATACAAACTTGAATCTCTTCTTATTTCTATAATTGAGAATGACATTGATTAGAAAAATATAAAATTCCACATGTGGATTCAAAAACTAGTTTTAGTGGGGTATGTATTACACCATAAATGTTGTAAGTTAATTCAGCTATCAAAGTGCGTTTAGTCACTTTGCTATATCCCAGTGAATTAGACCATTTTTCCCATATTCTGCACTTGTGTCCTTTGACACAGTTCCTCTCCACAGAACTGGAATTCATTCCTCTGGTCACCATCACCTGATTGTAGCAGCCAGAAGGAGAGATTAAACTTGTTTAAAATATGGGAAAGAAATGGGAAGGGATATAAAACTTGAAAACCATGCAAGTATTTGACATCACGGGGCTGTGGTACATGCCTTTGTGCTATATTCAGTTTTGAAGTACATGTAGATGGTACTGTGCCTATATTTGGAGCTGCCTGTCACTGTGATCAGAAAAAATAGTCTTCACCTTTTTACAGTTTTGTTGGCATAACTTCTTGATGTGAAGTTCCCTATGCAGGGTATATTTGTACACAGTCTGTATTTGAGGTGAGTTTGGGGAATCTTTCGTGGAAGATATTTCCTTGTCTGATTTTTAGGAAACGTGTGATCTGTTTTGTTTGTCCATGAATGTGTATCTTTTACTGGAAAAAAACCCAAGAGTGCTACTGAACTGGAACAGGAACTTAGAATTTGATTGTGTCCTTTCTGTGAAGGATAAATCCTTGGCTTTTGTTGTTGTGATAAATCCTCATCAGATGTAGGCCTAAAGAGTCTGAAGTTAGGTGGGAAGAATCTAGGCTTTTGTACATCTCTCTCTTGTAGGAAAAGAATCAAGATTGGTAGGGAACTCCAGCATAATGTTTTCTGTCATTGTAGGCACCAACCAGATCTTCTACCCTTTTGGTTTTGGTGCTAAAAACAGGTAGGGATTTTTTTAAACCATTTTTTCTGATATGCAGGCAGTTCAATAATCTCACTGCTCTAGTTAAAAACCTTAAAAAAACCAAAAAAACAAAAACCCCACAACTCAATTATATTCCACCCTGGCTTCATTTGTAACACAAGTGAGCTATCTTCAGGAAATGTGTCAAACTCTGTGTCAGTCTAGCACAGTTTAAGCATAATTTTCTGGAGAACAAACATCTTGGGCAGATAAGGTAAGATTTTCATCCTACTTCAAAGGAAGTGAGTTGTGAATTAAAAAAACAACTCTTAAGGATGAGCATTTTGTGTACTTTCAAGTTCTGTGAATTAGATCAGACTTAAGCAGTTGCCTGACTTTTTTTTTTTGTTTTGTTTTGGTTTTTTTTGTTATTTCCCTTTAGATTCTGGTTCTTTAAATTTGCAACAGCACTCGCAATTAGTGTTGGAGCTTTCTTCATACCAGAGGGACCATTTACAACTGGTAAGGGAATATTGTCTTCCACTGTATCATGGTACAATCATAACTGGTTTTAAAACAAAACTTAAGTGCATCCTGTTGTCTTACAGTTTTAATTGTAGCTGTGTAACTATAGCACTTTTCTGTGTCTAGGGACATTAAGACAGGGTGGTAAACTATCTATGGTTCTGAACTGGTTTTGTTTTATTTCTCTTTTAGTGTGGTTTTATGTAGGTATGGCTGGAGCATTCTGCTTTATTCTTATTCAGCTGGTCTTGCTTATTGACTTTGCTCACTCCTGGAATGAATCTTGGGTTGAAAAAATGGAGGAAGGAAACTCAAGGTGCTGGTATGCAGGTAAAGGACTGTACTACAATCAAGTTTTCAATTTCATTGTGCATTACGCGAGTAGTGCATTTTACCATAGTGCAGAAGGGCTGCTTGGTGCATGAGTATCATTTTCTCAGATGGTGTAGTTCAGCTCTGTTGTCTTGCTGTCCTTTTGATGTCAAGTTAAATAAGGGGAGGGGGGCAGGGCGGGGAGCAGCAGCCTCTGAGCAAGAAGATCTAATCCCTGGGAGCAGGGCATCAGCTTATGATAGCAGAGAAGTGGCAGTTGTAGGGTTTTGGGTTGGGTTGTTTTTTTTTTTTGTCATCCACAGGTTTTGTTACACCTTAGCACCGACTAAAAACTAACTAGCCTGTTACTGCTTCATATTGAGCATAAGCCTCCCAAATAATTGTTTTCTTTCTGTCTGCCGGTTGGTCATTCTTTGAAAGTATATGGTGAGTGAAAGGCCAGGATAGTGAAGGAGAGTACAAGTCATCACACTGGAGAAACGATATGCTAATTTTAATAAAGCATTTCAGATGTGATATTTTAAGTGTTTCAAAAGACAGCATGGCCTGTCTTTGTGCAATGGCACTTTACTCTTCAATGTTTTTAATAAGATGGAATTTGGAAATGAGATTTTGTTTTTCCTTCTGTTGGAGAAGTAGTTCTTCAGTTTCTTTTTTAAGCTTTTAGCCAAAGTGTATGTAGTATAACTGTATTCCTTCATACTTGTTCTTCTTGTTTGCTGTGGGAGGACTGGAGAATCAAGTATGGCTTCAGGCTTCCCATTTATTGTGTTCTTTCTTTTTAACACCTCAGAGTATTGAGAAGAACTTTCTTCCTTTAAATTTCAGTGCCCAGAGCTGCTCTCAAATGGTCATTGTATATTGTATCCAAAACCTGATAATCATGCAATATTACTTCAATTTTAATACTCTCCATTATTAACCGGTTTAACTCTGTTTTTTGTCTCTTTTCACAGCTCTGCTGTCAGCTACAGCTGTCAACTATCTACTGTCTCTAGTAGCTATTGTCTTGTTTTATGTTTATTACACTCATCCAGAAGGTTGTTCTGAAAACAAGACATTCATCAGTGTTAACATGCTGCTGTGTATTGGTGCTTCCATAATGTCAATTCTGCCTAAGATTCAGGTATAGTTTTAATTCTATTACCTTTTAGGGTTTTCTTGTGTTATAAGTCCCAGAAACCTATGATATAATTGTGCCCAAGACTTTTACTTGCCTAACTTTGTTGTTCTATGACTACTTTGTATAGGAATCTCAGCCAAGATCTGGTTTGCTGCAGTCTTCTGTGATCACAGTTTATACGATGTATTTGACTTGGTCAGCTATGACCAACGAACCAGGTAAGTGTAGTAGCAATATATGGCTTTTTGGGTAACCAGTTCAGCAGTAAATTCTATCTTCACCTTTTTGCAAGGCAATATTAGAATGAGGTGCTATAATGCATACAAGTTAGAGGTAGGACTTGTTAGTTTGTGTTCTCTTCCCCCACCCCAATTTTCTGTAATAATACCAAAGAAATAGTTCTTCCAAAGATAACGTGTTTTTCATTTCCTCTTATATTTATCGTATGGAAGAACTTCTACTTATTATTGGCAGGATTCCAGTATTCTAAAGCTTAGATTTTGCATATTACCACAACTCTTCCAAGGTGTCTGGAAGGTTCATCTCCCTACCAAGTTTCAAGTTTCTTACCTGGTGACTGAGGTGCTACTGATTATATTTTTCCAAAGTGAGGATTTAAAAAAAAAAAGTATTAATAAATGTATTCAATGTTTTTTGTGTCTGAAAACGGCTGAGCATCTCTAAAAAAAAAAAAAAAAATTCAGAAATTCGCATGATTGAAATAAACTGTCAAATATTGATTTTGGTGTTTTTAATTGGGTCTCTGACTTTTTAATCTTAATCATGGACAATCTTCTGTGCTTCTGTGTAATAGCATATGTATGAGTCATTTAATTGCTGCAGTAATTATGGAATTGTGGGGAAGTAAGATTGTCTACTACTTTCAGCTGTTTCATCTTTGTTACCAGTGGATGCCGTGGGTTGGGAACCTTTGATAATACGAAAGTGACTTTGTAGCATTCTTTTCCAACTCTGGGATGATGCTGGTACCCCATCTATAGAGTATATGCTTGTCAAACTTGTTTTCTAGTGGTAGAATTTCTAAGGCTTAATATGCAGAGCATTTTTATTTTGCTGCATCTTATTATATGAGGTGGAACGGTAAAGCAGTTGATGCATATCTTATATAAGTTTAAAATCCTTTTATGTGGTCAAAGAGACAGATTTTTATGCTGCATACTGTCACTTCCCTGCTTTAGAGAGACTTGATAGGCTAAAATTAGTTTCAAAGCTTTTTTACTTCATGACTGTCACAGTCACAAAGTTCCTTTCTATTACTGTGCATTCAGTGTGGAAATGTACTATTAAATATTTGCTCTGTTCTTGTTTTATGTAAGTTCTAATGTAACTTCTCCCACAGACAGGCGCTGTAACCCAAGTTTGCTGAGCATCATTGGTTACAACAGCACCACCATTCCAACCCAAGGTCAGGTAGTTCAGTGGTGGGATGCACAAGGAATTGTGGGACTGGTTTTGTTTTTGCTGTGTGTTCTCTATTCAAGGTAAGATTCCTTTAAAAAAATTTACTATTAACTTGTATTACTTCTCATTGTCAGAGAGTAAATTGTATTTATTTGGGTAACTATGCTGTGTCCTTTCCTGTCAAATACAGCATCCGAACATCCAACAACAGCCAAGTTAACAAGCTGATGCTGACCAGTGATGAATCTACACTGATAGAGGATGGAATGCCCAGGAGTGACGGCTCCCTTGATGATGGAGATGATGTTCACCGAGCCATAGATAACGAGAGGGATGGAGTTACTTACAGTTACTCCTTCTTTCATTTCATGCTTTTCCTGGCATCGCTGTATATCATGATGACACTTACCAACTGGTACAGGTATTACATTTGATGATACATTGTGCTAATAACGAGCATACAAGATGCTATCTTTTGCTGCACAAGGAGGCATAAGTTGTGTGCCCTGAGGAATGTAGGTCTTGAATGGGACTTCTCAAGGGAAGTATACTGTTTGATCTGTATTAAGTGAATTGTATTTGAAAATTGGAGTAGCCAGCCTCGTTCACAGGTGCCTGTCATATTTTCTAGGATAATTCTCATGATTCACTGGACTCCTGAAATACGTCCTGCTGAAGTGAGCAGGATAGAGTCTTAAATTCTGTAATTAAAGATAAGTAAACACCAGGCCCACGTCTGGTGCAGAGAGATGGAAAAAGAAGAGATAGGACATGTTGTATCAGCAGGTTGAGGGAGACATGATCCTTCCCCTCTGCTTGGCGCTGGTGAGACACACCTGGGGTGCTGGGTCCAGTCCTGGGCTCCCCAGTACAGGAGAGACATGGAGACACTGGAGAGAGTCCAGCAAAGGGCCACAAAGATGGTGAAGGGGCTGGAGCATCTGTTACACGAGGAGAGGCTGAGAGAGTTGGGACTGGTCAGCCTGGAGAAGAGAAGGCTCTGGGGGATCTTATCAATGTATATAAATAAATACCTGAAGGGAGGATGTAAAAAGGACGGAGCCAGGCTCCTTTCAGCGGTGCCCAGTGACAGGACCAGAGACAATGGGCACAAACTGAAGCACGGGAGGTTCCCTCTGAGCGTCAGGAAACACATTTTCATTGTAAGGGTGACTGAGCACTGGCACAGGCTGCCCAGGGACGTTGTGGAGTCTCCATCCTTGGAGGTATTCAGAAGCCGTCTGGGCATAGTCCTGGTTGGCTGGCTGTAGGTGTCCCTCCTTGGGCAGGGGGGTTGGAGCAGATGACCTTCAGAGGTCCCTTCCGACCTCAGCCAGTCTGTGACAGGGCCTGGTGGAAGGAAATGAGGTTGTCTGCTCCCTGAAAAAACCCTCACAATAAAATGGTTCTCCTGCATGTGAATTGTTGTTAACAGCTTGAGCAGGTATTCTTCAGAATTTAAAAATACAGATTAGGGTCTCTAATAATTTGTTAAAGGACAATTTGTATCAAAATAGCAATACTAGAAAGGCATTTCCTTCAAAAGTAATTCTTAATAGTCCTGCTGTGGATTTGATTTGTGGCCCTGCTTGGGTCAATATGGGTCAAGATTGTTAATTCTTCTAGGGGTTGTCTTTTGGCAAGGTAAAGTGCATTGTTTGCATCTATAAATGCTATCCATTTCCTGCCTTTCCACAGATTTGCTTAGAGATTCCTCGTAATTATTTCTGCTTCTTGACAGCTTCTCTTACTATTTTTCTGGGCTGCTGTTGCTTTCCACCTTCCTGTGACACCAACTTAACTTACAAATGGTGTTCTTGTACAGATTGGCGTGAACTGCCTGGAAGAAGGGTAGAGATGTCCTTTGAGGGGTGGAGAAGTGAAAATGATCTACTGTGGAAACACTGTTGAAGAGTGGCTTACTACGATGAGTATGTCATATTGAAACAAAAATTGCAAATTTATCTTTTTTTTTCTTTCCTTCTTTAACAGTCCAGATTCTTCTTATGAGACAATGACCAGCAAATGGCCATCTGTCTGGGTGAAGATATCTTCCAGCTGGATTGGCATTGTGCTCTACGTGTGGACTCTGGTTGCTCCGCTGGTTCTCACAAACCGCGACTTTGACTAAGCTGTGCTGCGCTCTAGGGAGACTGCGTTAGCTTCACCGTGTCCATGAAACAAACAGTATTCCAGATAATAGTGCAGTTGTAAATATGTGTGTGCACGCGCATGCGTGCGTGTGCTATCCATGTAGTATATACCCTGCTTTATTCTGCATGATTACCTTGAATCATGTCTCTTGTCACTTCACTAATGACTTTTTCTAGCTGAGCTCAGTGACAATTGCTGTAATGGTGGTTTTCATAGGAGCTTCGGGAGCATTAGATCTGAGATCAGGACCTTTTGGAAGTAGGTTTTTTCCCCTCAGTCACATTAAATAGTTGTAGGAAAGAAAGCGTAAGCGTTAATTAGGGTAACAAAACAGTATTAGATCAGGCTTTGCAAGCAAAGGAGGGGCTGCCTTTGATCCCTGTTGCCTTGATTCCAAATTAAGTCTGGAGTGAGCATTGTTAGACTCAAAACTCTGCTTGTTGGAGTTCGCTGAACCTCTTGCAGCACATTGGCACCAGCAGCCCGCCCTTTTCCTGCACTGAGGGCAGCAATACCTTTAGCACAGATGTTAAGTGGGGAAACCTGCACCTGAAGCTGCAGAGGAGCCGATGTCCTCCTTGGTGCTGTTGGGTCTGACGTGTCCCGTGGCAGATGGGAGGACAGACACCCTGGGGAGAAACATCCTGGTACCAGATGCTCAGAAGCATGTTTTTAAGGCACCTGTTTACACCTTACATCTATGTATTATTATTTTTTTGTTTGTTTAAAGTAGTTTAAATGGGATAGCTGTGCTGTAATTTATTGCCGTTTTGTGTGCCACTTTCTTGGCTAAGCTACAATCACAGAGTTTGCAAGGAGCCAAGTGGTGAAAACTGTGTAAGCCCTTTAGAGGAATTCTTTGAGTATTGTGGTTAAAAAAGCAGCAGAGGAAAAATTACAGTAACTAAAGGAGGCTTGCATTAACTGAGGCTTCCACAAAAGTGTTTCTTAATATATTCGGGGCTCTAAATTTGAAATCACTTAATGTATTAGGTATTTTGCTTGTTGTCCATGGCCAGAGATGGACTTGAGCCTAGAAAGTCTAACTCTAGGCAGGAGACAGGACATTAATCTGCTTGATTAAAATACCATATAGTTCCTGTGCAGTTATGAAATCTTAAATGCTTTTGTGCTTGCTGCTTTGTATTTGAAGTATGTAAGCTGCATTATTTATATCTCTGTTACTTGCTACAACTTGAGACTAGAGCAGCCTGACTGGGAGTGACCTGAGAGCCTTCGGCAGATGTCAGGCTGATCTGTTACTGTGGTGTTTATCCTCTTGCTAATTATTCTCTAAGCTTTTATTTTAATTCTGCACCTAAACCCTGACATTTACTGCAGAAGCCTGACATGTCAGTCAAACTTGAGATGGTAATGGAAGGATTAGTAAAGGCTTGTAATAATTTGGAACATGTTATTACCTTACTAATAAATAAATTTGGATGAAGATGTGCTATGACTTTTGGTGTGTTGTACTACTGCCCTGCATGGGTAGCATCGGGTTTGATATTGCAGCTCATCTTCTGCTCCTGGGATGTTTCATAGCACTCACTGTCTGAGAAGTAGCATGTGCAGCCCTGCAAGGCAGGCAGGGGGTTCCTGGCTCCATGGGAGACCGCACGTAACCCCTGGGGGAAGTTTTTGGACAGTTCTCTTCCTTCTGCCCTTTGCGCCCAGCTCGCTGGAACCATGAACTGCACTCCTCCTTCAGCAACTGCTGCTGCCACCTTGTACTGCACCTGTGCTTAAGTTTGGGTGAAACACCTGAACGCCAGTTTTAACACAGCAGTTCCCAAGTCCTGTAAGAAATGACTAGGTGCTGAGTTGGGAAGATGAACAGACAGCTGTGTCTACGCATTCAGCTCCCTGTACAACTATGCCTTTACAAAAAAAAAAAAGTTGATTTTGAATGCAGTGCCAGAGTTGTGGAAGGTGTTTTTCCTGCTGTATGTGTGAAGTTACTAAAATCCAGTTTGTCCCATCATTGGAACATCTTGCACAATGGAGCTTCTTGGAACTCCCCAGCTACAGCTTTGAGGGCAGAGAGGGAAGAACGCTTTTATCTTCAGTTACAGCTTACCTTACCATTTGTTTCTGTTGAATCAGCTCAGGGTGAGATGATTTAAAGTGTGTCAGCTGCACCTTCACCTGGTGTGGCAGTAACCTCCCTGCTACAGCAACAGCATGTTCACCTGAATAAATGGGGAAGACTTCAGTAAAAACAATAGAAAGGCACCTTTTGAGTAGGGGCAGAGCTCAGCCAGGGGAAGGAAAGCTACAGGCATCTGCCACAGTTTTCAGTAAGAAAACAAAGGAGAAGTTAGATATTCCCTTGTGTGCTATTAAAGGAAAACACAGTTTGCTGCACCAGCCACTTGTTTTGGAGGCTTATAAATAAACCTTCAAGTTTCATTACCTCCAAACTAGTTTGCAATAAACATGCCTAGAAGCAGACCTGCTTGCGCAGCTACTCAGGCATGAAAAATACAGGCTGTTGGATCCTTGCCCACCTGGCACAGGGAATAAGGGACAACTCTTAACAAGTATCACACTTAAGTAACATTTATTTTATCAGAGTAGATGGTCCAAGTTAAAAGCACTCATGCAGTCGAGGGGCCTGGTGGCTGTAAAGAACTTTTTTCCCCAAGTTTGTGCTATGTGTGAGCACTTCCACTGAAGTGAAAGTAAGGCAGAACCAAGATTGAGCAAGGTACAGGCACTTTGTTCCCAGTTCAAGCAGGGAAAAAAAAAGCCTACATCAGGTCCTGGTCCCCCCCACCCCAAAAAAGCCTCATGTTTGTTAAACAAAATGTTGTAAAAAATAGAAAAAACCCAAGATACAGAAAGTCAGTGCTCCCTAACCATACACTACTAGTTTACGTCATCATATGTAAGACCAGAAGTATAAGAAATCATAAATCAGAGCTTACTATTAACAAGTGTTCCGTTACCTGGGGTATGTAGGGATATGTGTAATACCAAGTATCTGACAGCAGTAACTGTTACACGAACAGTCCCACTCGGTATTGCCCACCCTGCCTAACAGCTTGTCTCACCACGCAGTTAGAACGACTGCTTGTAGGGAGTAGCATAGGAAAGGTATTTTAGATTCCACATTATCTGGTTACGTAAAACAGTGATTTACAAAAAACTCATATACCAAACAATATTCTAAATAAATAGTTCATCTTCATGACTATATACAGAGTCCCCGTTATGTTAGTTATCCAAGAACGGCATGTCTGTGTCCATGGGTGCCGGGGCAAGTTCACATAGATAGAACAGCGTGGCTTCGCTCGCTTCCGCCTCTGTCAGCGGCTCCAGCCGCACCAGCTTGCTCTGGGTGGGCTCGGGATCCAGGCTGCTCTCCAGGAGCTCGTCCACTTCCAGGGGTTTGTCAACGGAGGAAGGAGTTTCAGCCACGAAGCTCCCGCTCTCGAGGATGGAGCCTGGGTTCCCATCGAGGAATGCAAGGAGTGGAAACGCAGTGTACTGGATGAGCTGCTTATCTAGGGGGAAAAAAATTCCCAGAACATCATCAGTTCTCAGGCCTTCCTACATGCAGACGGAAAAAATACAATCCAACCCACAGAATTTATTTAAAGAATAGTTAATAAAAAAAACATTATAGCTGTTTGTTTTAAATGAGTGATTGAAGAACTGTTACGTTCACGCGTAACATTGTTTGTTCAGATTCTCCTGCAAAAACATCAGTTTCTCTGCACCTGGTGCAGTGCCAAAAACCTGAAAGCAAACGCAGTCAAGTATTTTCTTTTGTTATTTACTTATTAGCTTGACACAAAACCAGACAAAGAGCAAATAACTAAGATGGTTTATAGAACAAGGCTTGTTAAACTGTTTCAACAAAGCACTACAACTAACCTGATTTGGGCTTAAAAACTTGTGTTTCCTGTGAAGCCGCTGGACCAGCATTATTCTTGGTAGTTTCTATTCCCTTTGTCTCCATCTGGAAACAAAAGCAAAATCTTAAACACATGCTTAAAGCCTTTTCCAATGCCACCAGAACACAGCTGACCAACTATTAAAAAAAAATAATCAAATTTTTATTTGTGAAGGGATGCAGTGGTATCAGTTACCCACACTAACAGACCTTGGCTGAGAAAACATGAAATGGAAACACAGGCTGACTCAAGCAAGAACCAAATGCAGTGCTCATGAATGAACAGGACAAGTTCAAAGTGCTAGATCTTTGCTCTGCTGCTTATTCTTGTGCTTCTTTTCTCACCAGACAATACAGATGAAACCATTCTGACAATGTGTGCACCATGTTTGCAAGTACTAAAATCTTAGGGGACACAAAAGTCAAGAGACTGGTACAATATACAGGTATCGGCCTTAATGTAATATGAGTTTTAAAGGACATAATTAATTAGCGTGCTTTTCCCTTTTCTGTTTAAAACCTAACAAACAGGACGAATTCAGCTGCAGCCTTTCTATTCTCATGGAAGTCTTCAAAGCCAGAGCATGAAAAAAGTGCTATTACACCAGAAAAGAAAACAGTAAAGGATGAATAAAGTTTGCATCTCTCACTACTGTGTACATTGAGCAATGGATTTAAGACTTACTTTGGTATTAGTGATATGATCTGTGGGATTCATCTGCACGGAGCTTGTAAAAAGCTGAATAAGACAAAACACATCAAGTTTTAGGTATCTCGATGTTGCTATTAAGAATACCAGAACATCACATCTGCCTGTGAGAGAATTATCCCTGTACTTCCATGTTTTCACCCTCTATCAGGATTAGAGTTTATTGACAGGTAGTTACCATTCTGCAAAGAAAACCTAGCTTTGGAGCGTAAAGGTTTGGAATTCCACAAACCTCGGTCACAAAGGAAACAATTGCATTACGTCTAACTTAAGACTAACACGGTTTGCTGCAGTCTTAAAATGATTCCTTCTTACGTTGCTGCACAGAGAATTCCGGGTACAGTAAGGAAGAACACACCCCATCAGGTTTGCAAGTGACACCAAACTGGAAGGAGTCATCAGCACGTGGGAGAGCAGAGCTGCTGTTAAGAGGGATCTCAGCAAGGTGGAAGAGGCCGACTGGCACTCCGTCCAGTTCAACAGCCACACGCATTTAGGACACAATAACCTCACGCATTGGCCCAGGTTAGGGAACGCACGGACAGGGAGCAGCTCCTCAGAGAGGAACCTGGGAGTCGCGGTAGACAACACTCTACCACCAGCCAGCAGCATGGCCTTGCTACAGGGAGGCACGCTCTGCTACGGGCAAAGTACAGCCAGGAGGTCACTGGAAGCGATCGTTTCTCCACACAGCACCTGAGGCCACCTGGGGAAAAGTGTCCAGTTTTAGGCTTCCCAGCATGAGACTGTTCAAACTAGAGGGTGTCTGGAGGGCCACAGACGTTTGGGGGCTTAGGACGTACAAGAGGCTGAGGGAGCTTGGCTAGTCTCGTCTGGAGAGGGCAGACAAGGGAGGATAACTGCACTCTTCCACTGCTTCTAAAGAGGTGTTGTTGCGGAGAAGGCAAATGCCACAGAGGTGGACAAAGGACAAGAGGCAAGAGCTACAAGCTGCAGCAGGAAAACTGTGACTGACATAAGGGAATTCTTAACAAAGAAGAGTCAAGCACTGGAACAGGCACCCGAAAGGCTGTGGAATCCCCCATCTTTGGAGATTTCAGAATTTGAGTCAACAAGGTCCCAAGCAACATGATCCAACTTTCAAGCTGGCCCTGCTTTGACCAAGGGGCTGGACTAGATGACCTTCCAACCTAGACCACTCTACTTGACATAGATCTGAAGAGAAATTGAGAAAATACACATGATCTTAAGAAATAACCTGAAATGTCAGGGAAACCTGTAAAATAAATGCCAAGAACCTTTTTAACCCCAGTTCATTGAGATGACCACAGATGACGTGCTGGGCTATTAGAAAAAAACAGTATTAATCTAATTGGTGTCTGAGTTCACGTAACAACAAATATAAGCATTATTTCATTAAGAAAGCCATTCTTCAATCAACAACTTAAGCATTCGCTTGAGCAGTGGTGTAGCACTGAGAATTATACCAGTGCCCCAGAAAAACATTCACAAATATTAATAACTTTCCTTTTTTAAAGGAAAGAAAGAAAAAAAAAGTCTGTTGTGTTTTAAGTCTATTTTAAACAGTAACAACCCACACAAATATCTTCTGTAGCGTATTACCAAAAATACTTAAAATAAACAGTGAAAATTACATCGACCAGGAGATCTGGATCTATGCTGAACTGCCGTCCTGATAACATAGCTTGGAAGTCCTCTAAACTGCAGTCAATACTGTCAAGATAATCCAGAAGTTCAACCCTAGAAGACAAACAGTATTTTATTACTGTATCCCTTAACAAAAGGTGGAGAAATCCACAATTAAACTCTATGCAGATGTACTACGTGCATCTAAAAATCTTCCCCAGAACGAGAATGAACTAAGTTTTTCATTAGAAACAACCTCTGGAAAAAAATGCTCCAAAACAGATATCACATCAACGTAACACTATGACACGACATCAGCAGAGATGCGATTCTTGCATCCAGAGAACCCTAATGAGCCTCATCCACCTGCAGGAGCTACACAGATAAATCCTGACAGCTTAAACAATGATATCCACAATATTACACTGTCAGATTATGCACCCTGACTCACTTGCTTCACAGTGAAAAAAATCAGAGGCCAAGCTTAAAATAGAAGGCTCTTTAGAAATTGGCTAGAATAAAGGTGACCTATAAATTTAAAGTTCTCAATAGAAACTATTATTCAGTTCTTTTTACTTCAGTCAAACAATCACTTCCAATACTTGAAAAAAAACCAAAAGACCGGGCTACTCACTTTCCAAGAAGATTTATATTCTGTGAAATTACTCCATTCTCATTGAGTATGGAATCCATCATTGAGACCGGATCTTCTGCAGTCAAAGTGGACTGGTTATTCAGCTGTACAGCACTTGACATTAGTGGGCTTGTACTGTCACCGACAGGGCCGATGGGATCACCAACTGGGACAGCAACTGATTCTGTGATTTTATCCCCTTGAATTACAGGGGCATATTCTTCTTCGTTATCATCTTCCACAATTACAATATCAGGAGAATGGCTACAGCTTTAATAGGAGACAAATGAATTACAGCATTTCATACACTCATTTGAACTGGTACTATTCCACAGGTTTAGTTACTTCTCATTTTAGCCAAGCTACTATAAACTTTCCTACTGCTTTTTGATATAAAACACAGCAAGATACTCTAAATGTTTTATTTTCCATTGATATGGTGCTGCAATGCTCAATACAGTTAATGCAGCTCAGCTAGCAGACGCTGTTGTGCTAGACCACAATAACAACAACTAAAAAGATATGTGAACACTGATATTTCTTGCATTAGAACAACTAAAAGCTCGCATATAAATGTAAAGTATGTACAAAGTGGACCAAAGCATAGGATGTCATCAAACTAGACAGACAATATACATTTTGCATTTTTCCTGTTGAACAGAATCAACTCTGGAGCATTCATAACAAACTATCTCCATTGACAGTGTTGTAGTTATTTAACTTTGTTATGTATACCAGGAAGGCAACCTAAAAACCAAGAAAGGGTCTCAAATAATTTGATTTCATCCATATTCTGGTTTTCTTAACCCTTAATAGCTGTTAGTTGTGCTGCCTCTCTATCACAGCCTTATCTTCATAAAGCTTTTCTATCAGAGAATGCATTCCCAAGCATTCAGCTGAACAAGAACAATGGTACTAGTTCAAGTATAAGCTAGAAATATCTATGTTTTATTCCTTGAGGCATAATACAGGCCCTATCAATGCAATGCAACTCAGGAAGAGAGTTGCATCTCAATCCCTGGACCAAGTTTCAACTGCTCAGGGCTGAAAGATGAACTACTTCTATAGTACAGACAGGAAGGAACATAGTCACAAAACACTTGGGACTGAAAAAAAATCCACCGAAATTAACTGGCTTAAAGTTCAAAGACCACACCAACATTCAACAAACACCACATGCAAATTATTCTCCATAAAAATCTGTAAAAACAAGGGAAGTCATTCCTGTCTGTATTTATAACCTAAAGTAAGATGACATCACTTACTCTGTCTTTGGACAAATAGTGTATTTAACAAGAGTGCAATAATACTGAGTACTTCTCCCTAGTTTCTATCCTCAGCATACTAAAACTCCAACAGCCATTTAATTATTTGGAACAAATCCAGAGGTCAATAAATCAGAACCTAGTGTGAATTCACAGATGAAGCTTCTATATGTGCAGGAGTACTGAATAATTCTGACCACTTCATTAAAAAAAATTATCTAAGACATCTGAATTATTGCATATTATACAACACTGAAAGCCAATTATCTACATAGACTTCTAGAGACTTCTTACTTGGAAGAATCTGAAGTGGTATCTTCATTTGCTTCTGGTGTAATGGGAAGATTTTCTTCATCACCCACATCCTCAGTGACATCATAAATAATGATGTCATCTGAAATCTGTTCCCTTTGTTTTAAGCCCTCATTTCTGTTGAGAGGTACCTGAGAATTATTTTAAAAAGAGTCAGGGGACAGAAGGACAAGGAGCTTCAGCATTCTGACCATTATCATTGTATCTTATAATGCTTCAATTCTAGAGAGGTGCAAGAGCCTTCCTACACCTCAGAGATTACAAGCTGTTTGTATTGATCTACTTTTAATAGAAAAAACGTACAAATAAATGAACAAGCTGGAGAAGAGCAGCTACAGAAAAAAATGTTTGGCAAATACTACAGGCATAGAAATAAAAATATACTAGCACTGTCAGCAAAATCAACAAAAAAGCTGTGACAAAAGGACTACACAAGAACTAAAAATAGTAAAAGAGTGACTGCTGTTTAAATAGTACTTTGTTATAAAGCTATTAATTCTAGTACCATGTTACAGCACTCATTCTAATGATTTCCCCACCAACCATTACTTGGACAGCAGAAAATAACTTTCAGTGGCATAACACATTCAAACAGCACAGCAACTTGACATGATTTTGCTGGGTTGGACGGTGCCTTGCAGAGCAGCACGCTGGGTGCTTGTCCCTGTATGGGGCTAGGGGTGCCTAACTCCTAGAGATAACACAACATTCACGTGCTATTTCTAACAGCACTGCTATTAAAAGCAAACTGCTTTCAGTAGGATCACATCAAGCTGTATTTAATACACTGGTAACTGGCTTATACATGCTTATATTGAAAAGTGAATGGTGATTATCAATCAACACACTTGTCTTCTGAAGGAAACACAACATGGCGTATCACTTCTAAAAGTTAATAGCTCTACGTACACAGCTGTGTTTTATTCCCCATATGACAAGCTACTTGATCTGTCTGCCCCCCTCTACTCCTTCCTTCATCATAAAAGAGTACACATAACAGAAGACTTACATGGTGGTTACTGTCAGCTGGTTCTTTCACAATTTGTTGAAATACATTCGACTTTGGAGGTCCATTAGTGTTCAGAAGTAGAGGCCTAAATCAGAAATAAAGGAAGAAAGCCATCTCAAAACTAATTCTTTGGTTTTAGACAACAAAACATGTCAGTATATTGACTGGCCAGCAAGTCTTCAAGGCCATATTTACCTCTTGCGTTTTAGGCTCACTAGCTGGTTATTCTGCACCAAGGTAACGATAAATTGTACAATCTATAAGGAAAAGAACACTATTGTTAGTCGCTCTACTCCATAACTGTTTCTCTCAGACTACCAAGATACCTTGTAGCAGAAGACTTCAATAATAAAATCTACACGTAAACAGCAGAACACTTATTTTTGCATAGTAACTCTCACATAGAATTGTTCAGAAAATCATGGTAGAATAGAAAACACTGCTGGTAATATTTAAAAAGAATAGCTATTCAGTTGTCTAGGAAAGGTTTTTCACATAGCTGGCAGTAAGAGTAGACTTTTACACTATATCATACAGTACACAGAAAAACATCCAGTAACTCAAACTATTACAAGAATTCTAATAAGCTATAACAGAAGGCACACAGGGATGTCGACTCTGTACATAACCTGTACCTGTAAATACTGGTTTTGGTGAAAGATATTTTTGACAGTTTCAGGAAAAAATGACATGTACATTTAACAGTATTCATCAGCTGCCTTTCCTTTTGAAATGTTGGACTTTCTTCCGTTATAGTTTTAATTTAAGGAGTAAATGTATCTGCCTTGAACAAACTGAAAAAAACCCAACCAGTAAGAGTCTCTGCTACAAGGCTGCTTTCAGTGTTGCTATTTCTGATACATAAAAAAATAAACTCTGTAAACTCTTTGCATTTACATCAGTTTTGGTAGATCATAAATCTAGCTGTTAAACCAAGCTAAGTTAACATATTGTCAGTGGGTTCCAGTCAATAATCTATCCTTCCGATAACTTCAGAAATATAGTCAGTGGGTCAGTTAAGTGGGACAGTAGTGAATTTCCAATACAGAACTTTGTACTTCTTGCAGTGAGAAAGAGTTTCTCCTGAGATCATCCAATACAGAGTATTAGTCATCTGGTTCCTGAAGTAATAAAAAATGGATGGACCATTTTAAGGGTACCTTAATGAATGATGTACAATGTTCTTGAACCTCTTTCTTTGAAAATGTTTACAAGAGTTTGGCCTTATCTTCTGCTTATGTGGTGAAATACACTGAATGTTTGTTTCACAAAGATTTATTCACCATACACCACCCTGTTGTTTTTTCTATTAAGAAGACAATTCGCATAGTACAAAAAAAAAAAGTGAGGACAAAGCAAGGTAACATGTGGCACAGTAGTCCTCATTCATAAGCACTCACTCACTCATTCACATAAGACACTTGAATGAAGCCTTACCTTCCGAATAACTTGCTGTTGTTGCAAGTGTTTTGCTCTCAGTTCTGCCACTTCCCTCCAAAGGGATTCATTCTCCCTGTTTGAAAAGGATGATTTAAAAGTCAAACTAAAACTAAGTTTTAAAATACATACATTAATGTCCTGGTTTCGGCTGAGATACAGTTAATTTTCTTTTTAGTAACTGGTACAGTGGGTTTTGGATATAGTGTGAGAACAATGTTGATAACACACTGATGTTTTAGTGGTTGCTAAGTAGTGCTTATCCTAAGTTGAGGATTTTCCAGTTTCCCATGCTCTGCCAGCAAGCAGGTGCACAGGAAGCTGGAAGGGAACATGGCCAGGATCACTGACCTGAACTAGCCAAAGGGATATTCCATACCATAGGAGTCACGCTCAGTATATACACTGGGGGGAGTTGGCCGGGAGGGGCGGATCGCTGCTCAGGCATCGGTCAGCAGGTGGTGAGTAATTGCACTGTGTATCACTTAACATCCAAGAAAAGACATCTTTTGTTTTTTATTTATTCCTTTTCATTACAATTATTATTATTGTATTATTTTATTTTACTTTAGTTACTAAACTGTTCTTATGTCAACCCATGAATTTTACTTCTTTTTTTCAATTCTCTTTGCCATCCCACTGGGAGGGGGGAGGAGCGAGTGAGCAGCTGCGTGGTGCTTAGTTGCTGGCTGGGGTTAAACCACGACAATTAATCACTTTTGTTAAAGATTAGTTGGCTTCATTAAAGCTCTTTGAAATGTGTTTTTAGACTGGGGGGCTGGGGGAGAGAGAAAAAAAAGTCACACATTTAGCAGCCTTGGCAAATAATCACAAAATGGAGACCCAAACACAACAAATAGCCTGCAGAGAATTTCCCGCCCCCTTAAAAAAATAACAAAACAAAAAACAGAATCAAATTTGGCCATACTTATTGCACATACATTCAGCATTTAAAAATGAACTGTTTTATTTCCTTTCCTATAACAAAGTTACCTTCTCCTCCTCCTTCTAGTAATTAAATCCTAAGGAATTAAATAAATAAAAAAAAAAAATCAAGGATACAACTGGTTTCTGGTAGCAGCAAAGGACCAAACAGCATAAGATGTAGTTTCCTCTCACCACTAAAAAACAGAACTGTTCATTTATATCAAGCCTGTTTGTCCTCCCTCACACACCTCTTGCTAGATGCAAGCCACCTGTCAGCAACAGTACATCCATCTTGAAAGCATCTTTACAGAACAAGCTCTCAAGTCACACATGCAGCTGTAGGTCAACCTAACAGTTGCCTCTATTAGTTCCAGTAAAGGGAGCTAATGTTAGGTGCTAAAAAATAGGAGCACAGCAGAGATGGCAGCTTTCATGAAACACTGACGTTCTACAAACCCTGGTTGTTCTGGTACTCACAGAAGTTCAGTTACTGAGACAGTATAAAAACTGCTGTAAAGTGGCCGTTGCTACCATATCCATGAACCTCGTTGTTTCCAACATCATAAAGCATATTAAGAGGTAGATAACTGTTCTGGGTTTGTGTGGCGGGGTTTTGGTCGCGGGGCAGGGGCTGCAGGGCTGGCTCCTGTGAGAAGCTGCTCGAAGCTTCCTCGGCTCCAAGCCGGACCCGCCTCTGGCCCAGGCTGAGCCCCTCAGCGATGGCGGTAGCGCCTCTGGGAGAACAGATTTAAGAAGGGGAACCTGCAGTGAGTTGGGGGATTGGAATGTGAGAGGAACCCCTCTGCAGATACTGAGGTCAGTGAAGAAGGCAGGAGGGGATGTCCCCACAGCTCGTGGTGAGACGCAGGCTGTCCCCCCCAGCCCATGGAGGGGAGCAGAGGCCCCCCAGGATGGCAGTGACTCCATGGGAAAGCCTGCACTGGAGCAGTCTGTGCCTGAAGGACTGCAGCCCGTGGGAAGGACTCACGTTGGAGAAGTTTGTGAAGGGCTGTCTCCCATGGGAGGGACCCCACAGTGGAGCAGGGGAATAGTGAGGATTCCTCCCCCTGAGGAGGAAGGAGCGGCAGAGACAAGGTGTGACGAACTAACCCCAGCCCCCATTCACTGTCCCCCTGCGCCACTGGGGGAGGGTAGGTAGAGAATTTGGGAGTAAAGTTAAGCCCAGGAAGAACACAGGGGTGGGGAAAGGGGTTCTAAGGTTTGGTTTTTACTTCTCAGTATTCTTGTTTTGATCTGATTGGTAGTAAGTTAAATTGACACCCCACCCCCCCCCGCCGCCCCGGTTAACTCTGTTTTTTGCCTGTGACCATAAGTGGTGACTGATCCCTCCCTGTCCGTGTCTTGACCCACAAGCCTTTCTTTATATTTTCACTGGTGTTTGAGTTTTTACGAAACCTTAAGCTAAGCTTTCAGAAACAGCTGTTTATATGCAGTGTGATGAAGCTTGTTACTTACTCCTCAAATGCTTCTATGTCCCACACACAATTTAAGAGTACAGTTCCATCACAAATTTAACAACTGAGATCAGAGATTCTGAACTTTCTCAATTCTCTCACCAGCTTTATTAACGTGTTTTGTAAGACTAGGTC
This sequence comes from Buteo buteo, assembly GCF_964188355.1. Taxonomy (NCBI): domain Eukaryota; kingdom Metazoa; phylum Chordata; class Aves; order Accipitriformes; family Accipitridae; genus Buteo; species Buteo buteo. The sequence goes on along the minus strand of NC_134185.1, from coordinate 28,312,153 downwards.
TTCAGATTTAGCTCCAGTTTCTACCTTAATCATTTTAAACTCATGTGACAACAATATGGATGTCAAAGACCAACCATTCTATCTTCTCATCTCTACGAACTGTCAGGTCATTAGCAACTAGACATCCTTTCAGCCAAAGCCAGCCCTGCTCCAGGCAGGGGTTTAGACCTGACAGTGTTCTGAGGTTCTTTCCAACCCAAATTCGTCTACGATTTGAAAAAAGTGAATATGAACATCTTCACTCTAGACTGGCTAGATTCTAATTAAGACTCTTCTTATTAGACAAAGTGAGTTTGCCTCTGAATGTTCTACCACTCAAGTAACTAGAACCAAAGACTAGAAATGACAGCATTTGCTTCTTAAAACTTGAACTAATCAGTGGCCTCTGCCACAGAGGTACATTCTCAACATAAGGAGTCCTGAGACAGAGTTACTGCTGAGGTGCTATGACTTACAGTGCATGAGCTTATGCTTATATATCCTGTCTATATCTACATACTCTAAAGGATTCAGTAATTAGTGAAACACATCTCTCATTGTTGAGAATAAATCATAATTACTAACTAGGTAATAATGCAATTCTAAAAATATTCTATTTACATTTGGATTTTAGATGCTGTACCTCTGTCACCGAGGAAACTAAGGAATTTCCAAATTAGATTTCTAAACAGATTTTCATAGGCATTAGCTCTTCTGCAATTTTTAGCAGTAGGGAAATGAAGACGACAACAACAGGAAAATAAAAAGCAATGAGCACAGACATTAATTGTAGTAAGAAAGTATTATAAGCAATTTGCACAAACCAAACTCCGCCTCAAACTAAATGCAGTAACTACGTCAAACTTGAAGACGTAAACCAGCATACTTTATGCTAAGAGCCGAGTTGAATATTCAGCCTCAGCAGTGTCTTGGAACTATTATTAAAGGTGTTATTTAATTGCCCACTACAAGACAGTTCTTCAAACACCAACATTGCCTATTATTTTTAGCCATATCAGAATATTCAATTCTTAATGTAATTCTTTTATTGAAATTTATTTTCCTAAAGCAGTATTTCAAGTTAGGCAATAGGAAATCAAGAGACACCTAAAATTAGGTCTTTGTCCAATAACTATTATCAGAATTACTCAGTTTTAGGGATCAGGTGCTGATGGAGCAACTTACCTCTTCAAAGCAGACAATCGAGATTCAATAGTCTCTTGCTTAATTTGCACCTTTTGAGCACTACTTATTATTTTGGAGATATCTTCCTGACGTATCTTGTTTTCTTCAGGTCTTGAAGAAGAAACCTTTAAAAGATTAGAATCCAGAAACAACACTTTCCTTTACTCATTGTTAACTATTATTTTCTTTTGGTGATCAAGTGTATTTTCTTCTAGTGCTGACAAACTATGCCTTTAAGCTAATAATAAACCAAGCATCGAATAAAAAACACATAGAAATTTCCTCTTACAGCTGTTATCACATAAGCTTTAGTTGTTAGAAACATTTGTGTACATTCATATTCTTCAGGCATTCTCCTAAGTGCTCTACTTCATCACTGCTTCACAGTAACCCAATGTTATTAAGTACATCCCTCTCACCAGTTTAATTTGCCACATTTCTATTCAATATCTGTATTCACCTGACTCACAGTAACAGCATAGCACATTTCAGAATCACATTTAGCGGCATAACAAACACGTTTATAGGTTTGCCGCCTGTTCTCTTTGGTGGAAAGTTTAATGCTTACAGTAGCTTTCTTCCGATACAAGCTACATAAACCAAGCAGACTGTTATATTGCTGATGGTAAAGTCAAAGCACACTCTGCACTTCTTCTAGTACCCATTTGCAAAGTGTCATATTTGCATAACTCGCTCATTTTTGCCACCTGTGAAACTTACTATACCAGCAAAGCAGGTTAGATAAAGGAGCCTAGTCAAATCCCCCAAAATATCTTTAAACAAGTCAAGATATATACAAGAGCAGTGCAGTTTGCTTCCCCAAACTCCAAACTTACTTGCACTTGCAATCCTGCAATTAAACTTGACATGAACTTTGCTATTCATTCATACTTACTAGTACAGGTTTTCCACATACTGAGTTTTCACTAACCTTCCTTTTAATGTGTTCCAACAAGTCCTCCCGGCCCTGCTTAAAATAGGGGTGCTGAAACTCTACGGGACCATCTCGCTCCAGTTTGACAATCCCAGATTCAACATGAACAACTTTACGGAAGCCATCTTTAAAAAAAAAAGAAAAAAAAAACAACCACCAAACTCTCAAAACCCACATTAAGAAATTCAAGCTATGCTGTTCCAACTATCCTGTTACCAGTTTTGAGGATGAGAAAGTATCCTAGTTGCAGAGAACACAGGACCACTGCTCAATGGAAATTGTCTATAACTAAACATGTACAGGATCTAGAACTATGTCAGAAAGCAAAAACCCAAGAACTTACACATGTTTAACTGTCTGACAAAGCTTGCCATGTTGTTGTGCTTGAAATACTTGGGAAGAATCTCTTTTGCGAATCTCTGTTCATCCAACACCAAGAAACTCTGGCCATTCTAAAATGAAAGAGACAAATTAAGCTACTTAAAGACCATTGTAGGAAACACGCTGGGCTTTTAGAATTAATCACCAGATAGGAATGTTTCCTTTGTGCATGCAGTATGTAACCGATCTGCTTGCCTACAATTTTCCACAACAAAAAGTGTACAAGCCCCACGGTCGCAAAGCAACAGAGTATCATCAATTTACATCGCTATCCATATCTGAAGGGCAACACCTCTATGGTTACTCAGTGCTTCCTCAAGAAATGAATTGTTTAACAACAACAATTACCACAGTTTCACTACAGGACAATACTATTGATTTCCTATGTAGCTTCAAAGTATTGGAAAGGAAGCTAACAAAGAAAGAGACTCTGCAAGGGAAATAAACCCAACAACCAGCTGAGAGCCCCTTCTGCCTTCCAGTATAAAAGCATGATTAGTTTGATAGAACTTGTAGAGCAGATGGAGCTGTCAAAGAGCTGAGGGTGTCCACTGGGTTTTGGAGTTACCAAAAAGGTAACCACCCAAGGCAACATCCTCCTCCTGGGACGCCAGTTGTGAGGGAGGACTGATCTTCTATTTCATCCAGAGGCTTTGACTAAAATAGAAGGCTCAGCTCTTTGTTCTTCAGTGACTGTGCTCCATTAACTAAAGGACAAGCAATTGGCAGAATCCAAATTAGCTACTTCAAAATGGTTTAGGTTTTGTCTGTACATCCACAGTACTCTCACACTGTATTTAATGAGAAGCCTATCATCTTTGACAAATGTCAACACTGATACTGCATCTTCTTAGAAGCCCTTTAGTTCAACAAGTCACGTTTATTTCTTACCCCCAAATGCCAGCAGTTCTATGATCCCAAGAAGCCTGAAGAACCAACCATGAGACCACGTGAAGATCCTTGCCCAAGAACCTGTTTCTGACAAACTAGCAAGGATTGTCAGAAACAGGGTTTATAAATGGCTCGCCAGTGGAAGAGTTAAAGAGCTTAAGACTGAGAGAAGGGTAGAAGATGAAAACTTCCCAGCAATGCCTACCTACCTCTTGTTGAGAATCAGTCAGTGGAAGGGAAAGGGAAAGCAAAGGAAAGGGCAGGAACAGATCATTGTAGACAATGCATTAATGAAACTCACCAGCTGAAGGTACTCAAACAAGCAGCACTACAGTGACCTGTGACACCAACAGACAGCTTTCATGCAGCGCCTCACTTTATTGTCACTTTGACATTGTTCAGGCCTAGCGCAGAAAAATCTGGGAAACACATCTACTAGTTCTTGTTGCTCTGCCAGTCGTTTACAGCAAAGCTGTACAGATGATAAGGCCTGACCTGAACTCACTGGAGCATTACTACATAGCTAAATACCGTTTTCAAGTCCTAGCGTTACCGACTGCAGCATACAGCAATCTCCCAAGGACTTCACTTGGCACTCCCTGTACGCGTTTCCTCAGACAACACGTACCCATGGCTTCACTGAGGTATGTATGCAGGGAGTCAAAATTTGGCTGTCTGGTTTCAGATGGTGTTTATCCTTACAGTGTAAGGATATGGATTTGTATAGGAGGAAAGTGAAACATTACAGTAACTGTACTCTTCCTCCTGTTACACTTGGTATGCTTTCTGTACCCCATAATACTGACATAGCATAGTTTTAAAAGATGTCATCCCTTGTGTACCAAGTGATCCCAATACCTTCCCCCACACAAGAACTGCTGAATGCTGATAACATCAGCGGTGATCAGTGGATCTTCCTTCCACAAACAGCCTTGCAGGATCTCAAACAATTAGCCTTTATTTTTAATTAGGAAAATAATACAAGGATACTTAATAATAGCCTTGGTGTGCTTATGAGATAAACATAAGCGATGCATTTGGAAAGTCTCCATTAAAAGTGTAAGGTGGCAAAAATGGCGCTTCTTAAGCGAGACAACATAATATCTGAGTCTTCACATAGCCCTTCATATCTCTCTTCCACAAAAAAAGTAAAAACTAAAAAAATTAGTAGGAAAGCTGCTGTAATCTGCCGAATCTACTTGCTCCCTGCTTCAGGAAGTTTTGGCTGAAGTTACTGGTAACTCATTATCAATAAAATCTTTAAGAAGACATTTTATCATCGCTTGAGCATTTAAAATTGAATCAGCTGAGAGCTGCCACCTCAACACCACGTGAAGAGGCCAATACAGTTTGAGAGCAGGAATTTTAAAATATGTTTTTAAAACATCTAAGATATAGAGAAAAATTAAATTATTAAGACCCCCTGCATTTATCACAGGAGTGAGCAACAATTACTGAAGCAAACATGCCAGCCCTTCATTACATTGTAAGAAGGTGGTTACTTCCTGCCTTCCAGTATTTTAAGATACTTATAAAGTTTGTCCTCTGATAACGCTTCTTCATTATTCACTACAACAGTGTGCATTTTAATATAAAGGATTCAAGATGAAAGGACACCCAACTCCGGTTTTCTTTTTTTTTTTTTTTAAAAAAACAATCAAAGTAGATGTAAACCAACACGGCCACTGCACACCTTTAACTGGCAGTTCCCAGGACAAGGACTTCGGTTACCAGAGGCACAGCACCGGGGGTGGGGGGGTTAATGGGGACACGGGGGGGTGCCCGCCCCAGCAGCTGCCCCCGCACCCCGGGACGACGCCACCCGAGCGCGACAGTTGTCGCCCCACGTGGCCGCCCGCCCATGAGCCCGGCCCCCCCCCCCGACCCCGGCCAGCCCCGCCACTCAAGGCCGCCCCATCCGGACCGGTGTCCCCTTTGTTTCGCGTACGGCAGACGCTAACACCCCGGCTTCCCCCATCTTCTTTTTACACCCCGGAGGAGGACGCTGTCACGCAGCCCCCCCCCCCCAGCCGGTTCCCCCGAAGGCGAGCCCTGTTATTTACGAACTCGCCGACCCGCGGTGGAAAAAAAATATCCCACCGCAGCTCTGCGTTCCCCATACTTCGGTTTTAATAAAAACTGCGTGTCAGAGCACATTCCCCCCCGCCCCCAGGCTCAGGGACGCCCGCCTCCCGGGGAACCCCCCAGCCCGCTCGGTCGGGAGCTCCAGCAGGGGACGCGACCACCGCCGCTCGCACTGCCCACCTCCCCACAGCCGGAGACGCAGGCGGCGGCTGAGGGCCGGATAAACGAACCGGCCTTTCCTCAGCAGCCCTTTACCCGGGCGGGTAGAGCTACGACGGCCCGGTAGCTGAGGGGAGGGGGGGGTGTCCGCTCCCTGACGGGGGGGGGCGGCTGAGGGGAAACCTGACCGAACCGAGGGGGCCGGGCCCGGTTCTTCCGCTCTCCCCACGCGTAGCCGAGGCCCACGGCTCCCTCCTTCCCGGCCTTCTTCCCCTAGCAGGCCCCGGCTGCCCTGAGGAAGGCGGTTTTCGTCTGTCTGTCTGTGTGAGGGGAAGGGGGGGGGAGAGCAGCAGCTCCCGCCGCCCCGCGCACGCGGGCGGGGCGGCTCAACCGCGGCGGCAGAGCTCGCGCGCGCCCCCCCCCCCCCCCCCCCGGCCCCTCACTCCCCTCCTCACTCGCACCTGGCTCCAGGTGATGAGCTGGTTACTGGGGGCTTCGCCCACCAGCGCCCACAGCTTGCTGAGGAACGCCGGGACCCCCGCGCTGGCGGAAGGCGGCGGTTGGGGCTGAGGGGGCTGCTGCTGCGGTGGCGGCGGCGGCTGGGGCTGCTGCTGCGGTTGCTGCTGCTGCTGCTTCATTGTCGCTCGGGAGCCTCCGCCGTCTGGCCGGGGGAGGGGCGCGAGGAGGAGGAGGAGGAGGAGGAGGAGGAGGAGGAGGAGGAGGAGGGAGAAGCAGGCCGGCCTTGCTCTGTCCCGCCCCCGCAGGCGCATGCGCAGCGGCCCGCCGCGGGTGCGCCTGCGCGCCGCCCAGCCCAAGCCCTGCGTTTTTACAGCACGCCCGCACGTGCGCCGCCCTCACGTGTCACAACAGGCGCGGCGCGAGAGGCCGCCCGGCCGGCAGGGGCGGTGCCTGGGGAGAGAGAGAGCGAGCGGCGGGTGCCGCCCATGCAAATGTGGAGGGGTCAGGGCCAATGAGGGACGCGAGTCTCTCCTGCGGGCGGGGCCAGGGGGTGGGGCGGGGCGCCGGTTCCCGCCGGGGCGCCGGGCGCGTGGCGGGAGGCCGAGGGAGATGGCGGAGGGTGAGGGGAGCGGGCGGGCGGCGGGGAAGGGCTCGCCTCCCTCCTCACACAAGTCACGCAGGGCGGAGCAGGCGACCGTAACTGCAGGTACTGCGCACCCCAGGATCCAGCCCGTTGCTCAGGGCACTGCGTCCGCTCCGGCCGAGATGTCCCTCAGCCTCCTCCCCCGCCGTGGCCCAGCGCTACAGCCGTGACAGGATTAACACCGCCGGTACGGCCTGCCTCAACGGCGGCTGTATGAAACGTTACGGACGGCATTGCTTCCTTGGGGAGTCCCTCAGCTGAAGAAAGATAACGTGACGCCTTCCCTTTAGAAAGCGTCAAACCGGTAGCGAGAGGCAGACTGCCTAGAGCTGAAGCACCACCCAACAAAAAGCCTCAGCACCGTTCCCTTCGACGAACTGCTTGCCAAAATAGAAAGTTACTTGCCAACGTAGGCAAAGCTAGAGCTGCCTCATGTCATCCTCAAGCTTCTCAGGGTTGTAATAAAAAAGAGTTTTCAAGTTCCTGAGTTTGATGACAGTTTCAATGAAAATACGTACAAAATTGTTCAGGTTTTTCAAAGCCAGTTGAAAGGGTCACTTTCTGCTGCCAGTTCTCTCTCAGCAGCCTGCTCTTGCCTGTGACTGGGATCCAGGGAGGGCAGCAGAACAGGCCGGCACGGTCTTGGCAGCAACTTACAGCTGCAGAGAACGTGCCTTTTCAAAGACTACCCAATCCTATGTTTTCAGAAAGGTCTGGTAGAAAGGTTAAGAAATAGCAAAGCAGCTGGAAAACATGGGCAAACATAGCATGGTAAATCATTATAGACATGATATAAGAAAAAGAACATGTAATAATGTAAGCATATGTGCAACAGAAGCATCCAAGCTAACTCTAGAAAAAAAAGGCAGTCCCAGGGGAGACCTCTCTCCGAGGCAAGTTGTGTTAGACTTCAGACCTATTGGCTACAGAGGCTCTGAAAAGAAACTGATTTAAATCAAAAGGATATCTCTAGGAAAACAGCCTAATAAATGGTAAAGAGCAATAAAAATAATTTCTTTCCATACTCTACCCAGTATTTTGCAAAACTTAATCACAAACTTAATGGCAAATATTTTTTAATAAATTGTTCTATGGAACTAAAACTAGTATTTTCACAACAAATCCTCATCAATTGACAGTGTTACTGAGGTTTTGTTCAGAGTTCTCACAGAAGTCTCAAAGAATCAAGGTCAGCTTGATCTGCTTCAGTTTGCAGTGAGAATAAAGCACCGTGGCACAGGAAATTAATTGAGAACCTTTAGCCTGGTAGCATGCATGAAAAAGAATTCAAATATTTCCATTTCAAGCTGTATATCACACAGCTTCTCTTTTCCCATTGCATTAGAAGGCTACAACAGCCTGTAACAAACTCATTGACTGACATTCACTAGATCATTCCTGAGAGGAGAAGTCACGGTTACTAAGTTTATGGCTTAGCTTTTCAGGGACAGTATTTGGAATGATAAAACTTAAAAGAATGTCTTTTAAATTTAAGCACAAGTTTACAGTAATTGTCCAAGTAGTTTTTCATCCTGACACACACGCAGCAAGCTCCTACCAGGTTCCATTGATATAGCTACAAATGCTAGATAAGCAGAGAGAATATGGTTATGATTTAGTCCGGACACAGTACCACTCTCCATCTTACATTTCTTGTTTACAACATACATTTGAAAATAGGAGTTGATTTGCAGAACGGCTGGATAATATTTCAAATTGTGCTTGTAAATGTCGACTTATTTCAAAAGATAAAATGCTGTATCAGTATCTTTTGCTCAGACAGAAGTGGAACCATGCACTTAATTTTTTTGCATTTCACTAGTAGATTGAACATCATCTTGGTGAGAAAGACCATCGTATAACTTGATTTCCAAAGTCTCAGAGTTGAGGTAAGTCTTTTAACCTTTCTTTCTAAACCTCAGTTTAGGGAAAAAATTTTCTTCTGAAGCCTTAAGGCTTAGGAACTGGAAGTTACGAATTTAATACTTAACATGAGTTGTACATCGCTAACATTTTAAGTAACCCTTCAATTAGTTTTTTATTATCTTACAAGGTCTGAGCAAAAGGTAATTGCTTGCCCATGTTCATAAAGCTTCCTGTTAAGTTATTTTACAAGTCAGCAATTGTGGAACTCGCCAGTCTTTAACCTGGGGCTATTTGACTTCCCAGTATCTTCATGAGCAGTGCTATCATTCATCTTTTTCCACTCTGCAGTGAAATTTTCCGCCATTCAGCTTGCAGAAATCTGGTAATTATCAGTTCTGAGACAGGTCAAGCTATTTAAATCTTTCAAAATACAGTCCTCACCCTGCCCTCACCAGAAAAACATAACACTGTAAAACTTTTTGGGTATTGTGAAATGTTGGGAATTCAGAAAGAATAGATGTCTTCTCATATCCCTCAACTAAGCCCTGCAGCCCCAGCAGATGCTGTTCCTCCCCAGCCTCATTCCCCCTCCCTAGGACCCACAGTCCTCCCACATGCAGGAGTTCCAACTAGGATCTAGTGTTTGGGGACTAAGAGAGGACTACCAACAGAGAACATCTCAAGTGCAGCGCTCTTTCTTACAGGTTTCTTTACAGACAGGCTATATAGGTAGCAGCACCTCAAATATGGGCAGAAAGCCAAGGGAATAAAGCTAGGTATCTGTTCATATCACTACCTGTTTATTTTGACATCACATATGCTTAGAATCGCAACCACCACTGGTCTCTTCCTCTCATGCTAGAGCAGCAGGCAAGCCCCACAGCAGTCCATGCTCTCTTCAAGGAGCTTTGGACACTGATAGTCCAGCTTTGATGTGGTTTAAGAAAAATAATCTGGGATGGGGATTCTTTGTTCTACAGCATACTTACAGAGGTTACAAAACAGCCCTCATGTAACAATACTTTTCAGATATGAACTTCACCTATCTTCCCTCACTTCCTATTTTCTTCCACCATAGTGGAATATACAGCACAGGTCAAGCTTTCCTTGCAGGCTGCTGCTATGGCTCTTGTAAGTTTGAAGTGCAGTCTGCGTGAATTCCTGTCACATCAGACCCTGAGTAAAGCCTAAGTCAACTCCCCAGGGGATACCAGTCTATAGATTTTCCTTAAGACAAACAGCACAATGCAAAAGAAGCAACTGAAAATGACAAGGGAGCCAAAGGTAGGGTGACAGATTTCAAGGCAATACTCTCCTCTCTTTGTGACCGCTATTTGTCCTGACTGAAATGCATGACATTTGAAGGTTCTGGCAATGATAAGGTAGTAAAGAATGACACAGTCATCCTGCAACTCTCATTTGTGTTTCAGATCCAGTTATCTTTATTGATTTGTCTGTATTGATCCCTATGAAAGCAAAAGACAAATCAGTCACTGAGCTTGCACATATGTTGCCTCTGAACAAGCACAGAATGCCACAAGTAAACAAACCATCCTGGAATGTCTGTAGTATCAAACACTGTGCACAGCACTTCACAGCCAAATTTGATGCAAGCCTTCCACCTTTAAGAAAGGTGTTACGCCATTTAAATAACTGGAAGTGTTCCTAGGAGTCCCAACTCCACATATACTAGGATCTCCTTGAATTAAAAGTGGCCCTAAGAGGCCTAGCTTTAAATAAATCCTCCTTGAACCAGGGACAGCCTTTGAGATTGCTGTGTTCCATGACGAAACCGGCTAGAGTAGGCAAGGTAGACGACATTTCAGAGAGCTTCTGAAGAGATTGTTCTTCCAAAGCCAATATCCTTTCAGTTAGTTTTACGCTGTCCTTGTGCATCTGATTCAAGTCCTGTTCAGTTTTTTGGATGGCTAAGGGATTAATTTTCCTTCTCTTCTCCACACGCCCTGCAGGAAAACCAGATGGCACAGTCAGCACACCGGATATCTAATAGACAATGATACAATAAAGACTGGCAGTAAGTTTTGAAATTAAGTTATGATAACTGTTCCCCACAGCATATTTAAAATTAAGCAATGATAACTGAAACCCACTTCCATTCATGATCAATAGCTTTTTTCTTGAAAGAAGAATGCAGACCTACATTCATATTTACTACTAACCCTTCAAGATAGCTTGCTATAGAAACAGCACAGAAGAGGTATCCATTTCTTATTTGCTTATGTATGAGGAATACTTGATTTAGGCTTTTCCCAATTAGACAAGATCTTCTATGCTCCATGAAAATGCTCAGCGTATCTTAAAAGATTATTTTCTCATACTATGAGGAAGAGAGTTACAACCTTGGAAAATGTATATTTTAAACAAGCTAAGATAGCATTCAATTAAATGCAGTCAGTTTCATTAAAAAAATCCAGTCTTAAAATGCTTGAAGCCATAACCCACCCCCCCGCCTTTAAAAAGGAGCCCCCCCCCCCCCCCCAATCTGAGTCTAAACCCATTTCTTATCTGATCTTCAGGCTTTCTGCAAAGTTAATCTTTTTATTAAAGCTTTTGGAAGGATGGTAGATTTGGGATAAAAGGCAAGGAGGCTTCATGGGCAGCATGCCTGGCAGAAAACTTTATAGAAGCTTTAGAGCAGTTTGCTGTGGCCATGTGTTGGTAACTGTGGAAAAACAATTCCTGTGGTAAAAACCCTAGGTGTTTGTGTTCATTTGGTCATCCACACTTAACACTGTTTTATTCCAAAATGAAAAGTAGATACAACAAACTGTTAGCACAATTTTCTCAAGATTTTGTTTCTTCAAGAAGGATTTCATAACATAGGAGTTATGAACATTATGGCAATGAAGGGCTCATAAATCAAACCAAGTAAGGCATGAAAAGAAGCTTTTATCTAACCTGAAGCTAGTTTAGCAAGCATATGCTACATCCATGATTTAGTTATTCAAAGGCCTCCATTTCAAGCTATTTCACATTCCAAACATTAGGATGTCCATAAAATAAGTGTTCTGCCAGCTCAATTCTGGCAATTCTTCAAAGAACATCCCTTGCATTGGTTTACTCTTATCAAAAGCACAAAGCATAGTAGAAATTCTTCACAAAGTACCAATAAGCAGCTTTAACCATATATTTAACATGTGGAATTATCGGTGTTCTTATTAAATTTTAAAATCAAGTTTATTTTCAAGAATAAATTAGATTACATTAGTCTGCTTCTTAAGGTCATTCAGAGATACGATATGAATGGACAAAACACACCTGCTCTGTGGTTGTGGAGCCTGTTGTGTCATACCTTTTCCCATGCTAATGACCACTTAACAACTCTCTGCAGCCAGTTTAAACTGGGAAAACCCTCAAACTGAAAATAGATCAAACCAAACTGGTTAATGTCAGTCTAATTTACCTGAATCTGAACAGGTGAAACTGTTACCCTCCAAGTCTGTGTCTAATCCACTGCTGTTCATTCATTGTTCGTTCAGATTCCTGTAAGTTTTTATAAAAGGAAAAGAAAATCACTTGATTTCCAAAAATGTGACACAAATTACTAGTTTACCTGTACTGTGAGAGATACTATGGAAAATAATGACTTGCTGTAGTTTTCACGGGATTCTGCTATTTTCTTCCCAGTTTGGTTAAAACTACTGCTGTAGCAGCCACACACCACAGTTCAGTGGATAGCTAGGGACTGAAATGCTATCTATGCTGCAACTGCAATTGCAGCTGTCATCACCTTTGTTTAGTTAGTAAAATGTAATCAAGCTATTTTTGAATTTGCATCAAGTTTTTTCCTTGCTAGGCTGCTTATTGTTTCCCACACAAATTGGCCATTATGCTGAAGGTGTACGTTTAAAAAAAAAAAAAAGACAAAGCTGCAACTGGTAGTCTTCTGTATTTTGCAGATTAAGAACTAAATACTGACAGAGCATATGGACTTCACAGTTCTGGCAGATTCTGTCTGTGGTTTGCAAGTGTTTGGTGCCTTATCCTGAAACTTTAATGTAGTCTCAGCAATGTACCACTTCTTCCTCTCCCCTACTCTAGGTAAGAGCTACGATCATATCTCAAAGTCACCTCCTTTAGGGACATTACAAATAACAAATTAATGTTTTTTTCAATTCCCTACTCATCATTAAGGTTTATCACTCAGTGCTGAGGAACAGGTCTTAGGCTATGGTGCTCTGTATTAGTGACAAGTATCATGAACCAGAATCTGTACTCTAAAGCTGTATGCTTAATTCTTCTTTTACCAAGCTAGTCACACACATAGAGGACCACTAGGACATTCCACTTGCAGATGTACTAGTTATATTACTAAAGCAGCCCCATAAACATAATCATCTTTTTCCCCCCCTGAAGAAACAAAGCTTTTTCCCCCATGTTACTGTTCAGAAACTGCTGTCCTCTAGTTTTCTTCAGCTAGGTCCTGCTCCTTCAAAAACATACAGAGAGAAGACTGCAAGCAACCTCAGGGCATAAAAGGCTCTAGTTTAGTAACATTTTCCCCTCCCTACCTTCCCCTACAATGCCATGTTATACAATCCTTTCCACTCCCTCCCTGCTGTGCCACCTCCAGTACTATGCTGCAATAACTATGAGATCAAGGCAAACTGGGTTAAAAACCCCCAAATTAACTAAAAACAGACACACACACACACAAATTCTTTAAACACCTGGGAGAAAGTAAGTTTTTAAGCTGTACCACTTCTATAATCCAGCTCAGGTAATTCAGATGCAAAAGCAGTTGCATCATCCCAGCTGAAAGAATGGTCTGGGAGTGCTAGGAAGAAGAGCTAGGAATCTTGAGTCAGGGCATATTATAGCTTGAGATTCTCTCCTCCCAGTGAAGGATTTATGAAGAGGAGTAAAGTACAATAAAAAGCAAGACAATTCTGTTTTCAAATACTTCAAATCATCAGATGAAGCATAGGTTAAACCATATTCCAAGTGTTTGGTATTTTCCTGATCAACACAGACAAGTGCCAAAACAAAATCTGTGTCATCAAGAAAATGAAAGTATTAGAAACAATACAGCCTTGGGTTATAAGAAATCTCTATGTAAATAAACAGCAGGCAGAAGAATACAGTATTTTTTCTTACTACATGTTCTTGATTTTCACAGCTTCTACTCCGATGTCTAAGTACCCAATCTGTATTAGATGGCTGTATTCTGGAAAGAGAAGGTAAACCTGGGTGTAAGCTGTGTGTGATAACACAGTGCATAATTTCAGGCATGGAAAAAACCATACTTTTAGACCAGTTTTCTTCAAGTTTTTTCCAACAATGAAAACAAACGTAGGAATTAAAACCAAACACACAGCAACTCTTCCACTAAATTTAGGAAACACTTTCTATAGAGCGTACCCTTGCTCAGTCCTAAAATACCACTGGTGTGCTGCCTTACTCTCACTTTCTTACATGCCTCCCCTACCATTTCCAGGAAAGTTGCATCTGTTCTGAGGCCAGAAGAAAGGTTAATTTTTAAGAGATTTATCCAATCCCATTAACTGTCTCCTTAGCAAGCCTTTACACTCAAGATTTTCTGCCCTTTTAGCTTGCCAGTTTCCCTAACTTTTCAAAATCTTGCTTTGTCAAGATACTCCTTCCTAGTTAGTAAACTTGAACATTTTTATTGCAGTTTGTTTTATTCTGACCCTGACTAAAGCAGATCTCAGGCTTAGTAACTTTATTATACAGACTAGTTTCTTTTCACAACTATTCAGCAGAGTACTCCAAATCCAGCTAGGTTAAAAAAAAATAAATCTCCAAAAACAGTTGAAAATTTTATGATTACCACTGTAAAAGCTGTATTTTTAAGAGGACAACTAAAATGGCATTATAAGGCTAGGACTAAATCTTGTTTCCTGTCTGCACTTCTATTGAAGCCTGTAGGAGAGATTGTGGAAGTAAAATGAAAGCATTGTTTGTGTAGTAGTTTTAACAATATACTAAAAGCAAAACCAAAACACAAATGTACTCAAACATGCAGCCAAGGTAACCATCAACAAAATACAGGAAAAACAATGTTTCTCTATGCCTATAGACCTAAAATGACAAGTCTATCGAGATTTCATTTAAAATTTACAAAACCTTACTGTTAGATCTGTGGAGTTTCTCCAGAAAAAGGAAAACCAAACTACCTATAACCTGACAGTAGCAGTTTGTAACTACGGCTAAATCAAGATGATGTAACTTGAAAAGAGAAAAACCACTCTTCTCTTGTGCTGTGTATGCAGTTGCCAGGTCAGCACGGAGCTCTCCTTTCAAAGGCTCAAAGGCAGGGAAGGCCACAAATCTGGCATACAGGCTCTAACAATGGTTTGCACAGGATGACTTTCTGTGAAGTCTTTTTTTATTGTCATTGTGAGGAGGGGTGTTTCTACTTAACATCCGTAGGACAGCGCGACCAAAACCAGCATCAGGTGTATGGCTGGAACCCCCAGCTCCCGACCCCTGGTAATGTGGTCAGCATAACTAATGGCAAGCACGGCAAGCAGCCATTCTCTGTGACTGAGCGGGTCACATATCCATTCCCTGTCTCCTCATTATCAGGCCCTGAAGGTCCCGTGAACCAAACAGACTAACCAAACAGATTTCTTCTTCCCCTCCCTACCGCCCTCAAGGCTCCTGGGCCCCAGGCCGATTACTCCCTGCCTTGCCGGCCTTGAAGGTCCCAGGCACGCGGCCAGCCAAGTGCTGTTGATGACCCTGAGGCAAGCGTAACTGTGCACGGAGCACTGTCTGTAAAATCAAGTGGTTACAAGTCCCAAGTGGGGAACTTGGACCCAAACTGCTGCTCGACAGTGAGACCTGTGACCCCCCGGGGACCAGGGACACCTCCACTGTTGCCTGCTTCCTCCGGGGATGGAGGGAGTGGCTTGAATTCTTTTGTACGGTTTTCAAGCCTAGATTATGATTGTTGTGTTGATACAGCAAACCATGTATTAAGATGGGACCCAACCTGAAGAGGGTTGAGGGGATCAGAAACTGTAAGTTAAGTCGTATTATGAATCCTGTATGACACTACTTGTAAGTTGTACTACACTGATTCTGCCTGCAGAAATCCTGTGCCGTTCTAATCATAAATTCTGTGCTATACTAATCATAATATCCTGTTGAGAAAATAGAGTTTTAATGGTGACTACAGGTTAGTGCCATCATCGTTCTGGCCAGGATCCCTAAAAGAACCTCTCTGTCCCCTTCGTGTCGGGTGACAGAGGTTTGGATCCATCAGGACTGAACACATGAACTCAGATTGCATGTACACCGTATATATTTCTACTAAACAGGAGGGATGCCCAAGTCTTAATGGAGACCTTTCTGACCGGGCCAGCCACCTACTTTCTTTCAGGCTCAGGGGGACTGCAGACCCGTCACCTCCTGTATCACGCATGCACTGCAAGTTCAGCACCTTCACCCAAATACCAGACTTGGTGTTTCTGCAGAGAAAGTGAACAAAGTGTTCACCATACAACATGCTTGAGAAGTTCCCATGAATACTATTTCTAATATCAGCCCACAATCAGCTCAGTTGTCCTGGAAAATACTGTTTTCACTGTCACTGTAGAATAAAACAAAGGACCAAGAGACTTTCCTCTCCTCTCTGAAAGATGCAGCAGCACTCCAGAAAGGCTGCTGTCACCTCAGTAATGCACCAATCCACATCCTGCCCCAAGCTGCCAAATAATTTATGCTAACAGTTGAGCCTTCCAGATTTAGTGAGTGTTAGTTGTAGGACTCCAGCTTCTGACTCATCCTCACTGACAGGACAGCTGGAGAGGTTAAAGACATCTGACAAAGGCATTTTGAGTCACCCTACTACCTAAAGTATAGAATCTGTGGGATTTTAATCAGAGCCTAACCCTTTAAATACCCATTTGAGATAAGTCATATAAGCTAGACACTACTATACTTATTCACTAGCACGAGGGTTTGAAGAAAAGGCTGCATCACAGAGGAAATTAATATAAAGGGGGGTAGACAGACATGCTTTTACAAAAGAGTTTGGTTAACCCACCAAATCTGGGATACTGACATGCCAGAAGTGGCATGTTATGCGCAGGTATTTAAGACTTACTTTCCCAAGCGTATTGCCAAAGAAGATCTAAACCTGGATACAATGCTCATTTGAGTGTTGACGGGTTCTGACTTCGTATCTGCCTTGCTAATCCAGATGAAGCAGCATCAGTTCTGCCTGTTCCTTCTTTCTTGATGTAATCTAGGTTTGTGCCAGTGATATGGTGGTTTCTGCTCATCCCCGAGCAGCTGTTAATGAGAACAATATAGCCATTTACTTGTACAGAGGTGTCTACACCAACTCACCTTAAACCCTTTTGTACCCTGGGGAAAAAAATGAACTGTGTTAGAAAATGCTGATATTAAATACAAAAGTATTACTACATACAAGACTGTGGGTGTATGCTGCTCTACTATTTAGATACTGATCTGGAACTGGTGAAGAATACAGAGGTATTGCTATGAATCAACTGTTTACTCAAGATTTTCTTTTAAAGTTATACATAGGCGTTGACAGACAACACATTTAACTACAGCATTACTGAATGAAGCATGCCACATTCTGATAAGATTTTTTTTTTTTTAAGCAAAGAATAAAATTGTTTGTTGCTGCATAAATGAGGGAAGGACCAGCTCTTAAACCCAAGGATTTATTCTGCAGGTGGCAGAAGTCAGAGGCTGACAGGCACTGTGTATGCCTGGCCAGTTCTATTTACTATTTTATCTCTTTTCTAAAGAGAAAGCTTCCTAGGGCAAGCTGTCAGAGCACTGGTGAAAATGGAAAGAACCATTATATCTAGCCCTACCACCTGTTTTCCCTTTTTCCACTATGGGATCACAAGATCTGGGACTCTTGCTTAACAGCATTAAATTCAAGGCTCTGCCAGAGGAAGCATTACTTCTAAAGTACACTCAACAATCCTGAGGAGCCCACTGCGAAAAATACAACTTGTGAACTACAGGCAACTGTAAGTTTGGTAGTATTTTTAGATCAATAACCACTAAAGTAAAGCAAGAAGAGGTGGCAACCTCTGCTGCTTTGCAAATATGCAGTGTTTTATACCACAACATCCCAAAACAATAGTTTTGTTTTGGATGAGGATTATCCAATGAAAAATCACCCACCTCTCAGAAAACATAATTTACTAGTTGAATTGTGTCTAACAGGCATGTATCCTCTTTCAGGCTCCTTCATTTCACAATGACTTGGAAAAAACACTCAGATTCACCCCACGTCTGAGATAACTTGTTTTACAATGCCTGTCCTAATCACAAGTAATCTTTTGATCTTTCCTCTCCACAAAACACTAGGCATTCTACATGAGAAAATTTCAGATTTGCTCCCAAAGATGCTCTCAACAAATATGACAAATGCTGATTTCAGATTAAAAGCTTCCAAATAAGATTTTAGTTAAAAACCAGAGGCTACTTGATTTTGGGGTGGTAGTGGAATGTGTTCGGGCCAAATACACCACAAAATTTTATGTTTGATTTTTATTGTTAATGACTTAACACATCAGTATCTTAGCATCATCATTCAATGTACTCTAAAAACATTTATAGGCAGATGGACTGCAAGGAATGTGAACAAGGAAAGCCAGCTCATGCTGTAGGGAGGAACACATAGTTCTGGCATACTAAAAATAAAAAGAAAGCATTAACACACCATATGCTGTGCAACAGCAAATAGTGTTATTTAGAAGCGTTCCAATAAAAGCTAACGATGGCAAAAGTTCAGACCTACTAAAAAAACCCTGAAGGTGACTTCAGTCAGCCACATGCTTCACTGTTAGATAAAACTCGTATTTTATGCAATGTAGTTTCTTTCATTTTACACAAACCTTAGGATAACATATACCCAGTTAAAGTTTTCCTTGTTAAAGTTACTAACCATGGCAGACAGGAGTTGAAATGCAAGTGGTGAAGCAAATTTTGGTTTGTGTATAGCCCATGACTATTTCTTCCTAAATGACTGACTTGTCTTGCACCTCAGTTGTAGACTCTTTCTACAGACTAAGTTCTGTTTTAATCTCTGTATTAGTACTACTATGCAGATACACATTCTCTCTCAAGCTGTATGAGGAGAGCAGTAAAAAAGGGAGAAGGTCTTTACTAAAGCAAAGTATTTTCTTGTAAGTAAAATTCTTTGTTATCACAAACCCATGTAATTTCAAGTCACATAATGTTCATTTTCAGCATTTTTGGAAGCCACAGGCAACATGGGTGCAAGGACATGGGTGCCTCTGTGTGTGCGCATAGTGAATAGTCAACAAACAAGCAATTTTTTCCATAACTTTAATCTGAAGATAGCAACCAGGAATAGATTATTTCTTAGAATGAGTCATTGATCTTGGAACTGGGGAGAAGCCTAAGGAGACTTAGGAGAGCTAAGTCTTTTAAGGAATATAAACTCTTCAAACTGCCACACAATAGACAAGGTCTACTGACTGTAGCATGGTACTGGGTGAAAAACTCATAATTTAATGACACCACAGCCTTGTGCAAATCTTAATCTAATTTTAACTTTGTTTATAAAATGGTGGTAGCTTCACATACCCTGCAGCAGAGATGTGAAATCAGTTAGTTACACTCTCAATTCTTCAGCACTGGCAGACAAGCTTCTCAATCTCAGCCTTGTTGAAGCGGTAACTCATACTGTTAGGGTAATCAGGTCCAATTACAGGAGTATGCAGATGGCAATCACTACATTTTCTTGATTTTCTGTTCTCTTGGTGTCAAAACACAACCGAGGTCTTCCTACTGACTTATTTGGTCTTTTGCTTTGTAGCAAAGTAGTTAAAGCATGGAATCAAAACAGGACACCTTTGCTCAACAGCTCTAACTCCAGCCCATCAGAAAACATGGAGGGAAATGCAATAGACTTAATCCATATTAAAAACCTTCAGTAAATTGCCATTCTGCAGTTGAGTCTGTGAGGTAACCTGACATCAGCAAAAACGTATGTCAAGGATTAAAACACTCTTAAGCATATTCTAGAAAGGCATATTTAAACCAAAAGATGCATGGTTCAAGTTTGTTAGATTTTACCTGACAGGTCTCAAGTATTACTGAACTGTCTGAAAGAACTACAGTTGATTCAAAGCAGCAAACAATGACTTCACATGTCTTTGTTTTGTTCCAGAAGAAATATTTCATTAGCATCCCAGATGGAAGTTTCAGAGTCCACAATGTGTGTTCATTCTGGTATACCCAGATGCTGAATATTACTTCAATTCCCTTTTAAAAACATAACTAGAACATTTGTTCTTAATGCAACAGAGGAGTTGCACTAAGAATTGGCATTTGCCCTCTTATCAGAAAGGGAGCTGAAACAAAAATGTTCCCACCTCAGACCAACGCTGAACCCAAGCTACCATTCTGAAGCCTTTGCTTTTCTGCATGGCAGACCTCTGTTCACAGTCAACAGCAAGAAGTAAAATACACGTGTCTCACAACTCATTCAGAGCAACTGTTGAACGACAATAGCTTACATTCACTGAACACTTTCCCCTCACTACTGCCTGCTTCTGCTTTAACTCCACTTCCAACACAAACAGAAAACCCAAACAAACAGAAAACCCAAAGACTCACTTTTCAACTCATAACCTGCCAAGTGAAAAGGAATCAGCAGGCCTGTAAGGAAGAAGTCTCCACAGAGACAGAAAAAGGGTCCCTTTTCTCACCCTTGTTCCTGTCAACATAAGGGACTGCTCCCAACCCCCTTGTATGTGAATAGAGCTTTTAGAAACTCCATTTGTTCTTCTTAACTCATGAGTAGAGTAGGCCAGACAGGGAAACGGGGTGGCACACTTTTTCCAAGCAATCTCATTCCTTTTTTCCCACATGCAAATATATGGAATGCCTACTAACCCTTCCCAACATACCCTCCTGCCCCACATAATACTCTTTCATTCTCCTACTACTTGACCCGTTTTTTAGTTCAAAAACAGCTAACACAAACCAGCTATGATCACAAGCTAGAACATGCTGAACCAACTGCCATGAACCAGAACAACTTCAGACACAGCTGAAGGCAAACAGGAAACAAGGAAAGATAGTAGTTTGACTTGCTTACAGCAAAGCTGTCCCCTCATTACACAGAGACCAACAATGCTCAACTCCAAGATCAGTCTTTTTCCTTGCTTAGATAAATTTATGAATTCTGATACTGTTTTCCCCTTAAAATTAAATGCTCTGCTCTTACTCTTCAACCATCCTTTTCTATGTCCAAGGTGCATCTGCTCCAACTCTTCATTGATTGAGGCCACCATCTCCAGCTTCAACTTTGTTTCTGCTTCCTGTCCCATCGCTCTGATTTTTCCAAACTCTGAAAGAAAAAAAAAAAAAGGCAACTTAGTGGTTGCTTGTAGGCAAAAAAACCCTTTACCCTATACCAAGCTGCCATTTTCTTTGAAATAATTAAATCCTTATTCACTGTAAAACAAAATAAAAATAAATAGGACCATATAGTTTTATTACACAAGAACTTATCCAAGTTAAGTTTAGGTTATTCAAAGAATGTGAGGAGAAGACTGCTAGAGGTACAAACAGGGAAATGAGGATACCTAGTGACTGTAATGAGTAACCTCTAAGATGCCTTTGCTTCAGCATTGCTAAAGGGACAACGGAGTAGACGGATCTCCAGTAGTTTGCTCACTCTAAGTGTAGATATTACACAGTATATGAAGGCTTTGAACTTCAGCCATTGATAACATGGATTAGTTGATCACCATCAACAAGGATCAAGAATACGCTTCCCAACACTGTATTTTCAAATTCAGAAGTCTGATACATTGAATTTATCAAATTTCCTTTTCAAGAGAAAAGTTAATTTTCCATGACATTTCGATCATAATCACTACATTTAACTCAATCATTTTTGTCCTCTTAGTTGTTTAGTGTTTTTATGAGAACCTTTGTAGGCAAACTGTCAACCTCATTATCCAAACAGCTTGAGCAGCAACAGCTTAATATCTGTCATGGAAAGGAACACGGTCCTCTGATGACTAGAGCTGTGAGGCCACCAAGTTAATTTTTCTACTCTTTCAGCAAGGCACACTATTTTTATACAGTCCCTCAAAACCCTCTCACCTCTGAAGGCTCCAAACTCCATTTCAATCAATACTTTAATTGTACCATGAGTTTTGAGTAAATAAAGCTTTTCAAACTGATCCAGAAAACAAATTTTGCACTTTAAAATGCATTAGGGAACCGAATAATCCTAGGTAACAAGACCAAGAATATATGAAAAAAGATGTTTTCATTTAAGTACATTCTGTCCTTGCTTGCTAAATTACAGCCCTATACAACTAGTATATAAAAAATTAAACTCAAGTTACACAACATTCTTTCTCAATGTTTCACATAAAGCATTAAGTAGCATAGCAATACTTAGTGTAGTATATCTTTTGGGAAGTGAGTATTTTCCAAATAAGTCTAATAAAAAAAGCTAACTCCTCAATTTCCACATATTGAGATTGCTATGCTAACAGTATAGTGTGAGTACTAAAATATTTTTCTACCACTTTGAGGTTCTTTGTCTCAAGACTGAACAAATGGCATTGCAATGCTACATGATATTAACTTGAATGCTTAAAAATAAACATATTCTCAAGAACAGCAATTTAGAATGACCATATGTAAGTAGTAAGAATTACTGTCACCTAAGGCATAATTTCAGAATGCCATGAAGAATATGCTTTTTTAAATCAGATATTTGACCCTGAAAAATACACATCAGACTACATCAGAACTGATCCAGTTAAACTTTTTTTTTTTTTTAAAAAATTTAACCCCCCCAAAACATTAAGACTACCCAAACACTGCACTGGTACTATGCAGAATGGGGCAAGAGCATTCTTACAGTGAGGTCCCAAAAGTTACTCCATACTTTTCAGCTGTATACATTACTTCATTCATATAAAATTATTTACATTTCACATTGGTAATAAGAAAAACAAACACACTGTAAAAACTCCATTATCTGCATTAGTATTGTTTTAAGATCACGAAAAGTGATGATGATTATTACCAAGCTAAAAAACTAGCAAGAGTTAGAGCTCAGGGAAAAATGAAAAATCTCTAAGGGAATTCTTTCTCTACACCCTTAGAAAGTGCTGAGTAGTACTGACTCTATACTAATTAACTACTATGCTCATTGTAACATCTATCCATAAACTATGAATTCAAGTGTAGACTGAACGTAGCTCCATCCATGACAGAGCAAATATGTGCTGAACACCACCAGTTACTTTAGAGAAGAGCTGTAAGTTCTTAGCGTTCGTGGTAGAACAGTTATTGGCTAAGAACATGGCGGGGGGGGGGAGAAATGAGAAATTTTATGGGAATTTGAGACTGGCTGTTTTCAACCACTGTCTTAAGTGTGTGGATCATTAATTACTTGTAAGAGACCTGCAAAAGATAGCTCGTAAAACCAAACCTAAATCTGCTAATTTTGCAAATGTGCTATGCATATATTCTCATCCATCACGAATTTTCCAGGAGTTCCATTCAGAAAGAGGCTAGAAACAGATTCAGATATAGATTTCAAAAACTACGAAGTTTATTACGTTAAAAAAGTTCCGAAAAAGGTTTTCCTCATTTACAAGCATTTGTATGGAAGTATAAAATTTAAATCATTCAAATAGCTATGGAGCAAATTCATGATTTGTAATCAAAAGGCCTTTTCTTCAAGTAATCGCTTATCATGTTATGTGTGTATTTTGCAAAGGGAAGAAAACCCCACTACTCTCTCATTCAGATTACTTCAATATCAAGAGAGAAAGCATTTCTTGGACTGGATCTGACAAAAACTAAAATTCTGAGAGAAACCTATAGGAGATACCATTTTAATGACACAGATCAATGCAGGAAAACACCTGGTCAGTTGTTCTCAGAAAGTTAAGTTTTACCATCTGTTTTACTGCTTTTGTGGCAGGCCTTGAGTTTGACTGTAAGACTGTAATGCAACATTTGGGGAGGGGGGAGAGCATGAACTGGAGAACAGATCACTTGGACTCAACAGTTAATAAAAAATAATCCTTCCGACATCAGCCTAACTCTAGATGTTCATTTATAATCAAGACAAGCAACACATCAGAGTTATTGTTTATAATTGTAAGACAAAAACCTCAGAACTATGATGTGGCAATAATTCTATTAAATTCCTCTTTCCTAAGATTAAGGATAAAAAAAATAACTTGAAGAGGTTGTGAAGTGGGGGAAGAGTCAGAGTACTGATACCCAGTGAAGGTAAGGATAATCTACAGGTAACTGACCAAAATTCATTTAATGTATCATATGATATTAATGAGCCATAATAAAAACCTATAGTATTTGGAGAAGGCTACAGCTAGAAGGATAGCAAATAATTCCCCATTATTCTATTAATTGCTAAAGTTTTGTAATTTCAATAACATTGAAAGCACGCTGAAATCCAGCTTCTTCAGATAATGATTAGAAGACTTGGGGAGTGTTTGTACGTTTTGCTAGAAAAGTAAATGCACACAGTTTATGAAAATTTATACATGTTGGGGCACTATGGCTATGTTTTCTGCTCTTAAAAAAAGAAGCAATTTTCTCAGTAACTAATTGGACCACACTAAAAAAAAAATAAAAAAAATCAATGTACATTCTGGAAAGCCATTAGCCAGCACAAAACTTTTTATTGCTAATGGAACAGATGTAATACAGGGATTGTTCGCAGTATAAAAACCATCATGGCAAACACCCCTGGCAAAGGAGCTTTGCTGGCTCCATCCTCTTGATCACTTAGCTGCCTAGACAGATATGTCATATTGATACTATTTATATATATACACACACACACTCATTTATGAGAGGAGGAAAGACATTTAATATTCCATCTGAAATACCTCAGAGTAACCAGGTATAAGTAAGGAATTCTGAAGAGTAGTGATATAAACCACTGCTAGATATTCTTATTTATTTAAACCAAAATAGGTCTTAGAAGTCCATACAGCTGGCAGTTACAGGTGGATACCAGTACACTCCTCAGTGTCAGAGGTACATAAGTAAGCTGGACGTAATCACACAATTTTAGACTATCTAAAATTTTATGTTTTAGCATCACTCAGTGGCTGTCGATGCCTCATTTGCTTCTGTTTAAGATCAATAACTTCCTTCCAAAGGGTCCCCCTGCCCCCCCGGAAAATTCAAGGGAAATATTTCAATAGATCTTAAAAAAGCCCAACATTGACAGAAAAAGGGTGAGGGGAAACTGGGATTTTGTAAGTAACACTAAACTCCTCAAAACAATCATCAAATGCTTCCTTCATCATGAGGTAAAACCTATTTACATGAAAACAGAGAAGATCTATGGAGATAAAACAGGGCAAGTGAAGAGATCATTAGTGACACACCCTAACACTTTATTAGTTAAACTGCTTTTAAGTTCAGTTATTATATCAAGCAGGAAGTACATCCTGCATAAAGTAGGCATCAGAAACAAGTTTCTAGTCTCCTTCACTTAGTAACTGAAAGGCAACAATAAATGTCATCCCATGAAGCACTGAGTTGCTCATGAACACAAATAAGTTTTAAAGCAAAAGAATATGACATAGTGATAATTACACATGCTTATACCTGAAGCATGGATGATCTTTAGATTCCCAGAGTTATAAACCTGGGTCTCATTTATTAAAAACATGCTCTAAAGTGATGTTGAAAGATACCAGAGGAACTGCAATGTGAACTTTTCCATTTCAGTTCAGACAAATTAAATTTTGTTTCACAATTTACTTAAAGAAAAGACCACATTGATTAAAGAGGACTTCATCACATCTTTAATATAAAAACCCTAGACCTGAAAAGAAAAGTGCGTATGGCAAACAAGAGAGGGGGGAACTGGAAACAGTAGACAGAAGAGCATGCTGGTCAGCCTCGATAATGGTTGCTGTGTTGTTGCATCCTTAGATCGCGAAGGCTGCAAGTCAGGCAATGTTTCTTTGGAGAGGTAATACCTTTTATTAGACTAACTCATATAGCTCAAAAAAAGATCCGACATGCATCTGGGCACATAAGACTTTTGAGGTCACTATGTGACCAAAAGCTTGTGTGGCACCCTGTCCCATTATAAGCGAGTCTAATAAAAGATAATTACCTTCCTCCACAAGCCTCATCTGATATATATTATTATATCACATGCAGTCTCTGCAAAGAGATGATAGTGAAAAATCAGGATACTGGTTTAGCAAGAGTCATGTACCATCATAATACATAATCTCTCAGGACTGTTACAGCACTTCATTAAAATGTCATAAGCAGCAAAAAAGCTATACTAAACAAGCAAAAAGCCCTCATGTACAGGAAGACAGTACATTCAGGGAACTGCCTAGACTGAGGGAGCAGCATCCTACTTGCTTATTTTAAGTCTGTAATGCAATGCTATGGAAAAAGGCAGCAGGAGGAAATTCAATCCCTGGGAACAGGGCAGAACTTAGTTATCACAGTGGTATTTATTAAAAGGAGGTCCTGTATTACAGGAGCTGTTTCTCTTAGAAAAAAACAAGCAACGCGAGAAAGAAAGTTAGCTAAAAATCCATCCTGAACAGATGAAGAGATGGTACTTCACCTGGAGAAGCAAAGATTACGTACGTCCAAGCTACTTGCCTTGACAGCCTCCTGAATTAGCTTTAAAGGTCAACTCTTCAAGAAAGTACTCAAAAGCCCTGAAAAGGTCTCAGTGAGGTACCAGTCTTCAGCTGGCTCCTTGGCTTTCACCACCAGGCGTTCTATTAGAAAAGCCTCAAGTTGCACAAGAACATGTTAGGCAATTTAAGTTTCCCAACTTTCTTTTACAATACAGGATTTAAATGTCTTCTCGTAACACAATTGCACATCAGACGTAACTGAGTAACTGCAACAAGCATAAGGCGCTCCAGGCATACTACATTTCAGCCACCTTCAGGCATCTAAAAAGATGATGTCTAAGCTAATTATTCCAGATTCAGGAAGCCACGCACAACCAAAAGGTAATTTATCCCATGCTAGAAGGTGACCTGAGATCTAATTTTCAAACTTGAGTTCCTCAGTTTAGCAGATAGCTTATTTCTTCAATTGTCTACCCTGCTAGATGCATGAACACAAAGAAAATTATTATTAATTTGGTGAGTACTGGGATCCTAAGGACATTATTTGGGAATGCGGTTCAACACTGTTAAAAAATGACAATGCTTCACATCAGACAGATACAGTGGCCCAGCCTATGAAATGCAGCACATAGCAGACTGTTGGCTACCACATTTCATTATCAGATGAGTCCAATCCCATTAAGCAGGCCCCTGTAGCAAATGACAGATACACAATTGCATAATGGAATAGTTCTCCACAATCAAGAGGAAAACTGGAATGACTGTTTCCCAACAGCACCCAAACACAGAAGGATTTTGACCGTTGAGGATGGTGGTACAGAAAAGAAAACAAAAACCTCCCACCCACAAACCAGGAAAGAACCCACATGCTCAGGGTCTTGATACATACTAGCTTTAGAAAGATTCGACGTACTGTTTTAAGCGTGGAATCCATTACATCCTGTTTTCCTTGAACCTGATGAACAATTGCTAACACCTTGCCGATCTCTGAATTACGCTTACCAATTTCTATACAAGGTAAAGGTCCCTAAAACAACCAAAATAGAACACTGAATAAAAGCAGCGAGAAAGAGACAAAACAACTGCTTAAGAAGTTCTTTTGTTTAGCATCTCCCTCACATTCTTAAAAGCTTCATGAAAAGGAAAGAAGCATGTCTTTGTGACCAGTACCCCCTGCTCCCGACCCCTGGTAATGTGGTCAGCATAACTAATGGCAAGCACGGCAAGCAGCCATTCTCTGTGACTGAGCGGGTCACATATCCATTCCCTGTCTCCTCATTATCAGGCCCTGAAGGTCCCGTGAACCAAACAGACTAACCAAACAGATTTCTTCTTCCCCTCCCTACCGCCCTCAAGGCTCCTGGGCCCCAGGCCGATTACTCCCTGCCTTGCCGGCCTTGAAGGTCCCAGGCACGCGGCCAGCCAAGTGCTGTTGATGACCCTGAGGCAAGCGTAACTGTGCACGGAGCACTGTCTGTAAAATCAAGTGGTTACAAGTCCCAAGTGGGGAACTTGGACCCAAACTGCTGCTCGACAGTGAGACCTGTGACCCCCCGGGGACCAGGGACACCTCCACTGTTGCCTGCTTCCTCCGGGGATGGAGGGAGTGGCTTGAATTCTTTTGTACGGTTTTCAAGCCTAGATTATGATTGTTGTGTTGATACAGCAAACCATGTATTAAGATGGGACCCAACCTGAAGAGGGTTGAGGGGATCAGAAACTGTAAGTTAAGTCGTATTATGAATCCTGTATGACACTACTTGTAAGTTGTACTACACTGATTCTGCCTGCAGAAATCCTGTGCCGTTCTAATCATAAATTCTGTGCTATACTAATCATAATATCCTGTTGAGAAAATAGAGTTTTAATGGTGACTACAGGTTAGTGCCATCATCGTTCTGGCCAGGATCCCTAAAAGAACCTCTCTGTCCCCTTCGCGTCGGGTGACAGAATAGGAGAAGGAAAATGAGATTGAAGAACCAGAACACGCAAGCTTGTGCACTGCTAACATTCACATTAACTGAAATGGGATATTTAAATTCCAAAATGAGAGTGCTGCTTATACAGCTCTTTAGACACAGATGTGAGATTTGTAAGAAGTGCCAGCTTTTCAGGATCATGCCCAATTGTGCCTTCTGAGACAGTACAGTTTGTGCCTTTGAGTCTTTTGACATTTTTAACTGAAGATAATGTATTAGCTTGCTCACCATGGAAAGTTGTCTTGTGCCACCGTGCAAATACTGAGGACTGCCAAAGCTGTAGTCATACTGTCTGCAACCAGAATAACTTAATAGTGGCAATACTAACTGATGCTCTCCAACAACATTTGATAAAAGCCCCTCATACCTTACGGGGTAAATATGACTAACCAAGAGTCCAAGACTAGAACACATCCTTATCAGCAATCTGTGAGATATCCTGACTAAGTAGAATATTTAAAACTGATGAACAAACTCAGGATATTTTTACCTAGAAACATAAAGTTACTTACTTTCCTTTTTATCTTCCACAACAACTTTTCCTGTCCTTTTTTGAAAAAGGGATGTTGGTGCTTGCCAGAACCACATTGTTCTTGCTTAGCAAAGCCCAACTCATATTGTATAGCTTTATGAAAGTCATTTAAAATGAAAAACAAAGACGAAGTTTGAGTTAAGTGACATCTCTGTGTCCAAATAAGAAGGCAAAACAAAACAGTTAAGACTTGCATTAGCAAGGACAACAGTATGTTCAGCTGCCAGAACTGGACATGGATGTGACCAAAGTTCTTATGACCTTCTGTGAAAAAAACAGACAGGCTCAAGTTTTTCCCCAAAATGGGACTGGGAGGTAGGGATAGAGGGGGAAGGAGAGAAAGAAATCTTCTGCCTTCGTAATTTGAAGGTCCTTTACAAATACTCTAAAGTTTAAATGATAATTAAGGTTTCCAAGTTTGGACAAAGCGCCAGCGTGAAAAACCCAAACACCTCCCATCCACCTCCCAACTAACAAAAACACGCCTCTGTAAAACCTTTGGGCTATATTCTCAGCTTCCCTAAGTAGATACTGCCCAGATGCTCAGTTCAAGTAAACTGCACTATGCATACGCAGATACCCACTGAGAAACTACTATAAACACAAAGTCTCTAATATATAAAAGTTCTTCAGTGTAAGACTAAATAACTCAATTCTTAAAAAAGAACAACTCCCCTACACACCCTTCCTCCAGCCAAGAAAAAAACAACAAACTTGCAACTGAGGAACTGAAAAGGACAGCAGTTCATGGCAAAAAAAACTTAACAGAATATTATCTGGGGACAGAAAACAGTAAGAGGAGAAAGTTAAAGAAATTAAAAGAGGAATTGATGACAATTGTATTCTGCAAAAATCAGAAGAGCTTATATTGGGTAATGTAAACATACACACACCTTCTTCCTCCCCCAAAATCTTATTCTTCAGTAAGTACAAATTTTTTTTCAGTTTATCTTAAAGTTTTTATAGCTGTTTCTGATGGCTGCCACTGAAGTACCAAGCATAACGATGATTTTTTTCTTCCTGTTAAGCTAAGATGAATGTAAGAATTAAGGACAGGAGTAGTTGAGTGCAAAAACACACAGCTAAAGACGAAAACTTTGTTGCTGTCTTAGGATAACTAAAAATATTTATGAAACTTGTCATAATATTTGGAACAGGTTTTTTCACTAGGATGTGACAGACTGATTACTCAGACAATTTGTGCAAAAAGAAAACAGAATGACAGCAGGTTCTTGGAACTTACCTATTAAAAAGTTAGTGAAACAGTTTTGCTGGGTTGACTTACAGCTTACATATTTATGAGATGCTTCTAAATTTCACTCTAACCAACAAAGAAAAACTAGCTAGGAAGACTAAAGTGGAAGGGAACTCTGATGAATGATCATAAAATGATGAAGTTACAATCTTTCAAAAGGGGAACACCAGGATAAAAACCAAGATAAAAATAAATTCAGAGAATTGATAAGACAGATCTCATCAGATGCAAAGTGACCTATAATGCGTTAATAGATTAGACAGTAGACATGGTGTACCGTAAGTTAGGAAACACTACATTTTCCTGCAGAAAAATAAGAGGAACAATCATCTGATTGACAGGTTCACAATTCAAACCTTAAGACCAAAGCAAGTACTTCTCAAACCAAGGGTACGTATGCTTTAAGTACTGGGCTTTGAAGCTAAAAAGATTAATCCTGCCTTTGCTTCTAACCACCCCCTGTGGCTGTGGTCTGAGATACCATATCGGACAAGACAGTCAAGTAGATATAATACAACTACAGCAAATCTGATAGAAATGTAACTAAGGCGACCCACTGTATTTTTAGGGTTATGGGGACAGACTTTTACAAATTCCCAAATCCCAGATTTCAGCATGCATGAGCTTGATCTTTACACAGGTAAAAAAAACCCCAAACCAACTCAAAGGAACAGAGAGAAGCAGAGGAGGTAGCTAGGTGAAGGCTAACATATATGGAAGGCAGGGTAGAGAAGACAGATTTTTAATAACTCTTCATTAATAGAAATTATTTGAAATACCAAAGTAACATAAAATTTTAAATAATGCTAAGCAATTTACAAAATTGAGCTAAATTATGTATTTTCATTCTTGCTCTGCCCTTGTCAGAAAGCTTAGCACAGCTTTCCAAACAACATGTTGCTCTTCCTGCCAGTGGAATTGCTGAGCTAGTGTTACAAATACCCGGAATGGCACACCGCTAATCCAACAATTTAAGCCTTTATTTGAGATCTGTTTTAACAAACACACTCAGTTTTCAGTCTTTTGAGTCACAAGAACAGGTTTAGGCTTGTACATTTTAGTTTCTTAAAAAAAAGAAGTATCAATCACCATTCAATCCAATAGTCATTCCCATGAAAAATTTCTCTTGGGGCAGGTCATAATTTCTTAAAAGACAAAAGCAAACTAATTCTCGCCTTTTCAATGTGTGTGTTAAATTACTAGGGTGTGCTTTCAGTCTTCTTGACACTATACTCCAATTCTAGATGATCACTTCTACTTTGATTTAGTGCTCCAATTGAGAATGATGGTGTGGAAGCACTGAGTACTTTGGCTACATTCCTTCCCATGCAAGGGAGTCGGACAATAAATACTGGGGCATCCTGGGAGTCAGACTGTTCTAGAACTGTTATGTACAGAAAGTGGAAGAAGTGCACAAAATTGAAGATCTGTTTTTTAAACTTAATCAGTAATGCAATCAAGAGTCATGATGCACGTACTTCAAGAACAAATCAAGTCAGTAAGCATATCAGTTAAGGCTTTTGTAGGAACTTCAGTATAAATTTACCATGATTTTGTAATTCAGCTCGATCATTTCAAATCTTCACAGAGATACTTACTACCTTCACTAAACTTTTTTATTGTATTGTCTTTTTAAGCATATTCTCACAGCAGACTATTTGACTCAAAAAGTCAAAGAGTGATAACTGACCTGGATCAGCTCCCTAAGCAGCTTCCCTGCACAGCTGGCAGACCCTGGAAGGCAGTGCAGGGTCAGGAAAATGTACATCAAGTCACTTCACTTGCGTCTCACCTGTCTGCTTCTCAGCTCATTAACAGCACCTGGCTGCAGGTCAGAGTGCTCTCAGAGCTGCTTCTGTCACTAAGAGGAGCCAAGCAGGTTCTTGAGAGGTCTAAGAGATGAAGCTTTAACTGATCCTGTCATCACAAATAGGGAAATGATAGGAAAGTTAACTCTGGTCCCTGAAGCTCATTTGGGAGACACTGTTCGAAAAAAAAACCAAACCACCACAAACACACACCACAACCCCAAAACTACGAATAAAGAAAAAAATACATGCATGAAAGAGAAAGGAGTTATGGAATAAAGATTCGAAGAGATGTCAATACAAAAAGGACATTCTAGGCAACTTCTCCATCTCTCTTTAAGGAGAGGATTCACATTTATCCAGCAGATCTGTAACAGATCACAATGTTCTATACTTGTCATATTAACTGCACATTTACATGCTGCACTGAAACTACCACAACACCACATCAGACAAGAACTTGTAAACACCACTAACTTGTACCAGGCATCTTACTTAAAAGATGCACTGAGGGGCCCAAATACATTTCATTTCCAGAATAAGCCATAAAATTAACATTTTAAAAGCTGAAAAGCTTTTACTGACTCAGGATTTCACAACTCTAGCATTTTAGTAATGAATGACAAATTCTTTTCCACAGCTCTTTCAGAATTGAAATTCCTTATTTCACTTATTTTAATGGAAAACTGCTAATATTATTTAAACCTACACAATACTTCTGCCACCACATGGTATGGTTTCTGGAATCAGAGTAACTTGATAGCAGCATTCTATGAAATACCTGTTCGTCAGAGAAGCCTTCATCAGCAGTGCACAACTAAATAGCCTCTTAAAAATGAAAAAAACCTGAATCTAAATACTTTTGACTATTCCCCTCCAGCACACAGAAGTCTGTAACGACAAAGAAGATTGGCCCTTATTTTTTAACTATCATCCGATCAGAAACAGCCAGCACAACTTTTGAGTTCAAAGTGACAATTCTGAAAGTTACTGAATCAAATAAACCCCACACAATCTAGCCATATATACGGAGATACACTCCTGTCGTGGTTTAAGCCCAGCCAGCAACAAAGCACTACGAAGCTGCTCGCTCACTCCTCAGGAACAGGACTCTTCACACTCTTCCCATGCTCCAGCACAGGGTCCCTCCAACAGGAGACAGTCCTCCACGAACTTCTCCAACTTGGATCCTTCCCACAGGCTGCAGTTCTTTACAAACTGCTCCAGCATGTGTCCCTTCCACAGGCTGCAGTCCTTCAGGCACAGACTGCTCCAGCATGGGTCCCCCATGGGGTCACAAGTCCTGCCAGAAAACCTCCTCCATGGGCTCCTCTCTCCACAGGGCCACAGGTCCTGCCAGGAGCCTGCTCCAGCATGGGCTTCCCACAGGGTCACAGACTCCTTTGGACATCCCCCTGCTCTGGCATGGGGTCCCTCCCACGGGATGCAGGTGGAGATCTGCTCCCCCGTGGACCTCCCTGGGCTGCAGGGGGACAGCCTGCCTCACCATGGTCTTCCCCACGGGCTGCAGGGGAATCTCTGCTCCAGTGCCTGGAGCACCTCTGTGACAGTGTACTACCCTCCAAACCTGATCTGTATTTCCCATAACCCTGCTCAGGCAATAACCACCAGCAGCTCTCATAACAGATGTGTCTGGTCATGCTGGCTGCATCTGGCTCAAAGTGGATTTGGGGGAGACAGATAACAATACAATAGCCAAGGGCTAATTTGAACAATGCACCCACCTAACCACAGTGCTGGTCAGTGTGCAACTCAAGTTGAATTTGGAAGAAACTAACACCTGTAGTCAGTATGTAAATATAAACCAGTTGTCTTACTCGGTAATTAGTGGACAGCCCAGGGCCCCTTGACCTCTCCCGCATGGCAGGGGGCGGCACACGCCAGGATGCCTCCTTGAGTAGGGATGCCTCTCAAGGTTACTCCTCGAGGTTGAGAGATTCCTTGCTGCAACAGGTTCTCAGTGATTAGTAGCATGCTAAACTTTGAAATCTTAGCTAAGTGATATAAAGGATTGATTGTGCACATATAATCTTTAGACATAAACTGTTGACCAAGTCTGGGACTAAGTCCGGATCCAGCTGCATCTAGACTCCTCTCTGAGAAGAGGTTTAGAACGCAAGGGGGTCCGCTCTGAACCTCATGACTCAACAGGAAGGTCTCCCTGACAGTTTTGTCTGACCCTGTCCTCTATGCAGTAACAAGTGAATCCTACCATCGAATCTTGTTAAAGCACTGTTGCATTTACTATCAAACTTTGTTAAATCACTGCTTTATATCAATAAACATATTGCTACTTCTCTCTTATGAGTGAATTGTGTCACTCCATCCATGACAACCTCCTCCCCTCCTTCTTCACTGACCTGGGTGTCTGCAGAGTTGTTTCTCTCATATATTCTCACTCCTCTCTCCGGATGCAGTTTGTTGCACAGTTTCTCCCCCTCCTTCTTACATCTGTTCTCCCAGAGGTGCTACCACTGTCACTGATGGGCTCAGCCTTGGCCAGCAGCAGGTCCGACTTGGAGCCAGCTGGCATTGACTCTGTTGGACGTAGGGGAAGTTTCTAGCAGCTTCTCACAGAAGGCATCCCTGTAGCCCCCCTGCTAACGAAACCTTGCCATGCAAACCCAATACAACTCCTCACTCGCTCTGTCGCAGAAGACAAACAAATAGGAATCTCTCATACTTCACAGGTATTGTATTTTCTTAAATATACAAAGAAGAATCAAAAGTCTTAAACCCTGATATCTAAAGCACCATAAAAGCTCTCACGAGCAGCTATCAAGTTTCTTGGAGCATGAGCAGCAAGTGCTCTTTGTGAAGTCTGGCTCAGTGAGCCATAAATTCAATACTATCCTAAAATAATAAATGCACAAACCCAATGTAATGCATTTAATTAACAAACCAGTGATAAACCACAGTGAGATTATTTACCGATACAGTTGTCACATTCCTGCCAGGCATGGATTAAAAAGTTGTCTTCAGCCACAACTGTCAGTTTATCACTCAACAACCTAAGCATAATGCGAACCTGTAAGTCACAGGCTTCATGTAAATAAAACATGATGGTTATAGTCCTTCCCAAGAGGACCCTCAGCTGAAGCTTTCCATTCTGTACTGCCGTTCCAAGTCGTATGTGCTGCAAAAAGAACTTTGCCTCACAAGCATACAAAGCCTCTTCACCGTATCGCAAGTGAGCAAACCCACGCATTGAACAGATCAAAAGGAATCCATGCTTTTCCTGATGAGGCTTCTTACAAGGAGCTCCTCTGCAGGTTCCTACTCTTCCTCTGTCCCCTTTACTTTGCCACAATTCCTCCCCAGCACCTGGTTTCCCTTATCTATCCACCTGGGTTACAGGCAATATGTGCTGCACCTGACCTGAAGGCAGTGAGACACTGGAAGCCTGACCAGTGTGCTCCAGATGAACACCCAACTGACTACTGCCTCTTGCAACAGTTCAGCAGCTGAATTCCTTTCCTGGGTGGTACAAGTAACCTGTGACTTTCTCCTCCTTGAGGGCACTAAATTTTATAAGATTTGGAGGACCCTAGCCTTCTTCAGGTGTCACGGGAGCGAAGACACACACACACACTGTATAGACTTCATAAAGGCATAGGACCTTTACAGATCAGCTGTTCCCATGACTGCCAGCAGAACAGATCAGCCACAGAAGCCTTTAATACTGCTGACCCTAGGGAAGTTCCAAAAAAACCCCAAACCAACAGATTGAGAAAGACACAAAGATCTACATTAAAAAAGAAAGTACCAATTGCTGCATATCTTCCCTAGTACTTAAGCCTCCATGTCTGGATTATAGTTGATTTGTCAAGACACAGCTGAAACCAACCAGCTCCCTACCACCACCACCACCAAATTGCCTCACTTCCATTTTTTTACCTAAAGAATCACACAAGAACACACAGAGCCCTTTAGCTATTTAAGGCATTGGAAAACAGTATTTAATTTTTTAAAAAGAGTAATCAATGTGGCATTATTACTTAAACTGACACTTCACCTGAAAGTAAGCAGCAGCCTCAGCAGAGGCTGTCTTGTTTCTATGTTAATGAAAGTAATTTATTTCTTTCAATGCTGCTTCAAGAGTGGAATAAAATCAACCAGAAAAGGCAGCATACATCTTTCCCAAGCTGTTTTTGTGAGCCTCAGTCAGAAACACTAGGTCATTGCTAGGGATGCTTTAGCTACTCTCCGTGATGCCTTAAAGCGTTCATTTATTCTGAAACACAGGAACATACAGAATCCATAGCATTACCTGATGACAGGTGTTATTAAATGCTGCGGTGTTCTTGCACAGCCTTCCTTTCAAAAGCGGCTCTTTCTTGATTCGGGACAACACATCCTAAACTACAGCCGATCCTCACAGCAGGCTGGTTAAGGATTAACACCAGGCCCTCCTATGTACATACCCAAACCACCGTGAAACTCCGCCGACTGTTCCAGCCCAGCCAGGCGTCACCCCCCGGGACCACTCTGCTGTCAGCCATCAGCAGTCTAGGCACACGGCAGAGGAAGGCTTCCTCACCAGCACCGGGGTACCAGAGAAGAGAACCAGCGCCGAGCTCCCGCCACGCTGCCCCGCAGCTAAGCAGAAGGCAGCCGCTCCCTGACAGCGCTTCGAGCGCCCACCCGGCTGAGGGCCCCCCCCCCCCCCCGCACCGCTAAGAGTTATTAAGACCCCCCCCAGTCTGGCAGAAACAGCAGTTTAACTTGGGGCAGAGAGGCCGAAGCCCCAGCTCTCCCCTCACCCAGGAGGCGCCGCCTCGGCCGAGCCCCCCTCACCTCACCTCACCTCACCTCACGGGGGCGGGAAGAGATGGCGGCGGCACGGCTGGGGGCGCCGCTCACTGCGGCCGCGGCGCTGAGCCCGCTGGCTCGGGGATCCCCCAGCAGCGCCCACAGCCCGCCGAGGAGCCGGGGCAGGGCTACGCCGCTACCGCCCGCCGCCTTCCATGCCGCGCCCCGGCGGCCTCCCGCAGCATCGCCGCCAGGCGGAGCAGCAGAGCAGGGTGCCGACAGCTCGACGGAAAGGAGCGGGAGGAGGCGGACATCTTGGTCCGGGGCGGAAGGCCGGTGATACCGGCCTCCTCGCTCATTCCCGGCAGAGGGCAGGCATTGCCCTTAACTAAGATGGCGGAAAGCGCCCGTGGCGGGGGGAGCGGCTCCACCGCTCCTCAGTGCCCGGGCGGGCGTTCCCGCCTCGCCGCCTGCTCGCGGGCGCCTGTAGGTGCTGGGGTTTCCTTAGTTTCCCGTTGAAAGAAGCCTTTACTGTGCCCTCTCCCAGCTGGCCGTTTATCTTGTTCCCCTCACCCGCCGCTGCGCTCCCGTCAGTTTACCCCTTTTCTGCCTGCCCGCGTGTGCTGCTTGAGAGGCCGGTACCATCTTGGCGCCTGGCTGTCGGTGAGCGCTTGGCAGAAAAAAAAAACCAAGGCAGGAGAATCCAGGAGGATGACTGGCACAAGGCTTCCCTCTTGGTCAGCTGCCCGAGGCAGGCCGCCGCCAAGGCCCCACGCTGGGCTCGGTCAGTGAGGGGGCACGTGGCTGTGGGGTGGCCCGAGGCCCGCGAGGAGGTGAGAAGGACACCCGGGCTGCGGCCTGGCCTCCACCCTTCACCCCAAGGCTCAGCTCCCGGCGGGTTGTTAGAGAGTTCGGGGGCCGGGGGAAGTGCCCGGCTCTTCTTTCGGCTCGGTGGTGTCGCACGGAGCAGTGAACGGGCAGACCCGGTGGTGTCACCCATCAGCGTCCTGCCGTGCAGCGGAGCTAAGGCTCGCCTGTTGAGGTTAAAGAGTAAACGTTTGTGAGTGACAATGTCACAACCTCCGTGCTAAGCAAAGAGACGCAATCCAGCCAGCGGGAAAACTGTCCGTGCCACTGTTTTCCTGAATTTAAACGCTTGCGTATGGCAGAAAACGGCACCCATCTATGGCAACTAGGAGTTTCAGTCCTTAAGCTTTATCTGGAAGTGAGGATGCACGCACCTGGTTTTGTTTTTGCAGAGCACAGCTGGTGGATGTGTCCACGGTGACGGTGAAGTAAGGAGAGCGATTGGACTGGATGACCTCCATGCTTCTATGAATTAATTTTTCAGCATCAAGAATCCTACTATCACATCCACATCTTTATTTAAATAAAATCCCTATTTCCTGGGGCCTGGAAGAAATATTTAACTGTCTATCTAACGTGTGTATTCCTCCTTAAGTCAATTCAGGAAAGTGCTAGTACACGAAGGCAGAGACAGAGGCTCCCAACGACAGCAGTCAGACAATATGTGTAATGAAAGAATGTATACATAATGCAGTGTTGGGATGTGGGATGAGATTAGGAAAAAACCCAAACTGATGTGTTTTCATACTAATGCAAAGGACTAGAAATAATCACAGTAAGATATGAACCTGGATCTCAAAGAAATAAAACAATGGAATAGCAATAGTAAAATATTAAATCATGACAGAGAATAACATCATGAGACAC
The DNA here is from genome assembly GCF_964188355.1 of Buteo buteo. NCBI lineage: Eukaryota > Metazoa > Chordata > Aves > Accipitriformes > Accipitridae > Buteo > Buteo buteo. The sequence goes on along the minus strand of NC_134185.1, from coordinate 28,273,845 downwards.
AAAAATCTTTTGCTGTTCAAGGAAGTCAGGAGTAAAGGTGCTGCGTAATGGTGAGATACTACTGTATACTGAAGTGGTGACAGACTTTAAAGGAAGAGAAAAAGAACTGAGTCGCTTCAAACTCTCCTTGCAGAAAAAAAAAATAATAAAAGAGGCTCTGTCATATCATATTGGGTATCTGCTAAAAACTTTGCCTCTCATTTGGTTAGGTGTGTCTTGAGTACATAATATTATTAGAAAGATAAATACTGTGAAGTGCTTAGTCATGATGGTTGGATTTCATTTCCCTGTATAGGCTGGAGGGCAAAATTATATTAATAACAGTGGAACACAGTTGTTCCTAGTGAAAGTTAACAGACTTCTTCATCAAAGAGTCTCTGATCTGAGAAGAATAGTGTATTTTATTAAACAAGCTTTTAAAAAAGCAGTTAGGACGCTGTAGGAAAGCTGGATATAGTAACTATGAATTTATTCCGTTAAAGTACAGTAAGAAACAGACAAGTATTCAAGGCTTTGTCTTCAAAAGGGTATGTTTTAAGAAATGTAGGAAACTATTCAGAAATGAGAATAAAAACTTGTAAGGCATCTGTTAATGACATTTCTGACAAAAAATTTGGAAACTTTTGAGAGGATGAACTGGAATATTGCACAAGAAAATGAGAAAAAAATGTACTAGAAAAATTAGGTAGTTTTGAAAAACGAAGTGATAGAAAGTCTTTGCATGACTGAAAACCACAGGCATGTACTAAAGAGAGCTGAGGGGAACTCTGGGAACGTGTCTCTGGGCAAAATGAGAAGTTTCCCCAAGAGTCCCAGGATGGGGTGGGTGCAGATGACGCATGCAGGTGTATGTACAGTCAGCAGCAGTGGCCGCTCCTGCAGTAATGTTTGTCCCAGCTCCTCCAACAGGAGATGATTCCTGTCATTTCGTGGCACGAGGAAAAAAAAAAAAAAGAAGACAAAATGCAAAGTCGTGTATTGAGGGATCAGCTGCAAAACTCTCCTATAAATTTAGAACTCATTGGTAGGAGATGAAGGACCTAGATATACTAGACCAACACAGGATGACTGGGAGTCGCTGACATGATATGGGCCAAGAAAAAGAGTGGCAAGCAGGCAAAGTATTTCTGAGCCTTAAGGAGATGCTGAAGCTGATTATATATGGGAATATTCTCAAGGGAGCGAGCTCACTTAAAAGGCAGATCTGATCAGCTGTGCTCAAAATCAGGTGTACTAAGATTGCAGTTTTAACGGAATTTGTTAATTTGTTTAAAGACAATAAACCAGAACCATTTGTGCTTTTTGTCTGTTCTTTCATTGCTGAAGGAGATTTTGTCCATTTTAATTATGTGAAAATAAATTTAAATTGATTTTCTTTCTAGATTTCTTTCTTTCAAGGCGGAAGATAAGGAAAGAAACCATACTTTTTTTGCAATTAAAAATCTCATGTTGGATGAAGACGTTGGAGTACAATTTTGTATCAGAAATAGCCTTCAAAACCGTAGGCCAAAGGGAAACTCCTTAAACTAAAGAGGCGTAATTTACAGACATTTTCAAATTAAAATCTTTTGGGGAAAAATGTAAGCGTGGTTTTAACATGTGCCTCTAGGTGGTGCTAACGTTATTCCAGTGGTCAAAATCGCAGTTTTTAAGAAACATTTCAAATACCAGTGAAAACATTCTGCCCACAGCTTTTGAGTATAGGGAGGCACATCTATTCAACAGACCACATATTGATGATTTGCAACTAAGAAGAATTCACACGCTTAATTTCTGGTAAATGAATCACCCATAAATCTATGTTCAAATAACATTTAAAGGTCTTGTGTTGGAACACCCAGAAGCTAATCTGTTCAGAAATGGAGTTAAAACCCCATCTTTAAGCAAATGTTGACTCAAAGAATTGTGGCATGTTGGATATTAGTTTGCTCACTATCTGGAGCACCATCTTATGCAAGCACTAATCTAGTGACAGCTTACGTTTATACTCTATTACAGCTTGTAATTTTTATTTTACCTGTACGTAGCATATAGTAATTGTCATGTTGTAGGATCTGTAGCACTAAAGTCATAGCTCTGCCAACAGTTTTCAAGGCCTTTGGGAAAGCAAGCCCTTGTAAGCCTTTCAGAATTTTGGTGAGACAGCAAAGCAAAACTTTCTACTGGAAGACATTTGTGCACAGTTTGCAGAAAGTGGAAGGAGCTGGCATTATTTCATGCCTACTGTAAAAGAGTATCTGTTCTTTGATATTAAATAAAAGATGATTATTCATCCAGCCATGTATCCTTTGGACCGTAGTGTAAAATTTCTACATAGTTTAGGATACTTTTTCTTCTTCCTGTCTCATTCACACATAGTTCCCTTGGCAGCCAAGGTTGCTTGGCATTCTGATGCTTACTTACAGCTTTTGGATACCAAAAAGTGGGAACTCACTTCTGAGTCATTGTTGTTGTCTGATAATCTTCTTTTTTAGCATTGCAATTTCCAGTTGAGACAAAGTCCAGAGACAGGTTGTCCTGTAGCTCACCTCAATACTTTATTAAATTGAAAGGAAATCTATTTGAAGCAGTGGCTCGTTTGTGAGATGCTGGGTGGGCTGCACAGCCTGGTGAGAGAGGAGGCGGCTGGGTGGTAAGGATGGGTCTCAAACTCACCACATTCTAGCACCCCGGGAGGCACTTTGTCCTCCGTACTCTGCCTGGTTGGGTGCAGCAGCAACAGGCTGTGGACCGGCTCCCTTCCTGGCATGCGTCTCTGTGCAGTGTTGTGCTGCATCTGTTTTGGGTCAGGGTGAGCACCAAATGACCCCATGGATTCTCCTGGGGCTTGGGAATACAGTGATGTCAAGGGAAAGCTTGGTTTCACTGTGGTCAATAGAGTAAAACCCCACAAATTTCTCCAAATTTAATCAGAAAGGTCTATTTAACAGGAGTAGCCAACTCTGTTGACCTACAAATTGCACGTGGAAGTCTTTGCATGACTGAAAACCACAGGCATGTACGAAAGAGAGCTGAGGGGAACCCTGGGAACGTGTCTCTGGGCAAAATGAGAAATTTCTCCAAGAGTCCCAGGATGGGGTGGGTGCAGACAAGGCATGTGGGTGTGTGTACAGTCAGCAGCAGTAGTTGGTCGTGCAGTAATGTTTGTCCCAGCTCCTCCAACAGGAGATAATTCCTGTCATTTTATGAATACTGAACAGACAATAAAGGAAAGTTATTACAACCAGAACAACAAATATTTAATTTTGCTCTGGTGGGGCTCACTTCCTTAGATTTGTCTCTTTCTGTGCTTTTCTTGACTGTTTTATTTTCTGAAGTACATCGTCCTAGGGCATCCAATCTGAAATGCACCACACATTTGTCATCCCTTAGGAATCTCTTTTGGATTAGGTGTTGTGCACTGTTGGAACAACAATAGGACTGGAGGACAGACAGTGCCTTGCAGGGTTGATCCTTTAATTTGTGAGGCAACACAGACATGTGCAATCAGCATGGGTCTTAGTGTGGTGAGCTAACCACATAGGTAATACAAATTACTCACTGCTTATGGGTAATTAACCTGCTAATTATTCAGAAAACATTTTTGCTCTGTGGCGGTTTTGTAAGTTGACAGGAATCACCCAAGCTGAAAGAAACCTTTAAAAATTCTTTTTACCATTGCTTCACTTCATGTCAAATCACATCATATCTCAGAACAACGTTTTTGTATATACAATGAGGTAATAGTGAAAAAAGAAACTCCTTCCTTCCACGTGAATGCCAGCTGTCATTTCAAGTAACCAGAGATACCCATCCATGTGAGGAATAAAGGAATACTAAGAGTGTGCCTTTGAAGACCACGTGCCTGCTCCTGATTTGAGTTTTAGTATTCGGATAAATTTTTTATAAGATCTAATTTTTAGATAACATCTGAAATATAGATTCTGATCCTACAGTTTTATGCCTCAACAAGTCTTTTTTAAAAATAGGAGAGTTTCTCAATGCTTGTGTTTTCTCTAGTCATTTTTTGCTCATAATGTTCTACAAAGGATAACCCATGTGCCTCGTATCAGTGTACTCTTGGTACATATGGGTGCAAAAAATGATGGACAATACCTGAATCTTCTATAGTAATGATCAAGAAAAGTAAAGAGCTGCACCAGGCATTGGAAGCTACACCACGTTCCTGGGTGCTGGGATCTTTAAGGCTGTTTGGGCAGTCAGGTCTTGTTTTCTTAGGACTTCAGACTATGGTGGAGAAAGCAGCTTACAGTGGTACAGGGCTTGCTGGGCCTTTATCTTTCTCCTTCGCCCTGAGAGGAGGTAGGTTTCTCTCCATCAAACAATCTCCTTTCTCCTCTCTGCTGGAGGAGAGAAGTATAAACACTTGCAACAAGGCTCCCCAGTAGGTTTTTTATGATAAAGGATACCCTAACCCAGCAGACCTTTTCCCCTACTTTCCCAGAATTACCACCTTTTCTCCTTCTGCTGCTCCAATATGTAAAACTTTCTCTAGTCCTGTTCTACCATTTCAGTGGGAAGGGGGAAGAACACTGACAATATGGGCTGTTTTGAAACCCCCACCGTTAGGCCTATGAAATAGATGGCATAATTATCTCAAATATGTCACTGCTTGAAAAATAGCTTACTTTGAAAGCCACCGTTCTTTCCCTTAAATGACAGATTGTGAATATCTTTGAAGATTTCTAGATGCTGAAGTGGTACATGCACTGTAACTAAGCCACAGGGATAACACAAAAGCTCCTTTCCAAAAGGGTGAATGGAGGACAGGGCAAAAGCCTTTTAAGATTTGTTAGTTCATACTAGACCATTTGTCCATCATTCTTCTGTTGCCTTCGAAAATGGCTATTGTTCTGATGTGCAGGAGTAGGGACACTCATATCATAATGCATTTGGGCAATTGTGAGATGCAGTGAATTACTAGCCACAGGGAGAAAAAGCATCTTTCAAGTCTCTGTGCTCATTACATTTTCTGTGGCAGTATCAAAAGTACCAAAATTAGCCAAGGTATCCTGAATTTGTTGGATGTGTGTGCTTGCCCTATGCTGTTTTGGCATATCAGGCAAGTGGTGGGGTTCATATTAAATGTGGTTTTGTCACAGTCATGGTGATTGAGTGGCAGTGCCTTTTATAAAAACATGCTGATCAATGATATTTTATTGTTTAAATTACTTTCCTTTATCCTAGATTTTGAATTGCTGTTCAATTAGTGATTGTGATGAAGATTTCAGAATTATCACCTCTGTGCTTTCTTCTTAGTGTCAAAAGAATTTCTGTATATGAAATGGAACTGAATTTTAGCTCTTATTTTGATCTTGTCATTCAATTTTTTTGTTTATTTGTTTTTATGCTGTAGTGTGCTCTCTGAATTATGCATTCAGGTGAGGAAAGGATTTTGGCCTGCTGTTTCATGGATAAACAGGAAAAGGGCTAATAAGATTACTTGTATTTACCTTTTCCTACCGCTTTTCAACATTAAGAATGTAGAGGTACATAATAGAAATGTTAAGACTGACATGAGCGAGAATGTCTAGATATGAATGTACCAGAAAAATTAATTAAAAAAACAAACAAGAAGAAGGGATAAAAGAATGGCATGTGTTGATGGCATCCAGATTAGCATCTGGTAAAGAACAGAGCACATTTACTTCCACTTTCTCAAGACATCCCGACAAGGAAAATGAAGGACAGGCTAAGATAAAGGACAGGCTACATGTGGAAATGGAGTCCAAAGAATAATGAGGAAATCGGCAGTGTTACCTAATGACTTACAGAGGTGTTACAGGATGGAAAAGGCAAAATATCACCATTCCTGTCAAGCCCTAACAGGTACAAAAAGCACATCAGAAAACCAGCACATGGTTGCCAGTCTAAGAAGACAGGTGATGTGATGAATAGCTGGTGTCCCTTGTCCTCCTTGTCACTGAAATGACCCTGGCTAGACTACTTGGACATGATCTTGTGGGTGTGAGAGAATCCATGTAAGTGAAATCAGTTTTGTTTCAGTTACCATTGCTTATTATACAGTTTCACACTGAGCTTTGTGCAACCAGAGTATTGCGAAAACTCCACCTGGTTTGTGGCTGTGCTCAGATCCGTAGATACCCAAGAGATATAAATGAAGAACAGAAACTAGTATGCACAATTATTTGTACATGACTTTTTCCATCATATGATGTGACCTTTTGTAAATGCTGGTGTGAACATTTCAGATGCTTTCTGAGTTAGACACAAGTTGTCTCAGGATATCAGACTGCCTATAGGATCACGTAGAGAGTGGAAATGCAAAATTCAAGTTAGGCTCTGAAGGTCTAGAAGATCTTGAGTCTCTTTACTGCACATTTGGTAGGGGTTTGCATGCATAATCCATTCAATTTCACTTCATTTCTTTGCTTGCATCCTTTGCTTGTATTTGTGCTACAAGGATCATCAAAAATACCGTAAACTTCACCATTTAACATGTCAGAAACTGAGGATGGAAGCTCAACAGCAATTTATTTCCTTCATAAATAAGTCTGACAAAGACTCCTCAAGGAATAAAAGAACGAAGCTAGCTGATAGCTTACAAACACATACCCAGGACAAGTCTGTAGTTAAGTCCATTCTAGAGATGCTTTGCATTGTGCTGCTAAAGGACAGTGAAAGTTTCCAGAAAATAAAGGTGATTATTTTATTACCAAAGTCCTGTTTAAGCAAATCAGGGTCACAGAAAACTAATTTTTTATACAGACTACTTTGAGAACTTTGTTGAAGAAGTTGTTGCCAGTAGCAGTTTGCATTTGCCAATTGTACCAGGCTTTATTTTCTGGAATTGCCAGAAGATGAGAAAAAAGTCACGGCAATTGTCTCACCATTCTTTCATTTATACACTGTCTGACACAGAGTAAACAAGCAAGATGGGAAAGCTGAAAACAAATTTCTGCAGAGAAACAATGGTTTGTTTTCTTTTCTATATTCTCTTCCCTCTGTCAAGACAAAGATGAAGCTGAAAGATACCAATTGGGAATACTTTGGATTATTTCTTGCTATGTGGATGGCCAATCGCTGTGGATGAATTTGTCCATTTTCAGAGACGGAAAACATTTTGCCTTTTACTGAGGCTGATATATGGTCTTCATTTGATCTTCTTGAAAGCGTTTGACAACAAGGCTTAAAACACAATATAGAGATAAAATACCAAGCATAACCATATTACAGTGCAGTTGTTGACTTCTCTGTGGAATGAGTAACAGCTAAAATTTCCCTTTCTTTTGTTTTGAGAAATTATATTACCTTTGGAGCAAGCATGCTGTTTTCATGATTTATGACCTCTGTAGTATGTAATGGTGATTCCTATCAGACTTCAGGAAGTTTAGTGGAACACTGTACAGAAGGGTAGGGGTTGCTCATACAGAGTAGGTTATAAGAATAAAGAGTGGATTTATGATCTGACCTTCTTTTTAGCACAGGTCATAGAACTTCAGTCTGTATTTCTTGAATCAAGACCATTACTTGTGATGGAGTGAAAATATTGAGTGACCTGGGAGTTAATACTTGTACAATGAGAGGAAATTAATCTCATGTAACTGTAGATATTTACAGTACACACATCTACACCTGCCTTAGTCACTCTCCCCTTGTGGAGCATGGAGGCAAGTAAACACTTCTAGAGTGCAAGTAATCTAATTTCTTTCAGACATAAGACTTTTGGATGAAACGAGTCATTCCCAAAGTGAATGGAGCATAGGGAGAAGGCACACTGCCCGGTATTAACTTAGCCTTTAGGTCTGTTGCCCACAGCATAATCTATATGCCAGTTATCTTCTCTCACATAGGAAAGATTGTTGTCAAAGGTGCCTAGTGACATTTTAGATGCCCTATGGCATCTCTGGAGGCTTGGCCTGTTTGGAACAAGTCCTACAGGATGCTGTCCTGGACAAGCAGCTGAGGCTAAGTGGTATACGTTAGGGCATCTAAAATGACTTTAGAGAATAACCTAATCCTTTTCTGTTTATTTCAGTTTATTCTGCTTTTGAAAGTTTTACTATGTCTGCCCTCAGTTTCTCTTCTAATTTTGTCCATCTTCCCTAGCCAAGGGTGTTTTCTAGCTCTCATTGTTCTTGTTGCTCTGCTCTACACTTGTCTGGTTGTTCTGCATCTTCCTTGAATTATGGTCAAGAGCTGTACTTTATACCAAAGCTCTTATTGATGTTGGACAGAACAGAAGGATCCCTTTATAAATCTTAGAATCTGTAATCCTAATTAGAGTCTAGTGTGTTGTTTGCCTTTTTTTTATTTATTATGGCAACAGCATGATGTTGTGAGTTCCTGTTTAGCCTGTAATTCTTTATAACCTTCCAGTCAGTTTCAGCAGAACTGCGACTTAGCAAGCAGCTCCCTATTCTCTGTTTCAAAGAAATTTTTTTTTGCATTTTTCATACCTGAGGATCATTTTACTTTTCCTGAACAAGATAATTTTTTAAGTGTTATTTTGTCCTCTAACATGGTTGCAATCCCTTCCAGCTTTGTGTTGCCAGTATTTGTATTAAGTGTACTCTTCATTGTATCATTCAGGTGGTTAATTTAAATACTGAATGTATTGCATCCGGGGAAGACCCTTACAGAACTTTAGTTGCTACATCTTTCCAGACTCTCAGTGCCACACTAGGTATGGTTATTTACCAATGCTCTTCCATCCTATGGACGTTTCATCTACAGTATGTTTGGCAGGAGCAAGCAAGAAACAGAGGCTTTGCTGAAGTCAGTTATTACATTGCCCTAGAAGGAAACTAGAATGATTTGAAACAATGTGGTCTTGATAAACTGCCACTCTCCTCCTTTCCTTCTAGGTACTTATTTATTATCAAATTTTGTTTGATTTCTGAAACAGAACTGAAGTTATGTTGACTTGAACCTTTATCTCCTTTTTAAAGACAGGCATTTTTTATTTTCCATAAAGATTTTCCAAAAGACATCTTTTTTATTTTCTTCTCAGGAATAACTGCTGACATGATGCAGCAGCCTGCTCTGCTGGCACCTTAGAAGCAATTCTATAAAGCCAAGCAGATTTGAAAAGATGTAACTTACATGAACATAATTTCGAGGCTATCTCCCCCCCCCTCCCCCGCCTTTTTTCCTTCGTCTTTCTTATTCTGGGGATTGCTAGCTTTGCCTTTTCTCATCTTATCTACCAGATCTTTTTGATCTGTGGCATCTCTGATCTGATGGACACTTCATTGGGAGTCATTCTGGAGCAGTATTGCTAACTTTGACATTTTCTGCTTACAATTTTGAATAAGTAATATTACCTTTAGGTTCTTCTGTTTTCTGAACTTTCCTTTCTTTCTGTTACCTGGGTAAGGAGACTCCCTTGCTAGGTGTGTAATGTTCGGTGCCCAAAACAGAGAATTTGATGAATCCTGGTTGCTGGGGGTCCTCTCCATTTACTTTTGTAGAAGGCAGAAACTCTTCTCCTCCGGGCTCTTTACAGGCAGATACAAATAAGTAGGTAAAGATGAAATGTTTAGATCTTCAACTGGACTTTCTGAAAGATGATCAGAGAAATTTGTTTTAACTCAGAAATGCATCTTGTTTACGTGTATAGGGTTGGCCTTAGCACGTGGCCGAATACCCACACAGCTGCGTGCTCACTGTCCCGGCAGCAGGATGGGGAGAAAAAATAGGAAGAACAAGATAGTGAGAAGATTGTGGGTCGGAATAAAGGCAGGGCAATAATTTACCAATTAATCTCAATATTTGAGTACTGATTTGGGTATTGGGAAACACACATAAAAAAAGACATTTAAAAGACCCGTCCTCCCTCATTCCCAGGCTCAGCTTCGGTCCAGACTCCCGTTATTGCTGCAGGTCGCACTCAATCCCTTCAGCGAGGCAGCGAGCGGCGCAGGAGGCAGTTGCGGTCAGGACATGGCGGTTTCCCTCTGCTGCTCCTTCCTCCTCGCTCTTCTGCTACACTCAGGTGTGGGTCTCCCACCGGCTGCAGCCCCTTTGGCAGTATGTGCCGTGCCATGGAGTGCCTCCTCCTCCCCTAACCACAGTGCTCTGTCTGCTGTTTCCCCCAATCTCCTCCTCATCTGCCAGTTCCCTCGTGTTCCCTCCTCTCACTCCAGCAGTGTCTGCCCTTCCTCACACACGCTTTCCCTGAGGCGCCGCCATCTTGGCTGCTGGGCACGGGGCAGCCCCGGCCTCTCCTCACAGAGGTCCCCTCCAGCCCCCCGCTGCCAAAACCTTGCCGTGTACACCATGTGTACACCATGTGTACACCATGTGTACACATTGTATTAGATACTGAGGGGCCTAATGCCAGTGTGTAGAGGTCGGTGAGATGAATGCTGTCCCAAGTGGGGCGGTGTCCTGTCACGGAAGCTGTTTTCTAGTTAACAGACTCCTTGGAGATCACAGCTTCCATTTCATGTCATTGTACTTCTTTTGGTTGTTCCGAAAAACCCTACCGGGGGTTTTTGGAAGACCAGACACTTGGGTTTCCTCTCAGTTTTGAAGTGTCGTGGTTCTCTTCTCTTCAGGGGTGACGCCTGTGACTTGCACTGGTGTAAGTGGGAGCAGAAGTAACTCCATAGACAAAAAGGGAGGATCACTGCTCAGGCAGAAAAAGGGTGAGAGGGAATGTTTACATTGCCTATAAAGACAATAGAGCAGTAAATATTAAGAAGGGGAAAAAATGTGTAAGATGAATGCCAAAGGCTGTGGAGGAGCACAGATAGACTCGTCCTGGAACGGAGAAGGCGGCCTCCCACCGTCAGAGCCTGATGCTCTGGAATAACCTGCTAGGACAAGTAAGACAGACCAAAACCCACACTGCTTCAGATTGCATTTCTGAAATGAATAATATGGCAGGGTGTGATAGCAGATGTTTGGACCCCAGGCTTCCTTTCTCAGCTTTGTCTTTTATTGGCTTAAAAAGACTAGGACTTAAAGGAGCATCCTACGGCTATTTTTGCACAAAATGGAGTTTTCACATTCGTTAAATACAAATGACTGTCTAGATAACTCCTTTCCAATGCAAGTTTCTTTTGTTTTGGATTTTCAGTCCTGTCATCACAATCTTTCAGGTTTTCATAATGAGCAGCTGTTGCATTTTTGTGTAGAACTTGTTTCCGTGCAGAAAGTTTCTGATCATGCAAGCTGCTGATGTCTGCTTGGTTTCGGTAGTGAATCCCTGAGTGGGATTTCATGTAGTGCTTGCTAGAAGGAGCTTTTAGTTGCTTGGTAAACTGGCCATCACATTTCGAAAGTGATTGATGTATCTATAGCCAGTCCTTTAAGGTAGACTGGGCTAAACCCAGACGTTGAAAATAATAGGCACTGCTTTTCTACTCATGTTGAGAGGACAATTTCTGGTAGAGATTTAAATCTATTAGAAGCAAGAACAAAACTAACATAGATATGTCTTTGAAGGGCTATAGGTCATACATGAAGCATTTGTATGTTGGATGCTGTTGTCCAAGCTGAAAGAGTGGGAAGAACCTAAAAGTCCTACAGATTCAGCCATTAGTGTCTCAGACCCATGACAGCTAAACTATACCATTCATTTGCCAGATACCTAGTATATTTACACAGAGGAAATGGCCAACATGATGCTGAATTATAATAATTTCTTGTTCTACAGGTAGTACAAGTTGGAGAATTACATTTTAGTTTATCCAGGTTCAGCTTACATCTGATTAGGGCAAGAACAATGAGAGGATAAAGGCTGATAAATTAGGTTTCATATATCCCAGAACCCTAGACCAACAGTTTCTAGTTTCCCAGGTGAATATTTAGTTTTGTTTCAGTGCGGACCTCACTCATAGAATCATAGAATCATCACAGAATCATAGAAAGGTTTGGGTTGGACAGGACCTTAAAAGATCACCTAGTTCCAACCCCCCTGCCATGGGCAGGGACACCTTCCACCAGACCAGGTTGCTCCAAGCCCCATCCAACCTGGCCTTGGACACTGCCAGGGATGGGGTAGCCACAGCCTTTCTGGACAACCTGTCCCAGTGCCTCACCACCCTCACAGGGAAGAACTTCTTCCTTACAGCTAATCTAAATCTATCCTCTTTGAGTTTAAAACCATTACCCCTCATCCTGTCACTACACTCCCTGATAAAAGAGTCCCTCTCCAGCTTTCTTGTAAGCCCCCTTTCAAGTACTGGCAGGCTGCTCTAAGGTCTCCCTGGAGCCTTCTCTTCTCCAGGCTGAACAACCCACTCAGTGGAGACCCTCAAAATAGAAACAGCGTATGGATATTAAAATCGTTTTGGTCACACTTTTATGGTGCAGAGCTTTGCTTGTAAGCACTGGCCAAAATTTACTTCATTTTATAGTTGCATGGCCTTTTCATATCCCATTTGTTTAGCTGCCTGCCTTCTTCCAAGCCAAAGGGGCTGTATTTCAGTGGTGAATATTTTCGCAATTGAAAAAAACCAAACCAAAACAACAGAACATTTTCGGATCATTCATGCTGAGAAACATTGTAAATATAAAAGCACTTTCATGACAGCTAGCTGGCTGTGATGCGAAGCTAAACAAAAACATTTGAATACAAAATTTTCTCAGTGACATAATTTCCTTTCAGTATTTTTTGGAAAGATTTTATGAGGACAGAACTAGTTTTTGTGGTCAATTATATGCTTTTATTTTAAGTCTAACTGGATACAGAATTATGCAACAGAAGTCCTTCTGTCTGATTCTTCCCAGACCTTGGCAGGAATAGGCTTACTGGTTACAAATTTTCAGTGGGGCAAAAAATCCAGTGAAGTGAAAAAAACCCAACGAAACTGCACCTATCTACTGAGTACAACAGATTATCAATAAATAAAATAAGGGAAGCCTCTTTCTGGGGAAAAATATGGAAAACATACTTTGAGTGTGATTGACATTTCTTTGCTCCTGTCTCCTCACTGATCTCAATGGAGTTCAGCAGAGCAGAATGTGCAGTAGCGTGACTCATGATGTGTCACACTTTCATAAATGAAAATGTTGTAATTTACGGATGTCCTCCAGTGGTGCCTACTGTCGCCCCAGTCTTGCTTCTTTTCCTGACTCCTCTAGTTATCCAGTACATATTAATTTTCATCCTTCCCAAGGTAACAATAACCCATAATAAATTACATCCCTCAGAATAATGTGGATTCACAACTTTTTTTTCAGTTGTCCTGGACCTTCCTCAGGGCTGTGTTGTAAACTTTTCTCCCAGAGTAACTGCCAAATAACATTTAAATTATAATTAAGTAAAATCAGCACAGCTGCTTCTCCCCGATCTTGATGTTTTGGTCTTGCCAGCATCCTTGCCCAGATCTTCATCTACTCTTTCCAAAGGGTTTCCGGCCATTTGGTTCTGGTTTCTGTACTCCTCCGCATGACGATCGCTCTTACCCTGATTTATGGTTACCACTGTTGACAAAGACAACCTTTATCCCCCAAGTTTCACTACTGTGAGCAGAGAGATTACACTCCATTTTATATTCCTCAGCTGTGGGTAGGTGTGCCCAGCGGGGTGAACAGAGCTCTGAGGACAGTTCTTGGCTTGGTTTCATTCTGCCTGCCTTACCTGATAGCGGGTTCAAAGTTGAAGAAGCAGAGTGGAGAATCGACCCACTCCTATCCTTCCCACACCAAGTAAAAAAACCCCAAACAAATCTATCACTTGGGTGATAGAAGCAACTCTGAAGAAAGCAGGCACACTGTGACTTTGGATCTTCTTCTGAGCCCTACTATTTAGAACATTGCCATCTTAAGAACCATATGGGATGAAAATCATATTTAGGACCATGTTGTGAAGTCTTTTTTCGAGAGGTGTTATTTTGGGGAGTAAAGGTGTTAAAAATAATGATGATAGTGATAAACTCAATGAACTAAGAAACAGCATGACTTCATTTTCAGAGAAACAAAATTAAGATCGCAAACTCTCCTAGCACACTGCTGGATCCTTATTCCAAAGCCCACAACCCAACTCAGACTCCACACTCAGTGAATCTGGTCACTGGAGAGAAGAGTTTCACTGGGAGAGGGACAGCTTCTCCTTGACTTCAGCTTACTCCACTGAGCTGCTGGGATGGCTTTCACTGATTTTGATGACCAGGTTCTAGGACAGGGGCCATAAATAGCCACAGAAAGAAAATGTTTATGCTTGACCAAATTAAAACTTTACACAATGGGTCATTGAAAAGGCTGAAATATACAGCTACTTGTATTTTGGTTTTAGTTATAAAACTAAAATTGACAACCCAGACTTCCAGGACACTAAGCCGCTATGCAGCAGCAGCAGCAGCAGCAGCAGCAGCCACATTTTAAAGAACATCAGGGAAAGCAGTTAGGCAGAGGTTTCTTCATATACTCAGTCTTGTTCCCTGTCACCTTCTGTTCCTTCTTATATAAGGATTGTCTAATCTTCATCCTGAAGTGTTCGTGCTTTTATTAAGATTTTATGCTGACAGACCTCAAGAGTTATTGGATAACTTGGCAAGACATATGTACAGTTAATTAGAAATGAATGCGATATTACATCAAAAGGCTTCAACTGTTAAGTTTTAAATGGTTATAATTAACTTGCTCTTTGATTCTGAGCTGGATTGACTAAAGAGACAATGAAGGTCAATTTCCGTTCACTTGAAAAAATAAAAAAATGGAATAGCCATTAATTTAAAAAAACCCCAAACCCTCAATTGTGAAGCTGTTCGGTTATGCTGTGCTGCCTTGATGTGAAGGCAAGGCAATGAAAATCCTTTTAATAGGCAATTCTCTTATCCTGTATTATAGAAATACTAAGTCTGATTCACTTGATATGGGAAAGAAAAAGGAGTGTCCGGTCAATGTTATTTAGTCAGCTTTGCGCAGATTTAGATTTGATTTTAAGACTTCCAAGCTAAGGAAGACTGTTGATTTTTTAAGTAGTGCTTTTTCAGGTGAAAATCCATGATAAACTTTCAGAATTTGCAAATATAGCTAGTGATAGTGGTTTTATTTTTTAAAAATTACACATTTTTGGTCTTTAAAAACATTACTGTTTTATTATCTATATAAACATATAAACTAATTTTTAAATTTCTATGTAAAATTGGAACCCCTCCACCCTCAAAAGCCTTCTTCACCAGACCCTACATGCATAAAATTTCCTTATTTCCACCAGAGGAAATAGGATGCTTGGCCTTTTGCATTTTTCTACCCATCTCTTTTGGATATGTTTATTCCCAGAGAAGTAGCTATACGGGTTTGAGATTTGCTTACTGCTTTGTTTAATCCTGAGGGGATGCCATTAGCTCCTTTGACATCACACGAAAAGGGCAAATGCAACGCATAATCACATCATTAGGATAAATACAAACACAATTATCCCTCAACAGTGCAGCAGAAGGAAAATACAATGTAAACACTAAAATCCTGACTGAATGCTTATCAAAGTCTGTGGCTGGCTTTGGATCTGGCAGAAGCAGCTTGGCTGCGCAACCTTCTTAGTTATTCCTGCTCTCCGAGTAATGCGACAGCCAGAGCATCTCTGTGGGTGGCAGCAACACTGAAATCACCAGCACAGGCTGATTGCCCGTGCCACGAATATTTTTAAGACTGTGTCCTTTAAAACAATACTGACAAAAGTTTGTTCACACTGCAACAGAAAATGTCTGCATCCTGCCATTGCTATCAAAGGTAAAAATGAAGAAAATGGAAAGAAAACTTCTGGTCTATCCTGAACCCCACATCCCATAGTGCAGATTATCCTGTATATAGTGCTTATCGTCAAGTAGGATCATGAGATACTTGGAAAATTCTAGTACCAACCTTGTGCTGGATTTTCATGAACAGATTTCCCAGGGCTTGGGGGAGGGACTCACAGGAGATGAACGACTGTAGCCCCAACCCCTTCCCAGGAGAGGAAATGTCCAAGCCTGGAATTTTTTGTCATAGGTTTTGGTGCTGTGGGAAGATGCCTCTGGATACAGGAGTTCATAAAAAAACATGCTGGTATGGTATAACATTATTAAGATCTATAAACATTTTTGGCAGTACTCTGTACATTATTGAAGTGAACATACTGCTAAAAAAATGTTAAAGGACTTGGAGTGACACTATACAGCACTGTAGGATAGGAAATCCACGGTATCACTGTGAAGGAAACGAAGTTTTAGGAAAACAGAATACCATAATTATCCAAACTTGAGTCTTGCCAGGGCACTAGAGTTGACATCTTTGCAGTGGGATATTTTTATGACCACTAACAGAAATTGTTTCAGTCCTATGCCTCATCCACTAGGCAACACTGAGCCCTAGCTTGAAAAGCATGTTCTTAATTTCTCTATTTAGTATGTGAGGAAAGAGGGTTGCTGATGATTTCACTAATGTTTCCTTTGACGATCCCATTTCAGTTTTGAGATCTGACAGGAAAGAAATCTGAGCTAATACGCCCACAGGTTTTTATAATTTCTTTGCATATAATTTTCTCATGTTTTACAACTGAGCTCATTGCACCTGCATTACAATTAAATTACCTTTATTTGGCTGTTTTGTAGATACAGCCTGAGATTTGTATGTAGATCCTTATTTAGATATCCACTTTGTACCTCAGAAATCAGCAGTGGGAAAACTTGAGCATTCAGGGCTATTAATGCTGAACTCGTGGGATTTCTGCATTCAGATCTGAGTCTGAATGAGAGCTCAGCGACCTTGGCCAAGTCTGACAACACAGAGCTGAAGCTGGAAAGACCTGTTAGATATCAGACCATTCCGTTTGTTCTCACAGGAGTGTGCCTTGTGAGTTCAGGTGATACTGAGGGCTCCCTGGCAGTGGACTTGCTGTTGTGGACCTTGAGTAGAGTTTTGATTTTCAACTGTGTGCCACCAGATTCACTTTGATTCTTACTGAGGCAAGTGCCACAAACCCAGAAATGCAAAAGCTCTCCGGTGGGGTGGGCAGAAAGCTTGGAATAACAGCTGAGAGAATATCTTGAGCAGTAGGGAGCGTTAATAGGCAAATAGATCTCCTCTGAGAATATGTTTGTTTTCCTTTTTACTTGCTCCAGACAAGTTTCTCTCTAAGAAAATGCTTCACAGTACTTGGCAGGTGAGAATGGCCCTTGGGAATTATATCTTCCGATTGTGCTAGCCTGCACATATTTGACTTCACATGTTTTCCTAGGAGGAACAGAGCTGGAAGGGGAAGGCTTTAGGCAGTGTATTTGCATGCTTAACAGAGGAAGAAATCAGAATATTTGCAAGAGTTTCTAAACCAGCCTCCTATTATACTTTTTCTACTTTCGCTCTGGGAGTCTCTTCTCACCTGGAAGCTGGGGTTTTCAAAAGGTTAATAAATAAAATGATGTGATGCCAGTATTTTGTTTAACAGGCAAAAGAAATTATAAAGCTGAGGATTAACTAAGTTAAAATCTTCATTTAAAAAATGGTAACTAGTTGAAGATTTTAACTTTGCACAGCATTTCTCCCCCTTTTTGTATAGATGGAAGTTCCTACAGCATCCTTTTGAATTCTTCTGTCGTGCTTTATGTGTATATGGTGTGTATGTATATGTGTTTGTTGATTAATTTTAAAATGTAAATAGCTGTGAATATTGGAAATAGTAATGGACTGTTCATATTTTAGATGAGCTTAAACCCTTTCACTTATTTTCTTGTCAGTTGAGTACATTTTAAAAGATTTGATTTCAATATTTATTGTTTCAATACACAACTTTAAAATCTGAGGTAGCTGAAAATGATATAGTGGACTATACAGTGTGTAGTATGTAGTCATCTGGTGCTCTTAGATGTCAACATGTTTTAGAAGAAAAAATGAAAGAAATTGTAACTTGTACCCGTGTTACAAAAACTAATTCGGATTGTAAACTGTGCTACAATTTTAAAATCAAATTAATTCTTTAGGATCTGTGCTTCTTGTGCACCTTTTTGCATGCCTCACACTGTATTTACTGGGCAGTAATTGTAAAATGCATGCTTTTTTTTCTGTCCTCACTCATGTATATAGCACACTATATAGCAAAGTCTTTACAGTTATTCTGTAGAACAAGGAGGATGGCTATAAAGCTCATTACACAGAGCTTACTTTCTAAAATAAGGGAGAGAACAAGGTGAGAGCTAAACTCTCTTTAGCTTAAGACCAAACTCTCTTTTGTTTTAAGCTTATTTCTAAATGTTAGAAACCAAACAGAGATAAGCCTTGTGTAAACTGAAATGAGCTTTTGTATAGCTTTTTGTATCAGTTTAACTAAATTAAATGCAAACCTTAAATAAAAGCATATAACTTTCCATCTAGACAACTCTTGGCTGAGTATTTTGTTGGCCTAATATGCTAGCAGATATTTACTACTTTTCTCATTGTTATCCTTAATTTGTAGCATATTGTGTAAATGCAATTTATACTTACATATCATATAAATAGCTTTTGTGGTCTAGCATGGCATATACAAAGCAATATGTGTGCTAAAATAGATTATCCATGTGTGGCTAATTGCAAGAGAGTGCAACACAGATATATCGTTCTATGCTCTTATAATTAAAGATAGGAATGAAATGCACAAGTAAAAAAAGAGTAAAGAGATACGTTCAACACTGATTTTATATATTTTGTATTCCTTTGTTGTGTCCTCTTAACGTTCTCTAGTTACTGGAATCTGTTAAATATTTTAAAGATGATTCATTTAGGCAAGTTGCTAATCCTATAAAATGCTGTGGAATCAATTTTTACAGGTCGCCTTTGCAAGCAAAGGCTTACTTTGAAAAAGGTGATGTGGGACTGAAACTGAGAGCATTCTTGTAAGACTGCAATTGTATATCTGTATACCACTCTGGAACTCCAGATTTCCAGGTTAGAAATGATAATTCAGTGTGTCTATGATTATTTCAATAAATGCATTTTACTTGCTCAGTTTTGTTATGTATAATTCATGTTCTCTGGATAGGACACTACTTTTTCACAGTGTTTTTAACTTGCCTACCAAGCCAAGGACAGAAATCTGCAAAAACATTGCTGATAAAGAAGACTCTACCTTGGAGATTATCAGATACAGCACTATTTTCTCCTGCAGACTAGATTAATCTGCTTAATACATACAGAATTGCAGATAGAATTATGAAAATAATTGGTATCAATTATCACACTAGCATTACAGCAGAAAGATTAAAGGGCAAGTGAACAGAATGTGCTGGCTGCTCTTACTACATTCCTCTTAACAGTTTCATATTTTCTAATAACCTGGAGTAAAAGGAAAATAAGGAAGAAGAAAATGCTCCAGCTTATTGTGAAATATCTGTGATGATAGTTTCCCTTGCAGTGAAGCTTTTTAGCTGTGCATAGTTCATGACCTTTAGCAAATCTGAACTGTAAGATAATGTAAAGATTAATAGTTGATTTAGTTTTCATTAGATTAAAAACATGGTGAGAGACATTAGTACTGCAAATTTGGTCACTAAGAAAATTCATTAAACACCCCTCACCCCCACCCCCAAAGAAAAGAAGGAAAAAAATCCACCCTCTTTTTTTCTTAGCTGAAAAGTTTGGACAGCAAATTGTCTCTACAGTGGAGACAGGAGTCCTCTGTGGGAGTTTTGGCAGTCTGTGGTACGTGTCACTCTTCTCAGCAGAGCCAACTTTAGATGCTCTTTTAGCTGAAAAGTCCATTCTGGAGTCATAGAGCATCTTTTCTGTTCTGGGAAGCTCCCCAGAACAGGAAAAGGGATGACGTGCACTCATCCAGTCCCGGCTGCGGTCCTAGACCGCCTTGCATATCACTGCTTCCTCCTCTTGGCCTCCCTCCTCCCTTTCCATGCATGGGGGAGACCTGCAGAGAAAGCAGGGAAGCATCATCTCTTTTAGGTGTGCAGCTGGTGGAGAAAATATGGATATATACAACATTAAACATAAATATCTCATGATACAGAAGGTCTAATGGATGTACTCCCTGCAGAACAATGCAGAAAACCTTTCCCTTTGCTATCATCACTTTACCTTTGACTAAGCTGATGATTTTTTAATAATTAATTGGGTGTGCAGAGCTGTTAGCTGTCTACTAGTGTCCGTTTCAGCGTAACTTTGGGTTGTGTGTGGCAGATTGCACATCTTTTGCAAAAGTTAAGCAAAAAAAAATTAGCAGCTAATTTTACTATAGGTGCAACTGCTAAAGCCATTAATTGCCCATCAGATAAAACTCTGTCACCTGGAAAATTTTGCTAGACTAATTTTCAGTGACAGGCTGATGCTGCGTGTGCATGTGTAGAAAATCCCATCAAAATATTTTAGCTACTGTTGAGAATGTTGTTGGGGAAAATGTATTTAATGAAGTCAGAAGTCTTTGCTTACCCTCTGTTCAGATATGCAGCCATGTAAAATCCCTACGTTTATGTGGTCACTGACTGTACTGCGTCTCTTCCTCTGTCGGGGCGGTGAGCAGGTCTCACCAGCTAACAGCCTGGGCTTGAGAGGATGAACCCAGATCTACGAGTCCTCTTCTTGCTTGGCATCTGCCTCTTGTGCTTGGAGCCACGTTGCTGCCACCATCATGGCAAAGGTCCAGGCCTGACATCTACAAGGGAAGGATGAAGAGGAGCCACTGGTGCAACTGGATGACCAGCAGCTAGAACAGGCTCAATGCCACGTGGTGAAGGTCCTGGGGGAAAATGATTTCAAACTCTCCAAGATAGATGTGGTCTCCAAATCCATGGCCAGAGCCGTGGCTGTTATCAGTCAGTACCAGAAGGAGAATTTGAGGAAGTTTACGAAGGTGGAAGACGCAAGCCTCCTGAGCAGTGGCCCAAGATGACACATGGTTGTCTACGCATGCAAAGTGAGCACAAAGACAGTCTGAGACCAAAAACCGTCAACAAAAAGAACAAAAAGCTATATCCTACCCAGAGGTTCACTACTGAGTCATAAAACTGCTGTGTACTAATGTTCTTAATTATTTTGGATAAGTATTTCCTCATTAAACAGAAGTTTGCTTTGGGGGAGAAAAGGATTTTCCCAGCTGGTTCATACAGCAAAGAGAGGGAAACTGTGGCTGCGTAGACCTACCGAGGAGATCTGCAGAGGGACATTACCTGATTTAAATGCAAAATGGGGAAAAAAATCTTGTGTAAGGAAGAGATAAAACTGATGGGATCAGGCAAAAGCCTGATTAACAGTAAGTGGAGAGCAAAACTGACTGGGACAGGCTGGGAGTGGAGGAGAAAGGGCAAGTAAGATTGCAGGCAAGGCATATTTTGGAAAAAGGTGCTGGGTTTGGGAGCTTGGGGAAAGATGTCTGTAAGTGGAAGTCTGAAGTCTGTAAGATGACATCCAGACCAGAAGACATTTAGCAAAGGAGAGGGACTGGGAAAAGGCACACTTCTTGGAACAAGGTGACGGAGCAAGGCTTAGAGCCGGCTGACTCCCTGGACAAAGAGACAGGGATCGGGAGACCTGAGGAAACTGAAGCAGTAATGACAAGGATGCTCCAGATTATGCCTCGAGGAGTTGGTTAGTGACGGATGTCTGTAGGGAAGAGCGAGTTTCCAGCCCTGCAAAAGGCACATGTGGGTCTAATTATGGAGCTGCACGCTGGAATTTGGGCTGGTTTCTTTTCAGTTTTTGTTTGTGGTGTGTTGTTTTTCTTTGCTTTTAATCTGGGGCATTGCACAAAAATAAACTGTCAAAAAACATTATTGAAGTTGCAGTTTCTGCTAGTTCAGGAGTCTCTGTAACGTGAATCTCTGTAACATGAGTCTCAGTGGCACGGTTCATATGAGTTTACAGTGTCCTCATACCAGTAGACTGCTAAGGCTTTCCCAGGGCAGCAGTTTATATTATTATTTGCTGCTAAAAGGGTACCTGGAACCAAAGAAAATCATGGCAATCACTTTTGCATTAATGTGTATACATATATACATACATACATATATACGTGTGCATATATATGTGCGTATATATATATGCAGAAAGGGGAAATATGTGATGATATAATTAATGTATTTTTTTCATTTACATTATATATGATGGCATAAAGGGGTTTGCACTTGTTCAGATTAAGGACCCATCTATCCTATCAAGGAGCATCTGCTTTTTGGCAGTGGCTGTAGCAGATGCCTACTGAAGAATAGTCAACTATACAGTCATATTATACTGTATTCCTCCTTCCCAGTTTTCAGGTTCTAGTGATCTATGGCTCAGAGATTTCCTGTGCTGGAGATATCTTAGTGTTTAATAGACCTTGATGGATTTTTCTTCCCACCCACAATATCCTGTGACAATGAATTTCACAGTTTTATACTGTGTGAGAGAAAGGATCTCCCTTTACTTGTTTGTACCTGCAGCTTGATGTTTACTAGTTCCTGTCATATGAGGCACAGTGAAAAATTGTTCCCTGTTCACTGTCTTCCTGCCATGCTTCAGGATTATTCAGATATTTGTCATAACTCTATCTCCACCATCTCTTTACAGGCTGAAAAGACCAAGTCAGTGTACCTGGTTGGTACCCTTTGATTGCACTAGTCACAGTTTTCTGTGAGATATTATCATCTTACTCAGAAATAAAAAATATACATTTGAATTAGATCAGGTAGCCTAAAAAAACCCAATAAATTCTTTAAGTTCTGCCACAAAATCCTCTTCTGAGTATATACCAGATAGATACAAAACACGATTGCAGGAGTATTTGAAACAGTTTGTAAACTTTTTGTTAGACTGATTCACCTATGTCTTTGTTAGTATGACTCCATATATAAAAATTTGAAGGCAATAATATGCCCTCCTCCTCATTCCCTTCATATAAATCAGAATAATTCATTAATATTTGGAAATGTAACAGCTTAGAAGTCTGACATAAGAAACCTTGTTGATCTGCATGCAAGAAACCCATGAATGTTTCTTTACAAATGGGATAAACCATGCCTACAAAGGAAAAAGCTAACAGATTTTAAGTCATGGCCATTTTGTATACAGAAAAAATACTCTAATTGTTATAGGAACAAGTCTACTAATTTCTAATTTTTACTTTCAAGAATTTGGGGCCATAGTTTTCATAATGGAAAGAAAACAGTAAATATTCCTAATGCCAGTTTGATTACATTCATTTGTTGATTCATGTATTCATTTTGATGTTCAGACTGTCTTCTTGAAACTGTGTATTTGACTTTTCCAGTCATGATTTTACTTAAATGAACAGGATTTGAAGGTAGTAGTCTCATAAACACTTGCAAAACTGGAAGAGTTTGTAGATACGGGGAACCATTGAGACAAAGTCATCATAAGAAAAGGAAAAACCACTATGATTATATCCCAGGAAAATAGCACTATACAGTTCCTACAAACAGTATGTATCTATGGCTTTTCCTTAAATTTTAGCACAGGTAATGCTGCCAGGATTTTTTAAAAAATTCTTTTCACTAACTTACTTTTCTCATAGCACCTTCCTTTAGCATGCTGGCCAAATACTTTCCTTCCTTTGCTTTGAAGCAATCCTCTATTCTCTAGAGAAGAGCAAACCAGAGCCATTGCATGTAATTTGAGTCATACCCCTAGGATCTTGCTTTTATTAAAAATCACTCCAGTGATTTAAAAAAGTAACAGTAATGGTAAAAAATCACTGAAGTAACTCTTTTGTAAACTGTTGTCATTTTTTTTCTCTGTGTGTCAATTACAGTCTACAGTAATTTTATTTTAAAATAGAATGAAGGCAAGTGGTCCTATGAAGATGTTAGGTCACCGGTCTCCCTCTTCATTTTCCAGTCAATAAACAAGGGGAACAAAACTTCTTCAGAGCAGTTCCTCTCCAGCAATGTGTCTCTCACAACTTGGTTCAGAGGTTGTTCTAGGAAAGGCTCAGCAGGCAGTGATCTGAGATGCAGCAGGGTAGGGAGAAGGTACTCAACACACTGAGCAGCTAAGCCTGAGAACAATATATGAAGCTTCTCATATCACTCCTCAAGCAGGTGTGTTGATAAACCCTACATATATCTCTAAACTGCATGCAATCCAACCTGCTCTTACAAGTATTAAAAGTTATCGCTGCTGGAAATGCTTAATCTTTAGATCGATTACAGTAGAAACATTGAAAATGTTTAAGAATTAAATCCAATAAGAAAGAAAAATCAAATTATCTTTTCTTTTATGTGGTCTGCCTACTATATTGGTATTGTGAGCAGTTGTGTAGAAGTGAATGCAACATGATTAACAGAAACTCTAGAAATATTTCTATACTATTTGATTTTTTTGAGAAATGACTACTTCATGTCTCTTTCTAATTGTAGGTGCAGTTCCCACCTGAGTACTTGTCAGGTATTCTTGGTGACAGCACTTGCAGGATAGAAAGCTCTGTGGAAATTTCCTCTAGCTTAATTCCAATTTGCCTAGTCTCATGCACATGAAACTAAAATAAGGTACCTAAGCACACACAGCTTGGGCATATTGGTTTGTATACAAATTCAAATGACACAGGATTTTTCCATGTAACAGGTAACAACTACCAGAGAAAAATATTCTACTGTAAAGTACAGAGTGCTTAATGTTCTTTCTGCACGAATAGCAGCAGCAGACAGGATTGAGGTATCACCCCACAGCAAAAAGGGATGTACTTCCCCTGGGGTAAGCTTTGCTGCATCATAGCAAACTCACCTTTCTTTTAGATTGCTAATTCTTACTGAAGCCTGGGGTGCCATTACAAGAGTAATTTATAATCTTTTGGGAAGATGTATAAGGCAAGATGTCAATACACATTTAGGTGGATTTTATTCTCTGTCATCATGAGCTTTACTTGGTAGAAATGCCTGTTTCCTGGACACATAAGGAACATCCCATCCTGGGTGGTCACTAGTCCATTTTCAGCAAGATGTGGAAAAAGAGGAGGCAGCTCAGAAGTTGACCTGTTGCAAGGCTGAATGTGTGGCCTTATTGATTTTGCATATCTTGACTGGGCTATCTCTTTAGGAACTTATTTAAAAAGACTTTGCAATTTGGTTCATCTTGAACAATGCAGAGTTAGCATCTGGTAAGGTTACAGCTGTCTAGAACGTGCTGATATAAAAGACGCATGATTTTGTTTGTCTGAATGAAATCAGACCACTGTGTTTGTGTAACTCCCATTTTAGAGCTAAAAAGGGTTCAAGGACAAAGAGGACCGAGCACAGTGGTGGAGAATTCTTAACAGGAGAGGTATGGGAACCACCAAGCATTGGGAGAAAGTTTAAGTTTCAGTGTTTAAGTTAACAGAAAAGGTGAGTCACGGGAAGGAGTAAGTTTGAAGGACATGCAGCATACATATTTGTTTTCATAGCAGGATGAGAATGCCACCTAATTCTATTGTGTTATTTGCCTCTGTTTTAAGTAGAAGCAGCTATCCACAACATGGATTTGTTTGTGTATGTTCACCTTGCCTGTGAGTTCCTGGGCAGGATTAACTGGAAATAATCAGGCCAGCTATTGTTCTGACTTCCCATACAATTTAGTTAGGTTTTCTTTTTCTCTTGCGTGTCAGAAGCCTTTTATGCAGGGAGAACTTTGATGTGAAAAAAAATCTCCGATTGCTAAAACATACTTCAGAATTTCCTAGTATGTTCATGTCAGCAGGGCAATTTTATTGCTTTTACTAACAAAAGTTCTGTAGTCTGCGTGTTTACCGGAGAGGATGATAGAGCTTCCTACGCACTTGTGTGCTTTGAATATTAAATATGAGCTCTGATGCTTATGCATTTGTGGTGCAGTTTTGACTGATTCAGGCTGTTGAACACCCTCTCTGAAGCTTCATTTGCCTCTTTCTTTTCCTGAGATGGGGGTGGTCTTTGGGTATTCCATAATAAGTACATTTTTGTATTTTAAACTGCCTCTGAAATATAAACACTATACTCTCTCCACTGGGTTTTTATTTTGGAGTTGCATGATGAAACTTACTTTTATCTGTGGTGCACGAACACAGGCAGTTATCAAGCACAGAGAAGGCTTACCTGGGAAATCTTTTAGTGTTAGATGTTAATAAATGGGTTTCAATTCCATCACCATTCATATCTCTTAGCCCAACAGACCAGAAATTTGGAGAAAAGCCTCTGCTTTAACTACAAGTTCAGACTTGTGAGGTGTGGATCTAGACTTGGACTCGGTGGCTACAGTTGTACAGACCGTACTCATTTACTAGCTCATCACACTGAAATAGGAAAGGTCTCCTTCCCCTCCTACTTCCCTTCCTCGTAGCTTTCTGGTTTAGGCTCCCGTTGCCTACCTTGTTCTAGCTCTGGGTCTCATGTGAGACAACTTACCTTACTAATATGGCAGATAAACAGGGTCATTTGTCTTAATG
This sequence comes from Buteo buteo, assembly GCF_964188355.1. NCBI lineage: Eukaryota > Metazoa > Chordata > Aves > Accipitriformes > Accipitridae > Buteo > Buteo buteo. The sequence goes on along the minus strand of NC_134185.1, from coordinate 28,247,576 downwards.
AGTTAGATCAGGTCATGGCAGGGTCCAGCGGATGCCACAGCCTGTGCAGGAGACAGTGGGTCTTCATGGCTGGGAGCAGAGGAGAGGAGGAAGACAGCCCAGAAAAGGAACAAGGTTGCAGCCTCCTTAGATAGGCTCATTGCTACCTGTGAAGCCATGGTCTGTGGGGAGCACGTTCACTCCTGACTAATCTGGATGGAAGTTGAGGTCCTTCTCAGATCCTCAGCCCAGGCTGACGCATGCTCCTCACATGCTTCGGTCTGGACAGAACAAAAATCTTGGCAACACTGGCTGAATCCTTCCTGCTGGACTCACTGGTTCTAGAAGAGGGGAGAGATGAAGTGCCAGGTGGGACAGATGTCTCACCTACAGCATAAAGTGCCAAGAATGTAAAAGATTTAAATTTTAGCATGAAAGGCAGCTCAGGTTACCCTGCATCATGTCTTTACTGGTTCAGATTGCACTCTAGGTTGAGTACTTACTCGACATCTCAAAAGTGCAGGCGCTGGGATCAATGTAGACATCTGGGAAGTTTGTGGGCTACTCAGAAGTGCTCCAGGTATCCAGCATTATCAGGTACTGCACACAGTTTCTCTGTGAGGACAGACTGTATGGAAAATGGGACAAGCATGCATCCCTCAGACATGTCAGCCAGTGCAGTGATACTTGCAAAACTGAGTTTGCAATAATTCTTTGCTCAACTGAAGAACATTTACTACACTTTTTGTGGGAACAGATAACTGGGGAGGAAGTTCTGCATCATAAGGGGCATTTCTGAGAAGATTCTTGGGTATGCTGTAGTTGATTTTCAGGGTGGTGCTTAGAGGCCCAAGTTAGCCGAATGCTATTCTTCTGAAGTTTATAGAAAGCATATTCAGTGACTGGGCCAACATGATATATTGATTGTGTTCATGTGTTTCTGTTTATGGTGACTGAAGCTGGGATTGCAGTCATATAGTTCCAAAGATCATTAATCTTTTAGCATCTTTTTTGTTCTTTCCCTCTCATTCAAGTTATAGATCCTAGCTGTAGATATAGCTGGAAGATGGCTGTCAGAATGGAATACGATAGGGAGTTGCTGGAAAGGAGCCATTGCTGTGCCTTGTTACAGATTCAGAACAAAAGCTTTCAAAGAGCATTCATCTGGCATTCCTACAACAGCAGAGTGTGGCACTCCTGAAAAGTGTTTGGAGGAAAGCATCTGGCCCACCTACTTCACTTTTTAAGCACATACTGACTACAGAGTTAAAGCTGGTGTAAGCAAAAGAAACCAATGGCGGTTAATTTTTAGTTTTGCTGGGCTGAAACAAAATCAAAAGGTCCTTTCGCTTAGTCAGAGCAATTAAAACACAGTAAGTCAAACAAAGCACAATGAGGAGTAAAGAGAGTTGTTAACTTGTCAGTGATTTGATTCATTTGTTGTAGGAAATGGAAATAAAACTGAGAATCCACTTTAAAAGTCAGACATTTAATTGCTCTAAAAAAAATAATGTTAAAGCAGTCATCAAATGCATGCATCCTCTGAAGGACTCTAATTCTAATTATTGTGTGTGTAACTCCAGTTCTGAGTGTGTGAGATTAATTCAAGTGAAAGCAGTGCCTCTGAGTGGAGTGTTTTGATCCAGGTGTAGAAGGGGATCCAGAGGTATCACCTGTAGCTGTTTCCTTGCTGATGCTTCTCACAGAGATGAGATTGCTCTCTCAGACTGCTGTATGACTGCAGCTTCAGATAGATAATGATTTAATTACTCAGGTTTTGGATCGTTGATCAAAGTCATTGATCTAGAATGTGCTTTCAGTAACTGTATATCTACCAGGTTGGTAGATATATGCTCACGGGCTGAACTCTGATCTGTTCAGCTGAGATAACAGCATAATATCAGTTTATAATTAATACAATCACTTGTGCTTACTATTTGACTATAGAGAAAAAAATCAACACTGTTCCTGATAATGTTGGTATTCATTCTTCTCTCTGAAATCCCTTGAGTAATTTTGTAAAGCTTATGTTCTCAGAAAGCAAACTGCAAGGAAAAATTTAAGATGATTCCTAAATTATGTTCTTTAGTTCATAATATAGTTTAAAAGTTTTATGGAACAACGAGATAGTGTTGAAGAACTTTAGTTATTTTTTTTTACTTAACAGTTTGGTTATTTCTGTCATTTGGTTCTTTCATTGCATGTGCAGCAGAACCCAGTTACAATCTTCTCCTTCCAAAGCAACGTGTTTGTGACTTTGGAAAACTCCTGTGAGTTGTGATTTCAGGATGCTTGAGTATATGAATGGATACAGCTGGCCATGCAGCCGAAGGACTGTTTTATTCACATTGCATTTAATTATACATCTATAATCTACCCAAATTCTCAACGGCACCTCTGCTCATGGTGGCTGTGCAGGTGCTATTATTGACAGGAGACTGGAATATGCTTGCATCACAGCTACTGTGCATAAAAACCGCTTTGTGTTTTTCACTGACTTCATAAGCAGTGGCCCAGAGAAAGGTGGTTTTATTGACAGCTTCCCTCTTGGCATTTGGAATATTTTTACAGACAAAGTAGAAAATGGTATCTCCAAGCTTTTGGCAGTTTATCCAAGTATTTCATTCAAGGTCAGTCGGGCAGATGTTGTGCGCTTCATACCAACTTGCTCAAGCTGAAATCACAGGGAGGCCCACCTGTTCTCCAGGTCCCTCAAGTGTATCTTCCTTCTGCTGAGTTTTAAACCATCAGGGCAGCTGATTTCTCTGTCTTCCGTAAAGAAGTTGAGTGAAGATACTTCTGGCATGTCTGATATGGTATATGCTATTTTGAATGTCTGCATTGTGATGGAACAGTCAGCTTGGAGTGAGTGGTTCTGAAATGTGTTTAAGAATAAATAAATGTTCCCATGTTCAAATTAATGGCCTGAAGCCTTTTTCTTACTCTGAAACTGCTTTGATCCCCCCCAAAAGGAATAGCCAATAAATAGGTTTGGTGTATGGCACCAAAGTATAGTATGGCAGTATGGCAGTAAAATGTAGCAGAGTATACGCTAACAAGCACAGTATCTACAAACTGATGTTTTTTTATTATTGTTTACAGTAAAAAAACTTCTTAAAGAGACAGGCAATGGTTTTGTTTCGTTTTGCTTTTACTATAAGAATGGATAAGGGACAGAGGGCACAGCTTGGTGTTCAGGGAGTGGTAGCTCTCTGGCTACCTCCTATGTGAGCAAGAGGCAGAGCCAGCTCTGGATGGAGGCAAAGCAGTCAATCACCTACAACAGCAGGGTCTTGACAAGACGGCTGTGGATCCCTAACTGAGCTTATCTGTGTGAGAGACAGGGAGAATCAAACTTGCTCATGTCAGCCAATGGTGTCAGAATGTGTGAGAAGGCAGCTGCTTGGGGGGAACATTTATTATTCTCCGACCGGTAACAGCAGGATCACAAGCCCAGTTTCTTAGAGTTCCCTGACAAATCTGTTTCACCTCTCACTTCCCAAGGCTCAAGGTGCTATTCCAAGCAACTCAGCTTCAGATGATGGGGTTCAATTTTTGCTAAGAAACCCTGAAAAGCTAATTCTGGCCTGGGATGACCCAGTGTGTCAAGCTGGGTGTGACACAAGCACGAGCATACAAGCAGACGGGAGTAGAAAAAAAGAAAAGGTTCTGTTCATAAATCATTCTCATTCATCTGCCTTATAAATCCAAGCAAAAGAAGTTCACTCAGTATGGGCAACAGGAACCTCTAACCTTTGTGGTTAAAGCACCTTCCACAATGCATATTGTATAACTGATACAGCTATATTCCATTCTTAGAATCATCACAACGTATTTGTTTCAAAAGTCTGTGCTTGTAAAAACATGGAAATTGCCTTGTCTAAAAGCTGACTGTAAAGTGACTAGAATGCATATTTTTGTCTCTTAATATATGTCCATTAAAATATTTTTTTCCAGAAGAATTCTGCAGAAAAATAACTTTATTAAATGGGAATTGAGATGGTTTGGATTTAAAAAGTTGTTTTTTAAAAAAGGACAGTTGTTTATAGTTAAACTTCTAAAAGAGTTTTCTAAGCCCTGAAAAAGTTGACTGTAAACCCCAGTCTTTCCCTTATTTTAAAATAGAGGTTGTGCACTTGTGTTTTTTTGAACTGCAGCACGTTTCATACCTAGTTCAGGTGCACCTCCAAGGCATCTCTCTTTTTACTAAGGGAGGAAATGAGTCATCAAGTGCTATTCAGCCAACACTCTGGGCACTCTGAGGATGCAATGGCATTCCCAGCCTCCCAACCTAATCTCACAGTGGTACCCTATGGAACCATTACCCAGTCCCATTTGTGAACTATTCCAAGAGTTTGTCCTTCTCACCGCTTCAGAGGGTGTGGTATATGTCTTGTGGATGTCAGACAGATGAAGATTTTGTTATCTGTCTCACAGAGCAAGAATATTTGTTGTCCTTCTTTAAAATATTTTAGATATAATGACAGGAACTGAACTGCACCACTTACTGGGCTTGGAGCAAAGGGTTTTTTGTACATGGATTGTTCTGAACCTCACTTTCCATATGAAATAAGCTTGGTTGAAGCTTCATGCACACTTTTTGTTGAGACAAAACAAGATATTAGCAGAAATGCTGAACTGAGCAACTCAAGACTGCTTTTCTTTAGGCGGCGAGAGGAGACAAGTCTGCAGAAGACATAATGTTTGCTTCAGCTGACAGTCAAGTGCAGATTTCTTGATTTTGTGCAAAGGATATTGGTATGCTCTGCAAAAACTTTTAGCTTCACTTGACATGGTATTGATACTTACACAGATTTCTTCTTATTATACAATTATGGAAATGAGCCCAGAAGATGCTTAATCAGTGACTAAATAACAGGGCTGAAATAGTGGTAATAAGAGCACAATATCCTTGCTAAGTGAGCACTGTTGGAGAGAAGCTGAATTATGAACAGGTGCTCTAGAGTACCACATCATTGCACATTTTCATACTAGGAGAAAAAAATCCTTTCATGTCCAAAATCATAGATGCAACAGGAGCACCTGTTCTTAAACTGCAATCCTAACATTACATGGCTTCATTTTTTGGAAACCTTCGGATTAGCGTGTTACTTATTTCTTGGGACAATAAGGACTTCATTTATTTGCAGTAGAGATAGCAGTTTTAGTAATATTTTCACAGAGCGTCTTTTGCATATTACTCACCCTTATAGCCTTCCTTGTCTGCAGGTTTTCAGTCTGTATTTATGAATTAATTTTGGTCTGCATCTGCTTATGTATTTGAATAAGGGGTTTTCTACATGTATGTGATTTTAGGGCTCTTCCTTTACTCCCTTCTCCAATGTATGTACAATGTGTTATTACATGAGATGTTATGGGAGAGACTAATTTTTGAGGACAGAAGTCATGTTTGTTGCTTATCATGTTCCAGTTTCTACGTGTATCCATGGCAGTAGATATGAACTCATTCCTCTGACAGGAAGACAGTATAACGTAAAATTGATGTTTCAATGTGAAAATTCAGTATTTTTTGCTTTAGCAAGAACAGAGTTCCTCTGAAGTAGGATGCTATATTAGGTGCTGAGTCTCAAACACAGCATAAATGGCATCGGTCCTTGATGTAGACCAATCTGAGAAGAACTGGAGGCAGTTTTCATCCTAGCTATGAGTTCCTAGTACAACAGTGAACCACTAGACCTAGCTTAAAGGCAGGCAAAAGTGCTTCTTGCAATGTACAGTCGTATCTTGGAACTCAGAATGTTGTGGAGGCCAAAAATACAAATGGATTCAGAAACCAACTGGATGAATTAATGTAAAAAAATTCCCCTAGAGGTATTAGGGGCAAAGATGTGCGTACAACTTCTGGCTTATGATGTCCTAAGGTACCTGTTTTCACAAGCTGCAAGATAAGTATCTCTGAATACTTCTTCCTTGTAGCCCTTTCCTAGATTTCATCACTGATCAGTTAGAGGTGGGACACGGAGCTACACTGAGCTAGGCTGTGTCTAGGTAGACCAATATAGCCACCTTTATTTGAGATTCAACTGACTGCGCGTGTTCCGAACATCCCCTTAAATAACAGTCTACATGATGGACCTTGATTGTCCAGAGAATGGCAATGATAGTAGTTAACTAGAGAAAATGAAATTCCGCTCAATTCCTGGTCCGTCAGTCAAAAGCTGCAAAGTATGGAAAAAACCCCCGGTGTGACATGGTACCAAAGGAGAAGAAGCAGTCGTCTTTGCACTGCTCACCTGGAAGGTGTTTGCTGGCACCGTCACCTGCAGGGTGTCCTGGGCCAGCCCCTGCCTCCGAGATGCTCAACTCTCACCATCACCCTGAGGAAGAAGGATGGAGTGGCCCGCCGGTGGGCTCACCACCGGCCAGGGCAGTGGAGAGCTGGAGACCAGCCCTGATGCAGCATCACTGGGGCAAAAGTGGATGGCCTGGGGGCTAAAATGGGGTTCTGGGCTGTGGGCAGGGTGGGGGAGCCCTGGGGGGCTGAGCAGGGACAGGCAGACCTGGGGGTGTCCTCAGGACCTGGACAGACCCTTCACACCTTTTCCACAGAGTGGGTTAGCTCTGGACTCCGCATGAAACTAGGACGTGGAAGCAGTGAGTTTAGGCTATATTAATGGGTACTGGCTGACTAACAGAAAAAAACCTCATACTAATAAAAGACAGTATTGCTGAAAGAAAAAGCGAGAGAAAAATGCCTGTTTTCTTGCAATCCTTTTCCAGCAGGCAGAAGGAAAAGACAGAATGGAAAAAAATGAATTATAAACAGCACAGGAAGGATCATCTCAAGGAGCTGTTGAGACAGAGGAATTTGAGTTATAAAGAACTAGAAAAGCCACAGCCCGCTTGCCTGAAGTGCTGGCAAAGCCATGTTGTTCCAGGGTCAGAGGTGGCCTCAGGCAGGAGGACACGTTTGCTAGTATGACCCACCGAGCTGGCTGGACACCTGAAGCTGGAATGGGACACCAAGACGTCCAGGCGCTGGGGAGATCCCTTCGTCCTGGACTGGGGTGCTGGCGACTGACCACGCTTGGGGTGACTGCAGGAGCAGCTCGGTCAGACCGAGCTTTTTGACCCAGGGAAGACCTGGAAGATGGATGACTTCTTCTTGAGAGAAAATCGAGTGGCCAAGAAAAGGAGCCGACTGTACAAGATGAATTAGAATAGCTGTATATCCCATGCATAATTCCTCAGGCAGTATGTATCGTATATTTTTACCGCAGGATAAAGACAGGGGTGATGCTGAGATATTTCTAGGTGCTTTCAAGAGGAGGAGTGAATTAAAGTAGTAGACTGATGGGAAAATGTACTAATATAGTATTTCCTTATTCACAGAAAAGGCCCATAAATATTGCATGGCTGATAGTGTTACGGAATGTAGTAATGGACTGCTTAAACTTCCCTTACTTAAAAAGCTGCAAATGGCTTGAGATGTCACCCACAACATTTATGAGGAAATTTTAAGGAACTTAGGAAATAGGTTGACCTTGAAGTATTTCAAATTAGGAAATTACTTAAGGAAATCACTTCTAATAAGGGTTTAACATCTCCTAAAGAGGTCTACGTGCTATCAGGGCTTCAGATATTTAAGCTTTATGCCCGTATTAATTAAATTCTGTAACAGACCACAAACTAACATACAAGTAGCTCATAAGATGTCCAGTAAATACTTAAAGCTTATTTCCAGGTTTTTTGCCTAAGGTAAATAAAGTATGTTATCTATCTATTCAGAGGTTGCAACGAGCAAAACCCAGTAATTCTGGTGTCACTGTGAGGTCCACGACACACAATTGTCATCAGCAGGCTTACCCACACTAAAATGGAAGTGCACATTTCTGACTGTGGTTTTGTTGTAGGATAGATAGTTCACAGGCTTTAGTTACCCAGAAAATGGAAATCACACACTCTTTCAATAGTGAAGATGTGTTCTTCGAAAATAAGCATGGGAGTAGTCATAACTAACTCTAGATGCCTAAACAGCAGAGACTCCCTTCAGTTGTGTAAGTGTAGGCTTCTGTGCAATTTGTGATGCCACCCAGTCTGGCTGCTGGCTACCAAACCAGAACGGAGTGGGCTTCTTGCATGTCTTCTGTCATATCTGCCAAAGCCATAGGATGTGTTAGATACCCTGCAGCAACTCAAATCTCGCTAGATGCTGATATTTTGGCAACTGAGTTCAGCTCCGGAGAACTAGTCTAAGCAACTCATCTGTGGTCTCTCTATAGGCAAGGGAATTCTGTCCTTACTTCAGGAAACAATAATAAAAATGATACAAAAGTAAGCCTCTTTAATCTTGCTTCAAAGCCTTTCTGTGTTGTGGAAGCCACTCTTCAATGGGGAGGTCTTCCTCCCCTGAGGTAGGGTCTGGGGTGGATGTAACATTCCCTCTCTGGAGACGTGGATCTTTCTCTTTTGATATGGTAGAAGACATAGGTAGAAGAGACAACTAGTTTAGCTAGCACATGCCCGTGTGAGATAAATCTAACCTTAGACATAGTCTCAAGGTGGAACAAAAGAGGACGGGCAGTGTGACCAGGCGTGGAGAGGGAGAGGAGTTACTCTGCGGGTAGAATGAGTAGGTCTGGTGGACGCAAGGCAGACCTGGAGGAGCGGTGTCCCGTCTGCAGCAAACCCAACCATTGAATTTAGAATCAGCACTGCGTTCACTGCGAATATGAAACTCCTAGCGGGACTGCAGCTCATGTAGCCTCATTTGAGCCAGCTGCCAACTAGCTAGCAGTGGGTACTGCGAGCAGCATAAGTGGCAATTAAGCTGGATCCTGGCGTAAATCAGCTGCCCAAAATGACCCTAGTTCCATGGAGGAGAGTCTGTACTGAGCCTGCTCTGCTGCAGTTACGCTGCCAGCGATATTACAGCTTGCTAGTTTAAAATTAGCCTCTGTATAGATATGTGAGCAGGGTATATTTTTAAGTGTAGCACTGGAAATTTCCCCACAAACTGATCATTACCTGTGTTAATTACACTTAGAAGTAAAATTTTCACTACTGTCCCAGCTAGTGAGTAGAAGGTATAAATGATGGAGTTTGCTCCCTAGGTTCTACTACACAAGAATAATGTGATTGCATCCTAGTAGAAACGGTGGATGCTCTGGGGGTTATTTTAAATCAGATTTTGTATGTGGAGGTTCCCGAATGGAAAGCTGTTGTATGCTGTCTGAAGCAGAACAATGATCCCTCCTAAGTTTGTGTTCAGTCATTTTGCTATGTGCAATTATGTGTTGGTGAGCTACCACAATTTTAGTAGAAATGCCTTGATGCTTTTATAGAATTTCCCAGATTATCAAAAGTCAATGGTAAGTGAACAATCTGGGCATTTGCAATTGTTCATTGTTAAACTGGCTTCTGTCCTAGACACAGAAACTAAAATCGGTGGTATTTACTCAGGCTTAACACTCCATATTACACTTGCAGGAAATGATAAGCTAGAGGGGAAGTATTCAAGATGGGGGGTAATCTTAAAGCAAAAATACAGGAGTGGGTTTTTTTTTGGAAAGCCTAGTTCAAAGAGTATGCAGACATATAATTTGGGGATGCAATGCGATTACCAGAAATAATTTAAAATGGGTTACTTCACTTGAGTATGACTCTTTGAAGAATAAATAGTAATTGTTTTAAATGCATAATTACTTTAACATTGGCTCTTTTCAGCAAGTTGCAGACTCCTAGATTAAGCTCTAAGTCCTGTGCATCTGTCCACTCAAATTCTGTTTATTCTTCAGGCTGTCATAGTTCCATTATTAAACCCCTTGAAGCCCTTTGATGTGTTTCTGCACATAAAAAGACTGGTGCAGACTTTCATGCAGCCTGATCTTTGCTACGCTAACTTTTTTTTCAGCATAACTGAAGTCTGAGAACAAGTTAGAGTCATCATTAAGAAATCCCGCTAACAAGAAATACTGTATTTTAAAAATGTATTTATAATAAAAGCATAATTTTTTTTTTTTTTTTGCAAAGCATTGCCTGTGAGGCTGCAGATGTTTTTCTGATTTTCAGAAAGAAATCCTGTATTGGAACTTGGCTGTGTTTCTTCGGAAGGCGCAGACTGCTCTCTGCGCTGAGCCGCAGAACGGCGTGCTTTGATCTTCCAGCTAAGAACCCTGCCCTGACTCCTGTTGGGAAGCAGCAGCGCTTGGGATTTATGCAGCAGGTCCTTTTTGGACAGTGCCGTGAGTACCATCTTGTGGACTCTGAGGTCCTGACCACCTGTAGCATTCAGCTGGACTCTGTCGATCTACACCACCGCCACCACCTTGATAGCTTATTTTTTGCTTGATTTGCACAGGGCGACAGCCTTACCTGTGGCACGATCATCTTTCTGCTGTCCTGAACCGCAAGAGTTCTCTGGGCTATCATGTAGAGAGTGCACACAGACATCCCACCTCTGTGCAAATACTTAACAAAGTAAATGTATCCGGAGGCTTCCTTAAGTTTGCTGTATGCCCTCTCCACTTTTCAGAAGGTCATCTTACAGATGGCTCTGTAAGATTTTGGCTGGTGAGCTGCTGAGATCCTGACTCCAGTGCAGTCACACTGCCAAGAAGCTGGCAGAGAAGGGCACTAAAATCTCAAAGCCGAGGGAAAAGGCTTGCTTTCTCATGGATAGTTCCAAGTTTCTGCCAGATCCCTAAAATTTGTACAAATACCAGGGAGTTTCTCAGAGGTGAGGGTGAAAAGAAAAAACAACCTTTTCCCATGGTTGATTTGAGGAAAAAATTATTTTAAATTTTTCTTCTCCTTTATCTTGCTCATGTAAGTTACAGCTGTTAAGAAATCCATGCTGTCTTTGTAATGAGCAATAAAACACACCGAGCACCATGTGTTAGCCCAAATCTGATCTGAACAGCTAATTTCTAGTTTTCTGTAATTCCCTGTCTCATTTCTATTGTCTTTCACTGCAAGAGAAAGACCTCTCAATGCCAAGTAGCAACACGCAGAACCTACACATGCTTATTCTAAAGCATTTTATAAGCCTTTATTTATAAGAAAAGAGCATTGTACAAAATAGTAAAAACTAGTATGTGCATTAAGCTCTCGAGGAAGCAGGGTCATCATTTATTTTGATCTCTTTCCTACAATTCAAAGGTATATGTTTTATCAGAAAAACCTCAGGGTGTTATTGATATGGCATCGACACGTTCATTGTTTCTTGCTTTTTCTTCTGATTTGCAGTTTTCCAGAGTGCATTTTACTTCCATGGGGGTTCTGCTAATCCTCAGTTTGGTCCGAAGGTGGCAGCATCTTACTTCAATAGAAGGTTTCAGTCCTGTTTGCCTGTGTTGTGGCTTAATCCTGACGTTGTCTAGGTTTTCTGCATTAGACACACTTTGAGCTAAGCAAATGAAGACGTATGCTGGGCTTGCTTTCTGGAGCAGAGAGCTTTCAATGTGAGATACAGCATCCCCAGAAAGTCTACTAATTGTTGTCTACAGTTAACTTGCAATGTGCCGTAATAGAAGCAGAGTAACTGAGCACTTTTGCTATTTGCATTTTCATGCCGTGGTAATACTGTTAGAGAAGTCCTCTTGCCCCTGGTCCCGTGTTATGGCATCCCTGCTGTGACAAACCCTCTGGGGGGACACTCGTTTTCTGTACATTTGGGGTCCCCTTTCAGCTGTGCTGTACCCTCTAGCGCTCTTTGGATTTTTGGCTGCTCAGCATTGTCGAGGCTGGAGGGGTCTGTATATGCCCTCATTATCCTGGATAGAGTTATTACCTCGGCCAGCTCTACTTGGGTGAAGAGTCGTCAATTTTACAAACTTCTGTTTGAAGATGGGTTTGTGATCAAAGTGCCTGGGGACTGAGAGGCCACTGGGTCTCCCTCCTGTCATAGACTTCCCTTGTGAATTCAGGCCACCTCTTTCAGGGCTGCGTGCCCCAACTTCCCGGTTTGGAGGAGAGAAAACAACAGGGTCACCCACAAACCTTTTTTCTGTCCTACCAGCTTTGGCTGTAGACTTTGTGGACAGGAAGCGTCTCGCCATCATTTGGCCGGGGACTAACACGGGGGCGGGGGGGGGGACTTCCCCGTCCGCACCGAGAAGGGCTGTCATCATCACCGTAACATAAATAATGATTCAACATCCACGTCGTGCTGGGACAGCCCTGACTGCAGCTCTTCGCTGCGTGGGAGGGAGGGGGGAGCTGTGCGGTGCAGGCTGTGCTGCTGCGGGCAGGCTGGGGAGCTCATGGTTTCTTAGCCTCTCTGGTAAATCTGTGTCTGTAACAGCACCACGGTATATGAAAGAGTTTCTCTAGCTGTAATACATCTCTCTGCGTTTGCTTTTTTGATCTTTAATTTTTTTTTTTCCTCTCCCCTGAAATGGCAGTGCTGAAGACCTTCATAATGGCTGAATAGATCTAAACAATAACTGCACTGACCATGCCAGCTCGACAAGACTGAATCACACGCAGCTTATGCTTGAAGCTCTGAGTTCAGAAGGAAAGAAAGTGGAAAATGTTTTGTGCCTCTGACCTCTCAAGTGTCGTCCTCTTAGCAGCTCAGATCACTGTTCAAAATTATTCTATTACTCATCCGGTTCCCTGACATCAGTTTCATCCTTTCCTGTCCAGGCAGTAATCCAAGTAACCAAAATAATTTTTTTTTTTTTTTTTTGAAGCAGAACACCTTGCCTGTAAGCTTGCAGGGATGACAGACCACAGTAAATATTCCTGGTTGCATGAAGCTCCATCATTACAACTTGAAAATCCAACTTAGAGACGGGACGAGGTAAAGATGTGTGTTTATAAGAAGCAGTTCTTTGCTGAGCTAGGAGTATGTGGCATACCACGTGTATCCCTATCAGTGACATCGCCACTGATGTCAATAATGACATCATCAGTGGCGATGTCACTGATCGGAATATGCCACTGATTTCCACTCACCAGTCAAAATAAAGATTGCACCCTAAGAAGCAATGAAGACGAGTATGAGTGGATCAATAGTTTGTCTTGATCAGCTAAATTATTTGGATGATAAAGAGTTGTCAACACACTAGCATTATGATTCGAGCTACAGACAGTCAGAACATCAACCGATACTGATAATTACAGAGCTACGACAATAACACCAGCTGGGGACCTGCGCTGTTAAAGGGGCCTGGTGCTGGTCTCATTTGCTGGAATAAGTGTAAATTCATTAATTTACTGGAGTTACTTGGAGTATCAGTGAGCTCAGAATTCAGCTGACTAACCATTACTGATTTCTGAAGCATCATTTTACAGCATTAGCTGTTTTTTCTAAAAATGTAGGACTGCGGCTAAGCCATCCACCACTGCTTTGCATTACCTTTTGGTAACAGCATCCCCAGATTCCCTGGTGAAGCTAATAGTAGGGATCACATTTTTCCAGAAGTGTGTGGAAGTCCCAGGGATGCTTCGGGTCATAGAACTCATCCCCTGCAATCACGGGTGACCATGCAATGGGCCTTTTGCTTATGCAGAGCAGTCCTGAAGACACACGGCCTTTCCTCCTGTAGATCTCCAAACGCTGTATGAAGGCAGTTAAGCATTATAACTACACATACAAGACCTATTTAAATGGCAATAAGGCACAGTAGACTGAGAATATGAAGTCTACTGACATACAGTACCGGTAGCTGAATGCAAGACTGCTTGTGATACACCTGATAGATATGCCACTAAGTTTCTCACTACAATTTGGCAGTTCATTGCTGTAGAAGCACACAGCAAATTAGATTCAGCCAGAATCCTGGGTGTGGAAATTGCAGTCAATATTATCTATCACGATTGTGGCATATCCTCTAATGGGGACCCAGCAGGCACTGGGTGTTTAAATTAACCACAATGCATTAGTCTTGCAGACAATTAACCTTTTTACATTTTTTAAAAAATTCAGACACATGTTAGTGCATGCAACATAGGTCTTTGATATACTGCAAGAAATTCCTGGAGATTGCCCTGGCAACATACAGAGAGCAAATGCCAGTCCCTTGTGCTTGCTGTTTAATGTGAACAGTTCAAGAGGGGAAGGCCATTTAGACTTCATTGAAAGGATGAAAATTGATTCTGTTTGTTCCGTGTGCTTTTATAATATGTGGTGTAGGCTTGCCCCCTAATAAAGGGGTTAGCTTTTCAAATGGGTAACTTCTTACAAAGCAATCATGGCACATGTGAAAATGATGACAGACAAACCACAGGCAATTAGGGGACTGATCTGGCTCACTTAATCATGAAAAAGATTTGATGATTCTGTGAACCTCCGAGACACGTGGCGCATTTTGAGGTTTTTATTCCTGACCCTTACCATTGACTGTCTTCCTGCCAGCTACAGCTATCCACTGTTCTCAGCGTATGAATGCAGCTTCTCTTGCTCACAAACAGACCCGTGGGGTAACTCTGTGGTCCAGTGCTCCCAGTCAGCAGCAGTCAGCAGAAATGGCTAATGTGGTTGGATTGCTCAGCACTACATCTGAACAGACCTTGTTTATTGTGTTAAATATGGCTGCAACAGTGCTCATGTTACATGGCATCACGAGTAGCTCAATTTGTGTGACTTACTTAAACTTGTTCTTATTTTTCAAATTCAGCTCAGGACCATAAAGGGGGTCATTAGTGGGAGAGTGGCCAGTGGGACAGACAGGCTTAGTGGAGACAGACAATAATTTAACTAACGTTGAACTTAAAAACAGATCTATAGCTATCTAAATCTGTATCTAAGTTTATGTGTATATATATTGAAGATAGTTCCACAAGGGGGGACAAAAGTTGTTTTGGGTACCTCTTATTTTGATAGATTCTACTTTGCTTGGTCATACTGATTGCATGGCTAAAGGATCCATAGTGTGTAGTTGTCCAGCTGACATTGAAGCAAGAACATTTTTACAGGGAATTTTACTCAATCTTGTTTCCTACAAAAAAAAAAAAAATGGTGAGGCAGGCAAATACAATTCGAAAAAACCCCAGCAGATTGTACTGCTTTGCTCTATTAAGTCCCTCGGCTTCTGCCAGAATGTCCATGAGAAGCAGCAAAACTTTTATATGAAGTATAGTAGTGAGATGAGGGTGCTGGAATGGAAATTTCATGCTTTTATTTCCACATGTCACCAATTCAGTGCCTGACCTTTGATAAATCCCATAACTGCTGTACAACTCAATTTTCCTTCCAGTGGCCTTGCCTTTCACCTTCATTAATTCCTGAAAGGCTGTTAACGCTTCAGAATCTGTGTCTGAAAGGTTTTAAGAAATGTGGAGCATTGTAGTATGCAATAATAATGACGATAAATATCTAGTTCATGCTTGTGTATCTGTTTTTGATTTCTTGCTTTCTTTCTGAACCTAAACCAAATCATTTTCATATTTTTCCCTCTTCCTTTCTCCTCAAAATTTGTCTTGCTCCCTCTCATCCAAAATACCACTAGCTCTATTGCTCTTCGAAGTAAAGCATGCATTCTACTTTTATTCCACGATTTCTCATACAGTCCTATATGGAATTTACCCGGTAGATAGATGCATTTGCTAATCAGTGTGCAGTATTATGGTATGCCACAACAGAGTTAGCATCCATCTGGGGGCAATCAATGTGTTTCTATAAATTTCTTTGCCAGTGTGTTTCTATACATTTCTTTGCTTACATCCAAGTAATCTTTTATGTATATCATAGCTTTGCAATTATTTGAAGCAGAATATGGTAGTGGAAGCACCCTTGGAATTCAACTAGAGCACAAAAAGTTATTTCTATATCGAGTCCTGTGCGTGAATAAAAATTCCCCATATTGGTGCTCTATTCATATAAAACTGGAATTGGAAAGAACTGCTCTATGTTCCCTATTGCAAAGTTGATGTTTCCTGATATTAGTTTTTCTGTGGCTGTAGTTCTGGCATCCAGGGTAGCAGAAACCCAGGGGAGAGTCTGATAAAATCCTAGTTTCTGTCCTCAGTGTGTTTTCAAAGAAGTTTTTCTCTTAGGCATTCAATTCCTAATTATTTGAAGTTTTTTTAACAACTTTTAAAAGTTTACTTGCGAATGGAAAAATCTATAAATTCCAGGGAACTGTTGTAAAGTGGTTTTGCTGGTAACTGAACAAAGGACTGGATTGTATTAAAGTATTCAGGTGAAATGAATGTTATTTGTTCCCTTTTTGATAACAGAAAAAGAAAGAGCTAATTTTTTTTTTTTAAAATCTACTTTGTATATTTATTTGTAAACAGTGCTACAGGCTGTATGTCTCTTCTGTGTAATACAAAGGTCTGTAATACGAACGATACACAGATACTACCCATGCATATGAAAACCATCAAGTATCTTGGAAGTCATTTACAGTGATCTAAGACATGGAGTGGGTTATCCAAAAGTATCAATAAAGTGCTCTCTGAAAGCGAATTGAACCATAATTACATTTCTCCAGATATTGTCTATAAAA
Source organism: Buteo buteo (assembly GCF_964188355.1). Taxonomy (NCBI): domain Eukaryota; kingdom Metazoa; phylum Chordata; class Aves; order Accipitriformes; family Accipitridae; genus Buteo; species Buteo buteo. The sequence goes on along the minus strand of NC_134185.1, from coordinate 28,231,179 downwards.
TCTTTGCCTGCACACACAAGCAAGAGCTTACCAACCCAAATGTGACAGTCATCTCCCCGACCATGTAAAGTGCATATTGTGCTTTTGGAGAATTTTGCATATATAAATCTGGTTGTGTGTCTAGAAGTGTGAGAAATGGTGCAAGTGGCTCTCAGATTCCACTTGCTTTTTTCAGATTGTAGGGAGCAGGCCATCACAGAAAAGATTAAGTATATATTCTCTCAAAGATCCTGATGAATGCATTATTTTTTCACATATGGCTATCAGAGTATGACAGAACTCCTGTTCTCTTATCACTACTGAACTGGAGTGTTCAAAATGCTGTTTTCTCTAGAATGCCATGGCAGGACTTAAGTGTAAATGGGACTTGTCTCTTTGCTCTCTTTTTCATAGCATGCATCTGACATCATAGGAAATTTTGCATTAATTGTTACTGTTGCATCACTATTACTTTTGTAAATGCAGAGTGTGAGCTGTTGGCTTGCCTAGTTGTGAGTGGAATTATGTCTGAATTCTGCACATAGTGAGGAAACAATAAATGAAGAGGCCACAAACACAAGCAGAAATACATTTTGTCATTTTCTGTAACTTTTTTTTTTAAACAAGAAGTAAGAGAATAAAAGATTGTGATAGTGTATGAAGAGAAAGCTGTGAGAAAAAAGAAAACAAAAAGTGAATGAAGTGTAAAATATGACTCTAATGAAAAATTGCTTTCTTTAGATGTACGTTTGCTTTGAAATCCATGCTGGGTCTCCTAGTACCTGCTGAGCTTAGCTTTAAGCCCTGAAGCTATGATTTAAAATAATATATATTTGCTCTTTCATCTCTGTGCTCTATTGTATCAATTTCCATGAAAACACCTGGAAGGATTCATAGAGCTCGTCATGAACTTTGACTCTAGAGATTTTCATCTTTAGTTCCTGCTGTGAACTGATACTACACATGCCACAATCTGTCTGTGGTTTCTTTCTAATCTTTGGTATAAAATGTAACATGTATCACAGGAACCAGTGCAAACACATTCACCTGGCTAGCAGCCTTCTACAAATTTGTTTCTTTTTGAGATTGCAATCTAAGCTCATTTTTACTTAGAAAACCGATATTCAATGCTGATCTCGAAAATCTTGGAATTTCTAAATCCAGAAAGTTTAGGCATGTTAATTCATCCAGAGTCCGAGTACCTAATTTCCAAAAGTATTTAAGGCTCTAAGGTATCTCTTTTTCTTTCTGCTTTTCCTTATTTTTCTAATGGTTATCATGGGGGCCTTTGCTCTCCATGCCAGTTGCAAGGACCTCAGCCCCCCCTCTTTATCGGATGCCCATATTTTTCCATTGCAAGGTCTTCATTGACTGAAACCCCACAAAACCTCAGAGACTCTTTTGTAAGCAAAGGAATATTGATTTCACTCTGAATTAGATTAGTCACTAATCTCCTACTGTTAATCAAAGGGCAAAGATAAAAGCATCCTTTAGAGAATATTATGGGTTACATTATGATGATTTTGTCAAGGATCCTTAGCAAAATGTGTCTGTTTATCATCCTCAGATGATGTGTAATGATATTAGCAGGTAAACGTTTGCAGTATAACCCCATAGTTTTAGAAAGGTGCTTAAATGTCACTTCTTTACCTGAAGTCTTGAGAAATAGAAAAATTATGCAGCATTTCAAATTCATTAACTGAGTCACTGTCCGAAATCAGAACAGAGACTTTTTAAGATTTAACTAATGATGAATTTTTCCATAATTGTTATTAATTTTTTCATATAACTTCCATTTTTTTCCAGTTCTTTAGAATTTTTTAAAACAGAACTAAGCAAAAAAAAAAAAAATCCATATTCAAACTGAGCTGTAGGGTGGCATCATCAGTGAGACTGATACTATCAGCCATATGAGTCAGTCAGCTACCAGTAAAGTAAATTCATGTTGCTAATTTTGCAGAGTGAGAGTCGTCTTTTGAACAAAAAGGTGCCCCAGCTTTGTGAAGTTTAGGCTCTTGACTGCAGTCCTCTGTAAGATGTTATGATGAAACATGTGCCGAAATGCGCAGGAAGAATCCGGAGGACTTTTGGACAATGTTGTGCTCATCAGTGTTTCTCTGTGCGTGAAGATAAGGCCCTTTGGCATTTCCTTTCTTACCCCGCATTAGGAGGGGTGTCACCAGCAGGTCGAGGGAGAGGTGATCCTTCCCCTCTGCTTGGCGCCGGTGAGACACACCTGGGGTGCTGGGTCCAGTCCTGGGCTCCCCAGTACAGGAGAGACATGGAGACACTGGAGAGAGTCCAGCAAAGGGCCACAAAGATGGTGAAGGGGCTGGAGCATCTGTTACACGAGGAGAGGCTGAGAGAGTTGGGACTGGTCAGCCTGGAGAAGAGAAGGCTCGGGGGGATCTTATCAATGCATATAAATAAATACCTGAAGGGAGGATGTAAAAAGGACGGAGCCAGGCTCCTTTCAGCGGTGCCCAGTGACAGGACCAGAGGCAATGGGCACAAACTGAAGCACGGGAGGTTCCCTCTGAGCGTCAGGAAACACATTTTCATTGTAAGGGTGACTGAGCACTGGCCCAGGCTGCCCAGGGAGGTTGTGGAGTCTCCATCCTTGGAAGCCACCTGGACATGGTCTTGGGCAACCAGCTGTAGGTGGCCCTGCTTGAGCACAGGGGTTGGACCAGATGACCTCTGAAGGTCCCTTCCGACCTCAGCCATTCTGTGATTCCATGGTCCTCCAAAATTCCGACTGGAAATGGCCGTGGGAGCTGAGAAGGAAGGGCTGTGGCAGAGTCAAGAAGGGATTTGGGCTCTACACTGCGAGGCAAGGGCAGGGGTGGCCTTCCCTCCTTCCCAGGTGGAAGCTGCTGCCTCTTGCTGCTGCAAATCCAGCAAGCTCCCACTGTCACCCATTTTCTGCCCCAGCAAGCCTCATCTAAGCCATGCTGCTCCCCAAAGCTCCTCAGCTCTCAAAAATATAAAAAGGCCCTGAGTAGAGTTTAACAGTGTCATCAGTTCCTTCATAACTGGCTTCCAAAAGACACTACGATTAGCCATCTTCCAGGAGACAGAGCTTCTCCTCCCCAACTACAGCTGTTTCCACGGCTGAGCAGCAGGGGGAAAGCAGGACAAGATCCCGAAGACCTTCTCCATTCCCAGATCTGCCAAACAGAAGGGTCGTGCCTTGGAGCCTCGGGATGGGCAGCCACTGCTGGCTCCATCCTTGACTCACGGGAGAAGGTGGCCGTGGTTGTATATGTGGGGTTTCTCTCCGAGGGTGACAAGCCAGGGCCCAGCTCTTAAATCTGGTGCTGTAGACGATCTGTGTCTGCTCACACCATTCTGTTGGAGGCACCAAAAGTGAGTACACGCACCAGCACTGCAGTGATTTGTGAAATACCAGTATAATCTGAGCTGGTTTTTTTGATGGCAGTTTTTCTGTAGACCCACCTAAACCCACATTATTTAGCAAGGTAAATATGGCAAATTTGAGTTGAATTTCTTTTATGGGACTTTAAATCAATGCGGTACATCAGTCCCTACAAAATGTTGTGTGCGTTGGTTACTTAGGACCTTTTTTAGAATTTTTGCTTTAATCCTGGCAAAACCTTAGCCTAGCTTTTACATAGCCTGCTACACCTTAATCAAAACAGAGCATAGCAACATCATGGCTATGGCCAGAATTTAAGGAGTGGGATTTGCTAAGCAGTTTAGTGATATGAGTCCCATTAAACCATTTGTCACCACTCCCACAGCCACAAATTCTCAGGTCTGCTTGTAGAGCTAGTGGGTCTCCAGTGAGTTCTGGGGTACTGCAAAGGGTATTGTGGTATTACTTTACACAATAATTAAATGCAAACTGAAGAAGAGAAACCTGCTTGTGTTCAGTAATAGCGAGTGTTCAGATCAATTGTGAGGGGTGGCAATCTCCTTTCTATCACATATTCTTTGTTAGCAACCCAGCTTTCCTATAACTGAGTTTATGAAATGAAAACAGTTTTGTCAAAAAGGTAAACACTTTTTTACAGTCTCTATCCTAAAGAAAAAAAAGACAAAACCCCCCAGCCCCTTCAAAAAATTTGCAGGGCACTGGAAGCATGTTGGCAATCAAATAATCTCAGTGTCTTTAGCTGCACTTTCTGCCATCTGGAGACAGACTGCCTGGAAAAAGTAAAAAGCACAAAAATCCATTGTCATTTTGTAATGGGAACAGCTTAGTGTCTTTAGATATATAGGGAGAAATAGTGGGTTAAATAGCACAGTAAATGCTCATTTTTCCAAACAGTTGAGTCAAGCAGTGTAACGATATGACCTCTACACACAGATTTTAATGTCGGGGATCTCTCAGCCCTGGCTATTCCTGCAAATGACTGTTAGCAGCTGTAGCAAACTACTTAATTCTGGGAACTGCAAGTTACTATTTGGTGTCATGAAGCCCAAGCAGCTGCAGAGAATTACTTAGTCTGGAAGTGAGAAGTTTCTTCAGGGATTGTATTAGAATTGTGATTTTTGCAGTTGCAGTCCTGTGAAACCTCCTGGTGCTGTCCTAAGAAGGCATCTCGAGCTCCACCTCCAGCAGAACATTCCTCGCTAAGGGTAAAAGCCATTTGTTAAGTTTTCTGGATGTTGCTGTCTTGAATGCCTATTAATGGCAGATGCAAGTTATCTGTGATGTGGCGTATTTTCCAGATTTATATTTGCCCGTTGCACTGATGTTCCTGGAAAGCCTTTTTTTTTTTTTTTTTTTAAATAATTATTTAAAACATGAAGTTAACTACTGGGGAAATAGTGAATTTCTTTCAAAATCTTCAGATCTGTTTATCATTTGGGAAAATCTGCTTTAACTGAAACACAGGGAATGCTTTAATCAGACATACAAGTTACTGGCTTCAAAGACTGGATGAAATTTGCTGGCGAAAGGGCAGACTAGATGACCGGCTGGTTCTTCCTGGCTTACCGTTCTGTTAGTTTGCTAATCACATATGTGGAATTAGAAGCGTCTTCAGAGAATTACGATGTCCAGACTATTTGTCGTGCTAGTTCAGTAATGTCCCAGACTGGGGAAAAAAGAAATCCAGCTCACTTGATGTCCTCCAAGCACAGGAATTGCCTGACGTCTCTTGGATTAGTTCAGCCCGTGTAGTGATTAAAAGAACTTATGTGAAGCTCAAAGAAAGTTGTTTTTACTTCAGTCTAGCAACCAGCGATCACACTAGTGGGCCTAATTCTCTGCTCTGTTATGCTGTAACCCTGCTGGTTTCAATAGAGTCATGCTGGTGTCAAAATGATTTAAAGGACCAGTGAGTGAAACATAGCAGCTGAAACATATAGATTATATAAAAAACTTACCAAATCTGGAAAGTTGATTGGCAGCTTTTTTTTTTTTTAATTATTTTATTTTTTATTCCAAGACATGGATGCTTATATTTTGGGAGTTGCTGTAAAAGTTACAGAAAATAAGGTCTGGACTTATTTTTTTCTTGGGCATCTGTTTATCTTCCCTTCAGTTCATGATTGTTCCTTCCTCTCAGGGTATTCTTCAGTGCTTTGTTCAGCACAAGGAGGCTCCTGCCATTTCCTTTGGGAACTCGTGAACTTGTCTGGACACTGAAAATGAGCAAAGAGAGTACTTTTCCTACTTTTATTCTGCTTTGTATTGACTTTTCTGATTTGAATGTTTTTCCGCATATTGTTTTTTGTCGTCTCACGCCCTAACAAGATATTATCATATAAGATAGCACAATCTGTTATGAAATGGTTAGGGCTTGCCAGCAGTTTTTATTTGACACTTTAACAATGATCTTTAGGAGAGAAGTGGGAATTGCAAAGAACAAAGAATCTCCAGATGTCCTAAAAGTGTATGACATAGGATTTGTAGAATATTTCCCTACTTGAGAGATGTCTAATTTTTGTTTGAAACAGCACAGTCCTGCGTTACCCTTGCCTGGATTAAAATGAATACAATTTCATTTACGGATTGTCTCTTAGATTAACCCTGTACCCTGGATGTGTCTGGCTTATTACTGAAAGTGCACGCCTTGCTACTTCTCCTATTCTCTGTCGTTCTGTAAACCTACTTTAACAAAAATGCAATATCTGAACACAATTCTTCCTGCAGCTCACCTTCTCCTCAGACAAGGAAAAAATATCAAGAAACTAACTACGAGGCTTTGGAATATGTCTTCTGAATGGCAAGCTAGCTCTCAGTTTCAATATTTTGTGCTGTTTGAATTGTGCTGTACAGAGTCACATGCTTTAAGCTAATTGCTCCCATGCAAGACTTGTAGGAAATAGAAAAGCAAAGTTCCTGTGGTGAGTTTTTTTGATTTTTCTGGGGGATGAGCTGAGCCTGAAATAGAAAAATTCCTTGTCTACTCTGGTTTTCATCTTTAGTTTCATGTCTTTTTTTTTTCTTTCTTTATTAAAAAAAAAAAATAATCACACAAATAAGATATATGTGAACCCAGTGGGTTTCTCACCATTATGTCAACTCAGATGTCACACAAGCCTAACCAGTAGAAGACCCATGCTTGACCAGATACTGTAGGGAATATAGGAACAGCAATAAACAGACTATTTCAAGGAACTAATTTATAATTCCAAGGTTTTGTTAAAACACATTTGTGTAAACATATCTTCTCACATGTCACCAATCCTATCTTTGCAGGGGTGATGGGGGTTGTTCTGGATGATTCTGTCGGTGCAGTTCCCTGGCTGGACCCACATGAGAATGGGAAAAAATGCAGAGAGGTACAAGCTCAAAGCTTTCCCCTCATCGCTTCTTAACAGCATTTCAAGAAAGGTTTATCTTAGTTTCCTTTTCTGAACCTCTGCAACTTCTTTTCCTCGCTTACTTTTGGACTTTTGGTAAAGCTGTTACTCACAATCAGTTCACATCTTTATTTGTTTTAATGTGAATTACATTCTTTCATTTACAGAGGGGAAAACAATCCTGTATCTCATCAAGTTGGGCTCCTTAACAATGGGGAGGATTTCTAATGTGTATTTTACTTAATTTTTTAAAGATGTACATATACTTGAACCTTCTAATGTTATTTCTGATAGCTTATTCTGTTTCTGAACTATGCTCTGTAGGGACATGCTTTATAAATAATTTCTTTTATAATTTTAATCTTAGTTATGCAGCTATTAGCCTGTGATATGGCAATGAACTGCATGGAGGCACCAGGCTTTACCTACCGCAAGCACAGATGATGGCAGTCACAACAGTTTTAATTTCTTTTGTTCTGATTAATGATAATATAATTTTTTAGTTACCCCATAACCTTATGGTCATTCATCTTAACTATTGTTTTTAAGTGTTTTAGATCACAAGAATGCAGTCACAAACCCAGCGCTTAAGGTTATAAATAATACTATGCTATTAGGAGGAGTAATTTGTAAATTCTGGAAGCTACCCATCCCCAGTGCTTTTTCCAGTGCTGCCTCCAACATTGTGCTCAGCTCTGGTGAGCTGGATAACCCTTGGCATAGGCAAATAGTTTAGGTATACGCTGTCAAGAGCTCAGTTCTATCAACCTAGAACTAAACTCCTTGCCTTCCTTTAAAAGGAGAAAAAGGGAAATTTCAGAATGGAGCAATCTACTCAGATGAAATGAATATGGGTCAGGATGACCGCTTCCTTGGAAAACTGCTCTTGTTCTTGACAAATTCAGGAGGTAATCTGCCTTTTGCTGAAAAAAGTGCCAATATAACCTACATTTAGAAGACAAAAGAGTTGTTTTTTAACTTACAGGATCTTACTAAATATAATAAAATTGTTTGTTTTTTATGTAAATCTGTCTGCTCATAGTTGGATATATCCAAGTAGCGTGTCTTGTTAGTGTTGTATGTATTACATTTATAGAAATGTCTTTCAGCTTGAAGGATCCCAGTGTGCTTATGAATACTTGCATTCATTGCTGGAATGAATTGTCTTCTCTGAATAAAGTGAGAGGTAAGTCTAACCGAAGTCAAAGTGGTAAGTCTAGAATTATTATAGACAAGAAAAGAATGTTTTTTTTTTCCCTTTCCTCTTAGAAATGCAATTTCATTATTATATTTGTTAAAAAACACTTTGATGTGCTCTCCTTTATGGAACAAATGTGCGTATATATACTTGATATGAATCAATTTTATTCATGGCTCTGTGCTGATTAGAATGAAAGTCTCTGTGGGAGAGGGGAACTGCAGTTATGAAAGGCAGCCACAAGCCTTCTAGAAGCTACACTCTTGCTTAACCAGTAATTAGTGGGTAATTTCATGAGTTAGTGAGTGAGGCTGGTAAGGTGTGGGTTATGCGGGTGGTATAATGATGTCTTCTGGGCTTGTAACCCATACTTCTGTCTGTTCTTTTGCTTTTTATGGGGGATATAACTCTATCGAAGCTAATTCTGTATGGGTGTTGTAATATCCAGATGGAGCACATGACTGAGAAATGCTATGTAAGTTTAAAGTGGGAACAGCTGTAAAGAGACAACAGGAAAGAGACGACAAACATGTTAAAATCCTGGGGGCTTGAGGGGTCCAAACCCTGGAGATCTGGAAATCTGAAGGTGGAGGTGGTGAAAGGTAGTGAAAGAGGCTGAAGAAACCCTAGGAAAGATGGGGAAGTATGGGGCTGTTGAGGCTACAATGTATTTCAGAGGCAATATAGATGCAGAAGAGTGTGCGTGAACATCTAACTGCTTTTGAAGGAGGCCTCATGTTGCAAGAGGAGGGAGACCAGGATTCTTCTTGAATTCCACCAATCCAGGAGAGGAGAGGTATGGACAGCTTTAGGAAGGAAGAAGGTTAAAGATACCGAAGGAGCAGACTAGAACAAATCTTTTGTCTCGGGTGTGGAGTCTCCTTTGTTTTGCATGTCTTAATCAGACTGTGCCCACCATGCTGGGAAAATGTTGCTTGATGGTATATCGTAGCTTCTGTGTTGTAAGGCTTTAATATCCTAAATTTGTAGTTTAGAGAACTGAGTCAATAACGTCCTCAGCTGAGATGAACTTGTGTGTTTACCACGATCATCACAAAAAGGGTGTTCTGTCCTTCTGTTCATTCATATAATAAATGCTGGGAATCTTGTAGAATTCCCAAGTACAAAATACAGATCATTCCAGAAAAAAAAGACTATGAATCCAACAGAAGTGGAAACTGCTGAAAACGTTAGTTTGAAAAACACCATTCCACCTCTTCAAAACCATTTAGAAACAATTTAAATGATTAATAGGTTCTAAAAAACATTTCCTATGGTTTTCAGATATTCCTTCCCCCTCGGCCCTTATTATAAATTACTGCTGTACTGTGAACATAGTCTTTATTCCTTTGAATAAGTATATAGAACTTTGCTGCCCTACTCACAGCCTTCAGGATATTATAGATATTGTCATGGAAATGGGTTATTGTTTTTCAAAAAGAAAATTCTGCCTCCAGGGTGCTTAGTATAACCTTATTAATCATTACATGGGTAGAAGGCTTTTATTGAAATATTGGTGCTGCTTGAAACAGATATTCTAATAGGAGCTAATACTATCTCTCTTGAGGCAAGCAAGCCAGAAGCATCCTCTGTAATTCTTGGTTAGTAACTTCCATATGCACCATTCTGGGAGGATCCTTTTCTTTTGGGATGAGAAAGGAAACTGTTTCACAGTGGTACAGCTATGGCAGAAGTGCCCCAGCTATTCTGCTCCTGCTAAGCCTATTCCTGATGGATACCAGTCCCCAGGACCATTAGGTACCAGCAGAGATGGGTCTGAACCAAAACTGTCAGCACAAAGATTCTCAGTTTCAAGGAAGCTCTACTGTGCCGGGCTTTTGAAGTCCAGGCCTTTGTACAGTTGTTAAATTTCCTCATTAGCAGCATGCAATATTCCAGGTAGGAGTAACAGAATTAATTAGGACTAATTTAGCAATTAACTAAAATGTTTGTATTGCCACATTGATGACTGTCTTTGCTATTCACTAATAATTGGTATGCCTTTATTTGGGGTAGTGGGTGTTTAAGTGATTCAGAGTCTGAGAGGGTGTCCCTCATGGTATCACCATTCATAGCCAGCATTTCAAAATGAAGAGAAGGAAATTACATGTGTAGGTGTGTCTGGCACAATAAAAACCTTTTCTGAGGTCTTAAGAAATCATGGAAAATGGTGTCTGCTGTAGGATTGCCCAGATATTCTGGGGTCTTCTGAGGAAAATGGGGCTTTGTTCCCCATGCAGCCTTTGGCAGCAACACGCGTGTTCAAAGTCTGCAAACCAGGCTGTGGATCAGGTCAGTGTAGCCAAGAGATTGCTTTTGTCAAACTTGAGGTCTTTTTTTAAAGGGGTGTTTTGCTTTGAAGTTATTAATGTTATATGAGGAGATTTCCGTGTCCTACAGCAGTCATTGGAGCTCTACAGCTTCAAGAATGACAACAGTGAAATTCCATTTGTACAAAAAGTGGGGATAGGAGAAATGCATCTTCTTTTGCAGAACTCTAATGAACTCAATTTATATAAAATAACTTATTTTAGGTAAACAGGTATAAGAGGTAAATGGGGATGGGGGCACTTTAATTTTGTGAGGAAGGATCCTGAGTTAATTTCTCTCAGTATGTTCAGGCACAAAAAGAAAATTATAGGGAAAGCCAAAAAGAGAATTCAAATTTTTTGTTCTCAGTGAAAACCTCGAAGATTAAAAGCAAAACTCCAAAGCTTTTCATGAAAGTTCAGGGTTTAGAAGCAGGCTATTTATCACAGAAGAAGAAATCATGTTTTTGAATGAAACACGGCATCTGGCTTAAAATCATAAAGAATGATGGGGACAAACCACTTGATTCATTATGTACATTGTTCACTTAAGAACCTGTCCTGTTCCTGTGTTGCTGACAGTGGTGAAAACATTGCCTTTCATGTCAGCAGACCAGGACTGAACTATAAACCACAGAAATAATTTATTTATTTAGAAGATGCTAAATCTTCAAAACACTGAGCAGTTTCTGTGATTTACTGAGTACCCTTGTTTCCCACTAGTTCATAGATGTAGCCCCAGCGTTGTGAAAAACTGACTGTTATGTGGCCCCTCCATTTAGGAATCATTGATATTATCCTTTGTTGCTTATCAGTGTAATTTTTTTTTAAATACTTTTGCGTTTTCTCTCACTGCCCTTCAAGCACTGGAGGATTTCTGCATAGAATGGGATCACGAGACTAGAAGGGATCTCCTGAGCCATTGAATTTAGAGCTCACGAGAGCAAAATTTACATGTGGGACAAAGAAAGCTTATGGAAGACATCCTATTGCCCCCGTTCTCTAGATCAGGGCTGAAATGACGTCTGCTGTTGCAGCAGTATGTTTTACAATGACCCCCATAAACTTATCCATCTTCCTCCTAGCAGTAGTCTGCGTTCGGTCCTGCCGACATGGTTGCAGAATCTTTGTATAGTTGTTAAATTTCCTACCCGCACTGCTGGCTAGGAATTTTCTGCTGACCTCCAGGCTACAGCTTGTCTGTTTGTCTTTGTACATTTGTTCATAATCCATCGTTGTCCAGTTGAGTAACTATCCTCTCCTTTATGTCCATCCTCATAATAACGCACGTTTCAGGCAGCATGCATATTGCCTCTCAGCTTTTTCTCTGCTCACCTAAACAAGCTAAAATAACTTAGTTCTTCTCTTGTAAACAGAACTGTACTCAGTACTCCAGATAAAGCCTTACCACTGCTATGCACAACAGCCTTAATTCTTCCATATCTTATCTAAAAGTATCTGTTTAGAATAATTTTAAGGACCATGTTAGCATTTTTATGAGTACATTGCTTTAGTGATGTTGTTTTCCTTAAAAGGGAACTGCTGCCTTCATTGTAGCCTGGGATGATAGAGTTTTAACAGAATCATGGTACTGTAACAGACAAGTTGTGAGATGACATGTTTTGACATTACTTAATATATCTTGTCATACTTCTGACCCAATTACTTATACGCTCTTTAATTCAGGGACCATCTTTTTGTTGAGGCCTTTCAATACTACTGTAGCACTATACAAACCCCCAGATAATTCAGGAAGTAAACATGGAGCAGAATAACCCTGCTCTTTGCTACTGTTGTTTTTTTCAACAGTGTTAGAAGCAGAGGACTGGTCCTTGCTAGAATTCAGAAAGCAAAAGAAAGAACTCAACAATTTATACATGCTGAGACCTAAACACCACCTGAACTTGCTTTAAAACACATAAAAATACTGCTTAGAGAGGGTGAGAAGTCAATTTTCAGACTAAGGAAAAAAAATGTGAGAGACCACAGCTAAGTAAATACATGGAAAGAAAGACTAGACACTAAAGGAATGGACATAAAAATGTGGAGGTACCTCAAAGGAAACCATAATCAGCAAACACAAAGAGAGACATTGCTGGAAAAACTTTGCAGTTCCACGAAATCTTAACAAGCCAAGCCACAAGTCTATAGTTGTAGCAGCTGTTAATTTCACAGCCATGGAAGACATGGCACTTGAAGATACACCAATAAAGTACAAAAGTCAAGTGTGTATCTATTTTTAATTATATGTTTTGGTTTGTTTTTGTTTTTGTTTTTTTTTTTTTTTAAAAGAGCAATACTTTGCTCATTGCGAAATGGTAGCGAGGGAGAAATGACTTCTCTATTTAGGCTCTGGGCATACTGAGCATACCGGCAGTAAACTGTGCTTTGTAACTCCTGCTGCATAGTGTTATTTTATTAATGAAGTGAACCACGATGACACTTTAGAATTGATTACTTCAGCTAATTTAGCATGCATAATGATTCAAAAAAACTTTAATTCAAGCAGGCTACAGGCTAGCAAAGAACCGTTCCTACCTGCTGTGTGCTTATTCAGGACACTGTTTCAGCAGGTCCCACTACGACACAGGAGAATATGTTTCTCACTTGCATTTTCTTACAGCTGGGGACACATAGGATTTTAATTAGTTCTTCACTTTTTTTGATTAGGGAACTATTCTGTTGCTTCTCCTGGCTTCCAGTGGATAGAAGACACTTGGCATATGTCCATGGCAGCAACTAAGATCAACCTTAAGGTCAGCTTCTAGCCCACCACTGGTGTACCCTTTCCACCCTAGTATAGAGCCCACTCTTGCACTGCAGCCTTTAATCCTCTAAAGGTGCACTAATAACAATTCCACTGTGACCCATTCCTGAATTCTGGCCCTTCTGCCCTCTGTATTTACTGCCTGTTTTCCAGAAAAGAGTCAGGAAGACGGAGAAGACTGATTCTTAAAAGAGCTTATCAAGCCAATACAAATAGCCTCTAGAAGGCTGATGGAGGCTTCATGCTAAGATACTTACAGAGAAAGTGGTTCTGCCCAGTTGATGGTGACTGGTCAGGGTCAAACCTCAGTGTCTGTGGAAGCTTACCTTCAGTTGCTTAGTCCAAAGTCTGTGCCCTGCAGTAGTGCTTTGCAGCTATTGCAGCTTTTTTGGATTAAATCCAGCATGCACACAATACTAAATAATAGAGAGTCAGTCTGTATTCTTTCATTTCTATGCAAAGACAAAATAGAAATCAGTTTTCAGGAGGCGATGGAGAGGGTATTAACCTTAAAATGATCACTGTAATTTGAAAAGCAGAGTCTGAAAATTGTGAAAATAAATGCTGCAGAACAAATGGCTTCAAGTATATCAAAGTCAGGTCTGCCGTTGAACAAAAGCAACATGCACAGGCTCTTTCAGCATCTGATTGCTTAAAAAAAGCCATGTTCCATGGCTGAAAATTAGTAACATATTGAAGCTCTTGAAGCTGATGATACGTGGGAAAATAATTACCCCTGAAACCAATACCAAACTATTTTCAGTTAATGTTATCTCCTATTCTACTTCAGAGGCTGAACCCCAAACTGACTCAGAACATATAGCAAGGCCATCTTTGTAAAATCTCTCGTTTCTGTTGGAGGAAACACAATGGACTTAAGATACATGCGTTCTCTGTCTGAAGTACTTGCCAGCAGATATTGCTGTTTGGGAACAGTGTAGGTGTACAGGGAGGTCAGTTGTCTGTCTGACACCCTTTTGTGTGTACATTGCTTTGAGGGTTACCATCCTCCTGTACCGCACTGCTCTTTGAGAAAGCAACGTGATTCCAGGACAGGCCCCTTCGGCATCTCTGGTTATTCCTGCAGTCCCCACCGGTGGCAACTGCAGCGGGTGGGGGGGTCACAAAGCAATTCAGCGGCAGCAGCATCTCCGCGTGCTTCGGTCATCTGCAAAGCCAGTATGAGATTTGCATCCAGGGACGGATGTATAGGTTTGGAGGATATGTACAGAGATGCAGTCCAGAGAGGGAGAGGGGAATTACAGCAGGTATAGGAATCTGCTTAAGTCTATTTCTGATCTCTAACCAGTCTTTGTATTTCCGAGCTCCTGAAATTTTGAGTCAATCATTCTGGTTTTGATCAGGGTCAGCTTAACTAGTTTCTTTATAGAGCACATATGGACCTGTCACTGGACTATTTAACTGACACATTTACAGTAATCATTCACCTGGCATGCAGCCATTAGCATATAAAACACTAGGTCTGCAAAGTTAACTTTAATAATGATATATTAAAAATGTTCCGCAGACTTCCCCACCTTTTTCCAGAAAAACAGTCTGTGGGGTATCACGTTTGCCCATAATTGGGTACAACAAATGAACAGCAGCCATCAAAAGACACTCTGTGACCTGCTGGAGAGGAATGTTTCTTTCTTTATTGATGGGGCAGCTATTTAGCTCTCTTTTTTTCATGGAGTGGTGAATTGGACCGGCCAAGCTTCACACCCACGTTAGTGTGTATGCCACATGTGACTGGTCATAACTAAAACACAATCACGTTCCTTGTTCCAAGGCTCCTGCTGGCACAAAGCTTTTGCAGTTTTGCGTAGGTTTAACATAAAGATATGAGGTTTGCCTTCCAGATGCATTACCTGAATACTTTTGTAATATTTGGCAATCTCTGGATGTGCAGAGCTCCATCCATTTTTCCTGTGGTATTTAATGGCTGCTGGAGAGGTCTCCTCTCATAATTGTTAGCGTTGCCATACAAGCTCCTTGTGTTTCAGTAGAACTGTCATTATTTAGCTAGCAAAGATGTGCTCGATGTTTCCATTGCTTTCCTATACACTCAAGTAATCACAAGCTATACATGTAGCAAGAAGACTAGAAAGTATAGTACGTGTAGTTGAATCACATATTGAATGCAGCTGAATTGTACTCATCTCAGGTAAAATGTTTTGAGTTTTAAACTTTCCAGTAGTAGCAATTTGTGCTTAAGGTTCAATAATGTAGGTAATTTAAAAAAGGTTTTACAAGCACCTACTTTGGCAAGACTGTGTGTGCAGAAATTGCTAATAAAATTTCAGTGGCCTTAATCAACTCGATATACAATGCATACAGAAATGTGTTATCAGGCAGATTTTCTTCAAATAAAACAAAACTCTTCTCTGACAGCAGAGAAATGTCAAATCTTTCTTTACAAGTGTGGTGAGCAAACTCAGTTCAAAGTGCAATCTTGTGCTCATTTCTAGATATGCTAATGTTTGCATAATTGGACAAAGATTAGGGACAAAAGCAAAACTCGCTAGCCAAGTGTTTTTAGTTTTGAATCCTTGTTCAGAAAAAAATGTTATATCACTTCTGGAGCACTACTTGGCAACCACTTAATTAATGCATGATTGAAGTTCTACTACAAGGGGTAATCATTCAAACGCAGTAAGTAGCTATTTTTGTGTGAGCTGTTCCTGCATTTCTTCCATGCTTTGATGAACGGTGGAATTGTTGACATTTAAAGTGTCCTTATTGCCATCAGATTTAGTATAAGTAAAAATAAATAAAACCCTTTTACCCTTGGACTTATTATTTCATGTTCTCTACAAATTCAGACAGACAGTAGGCTACATTTTTGAGGTTTTCTTTGTAAACATAACAGCTATACACTGACTTGTTGAAAACTAGCACCCGCTCTCCACAAAGTAAAACAAAATTCAGTTAGTTGGGACTCTGGAGAATATTTAAGAAGTCTGAGAGTTAAATTTGCACATAAGCAAAAAGTATATTGACAAAAGATTTTTTTATTTCTGATAGTAGTTGTTTCTAATGCCTGGATACTTTTACATTTTAAAGATAACTGTGAAATAATACTGCAGAATGATCTGGAGCACTGAAGTCCCATCATGTAACATTGAAATATGTAGGTAATATGGTGCCTGAAAAAAGGTCTGACTAAATTAAAGCTGACAGGTCTATTTTGCAATTAAGCTGGGTGAGGACAAAATAGGACAAGATGGTGGGATGCTACCCAAAAAAGGGACTACCGGTTTTCAATAATTAACCCCTAAAAAATTAGAATTTGCCAAGCAAAAAACTTACCCAGCTAAAATATACTTCTATGGAGAATATTATTCCTTTGGCAGTATGAGATTTCAGATTTCGTATGAACCTGGGAAAGTTTGGTAGATGCAGGTGTGTTCTCTTGACCATTTAATAGAAGGTCAGTGAAGCTAAGAATAGATTTAGATTATGGTTGTGTCACTCTGATTACAAAGTTCTGTTCAGCTCCAGGGGCAGTGCAGCCAAGTGAAGTGCCACAGCCACTGCTCAGATGAAACCCAACGGGCAAAACATTGAGGCTGCGAGCACAGATGGCTTGGACAGTGTTTTGCCACCTGTATTATCAATTTAAGGGAGAAATTTGTTGAAGACACACTTAGTGTTTGGCAAGGTGATGCAGAAAAATGTGTTTGGAAGGAAATAACGAAGGTCACTCGGGGAAAGAAAAATCTGAGAAGGTCCAGAGATATTTCCTGCTGACTTCAGTGAACAGTAACATTGAGAAAGCTGTTAGGCTTTGTCAGAGATACTGAAAATACAGGCTAAGCTGAGCCAAACTGCACATATTAACCTATAAAAAAACCTGCTCTCTTGGAGCAAGTGTGCATAGCTTTGTTGTGTTAGCTGGAAAAATGTGCGTAGTAGTTCTAAACTACTTTGTTCCATTACTCTAAGCTAATCTTACCATGTTGGATTGTACATATCAAATGATTTTTGTAAACTGTAGTATGCTTGAGATGGCAGACAGTGAAAATGGGATATAGATTCGTGGGCACATTTGCAGTCAAGTGTGATTAAAACAACTAATCCTAGAAAAAAAAAAAGTAAAAATTAAACATTGATTTAATATCCACAAAATCACTATCTGGCCACTACCTCATATTATAAAATTTCAAAATAACGACATTGAGATGTGGTCTATTACCTATTATTGACAGCCAGTTTGACTGAAAACGATCAAACACTGAAGCTGTGAAACATCGAACAACTTAGCCCAGAGCAGGACTAGTAGCACTGCCCGAACATGGCCGTATTATTTCTGAAACAGATTAGTTAGTTTGTACGGGTATCTCTGCATGACATGGTCTTTGGCCAGAAAAGTAACCTTTACTCAGAAATTACAGTAACTCTGGTTTGAACGAGCGGGGCAAAAAAGGGAAATAGTTCATTTAATAAATGTGTTTTTTTCAAACAATACAACATTTTTCCTTCAGCTTCTCCTTCTGCATGCCAAGAAACTTCTTTCAGAGAGAGGGAGAAGAAAAGTACAGAAAAGGCACAAAGCATGCGAACGCAGCAGGTCCCTCCAGCATTTTGTCCAGCGCTCAAAGTACAAAGAAAACACAAAGCGATGAAGAAACAGGGTCTGACCGTCCAGCTTTTCATTCCTGAATTTAAAACAACAACCCGGGGCAAAAGATTAGCAGAGAAGGTCAGTTGGAGAGTTGCAGGGAGCAGAAGGGCTGGTAGTCTTAGAGACATCTCACTTTCCCCAAACCAGCTGAACAAATGACTGTGTGCCTCTGAGCAGCAGATCGCGGAGACTCTCTGAGCGCGGCTGAAGCGGTTCTTGCTTTTCCGAGCCAAAAAAACGCTCATTAGCTTGTTCGCATCGGTGAGAGGGGAACATGAGCTGGCGTGATCGCTGCTGGAGAGGACGGGAGAGCGGAGCAGGCGAGGGGGAGGGAAACCGGGGTCTTCTGCGATGGGAAGGGCTGAAGGTGCTGAGTCAGCATTATTGGCTCCGTCTCCCGCTCCATGAAGGTGACACATATTCCAGCCAAGCTGGAATTTGGCTAGCCCATCTTTCCTTGCAGATAATACTCAAGTAAAAACTGAACTTGAAAATTTCTATTATACTTTGCCCCCCCTCCCCTTTTTTTTTTTTTAAACTGTGGCAAGTGCTGACAGATTAGAGAAGCAATTTTTCTGACACTGAAGAGAAATCCATTTGGCTGAGTATGCTGTGAGAGTATGCCTATTCTTAGAAATTATTATCCTAATAATCATTGCTAAGTACTTTAAAACAATGTATTATGTGCTAAATACAGGCAGCGAGCTCAGTGGTGCCCAGAAAGGGAGGAATATACAGATTGCATTCTGGAGTTCACAGTCTAAAACATTATCATTGCAAGACACAAAGCAACGGGAAAGATGAAAGGTTTGCAGGCTTCACTCTACAATATCAAATTACTCCAACTTGGTGCAGCGCTGCCGTCCACTGAAATCAGTAAAACCCTTTCTGCTCTGTCTGTTTTCCTGGGATGGGACCCAGGAGACGGCCAAAGGGACGGAGACTTCTGTGGCCACTGTTTGCCTCCTGCCTCCTTCGCGTGGCCCCTCACCTCCCACGGCTCCGGCTCTGCAGCAGCGCCACGGAGCATCAGGCCGGCTCTGCCTGGTGCTGGTGAGGGTTCGGGAATTTTGCTGTCTCGGGGAAGAATGTTGTTATGTCTAACGTTTAATGCAGTGCTGGCACCGGGAGGCTGTAAGGCAGATTTGTTTATTTGACAAGCTCGGCTAACTTGACTTTCTAAGGGTAAAAACCTACATTCCTATCTGGAAAGGTTTCCATAGGAATGGATCAGCTGGTTGCATTGTTCAGCGATCGCTCGGAGCCAACAGGGCCGATAAGGTGTGCCTGGCCGGGGTTTCTGCTCCAGCTTAACACCGGCACAGCACGGGTCTAACACAACAGCTCGTTTCGGTCCGTTCCTGCCAGAGCCTCCCAAGGGGACGGTTTTCTGCACTGTGGGTGGTTTCTGTCTTTCCGAATTATATCGGTAAGGTTTGAGCCTTCATGCAATCAAAAACACCAGTAGCCTCCATGGTTCGCTTTCATATTATTTTTACATTACATGAAAAAAAGTTCCTGTTTCTTCTAGTTGTGGAGCGATACTGGTTAAATTATATCTTAAAGTGAAGAAGTGCTTGCAGATATTGTTGATGAATCAGATGGTTTATAAGACAGACCATTGTTTTAACAGCAGCGTGTGCTTGTTCAGTGGACACCCTCAGTGCCATTGAACATAACTCACCCTGACCAAAAAAGGTATTTTGTCTTGAATTTGAGAAAGCATAAATATTTGAATCAAAGCATAGCTGCAATTTCAAAAGGCCAGTGGAAAAACAGTGAGAACCATCATATCTGGAATTGAAACTTTACAAAACATCTTTAATACAATAAATATCCATCCTATTTGTTGAATTGAACTACATGTGCTACATCTGTACTAAGGCCAGCAAGGAGACCTGTTGATCTTTGAGGTAACTCTTACCAAAACTTCTTAAGAAGTAGAGGAAAGGAAGAACTGCTCCTCCAAATCTCATCATACAGATACTACAAATTACTTACACTGTCAGCAGACACTGAGAAGGCAGAGCTGGAGCTTGGGGCTGGGACCAGGCACTAGGACAAGGATGCCAGAAAGCAGGATTTAAAGAGCCAGAAACTAGGGACCAACGCTGAGCAGGGAGAAACAGGGTGCAAGGCGAGAAATCAAAGCAATGAGCTCCAGAAACTTCCGAAAAGTCTTTTTGCAAGACACCCTTCTGCTCTCCAACTGGTGATTTTGGAAGCGAGGAAGGATGGCCTTAGCGTGCCGCTTGTCCCCAGCCTGCTCAGGGGCTCTTTGCAATATCCAGATTTTGTCTGCCATCTCTGTTGAAAGGTATGAACTGTAAAGAATAATTTGGTCCAGGTCTATATTTACAAGAAGTTCAGTGAATTAGCAGTGAACCTGGTCTGCACACTGAGCTTGCTGCCAGCACTCAAACCCAGTTTCCATGTAATAAAACCATGTGCAACTCTGTGTATTTTTAGGTATGAGAAAAAACATTGGAGATAAACATGTATGCAAAGATAAACACATACAGACAAAATCCTGTGGAAAACATAATGTGTTTGATATGGTACGTGTTTGATCTACACTAAGTACCTTCTGTTGTATTGATGCTTCCTATGCTTAAATGAAAATAATGGTACTGAAGAATTTTAAGCATTGGTCTCAGTTTCACCTCAAGTTTCCTGAAGCATTTAGAATTGTAACTGGAATCTCATGCTTCCTATGCTAAATTTAATATGCAACACAGGCTAATGGAAATGCAGTCAATTTAAGCCAAAGATTGTGAGGATTTTGTGATATCTAAACAATATAAAGGGGTTGAAGTCTTAGGTATTTAGTCTCTGAGGCAGCATGTAAGCTATTTGCCCCTATTATGTGATTGTCAGCCTTCTCATTAACAGCAAATGATTTTATTAGTTTAAGAATTTCAATCTGTTAAACCTTTTAAAATGAAACCTGCTACTAACGACTTGTCACAAAGTCAACAAAGTAAAACAAACTTTTTAGTTTTTCATATCTGATACTACTGAGGATTAGTCATCTAATGTGATTCACACACAGAATACTGTGGATGATGAAGTCCCAGATTCCTAAAAAAAAAATAAAAAAATCAGTATGCCTTTGGGAAGATGTACTTCTTCCATCCCTCATTCGACTTTTCTCCCTTCCTTTCAAGAATAAAAGCAGCAACTTTGCTGCTTGTCATCTTTAAGTGATCTGACTCTAAACTGCCACTAATGTCTGTTTTTTCACAGAACACAGTCTCCCAGCTTTTCCTCTCACTTTTATTGATTAGCTATCAAATTTATTGGGAAGATGTACCTGTGTCATGTTTTTGTGGCATTGCTTGTTAGGTGAGTTTTGCTGTAGGATAACCAGCTGGGCAGAAGCACACAGCTCAAAAGACAGATGAAACACTGACTTTGTTCATCAGATCCTCTGGTGCATGGGGACTCTGAAAAAGTAAATGGTTGTCTTTTTTTCTAATAGGGAAATATTGGCTTAAGAGTTTTAGTATTTTATTTAGATTTAAATCAGAGATTCCCTTTCTGTAAATGGTCCAAGGCACATTCAATTCAAAAGCAAAAATCTTTGACATCAAGGGGTCCTGAGTTAACTTAGATAATGCATATACTGAGAATCCCCCCCCCCCAAATTAACTTTGATAATGCATATACTGAGAATTTTTTTCCCCCAAAGTTATGAAAAGGTACACCAAGGTAAAAGAGTAGTAGTCTAACAAGTTGTCATGTCAAAAGCACCTATTTTTGACATAGTTAAGTCCCACTGAATTTGATCCTCATTTAAATCCAGAGCAAAATTAAACCTGTTTTTGGATGGATGTGCAGGAGAATGCCATGCTGAAACTGTGAGAAAATTAGGCAGGACGATTGAATTATATAAGGGTGGAATTTGGACATTTGTTTAGACTAGCATTTTTGCTTATCAAGGGTACCATTCACTTCCTAGTTCCTTTGCTTCACGATTAACTCCTCAGGTTGGGCTTTTGACATAGAAATCATAATTCCATTGCCTTTAATGATCTGCAGCTTAGCACTTGAAGTTCATGGTACATAACTCATAATACTGATAAGCAGATAGTAAAAGCATTTTTAAAATGCTATGAGTTATCTCATAGCAAATTTCCATTTAGAGAGATTCGCACATGTTTTCTGTTCTCATTTCATTTGCGGTCCAGGTAGAACTCACACAAAATTGAATGCATGCTTATGCATGGGTTTAGCAATAATAAGGCAGCGGTTGTGAAATATATCTAAAACTTCAAAAGATAAGGTCCCAGATGAAGATGAACTTGTTCCCTAAAAAGCATGTATTCCTGATAGGGTTTAGGCTGACATACTGAGTTTGTTCAGGCTCCGATGTCCAAATCAGCGGCAGGAATGGAGACTGAGCCCAGGCTAGGCAGTGGTGCTGGGAGGGACGGTGTGCTTACAAAGCCAGCGTTGATGCTGGTGCCTTGAGGTAATAAGGAAGGACTGGAATTTGTACAGAGGTACAAAAATTCATTTCTTTTCCTTAGTGTTTATTATAAAAATGTGCAAGTTCAAGCTGGAGACTTGGCACACTCCATGTTAACAATATAACAACTTCCACCATTGTTTTACAACAATAAACACTTCTGATAGTAAAAAGCCGTATTTTACCAAGAGATTCCATGCAGTATGGCCCCATGCCTTGCAATATTTCTCGAGAGAAGTGTCACACACAGCATCCTGGCTGTTGCTGCAACAATCGTTCGTCCCCATAAAAAGCATGCGAGTCAGGTGAGTGAAAGGGAGAACCCTCCTATTTATTTAGAAGAGCTTTACCATCTGGTTCATTTTGATTTAAGGAACAAAACCAGAAACCATGGTTCCTCTCTCGTTTCATTAACAGTCTGATTCTTCACACTATAATAAAAATGAGTTATGCCATTCACAGACAGCAAAGTTGATTTCCTTCTGCTGGACATGTCCTGGCTTTGGACTTACCTCCCAGTTGTACAATAGAAGACATTATCCAATGTCTCCAGCAGAGAATACACTAAGTGTGGATACCAAGGGGGGAAGAGGTAGAAAAGAGAAAGACAGGGTAAACAAACACTATTTTACTAAAGGCATTTCAGAAGGTTCTATGATGCAGATGTGGGTTAAATGGTAACTGGTCTTCATTTTAACTCGTGGTTGGGGGTGAAAGTGGATTTTTTTAAGTTGTGCCGTGTTTCCGTCTGTCATTGTATTAATATTTATTGATTTTAATTTCCTTCTTTCCAGAGCTAGCAGAGCTTTCCAGAGCTTTCCCTTGCCTGCCTGCCTCATACAGCTGTCTCTTTATGGATTGCCTGCTTCTCCCCTTTAGTTTACAATGTGCTCTTAGAAAAGATTGAATAATTGCAGCTTTGCACATCTTTTCTTGTCCTCCTCCTAGAAGAAATTATATCCTAAAGCTTGGCAGCAGAAGTCCAAGGATAAATCACCTTGTTTACCAGGGCTTCCTAGCAGTAGTTGCCTACTAATGGCCAACCAAATAGAACCATTAATAGGCAAACCCCACGTATGACCAAGCATTCAGGAAAACTTTTAATCAGAAATGTTGCAGACTGCATTTTACAGCAAAATGTCTTTGATTTTCATAATACAGGGACAACACTTCAAACAACTAGTGTTCCACTTTCTAAGAAAAAATTGCCTTTGGGATCAAAATCAGAATGAGCTAGCTATTCTTATTAACAACCTTCTTGCAGCATAACAGAGTTGCCACAAATGACATCAAACTCAGTATAACCAGGAAACTTGCGTCAAGAAAAAAAGAACTCCATTCTAAAATAACAGATATCACAACTTTGTCATTGAAATGTCAAAATATTTGAACTAAGAAAATGTAAATATTAACAGATTAAACTAACTTGCCAAATCACAGTTTGCGAGTGTTCCAAGTAGGAAGACAGTGAGTTTCACCAAACAGCAGATGCTGGAATTAAGGACATCTTTGGGTTTTTTTAAAATTTGTTTTAAAATCACAGTTGTGTGCTATGTATAATCAATTTCCGATTGTATTTCTTTTCACTACAGTACTAGGAAAACTTCTGTCAGCCTTAAATTTATTTTGCAGAATTTATACACATAGAAATTTATTCTTAAATAACTATTCTTGATTAATTATTTTCAATTAGCTTCCGGTGTAGATGCTACTATATGAAATGTGTGTCTAATTTTGAATGAGGTAGCTATTACACCCACTTTACATGTCCTACCCTAGTCCAGATTAACTCTCTGGGCAGACAAATGTGTACTTTCTAATTTACTTAAAAGTAAATTTGATGTCAACACCACAAGGTTTGAAGGGGATATTAATATATTGTATTGGACCAAGAGATGGAGTTGGAAGAAATAGAAAACTTCAGTGCATGCATGGCCTTCAGATCTCAGATGCCTGAAAACTTGCCTATATTTGCTCTCCCTACAAACTTTATATTGCTTTTCACCTTAAAATGACAGGTACAAGACCACTGCTACATAAAAAAGCAGTTCCTTCTTCCCTTAATAATGAAAAAATAAACCCACGTTAGAAGACAATGGTGTTCATTAAATGGCATTTGTCCTTTTTTGCTTGTAAATTATGTTTCATTTCCTATTCAACAAGCTTATACCTTTTTATAGGCTAAGAAAACTGTTTGTGCTTAAAAATATGCTTGCTTTTATGGTTCAAATACTCTGATGTTCAGGCTTTGAAACTTTCTGAACAGGTTAGTTTACCACGGTCAGTTATTTTTTCCTTTTTCTGTACCTTGCAAGAGCCATGACAAAAGAATGACTCTCAGAGCAGGAGATATAAACCAGATTTACATACTTAGCATTTTACTTCAGGCATCTGGCTCATCCAGTCATATTTAAATATAATCAAGAAATTCTTGAAATACTTTAAAGTTTATATTTCAGGGGAAAGGCAAAATAAGAATTCCTGTGAAAACAAAAACAAAACAACATTGCCCGTATCTGGACATCTTGTCTCCTTCCTGCTTCATCTTGCTTTTTCCACTGCAGAAAGAAATCCATTTGGGGGTCATCTTAGAAAGGTCCCTACCCCTTCAGCATGACATTGGCCCACTAACTGTAATACTGCTGCGGGCTTGATCCGTATTTCTGTAAGCATTAAGAAGTACTGATCCGGGCAGAAAAGCCAGAACCAAATTTTGTAAATCACAGCATTCACAATTCAGCTTTGTCGAAAACTTTTTACTGAATAGACACAAGTAACACTTCTAGGAAATAACTCCTTTCAGTGCTTATTTAGAGACTTTACTATTATTTTGTTCTACTTTTTTTTTTTTTTTAATTACCTGGCAGATAGCCTCCTGCTAATACTCACCAATGAAATGTGTTCTTGGAGCACAGCGGTCCTCACGGCCCCATGGCCATGCAGCACCCGTCTGCCCTCGGGCAGAGTTCCCCCAGACCGTGGGGGCTTGTCGGGGGGGTGGAGAGTGATATAATATCTGCCTGACTCCAGCTCCAGGTGTTCAAGCGTTGTTCCTACGTGAATAATGCTTTATAAAGTCATCTGAATAAACAGTTAATGTCCCATCCAAGTGGGAGGTCCGTTGAGGAACACCAAGCTGCTTCTGAGCATCCGCTGTGTGACCCCAGTCAACGCAGAAAGTGATGATTTTTCTCGTCTCATTTGGTGGACAAGTGGCCACACACCACTCTGCTGGGAACCTGTTCCTTAGGAAGCAGCAGTGAGTATTAAATGAGCTGGGAATTAAAGAAATGGAAAGGAAGATAGTATGCAGATCATAGAGGCTTATACTCCAGCACTGTATCTTGGACCTGGATCAGTTGCCTACAGTTGATTTCAGACTGAAAAAAAAAATTAGAACTTGAAGGCATCTCTCTTCTGCAGAGATCAAGGTTTTCCTGCAAAACAAATATTTATTTCACTTTCATATTTTCCTGTCCTGGAAAGAAGAAACACAGAACAGGAGCCTTTTTGGGAGCACTGATCTGTCAAGAGTATAAATTAATTTATGTGGCATTATTTAATAGCTACTGCCCAGAAGATTGTTAGAAGCCATAGATCATGGTTGCAACATCAAAAACTCTGGAATGGAAACAAGATTTCCATTTTGTTTTCCTTCTTGTCTCCAGCTGCTTTATTCCATCTGTGCTGTTTCTTGACAGCACTCTGAAAGCAATGTAGGTATTTTGCCTGTGAAGCTCGGAATCATCATATTTGTTCAAGCTTCAACCAGGACACAGCTTTCAGAGATAAGAAATGCCCAGCCTTCCTCCTCCCTCGCTGCCCCCTCTTCCTGTAGCAAAAGTTGATTAACAGCTAACCACTGGAAGACAGCCCTAATGACTTTGTACCTTAACAAAGGACAGCATACGTCTTTAGTACGCCTGGTGTGATAATTCAATTCTGGTTTAAATAGCCAAATGAGAAGGCTTCTTGTACGTTTCTTGGGACACTATTCCCCAGTTTAACAAGAGTGTTTTCCTCTGGTTTTAATTCTGTTTTTTCCAACTGGTCAGCAGATTTAAGCCACTGAAATGTTTGATCCAAGCCAAACATCTAGGTTCTTTCCATAGCCAGTGGATTACCATCCTAAAACAGGTATTGAAGATAGACGGGATGAATTGCCTTCTACAAATGCTTTTTGATCTGCCCTCGTTATGGTGGAGCTTGGGGGAGCGGGCTGGACTGGAAACCAGGCTGGTAGAGACCTGGGAGAGGAGGGTCCCACCAGAGCAGAGCAGAGCAGAGCAGGGCGGTCGCTCCTCCCACAGCTCCCGGACACGTGCGGCTCTGTCGTGATGAAGGTTTCTTTCTCTCCTGGACGAATACAACGGCTTCACTGGGAGCTAAGTGTTATAGTTACTATTACCTTATTCTGTTTATTAGTTTCCACAGTTTTCTACTGACCTTACTTGGCAGTGTGATTGTGTTTGGTAACATAAATTTATAGATTGGATATGAGCAGAGATGACCATTGTGATCTTCTAATTGGATTTTTGCCATAATACAGGCCATAGGACTTTCTGAGTTAATTTCTGTTTTAGCCAAACTGTTTGCAAGTGAGAGAGACCTAACTGCTACCTTTGGTGAAGTGTTCCAGTTTATTATTATTCTTTAAACATATGTTTAGCTTCACTTTCTAGCTACATTATACCACTTATAGCAGATGTGTATATTTTTTCTCTTTTCTTCCAAATTCTTTGTTTCCTTATTAAAAAAAAAAAATTAGCCACTATAATTATCATGTTTGAATTACAGATTTTTGGATGCATAAATCTTTACAACCTATACAACTATACCTATACAACCCACACTGCTTGCTCTTTAGAATTTTTTAAAGTAGGTTATTTCTGCCTTTCTACTCCTGTTAC
Organism: Buteo buteo; assembly: GCF_964188355.1. Classification (NCBI taxonomy): domain Eukaryota; kingdom Metazoa; phylum Chordata; class Aves; order Accipitriformes; family Accipitridae; genus Buteo; species Buteo buteo. The sequence continues at coordinate 28,204,138 of NC_134185.1, read as the reverse complement.
TGGACTAAGTCCTCTGAGCTGTAATGGTGCCAGGGGGATGCAAATCTTTGAAGAAACCTAAACTCATGGAGTTGCCATATCAGAGCAGGCTGTTGTTGGACCAGGTTCTAGGCCTACCTGGTATCTCTCTGTGTGGTAAATGCTAGCTGTTCAGAGAAATGTTCCTGTTCCATGAAGTTTTTGCATGTCTAATATTAATTCATTTTTTAACTCTTTTTAGTTCTTTATTTTATACCTCCTGGTATGGAGGAAAATAAGGATCAAGTGATGTGTTTAGGCTCATGGTGTAGATCACTGGCAAGTGGAATTCAGGAATGAAATCCCCATCCAGTTGCAATTAGAAGTTTTGCCATTGACTCCATTCCCAGGATCTTTCTAAGCATGAACTTTTCCTGGGTTCTTCCATCAGAAGTTCTTCATATTAGTAGAAGTCTAAGAAGTCTGCACTGAAATTAAAACTAAATTCCTGGGTATCTGTGAAGAGCTTGCCGGAACATGGGGACAGGTTGTCCACAGAAACTGTGGAATGTCCGCAGAGATTGACCACAGATGGCACTGAGCAACCTTCTGTGAGTTTGAAGTTGGCCCCACTTTGAGCAGGACCTCACTTCTGATGTACTATGATTCTGCAATTCTACTCTTCCATTTTCATTGGTAGTTTCTAGAACCAAATCTGCTAAGGTTCTGCTTTCATTGTCTTTAGATACTGCAATCACACAGCACTGAAAACCTGGAGAAGAACTGCAGCATACGAAGGGCTTGCACTGTCTCATGTGTCAGACGTGGGAGATTTAACACAGTGTTGTCCTGGAAGCTGTTGCTTTGGGGTAAAAGCTCCAGTAAGCCCAACCTTTAGGTTAGTTACTGGCATATGATGTTAGGAAGACTTAAATTCAGGAACAATGGCAAGGCTATCATTTGTTACCTTATGATATTCCCAGATTGAAAAGAGAGAGTCTTGTGGTGATCTGTTCCCATCTCTGGAAGTGTTCGAGGACAGGTTGGATGTGGCTTTGAGTGGAAGATGTCCCTGCCCATGGCAGGGCGGTTGGAACTAGATGATCTTTAAGGTCCCTTCCAGCGCAAACCATTCTATGATCCTATGATTAACAAGGGTGCCAAAAATAGTGAAAGGCCCCGCTGACATTTTAAAAGCAGAAATACTTTCCGGATCTCCAATGATGAAAAAGTACAAAGAAATCAGAAGTTCATGGTAACATAAAAAAGATTTAAGTTAAATTTCCCAAATTTAAAACTAAAATAGAGCAGAGCTGTGGTTCACTAAATTAGTGGAGAGGTTTTATGGGTCAGCCATTTCCATGGGTAGGTCTGAGATACTCAGGACCAATGCAGAGTGCTCCAGAAGTGTGCTTCAGCCATGTTCTCATAGCTCTGGGAGAAAAGGGAGCTCAGGACCACTAAAAAAATACCCGGTTAGGCAGCAGTGAACTTTGAAAAGTGACTGTTAAGCAAAGAAAATCACGCTGATGTGTTTCCACACCACCGACAGCCCCAGTTCTGAGTTTTCTACACTTTACTTTTACATTTTGCAATGTTCCAAAAATCTTTCTTGTCTTTTTTTTCCCTTTGGAGCTTCCCAGTGCTTTGCTGGGCCTGTTTACCTGCTCTGGTGGCCTCCATGTATTTTCATGAAGCCTCCTGCTAAAGCAAGTGGAATATTCATTACCTAACAACTGATATAAAGAACCTGACTGGTTCTTCTAGCTAAAAGTAGATTTATATAGTGAAATGTATGGAAGAAAATAAACTATGCCAATGAAACTGTCAGGTGGTGGACTTTATGTTTCTTTTCAGGCTGCCATAAGGGTATTCAGGACCCTGGGTGCTGGAAATCAAGTTTCAGAACATTAACTTGCTTAGGAGCTGTTTTATGATAGTCAACCAATATTTTTTTTGTGCCCAGGACTGGAATTTGAGGTAAGATTGTTGTCTGTCAGCCCATCCTTGAACATCTTGGAAAGACAGAAGAAAACCATCTCTACTATCATCACAGGGAGATAAACTTGAAGATGTACTCCTTGCTGTTAGTCTTTGCATGAAAGAAATGGCTTTTAAATTCCCTTTTAGACCTTCTCTGATCCTAGCAGAGAGCCAGAAATCACTTCCCTGTAGAAATAACTGCAGAGGAAAGGTATCCTTGAGAAAGGATTGTTTGTTCAGCTTTAAAGTAAATTTTTGTTTTTGTTTCCTCCCAGCCATAAGGAATGGCTGAGCAGTTCTTTTTTCTCCCCCAGGAACATAACTGATGATGGCTTGCAGCAAATATTTTTCGTCTGCAAAGGTAGTAAAGGTCTCTGCAGGATGAAGGGCAGAGCTACTAATCGAATTTATGTGGGAGGACTATTGTACCTTCTGAGGAGCCTTGATGAAATCAGTAGGGATTTTCACATATTTCTGCACCGCAGTAGTTTGTGAGTCTCAGTATCAACTACTGGGCAGGGAGTAGATACCATGGGAGTATCTACAGCTTTGCAAACCTGCATATAAACACAAAAAAGGAGTTTGTGTATATAATGTAGTACCGGAAAGCAGCCTCCTCTGCATGGAAACTAATGACTATTGAGATCAAGACAGAAAAGTAAAAATTAAAATAGTCCTCACCCAAGAATAATGTAAAAATTGATATTTGCAATCTGTTGCTAAATTATCAGTATAATTTACTTCAATGATTTTTTTTTATGGTTGCCTGTAGTCAACAAAGTCTTGCTTTTCAGGTTATTAGAAGATCCCACATGGGATAAGATATATGGGATTCAGCTTGCAATGGGAAAAGCCCCTATTGACTTTACTGGCCTGAGAATCAATTCTTAAGAATGATATTTATGACTCCACATCAGCTGCTCCCTAAAAATCTACCTACATTGCCTTAAAGCATGAGGCAAAGTCTGTGATTGAGCCCCATTGCTCTCAGGCACCGATACTGGACGAACCTTGTCACTGGAAGTGACTCTTAACAGAAGAGGCTGCTGCACACCCATATCTGCAGGTGGCCGTCCTTGTCTCCCCAAGTCTTCTGTCAAACATCCCATGGTGCTGCGAGTCAACATCTGGCAGTTGGCTTGGCCAGGCTCCCTTCTAGCAGGGTCTGAAATGTCGTGAAGGGTGGGCAGATGGAGGACAGATGCTCTCTTGCTGGCAAACTGGATGCAGAAAGATGCTTATTTTTGGAACTCTGCTCTTTAAGACAGCATCAGCATAGCCTTTGGGTATTTTCTGGCTTCTCTTCATTCATTTGCTGCCTCACTGTCAATTCTCACACACGTTTCTGTCTGCTGTCATCATTGTGACCCCTCAGGTTGTCACTGTTACGGATGAATGTTAGAGTTTTCATCATGCATTATTGGGCTAAACTTCTGCAGTCAGTTGCAATTGCATTGGGTTGTAATCAACGGTGCTGAAAGTATTATAGCCTTAAAAAGCAAATGTGACTCCAGATATTTCAAGCCTTCCGTTTGTGGCAGGACAGAGCTGGTCACATGCGACGTGCAATGGAGAGCAGGGGCTCAAGGTCAAAATGATAACGTACAGGTGAAATTTAGCTTGTTGTGACAACTAGTCATAGAACAGAATCAGGTCCATGGAGCTTCTTTATAGCCTTTATATTATACATAAATATATCCCGTCCTGTATACTTATATAAATCCTATGTATGTCCTACATATTCTTTTTCTATACAAAGAATACGCATTTTATATATATGTAATTGTTAACCTTTCAGTTAACTTCAGTATCTCCACGGTTATGAATTAGATTGCTTATTTTGGTTTCTTCTGCTTAGTCTGGGAGTGTGTCCTTTAGTAATATGGCTTCACTCTTAATGAGTGCAGTCATCCTAAGCTCATGCCAGCAAAAACATTGTACTACAGCGCTCTATCATGTGTTACATTCATTATCTGACTGAAAGGCTGCACTCCTCCACACAATTACACTGAGGTCGAGCATAAAAATGTGTAAATGTGTGTACTTGTAATAAGAATGTGCTTTGAGGGTTAGAACTCTTTAAACAAAGACAGGAATTATCTCATTTATTTTGCCAAATCTTGATCTCTCCTTAAAACAGATCAACATCTAGCAGAGCATATCCATGGCAGCTATCATAATAAGCTCTATCTTAAAACAGTGAGGCAGTCTTTAAGGTTTGCTGTGAATCTGGATAAAAGAATGAGCAGCAGGAGACAACAATGGGCAACAATGGTTAACTATAAGACAAACAAATTTAAACTATACAGTAAAGGAAGTCATAATATTACAAATCGACTGCAAATGTTCAGTGCATTTTTTAAATATAGAAAATAAATTAGAAAAGCATATTTTTGCTATCCTGAACATTTGTTGTTGATTTCAATGTGTTGAGGTTGTTTTTTATTTAGTTGAATAGGATCTGTGTTCTCCTAGGGATGTCCAATGTCTTGGCAAGGGCACAAAGGTCTGTGGGGCAGGAGGGCTGAAGAACTGAGACTGGGGTTTGGTGTATGCACGTGTATGTGGAAAAACACGGTGACTGGAAACCATCTGTGCAATGAGATGCCTGTCATGTTGTACAGATGAAGCAAAGACATTTCTTTAAGCCCAGCACCAGGCAAATGAGCCTTTGAGGTCCAAATGCAAGGAAGTCAGCAATAATGAAGTCAGAGAGCAGTTACTGAATCCAAAGGGATATTTCTCTCTCTAGCTGAACTTAGTAGCTGTGCGCAAGCTGAAGGAAAGGTTTCTTTCTTGTTTGCAATTGCCCTGAGTATTCAATTACCAGTCTGCAGGTCTGCAAAGCAGTTGCGATCAAGTCTTTCAACCATCTCATAGAAAGGCAACTATGTCCATAGCTGAAGCTGAATGTGCTCTCTTTGGCTAAATTCTGTCCTGATTGACATCAAGGGTGTTAGTAAGGTTTCTTATAATGCGCGCTCAATGAAAGGATTCAATCCATCTCCCATAGGCTACATTTATACTAGTAAGTTACACAGTACCAGGGAGCATTTCTGTTCGCTGAAACTGGCTCTGCTTTTGGGGTAGAAGGGTTTGTTAGTATGGATGGGGGCTCTCCTGTGCTGGTTGGTCTGGATGCCAGAAAAAGGCCTAAGGAACATTTGATTCACTAGTGCCAACATAGCAATAGACTCCAATGAAAAAAGAAATGAATCTATCTTCCTTCACATTGAGGACAAACTAGTTCTCATTATGGGCAGAAACTAAACCACTATCAGCAAGCTGGTGGTAGAATTAATCCTGATATAAAAACCAGGATCTGTGTGCATGTATTTTATCATCCTTCACAATTCAGTAACTATTCCCACAGTAAATTTATCAGTGGAATATGGAGGCTATGGCCTTATCACAAGTATGTGCCCAACCTGCCTGCAGTCCTCGGGAGGATGACAGTTGTGTGACACCTCACAAAACCCAGCAGCAGACGGCATTTGGGGTTTCTGGGTGTCTGCAGTGATACAAACCCGTGGAGGAATGGATTCCTGCTCCAGCTTCACTCTTCACATGCCCCAACAACAAGAGGTTGTCGTTTTACGGTTGAGTCGGACTTGCGTGACTTAGATGAGAACTGCCCGGTGTGTTGTGAATTTGTTGAAGTGTGCTTAGAGACATGTTGGCATGTCGAGCTGTTAAATGAAAAATGTGTTTTACTGCAGTGCTGTAGGGGAGCCTTAGAGAAGAGCAGTCAATCTCAATTAATGTGAAAAGAATCTGGCCATGTGTATATTGAAAAAGGTTTGCTTTCTGCCATCAAAGTGCTCCCCAGCTGGATGTTGTTAATAAATAATCGTCTGGTTTCACTTACTGCCTTAAAGTTCAAAATATTCACGTTTTATGGGTAGTCAGACAAAGTGGAGAACAGGAAGGTTGGAAGATCTGAGTTACCGTTCCTGGATATTGCAAGTAATTTTATATAACCTGATGATACAGAAGATAATTACTATGGTCATACACAAAAGGTTAAAGTTCTCTAGCTGCTGCCTGCACTGGAGCGGTCTCTGTTTAAAATTTTCTTCAAAGGTCCTGGTTTTGGAAGTTGACACTTGCAGCTTTATTGAATGCTGCTGGGTGTTTCTTTTCCTAAAATTATCTCTTGATACAATATAATGATCTGTTTGTTAATCTTCTTATTTAGAAGCCCATCATGCTTGTGCAAAAACCCTATTATATTTTACTTCAGTGTATTTTATTTAGTTGAAGGCTATGTATCATAGCACACCTAATCTGTGTTTCCTTTAACCGGAATAAAATCTAATCAGGAAAAGAGAAGTAATGTAGTTAGCATTGGTCCACTTCATTACATTTTACGCATACGAACATACATTGTATTTATTTTCTAGAACTTATTTATCGTGAAAATTCTTTCATCACAGGATATCCAAAGATGCCTAAAGGACTTGGATGCTCAAATCTCGTTTGCTTTTCTCCATTTGCTTCTGCTTACTGCAGAAGTTTTCCAGTGGAGAAAAGTCTGGGAAATATTTAACAGAGGGCTCACCTCAGAAATGTTATGCTCATTTTTGTCTGCTCTTAGATTCCAGGAGTCCAGGACATGGAAGGAATTTGCACTTGGTTGATGTTTCCAAGGTTTTATTCTGAAAGTCTTGAGTAATTCCTCCCTTCTTAGTATGCTGGGACTTTCTTTCTGGGCAGCTGGCTTTCCAGACAGTCATAGGAGTCACCCTATATGAATCCATATTTACACCTCAGTATCTAAGGTGGAAATTAAAAGTCAAAGGCTGATTTTATCAGCTGAAATCAGAACTCTGAATGGTTTTCATTTCAGCTCAAAGTTCATTTAAATCAGGTCCAGCCTTGGGCATTTGAGTTATAAACACTTCTTCATTTCTAATCTAAATGGTCTTTTGAGCAGATGAAAAAGTCTTACGAAAGACAGACCTCAGCTTAGCTAAATGGTCAACCAAAATGCCTGCCTTTAAGATGGCCTTACTTGTATAGTCAAAGCTAAGGCTTTCGTGCTGACATACCAAAAGAGTATCTGCTATCTTCTGTACAGCTGTAGACTAGTTAGTGTTCTTTTCTTGCTAACTAAGTGAGCTGGGCTAAGATCCTTCCACTAAAAGCTGAAAAGATGGTAAGAGAACGAATAACAGTAAATAGCAGCAATTCCCCCCAGTCCTGCCCACAACCCTCCTCCGCTCCCCCGCAAATCCCTCTGGTCTTTTAAAAACGTGATGTAATTTCTGATGAAATAGCGTGTTTGGCTATAGGCTGGAGGTGTAGGTTTTTCCACAGCCGTCTGGCCCACATGGCCTAATTTGAACAATACATTGGAATGCAGCTAGAGGTAGGAACCTGGATGTCGAAGCAGAGAGAAGGGCCTGCAAATGGGGGGCTGAGGACACGGTGACAGCAGAAAATGTGTCAAAGGAATGGCAGGTAATGAGGCTTAGGTTGTTAAAAATAAAGTGTATATCTTATGATCACTTATCTCTGTATGTGGACACAGCTGGTTGTCCCTCACCAGCACTGCACTCCCTGGATATGCCCTAGCAATGAGATTCATCACAGGCAGCAAACTGCTTCAGGTAGTTAATAGGGTGGTACTCTTTGGTGTACTTAGGTAATGATTTGTAATCCTGAGTCAGGCACCTAGTGGAAATGAGACGGTTCATAGAATCATAGAACAACTCAGCTTGGAAGGGACCTTTAAAGGTCATCTTGCCCCACCTTTTGTGGGAAAGGCAGCCTCAATAAGATTAATGACCTGTCCAGCTGCATCTAGAAAACCTTCAGCGGTGGGAACTCCAACAAGTCCCTGGGGCAGTTGTTCCAGTTGACTCATCTGTTTGGAGATGGAGACTTCACTCACATGAAGAGGGTTTTGCTACCACCTTTAAGATAGTACTGCCGTGGTCAGGGCACTTGGCTAGGACATCATCAGACCTTTAGGCTAAATACCTTCCATGAAAGTACAGTAACCTTGGAACAGACCTGGTCATGGCATTGTACGTCTCAGTTGTAGAAGTGTTGCTGCTTATTTTTAAGGATTGCGCCAGTCCCTGGCAGGGAGAATTTAAGCATGGTCTTGTAATGTTGATAAGCACAATCAATGGAGAAGGACTGTTTTCCTCTAGGTCCAGCTTTGATGTGAAGCATCTTTGCTTGTGAGTCCCGAAGGCCACATAGGGCACTCAGGTGCAGAATCTGCTGAGCTTTGCCGAGGAACAGCCCTGGCTGGAGCTTCTCATACCTCTGCAGACCTAGCTGGGGAAGAGTGGGGCAGATAACCGCATGGGCCAAGACACCACGTCCTCACCTAATTTAAATTTTAGACTCCAATGTCCCATTTTTGATCAGGCCCACAGAATGTATTCATCTGCTGTAAAGAGATAGCATGGCTAGTTTTAAAATGTAGAGGTTCAAATAAATATCTTCTTTGGGAGAAATGAAAGATTTCCTTGGGAATATATACTTGTATAGCATATATTTTAAAAATACATGTAAAATAGACATTTATTAGATTTGCTCTGCAATTGTTTATATCCTCCTGTCACGGTTTAACCCCAGCCAGTAACTAAGCCCCACGCAGCCGCTCACTTACTCCCCTGCAGTGGGATGGGGAAGAGAATCGGAAGAGTAAAAATGAGAAAACTTGCGGGTTGGGATAAAGGCAGTTTAATAGGTAAAGCAAAAGCTATGCACAAGCGAAGTGAAACAAGGAATTCACTCACCACTTCCCACGGGCAGGCAGGCGTTTGGCCATCTCCAGGACAGCAGGGCTCCATCACGTGTAACAGTGACTTGGGAAGACAAACGCCATCACTCCGAATGTCCCCCCCTCTTCCTTTTTCTTCCCCCAGCTCTATATTACTGATCATGACGTCCCATGGTCTGGGATGTCCCTTGGGTCAGTCGGGGTCGGCTGTCCCGGCTGTGTCCCCTCCAACCCCTTGTGCCCCCCCAGCCTGCTCGCTGGTGGGGTGGGCTGAGGAGCAGAACAGCCCTTGGCTCTGGGTAAGCCCTGCTCAGCAGGGACGAAAACATCCCTGTATTATCCCAGCATAAATCCAAAACATAGCCCCATACTAGCTACTATGAAGAAAATTATCCCAGCCAAAACCAGCACACCTTCTAGTAGGAAAGTGTTATTGTTTGGTGAGATTACTCTGCCTGATAACCTAAGATGTGTTTTCAAAGCATTAACAAGGAATTTAGCTATTATTCTGGAAGAAAAGGTTTGACAGTTCAAGGCAGTAAAATTCCTGTCTTGCAGAAAAGAACATAATTCTGCCTCTGTCAAGAAGCAAGACCAAAATCCATAGCTGATTTCAACAATAAGCTTCCAGATTTCGCAAAAGAGACTTTGTTTTACTAAATATTTATCTCAGAAATATGCAGCTAAAGAACAACTTAAAGAAAGCAGTTCTTGCAGCATTGCTTCTCTCCACCAAACAGGAAAGCTTATCTGCCTTCAGTTTTTTTTCTAAAATTTTCCTACCACAAACATTTAGTGTGTGAAATGAGCTCTGATGTTATTTGTGTTCATTCGGACTAATTTCAATAGCTTTAGGGTTGTTCTTTCTAAAAAAATATTGGAAATGTATAGGACTGTGAGCAAAATATGGGGTCATTTCTTCGTGTTTTAGTGTCTGAAATGAGCTAGTGGTGTCATCTTAGTTCCTTGTTAAGAAAAAGTGTTGTCATTGAAAGCAATTAAAACACTGGCATCTTTCACAAAGACCATATTCAATTTTGGAAACTAACAAATGAAAGCCAAAATTATGTTTGAATATGCTCATTTTAATCATTCTTCTACATCAGTTTCAGTTTGTAACAACCTTATGCAGTAGAACATTTGACTAGTTTGAAAATAATCATTACTGATTAATGCAAATTTTAATATTATTCTGTTCCAGCTTACCCACAGCCCTCTTGTTATTAAAAGTGTTGCTGATAAAAAATGTGAAACAGAAACACATGATATATGACCCTGAATTTAATGGTACACATTTTGAATGGGGATCAGTCACCTCAGAATTTACAAATCAGACTGAAATAGAAGGATAAAACATTTATAAAACAACTGCCAAGCAGATAATTGATTCACAGAAGTTGTGGGCAAGTAACACATATAAAAATTGGAAAATCTGAAGTAATTTAATGTAAATAACACTCTTACAATAATGTTCAGTAAAACATACAGACATTTTGTGTTGGGAGCTCATATTCTAGACTTGACGTTGTTTTTCCTTGAAGGTAGGTTTGTAAAATAAAAAATTTTGTTTTTGAAATAAAAGCAATTTCATTCAAGTAATAAAGTTTGACTCATATTTTTCATTCAGACTATATAATCTTTTAGCTGGTGAACTCTGGGCAGCCTCTGCTAGTAGTCTGCAGCTCTGACACTGTGTTGCTCTTGACTTAAGCAGGGGAAAAGTCCTGCATCACTTTCCTTCATGATCATGGCTGTGTAGCGTTGCCTCCATAAAGTAATGTTATGAAAGAGGTTGTGTGTTTTGTGGTTTTGTATCTTTGGTTTCTTGTGAAATTGAATGGCAGGAAAGAGGACCACTGGTGTGAGCCTGCGGTAATCAAAGTGAAAGATTTGGATCAGTTTTTAGGTGAATGGTCAACTCTTTGTAGACCACAGCAAGTGCTCCATGTTTTACCAGTTCTTGCACCATGATTTAAAAACTTGTGTTTTAAAGATATCTTTTGTTTCATAGGACTTCTCAGAAGTAATCTGGGTTAGACATTAAGCAATTTATCATTTTAGTGGATTCTTATTCTGCTTTAAAAGGAACAGATCCTTGTTCTATTTGGGAACATAGGAATCTTCAGGTATGTTTGGTAGAGTTATGTAAAAGATAGCATTTTTAATAGACTTGCCTAAGGTGCTGATTAATATCAATCTGCTTATTTTAAATATCAATAAGCAATTACAAACTTGGTAGAAACAGACAATAATGGAACTGAAGCCATTTGAATCTATCTGGAAGAGATTAATAAATCGCAGCTTATGGTAACGCAGTGATTTTGTTACAGGACAGGGATCAAAACTCCAATCTGATTTACAGACTAGATCTGGTTGAACTGTAAGACATGTTCTACATTCAGTACATTACAAGAACATACTGAATTTATACAAATAATAATTCCAAACATTCCAAACAATTATTCTGGCTATAGATAATTTAGTTCAGTCAAGTATGACTGATCTTACTCATTTTCAACTTCCCAGGGCAGGTATGTAGCAACATACACCTGTGAAATGTTTCTTAACATCTACACTCATTAAAGCAATATATACAACATCACCTCATATCAGGACATTTCTCCAGCAAGATTTATTTTATGGAAATGAATGGAATTGTACTGTTGTCAAATGCATGTTAACTGAAACCAGTACCTGTTCCTATAATTCAACCAGTAAGCTTCCATATATTTTAAACAAGGAGACTTGCGTTTGGGAAGGGGAGAGAATAGTGGTAAATCCTTCAGCATGCCATGTGATATTGTACATTTGTACCTTGATCCTTTCCTTGAAAGGCTTCTAAGTCACTTATGGGCCAAGTGAGTTATGCTAATCAGCTGAGTTTGAAAGGTCACAGGTATTAAACCTAGACAGAGTAAATCCAATCTCCTTTTAGTTTATAATGACTAACCGATGAGCACACCTGTTCATTTTTTGATTGAAGCAAGGATCTTGGTGTGTTATGTCTTTGTTTTTAAAGAAATTTGCTCAACCAGTTTTTCCTCAAAGCATCCATGGTGTTTTCTTTGGGTGGAAGAGTCCCGAGGCATTTCTTGGGCTACTTTCATGTTTCTAGGTGAGAAAAGTGAAGCAAATCATAGATAGACTTGGACTCTAGAGTGAAGCAAAATAGTAAATCTAAGGACACAGAGGGAGGCAAGGTTTCCTGGGCCAAGGAAGCCAAAATAGACATAATCATCTTCTTGCTTTGCTTATGCTCTGGCGTAGACAGACTTGCTGCCTCCCCATTAGGAGTTGGCTTCAGGTCATAGCATGCTGGTTGTTACTAAAATGGTGGTATCCTCTTTTCCCTAGCAGCAGCAGTGGTCATGAATGCCATACATCCCACGTACCTGGCAAAAGCCGCAGCTCAAACCTGCATCTTTATTCTTGCTCACCGTGCCCTGTCCTCGTTTCGAGACTTCTGACCACCCCCAGGCAGTGAAGAGCCCCGGTGTACCAGCCCCAACTTACCCCTCAGCTGGAAAACCCTTCACGGAGCAGTGGGCACGGACATGTTCACTGCCTCGCTGGGCCCATGCCCTGCCTGTGGGCAGGGTGAGACCGTACTGGGGTGTATGTGCACCCAACGGGCACCAGCCTGGGTCTCCTCTTCCAGCTCCTCCTGGGACCTTCTCCTGGCCAGGACCTGTCAGTCATCTCCACTGCGGGCAGGGATCCCAGCAGTCGTGTGTCCCTTCCCTTGTCCCCAGTTCTTTTCTGGTGCTTGACTGTCCCCTCTGTGCCCCTTGGACACATGTCTGAGCCGTTGTCCTCCTCGGGCTTCTTTCCTCACCAGCCATTTACCAATTGGGGACGGCTAACGGCTGTGGTCAGGGCAGGGAGGAAAGGGACAGTTGATCCCAGCTCCAAATGTCTGTTGGGCTGGTGCCAGCCCTTGAGGTGGTGGAGGACTGCAGTGGGATCCTGGCGGTGGAGAACTCTACTTCCCTTACACAGCAAACAGACAAATAGACAAACACAGAATAAAACCCCAAACCCAGTAGCTGCTACCTCTGTCCTTCCCATTACATATGGCAGCAATCACAGCAAAAAGCCTGACTCTTTCAGGCTGTATTTCCAGCTACCTATCCGTATCTGTTTCTTCTCCTCCTCTTTCATAGGGCAAGAGTGGGCAGCCTTCAGTCCTCACCTGTGGAAGGGAAAAATGCAATTGTAAGAAGTCTTGAGTCAGAAGCTGTGACTGGCTGCAATATTTCCCTATAACAGCTAAATACTAGCTGACAGGACAGTCCTGGGTCAGACCTTTTAAAGAGCAGGTGTTGCTTCCTTGACCCAGTACCATCTAAAAGAAAATGTTATACTTGATTAATCATGGTTTTATTTTTTTATGTTCTGCCAACAGCACAGGACAGACTTCTCAAAGCTACTTTTCTCAGGTTCTTTGCTGTAATCATATGCAGAAGTCATGGCATAAAGGTACAGCATTCCCATGACTCTTTCAAGCCTTATCAAATACCATTAAGTTGAGCTATAGCATATTCCAAATACTAAATGAGTAAGTGGGTGCCTGCTTGCAAACAGAAAGTTACAATGATTTTGCAGAAGCTGCTAAGTAGGAAACATTAAACGTCAGCTGAAAGGCATTACAATGGCTGGCTCTGCTGGAGCTCAGCACATGACCCCATGTTGGGTTCTATCTCACTAGTAGGTATACAAGCTTGCAGTATGATTTTGGGATATTTTGAACTAGAAAGAATGGTTTAAAGAGGAGGAAAACCTGTAGATCTGTGAAGGATTTATCTGTCAGTGATTGTTAAAATGTGTTTCTGCAACTCCACCCTTCCAAGGGAAGGAGATTAGCCACTGCAATTGAATCAAAGTCTCACCTGTGCACAATGCCACCAAATTCTCCATCCCTGTGTTACTCAGTGGAATATAGCCCCAAGCCCCTTCTATGTGTGCTGCCACTGGGTCCAGATCAGCATCCTTACTGCGCCACATGCTACAGGCATCCCTGGGAAGCCCCAGGGCCCCCCAGGACAAGATCTCTTCTCCAGGCTTTGTCCCCAAGCCCAGACAGTCTCTTTCTCCTGAGACCACCCTGAACATTACTGGTCCCTTATGAACTCAGGAAAAGCCTCTGGTCCCCGAACCAAATTTTACCATCCCAAAGATGAAGAGGAAATAGGATGAATTTTGTCAACACTGAAGAGAAACCATGAGTCATAAAGCACACTTGGCCTTATGCAGGAGCAGACTGCTCAATCCACAGGGAAGCCGAAGTTCCAGGAGGAAAACATAAAATCGTAAAAAAGGGGCTATGAAATAAATTTATGTTCTATTTAGAGACAGGACAGAAAGTCTGGCTTAATTTCTGAAGCACAGGCATGGTTTGCTTTTTTCTCTGAACCAGTGAAGTTTTTGTGTGCCTGTGGTGGAGATAGTAATTTAACAGTTTTCTGTCTTGGCTGAGTGCAGGGAGCAGAACAACTTCTTGAGAAACTCGTTGTGCTTGCGGCGCTCAAGTGTTCCTCTCCTTCCCCCAAAACAACTTTTATGTGAAGATTGGGATTTTGAAAACCATGCAGAGCTGCCCTGACTCTCCTCCTAAATGTCACAGGGAGTGCTGGAAGCCACTTCTTCTGTGGTTTGCCGGCGACGCATACAGGCTTTGGAAACTTGGTATCACAGCAAAGATTTCCACATGAATCAAAACCAAATGCAGTGTCCTGAGAAAAGTTTCGAAGGTTGGCCCGATCTTGTATGTCAGAGCTGAATGTCCCTTAGAGGCAGTAGGTAGAATGTGGTGCAGCCCCTCTCTTCTCCCCAGGAGCACAGAAGAGCTGGCAGGCTCTTTCGTGCATTGCAGATGAAATCACGACCCCATTGACGTTAATGGGAGTCGTGCCACTGGCTGAGATGTAGCCAGGATTTTACCCTCTGTGACTGTTTGCCATCCAAAATTGGAGATGCACTGAAGAGTGTCTCCATTTTATTACCCGGAATTCCATGTAATGCTTTTGTCCTGTTCTGTTCTCAGCATGTCTTTCCAATCTGCATATTTCTGTGGCTTTTAAAATTTCCTAACATTGCACCACTTTGTATCTGTATTTGTATGTGTGTTTTCATAGTCCATTCTGCCACTTACTGAAAAGGATTTTGTAAAGAAATACAGGAATTGCAAACAGGATAACAGATACTTTAGGAAATAGAGGATAAAATATCCTCTTGATGGATATTTTCATTTTTGACTGTGGTTCATCTGAAAATCATTCAATCTGAGAACACCACCCGACATGAGTGAAAACAAACATCTAGAAAGAATTCCTTATTCATCAGGTACAGAGTCTCAAACTCCTGCTGCAGGTGGAAGATATGTAGATGAGTTGGACTGAAATGCAGGAATCGGGCAGGGTTTTTTTCCCAAACAGCGACAGATAAAAGGAGAAACAAAAAAGTAGAGAGAAAGCCCTTTCTTTCACCAGCATGGTCTGCCCTATTGAGGAGGCAATGAGCAATTGTTTTTTTACTTCTTATTAATTTTCTGCAAATTATTATATGTCATTAGAGGGATCTCTCTGATGCTTCAGGGACAAATGTCATCCGTGAGAAATAATTATTTTGGTGAAGGGACAGGAGCTTCCCCAAGACACACTGAACATTTCAGGGATCAAAGCTGCTTGCAGAGTACCAGCTCACATGAATAAACTCTGATCTTACGCTCCAGAAAGTTGTGGTCATTTCTCCAGAACAAATATTTATATCCCCAATATATACATGAATAGATGGCACCTGGCCGCGTATAAACGGATGAAGTGCAAAGACCTATTCACACTCTTGCCAAGAAGCAGCATCTGAAGCACATTATGCAGAAGTGCCTGAGAACGTCTGTTGCAGCGCACATCTCATTGATCTCTACTGAAACTAGGAGATGCAAGGAGACAAGGACTGTTTATTTCTTATTGTTTATTTAATTGGACACAAGGGATGTTCAATGCCTTTCTCTTACCCTAATTTCACAGTCATAATGGCAAACAAATCAAGGGAAAATGTAGTCTATCGCAGGCTTCTTTCCTGAGTTGGAAGATACGTGAAATAATTTAGGTCACCTCTATCTCAAAAGTCTATGGAAAATTTGCGACAGGTAATAGACTGTGCAATAGTAAGATCAGTCTTCTAAACCATCAAGGCTCCCTTACTTACGTTTTTAATAGCGTGAGACCAAACACTTCCAGGGGAAAATATAGTAAGTTAATGTAATCTGTTATTTGGAAGGAATCTGAGTAAATTGATCACACGCAGAAATGGTTTAGAAATGCTTGTTAATAATTTCAGTGCGTTACTCAAAGGTAAAATAATCTTTGAAAGATATTAAAAATATCTTTAGTAAAGTAATAAAATGTGTCTCAGTGCTCTTTATATGCATACTTATTAGAATAGTCCTAACTGAAAATGAATTTTCGGGGGGGGGGGAGGAGGTTAAGACTAGGAAATGTAGAAATGTGTTGGTTGAATATCCTGAATGAGAATAATCTTCCTTAGGGGCACTGCAGGTTCCTTGTTTTCTTCTTATCCATCCCACTTGCTGCAATGACCTAAACCAACGGGGTCAATGGGGTCCCTCAACCACTTCCTTTCCTGTTGCCTTTATTGCACCCTGGAATCTGAAGCATTAATGATTGCTCAAAGCACCCCGAAGAAAGTTACAGTTAGCCTATAGATCAAGTCACATACCTCTGCAATGCATTAATCGATCGCTCTTTTTCTTTAGGAAAAAGAGAGAAAGAAAAGCTTGTTTGGAAAAATCTTGGCGCATTTGAGAATTTTAAATTCTAAGTACTAAGTTAATGAGGGAAATTCTAATGACTTGTGCTGTTGCAATTATATTAGGTTCCATGTGTCAACTTCCCTTCTCCTACCAAAAAACCTCCAGACGGACCAGTAATCTTCATTTTCAGGGTTTCTCACACTTTTTTTTTCCCCAGCTCCCCCTGGCAATGGCTGGTGAGGAAAAGCGGTGGCTCCTGGTGGCAGTGTGCACATAGCAGGGTGCCAGAGTGCAGTACTGGTGCCCGTATGCAGGCAGCACCTTCTAACTGGAAGACGGGGAGATGTAGGAGCCCGAGAAGAAGTGTGGTTATTCCTTCCTCCCTTCTTGCCCCTTCTCCAGCACCACCAAACCTCCGCACCTCCAGCAGACCCTGCTGCTTTTTTCCTGGCTTCCCTCTCTCTCGCCCCGACTCTGCTCCTCTCCAGCTGGTCTCAGGGTCCGGTGCCCGCTTTTCTGACTCTTCTGGGTTTTTTGCTTCATCTTGGGCATCCTGGCCCATCGAGCTACACCAGTGCTCTGTGTAGTCTTCTTCTGCCACAGAGCAGAGGGGGAGTGCTTTAATGTCCAGTTTACTAATGATCAGGCTAAGGGGTTTTTTGTTTATTATATCTCCTAAAGATTTACTAGATTTGTGGGAAGACATTGATGACTGTTCTCGTTCAATGACAAAAAAAGAACCATTTTTTTCCCTGGTATTTGACACAAGGTTTTCTTGCAATATATATGTGCAAAGACTAAAATTGTGCATCTTTGGAGAGCCTGTGAGTTCCTCTTTAATTTCCTGTGGAGTGTTTTAGAGCGACACACTGAGGGTTCCCATCATAACATTACCTAGTACAGAAAATATGAGTTGGACAACACCATCAAGGACCCTTAAAAAAATTGAGGTGTGTTTAAAGAACATCAAAAAGTCCACTTGCATGTTAGGAGACTATGACAAGGTCTCTTTTTCCACAGAAAGCAGTGAAATCTCAGAATGCAGTGATGCCAAGGCACAGCTGGTCCCTGGACTGAGTGCACAGCTCCCTATCAGAAGTGAAGCAAACCAGTTTAGCACATCCTTGCCTTCTGTGTCCCAGATGAGAGTGACATTATTTTAATCATTGGGTAATTAGGTAGAAAAGGAATTGAACACCAGCTTGTGACCGGCTGGTTATACTGCTCCTTGCTAAGACTTTAAAGATGTGTGGAGAATAATTTTAGAAATGCTATATATGAAAGTTGTGCTTAAAACCTTCTGCAAGTCTAAAAGGATGTTTGGAGTTACAATTTTAAAACAGTGGGATTTAGTGCAACAGGTTTTGGCAAATGAATCACTGCAGTTCCTACAGCTGACGAATTAGTGTGGACCCGACAGACTAACATGTACCATGTGTTTATTTTGGCAGCAAATGTGGAAAAATCATTTGGAGAAAAAGTGTATTATTCAACAGATTTCTTTTTTTGTTTTGTGTTTTTTTCCCTCCTTTAATTGAAATCACAAAGGTAAGGTTCAGAAAGTCCTTTTGATTGGTACCATATTTATCATGGTCTGAGAAACTAACGATAATATTACATGATTTTTTATGTATTAGGCTATATGATCATAGTAATTCTCTCAACTACTAAAATGGAACAACCCCCCCCCAAACACTATCTTGTAGGTAAATGAAGCAGGTAGCTGTCAGACCAGAAAAATGCACTGCAATTTTTTATGGTTTAAAACTCATTTGCAACGTGAAGCTTTTGAGCATCTGATTTATGAAAGTCTAAACATATCTGTTTTCAAGCTAGTTTATGAAAGAATAATAGTGTTTTCCACTGAAATATTAATAAACTTTTTAACTTAGTGTTTTAGAGAGTAAAATATACCAATCATAAACTGTTTTTTTTAAGTCATAGGTTTACAAATTTCATCGTACTCAGCTGCACAAGTTAGGACTCCGCATAACTGAAAGGATGAGAGGGACAAAAACTGTACCTTGCCTGGATGGAATTTGCAACTTCACTGTGTCTTTTTCAAACCCTGTAAGCCCTTGTCACACACTGATTTTTGTACACTAAACAATGGTGAAAAAGGACAGTTGTCCATTTTCAATAGTACCTTGACTGTTTTTTCCCTTTTTGACTCCTAAGTTCTCCTTTTCCTTTCTTCCTCTTTCTTCCTTCCTCTTCCTTCTTTCCACTTCTTTCTTTCCTTCCTTTCTCCCTTTCTTCCTTCCTCTCTCCTTCTTTCCATCCACCCATTATAATGAATTAAGTGAGATGTAAATGCAATATCCCTGACAACATTAGGTCTCTCTTTTCTACGGGTTGGGGTAGAGCAGCACTTTGTACTACTCCAAACTGCTTCAATTCTTTTGTGACCATGTCTACATACCACAGAAGTTACAAGGCTATTCTTGTACACATGAGTGTTTAAATTAAACTGGATGTGTCTCAGAAAAAAAATAAAATGTTCCAACCCAAATGTGAGAATGAGCTAATTCTATGTGTGACATTCTATGAATTTCCATCAATTTTGTTACACAGGAAGTAGATTTCATGACATTAATGCTTTTCGGTCCTAAGATTTCTGTCAGATGGTATCTTTTGAAATTCTTGTTGGCTTTCCCAACCCTGCTGGGCTTCTTTTTTTCTCTTTTTTTTTTTTTTTAAATTCCCTTTAAAAGGTCTGATTACAAACAGTAAACAAATAACTAGTCTTTTCCATCTGCAGAGAATTTAAAATTAGATTTCATTAGCGGTTGGGAAAGTATGCCATGGAAGCCTGGGGAGAAGTGAGGGGAGGAGAGTGACCTCCAATGACCATCAGCCCTGCGTTCTCTTCCTTGTGTCCTCTTTCTCCTAAGCCCAGAAGCTGGCAGCATCCGTAGAGACACTGTCCTGCCATCATTCATTTTTCTGTGCCCTTCTCTTCCCGCCCTCAAGCATGGAGAGTGTTTCTAGTGTCAGAAGGGGTCTAGTCCCTCCTTCTCCTGGGAATATGTAATAGAGTGAAAGGCCAGTAGTGGATGCTTAGGGAAAGATCATGAAAAATTCGATGAATGCAAAGCAGGTTTTTGCCCCACGACTTCCAACTCGCAGACTGCCATCAGGTCAGGGCCTCCATCAGAATCTCTACTTGCTATTTTAAAATTCTTGTTGTTTTATTTCTTTCTTGACTTGACCCTCATGATGGGAAGAAGCAAATTGTTGTCAGGTACAATGGAAGAGTCACCTGCCTGTGACAGCATGGTCAGAATAACCAACTCCATAAAGGCCAAGAAGACTCAAGTCATGGTGACATCCAGTATTTACTTGCATTGAGTTTGAAGCAGAGAGCCAGGACAGAAATGCAAATCAGAATTCAAGAGTGCTTCTGGTTGCCAGAGAAAGAATAGCCTTTTCTGAACATCATGGTGGCCACTTGAGAGCTATCACTATGCCAGAGGATGTCTGAAGACATTCATTTCCAAAGGCTGGTTTCAGTCAAACCTTTCACAGCCTTGTAACAATTTTGCTTAATTTAATTTCCTTTTGTTTAATATAATTTCCCCTCTTTTAATCTAATTTCCTATGTTGTGTTTTAATACAGGATGAAAAGTAAAAATGGAAACAAAATATCAAGAACAGGGACGAAAGGAAGACATATCCAAACATATATCCAGGCCCTTATGATTAAGTAAGTTATAACTGATGTATTTGGTAAGACTGTGGACAGGCAAATGTCATTTTTTGCATCTCTATTTCTGTGTCTCTGGCCACGGAGTTAGATAGCTCAATACCAATGTCTGTGTTTTATGGGGATATGAAAGAAATGCAAATGTCTTGTACTGTAAATCACTGTAGCTTTATCCAAAGTAATAACTCTCTGACTAATGAATCAATGTCACAAGCACATCCCAGAAGGAAGAAATGCTCTCGCTAACATTTGTGCCTAACTCATTGTCTTGGCTGCTCCAGCTGGTGCTGGGACAGTGCTGATCACAAAAAATAAGGGGGTTATGTGTGTCCCTTTCAGCAATGCTCTGAGAGGGAAAACTATACCAAAGCTACCCAAAGCAAATTCTAATTTGCTAACACAGTAAGACAATAGTTACAAAGAAAAAACCGAAACACCCCCCCTTCACTATTTCCTATAGGTATTAGAAAATGTTAAGACTTCAAAAGAAAGATAAACATAGTAAGACATTTTAGATATTTAAACCATCTGATTCTAGAAAGTGTATTCCTCAGAATCCAACAGATTGGCAGTACTAAAAAGTGAAAAACTAGTTCTGGTCACTAATTGGTTTTCAGCTGTTAAATTTCCCATCCCCTTTGGTTTGTTTAGGCCACGTGTTGGTATGTAATTAGAATAAGTTTAAATGGCAATTAACAACTGTCTGTAGTGAATGCTTGAAATATTATAAGTATCAGGTGCCATTTGTGAGACCTTATTGCCTGTGACCATAAGGCTTGTGGGAGTGCTTAGAGAAATTTTTGTCTTTAATTTTAATTTTGTAGCCTGGCCACAACACTGGCCAATTAATTTAGGCTCATAAAAATTAAGACCTCTTTAAGGCTTTGGTTAGAGTTATTTGGGAAAATCTCATTAAAAGCACCCTTCTACTGCTGAAATCAAACCTTCTACACCAACTTATATCTTAGACCAGTTTTTTCCTTAGGCAGAAGTTAATCTAAAAAGTGTCACATTCTTACTCCCTGGCCTAAGCCTTTCCAAACAGTTTTGTTCATAGAGAGAGGAAATATATTGCTGTGAAAAAAAATTGGCAACAGTAAATATCAGTGCTCTTGTGTTCAAGAAATTCTTGTCTCTGACAAGGAGGATGACAATTCGGAATGCAGTTGGAAGGGTATGGGTGATTCAGTAATGAAAAGTAGTGTGATTATATCAGAAGCTATTCATGCTGCCATTTGTGACAAAAATAATTGGCCAAGGAAAAGGATGTCTTGGCATTAAGGAGCTCTTTGCAGTATATATGAAATTGTTTCTAGGAATTCAGCATAGCTGGCTACACAAATAAATGTTCAAAAGTCTGAGATGAGTGGAAAATATAAGGAACTATAGGGATAGCTTCTGAGCATATGTCTATGCATGTTCCTGTTGATAATTTTTTCATGCTGTTACAGACGGAGGGGAGCATCTGCTAAGCACACAAGAAGCAAAAAAAAGGCTGGTGTTGACAAGTTCACCCAAGACAATTAAGGATAAGTTATTGCTTTAACAACATAGCCCTGAATGTGGGGTAGGGCAGAATTACATCACCTAAAGAGGAGCATCTGCAAGATTTTACTTCTCAAAGCACAACTCCTAAAGGCATTTCTCCCTGGGTAGGAAGGTTGCTACAGAGTTTCCCCTGGTGACTTGGTGGTCCAGCTTCCCTGGCATATGTAGGTCTGGGCTAGTCAAGCCCCAGGTTTCCCTGGAGAAAGCGCAGAGGCTGTTTTTCTGAATTGCCCTTGTGAAAATCTGTGAAGCGAATGGAAACTGCCAGTTTGCCCAGGCACAGTGGGTCCACAGCTAGCAGAAGATTATATGGTAATTTGGCAGTCTACTCAAACTTGTTATTTGTACAAACATTGCAAATAGAGGGCCAGATTCTCAGCTGATGTCAGTCTACACATTTATATATCTCCATTCATCATCATAGTCTCACATTCAGTGCAGATTGTCTTGATATATTTGTTTTCATTTCCAGGGATTGGTGTATTGTTTGCAGTCAGATCTGATGTGCCCTACCAGTTTTTCCTCTTCTGCTGCTTACCCTTCGGTTGAGTTTCCATCTGAACAATAAGCTGAAACAAGAAGACCCAAGTTGCAAATGGGTTTGAGTAGCCTGGAAATGTGAGTAACAGCTGGTCTGCAATTAAAGACTGTTTGAGCTTGTCCTTGGACATCTTACCTTTCTCACTCAGACTGGTTGCCACGTGATCCACACGCAAGTGCCTTAAAAAAAGAAATAAGAAAAGAAAAACTAAATGGAATCTTTTCTTGAAAATCTTTAGGAACTGTAGTGAAGTGACATGACTGCCAAGAAAGCTTTATTAAATAGCCATTAAACATAAAACCCCCAAATGTTCTTGTAAGAGGCTTGGCCCCAGTCAGCTCTGTGGACTTGGCATACATTCTAAAAATTCTGGATTTCTCTTAGTTCTTTAGTTTTGCTCTATAATCACTGTTTGACTTCAGAGCCAAAGACCTATGTGCTTGCTCAAGAATAAGTAGCTCCAACTTGTATCTGAAGAGTTGCTGAAAGATTTGTATCTGGTTTGGCAATTTTGTGTGCTTTGGTAAATGCCATAAAATGCAGTTCTTCTCTACCACATCTTCATCATAAAATAGACTGAATCTGGCTTCTTCTTTGGTGCTGTGTTGCTACAGAGAGCCTTGTAACATTACCAGTAGGACTTGGTGAGGTACTGAGGTCATCCCTCACTGTAAATGATTAGACTGTTTTAGTGGTAAAATATTTCTGAGTACAGCAGTCACAGTCTAGGGAGGGGCTGAAGGTTTTCTGTGCATCCTCTGCTTTATCAGTTTTTTTTTTAATAAGGGTAAACTTAAGGTTCAAGTTTATTAGCACAAAATCTAATGGTAGGCACCTCAAAAGGAGCCTGTTTCCATTGCTATCCTTCATACACTTATAAAAATATGTTTTGAAAGACCTTCACTTGGGAAACTAACAGATCAGCTTGGGTAACCTTGCCATGGAGGTTTATTATAGTGTTTCTGCCTCCAGCTGTCCACCTCATGCTTATGCCAGGAACTATTAAATGATGCTTCTTTTTTTGGCTGAAGTGGTTGACGCCACTTCATATTTTTCCTAGCTTCTTACTTGACAGTAGGATAATAAACTCTGGTAGGGTGGCAGAGCAAACAGCTAAGGGCTTTATCATCGTAAACTGCTGCAGTATATAAAATTCTCCAGACTTGCAAAAATTAGATATCTATCTTCCACAAAGCCACCCTCGTCTGCTGCAGAAAGAGGGTACTATTTGCCTAGTCAGTTAAATGGCATTTACTTTTCAGAAATTCCTTGAATAATGAGTTGAGTTTTTTAGCTTGAAGCAAACTGCTGTGGGTTTTGTTTGTTTTGATTAATAAAATGGAAAAATCAGCAAAGTACTAGACCTGCCTGAATAGCAGCAGTACTTGCTAGTGTGACACAAAGGTTCAGGTCAGGGTCTTGCACATGTTGAACAGTAGAAGCAGGAAATCCTCCCTAAAACACATCCAATGGATTTCTGGTGGCTGAATGAAACCAGCTCTTGGTGTAACCTAACCTTTCCAAACTCTATGAATTGCTATGAAACTGTATTCCAAAAAAAGTATTCCAATTACACTTGGGCATGGCTCCACAGTAAGTCTTTTTATTTTTTTTTTTCTTCATGAAGAATTCTGACCCAGAAGCAGAAACTGGCTTTGTTTGGCACTGAGAGAGTTTTTCCTGCCACCGTCTATTCTGCCATCCCATGATCCCAGCTACCTGGGAAGACAGGGCATGGTGCAATTTGTCAAAACAAACCAGCATGGATTTCAGTTTTCCAGGCTAAAATTCATTCCAGTTCAGCAGTTGCTACTTGAGATGTGACTGAAGCAGAGGTGGCCAGACCATTACAGTTGGGAAACAGTAACTATCCTGAGATAAGCTGCTCCCTGCCTTACGTGGGAGCACAAGTAAGCTCAGGGCAAAACGTTGAACTCAGTTGAAACTTTATCACCTTAATTCTGTTTTGATGCTCCACAGGTTTTGATTGGCTCAGTATACAAATGCTAAATTGTAATTGCTTTGTGTACCTAGATTTACTGTTTGTTTACACAGCAAAGCACAGATGTGATTGCAGCATGAACTAGAGCAGAAGCCATCTGGGCACTGAGGGTACCACACATCATTTGCAGTCAGTGCTAACACCCACCCCAGTATATCTTCATTGCTATCATTACCTCTGCAAGTTAAGTTTTGATTGGTTTTGGTCAGTTTTGGTCTGTCTATTTGTTCTAGAGTTGCCAAATATGGCAAAATGGAGGCATTTTGTTGCTCAGACTTGTTCTACAGAAATTTAATCTAGTCCAGACAGCAGCACTGCGTGGGATTCATCTCACCTAATTTTAGCTATTTAATAGTTAGGCAGCAAGTTGAACCAGTTAACTAATAGTCACTGGAGATGGATGGCCATCTCCAGAGAATGACTTGTCCTGGCCTGTGTCTATGGTGAGTCACTTTCTGTAGGCACCCATCTCTCCCTGTTGATTGTTGAGGAGTCTAGATGACTGGCTTAGATGATGACTGTAACATTTCAGTAGCAGAAGTTGGGTAAGATGAATCCCTCCAAATAATTTTTATCTAGGCAAGACAACGTTCCCATCTCAAGGTACGCTACATGTGGCCAATGCTTCACATGCAATGTCTACAGAAATGGTTATAGGAGCTGTGAACACAAAGAGTGCGACACGCTCTTCTTTAGCCTGGCTAGAGAACAAGGCTCGTTTTATGTTTTCATTCTCCTTATTTGGAATAATTAGCCTTTATGAACCACGCACAAAAGGGAATGATGTCACTGCTCTTCATTCATGCTTATACAGTGCTCTGCGAGCCACAGAGAGAAGCTTAAATACACATTCAGACCATCAAGAGTTAAAGTTCAGAGCCTCGTGCATCTTGGCATTAGAGCTGCACATAAGAAGAGGACAGTCCTTGCCCCAGGGACTTAAAGTGATTTGCCAATAGATGGCTAAAGTATTCTGGAGGTGACCAAGGTATGAAGTGGACCAGTCCTAGCGAGCAGATTCACATCAAGCCCAAACTTAATTTTATTTGACTAGTGCCAGGCTGGCTCAATTATGGTGACTCACGATGTTTTCTTGTAGCATGAACAGAAGGAACCAACCTAATGTTTGGAAATGTCTGACTTCTCCAAACTTGTTAGACATGTAGTTTATTTCTGTTTCGAGGAGATGGAGAAAAAAAAAACAACCCCCCACCCCAACATGTAATGCTTCTATTCAGCAACAAGCAATTATTTCCCCATTGCTTCAGCGATCTTTTGTCATGTTGTTTTTTTTTCCTTCCAGCTAAGTCAGATGCTGAAGATGGGGAAGTTGAACTCTTTAGCGGCTCTGAGTATTTTTTCGTGAAAAATTTCTAATACATGAAAGGATTTAGTTTCAAAACACCAATTTTGTAGGCAGCTAACAAAGATGTCTTTTTTCTCCACTTTTTCTTGGAATTGCTTCTTAGAAAAAAAATCACAGAAGGGGGGTTAATTTTTACATAAAAACTGCTACTTGTAGGAGACCCTTATATGCTTAACAATTTAAAAGAAATATTGAAACTTTTGATACACTATACAGACAATGCCCTTCACAGGAAAATCATTGTAGATCACTCAAATGCCATATAGTCTTTGTGTCATGATAATCTACTGTATAAAACTAAACAGTCATAAAAGTAATCATTAAGGCAAAAGGTTGCTATTTCATCTGGCAGTATAGTTATTGTAATAATAGCATATCTGAGACATGAGAGACTTTAAGAAAGGGGGAGACAAAAAGAACTTTAAAGCAGCCAGTGTCTGTTTCCACTAAGCTACTAAATCACATCTTATTTCAGACCAAGGTACATGTTTAAATTTCCATCCAAGTTCTAATCCAGTGGCTTTAAGCTAAGCTAGTATCTGCTGCTGAACTGGATCTGCTCTTGGATAAGGTTCCAGCAATGCTTTTTTCTTAATCGTGCCAAGCCACTTGGCAAACTGCAAGCATACAGACCCAGGGCACAGAAGTTTCTCTCCTGCTTCAGGTTCATATATCTTTTTATCTTTCTCCTTGTGCTGGTGACACAAAATCTCTGGATAAAATAATCTGTTTTAAAGAACGCATTACCGTTGTTACACTATAGCATTGCTAATATTAGTAGAATAACAGCATACTTTAAAATGATTCATATTTAAGCACACAGTTAAATACTGTGCCAGGCTACATGCCTAGAGGGTTGGTATTCACCATACCTAACTTTATGCATTTTGTGTTGGGGCTTTAGATCAGTGCTTAGTCTCACTGGATAGTGAGAGATACTTCTAAAGGTTAATTTTAGATGAAGTGTCTTGATTTCTAGAGGTGCCTTTGTGTCTCCCTCAACTATACAAAAAGGCTGTATCATTCCATGCCTTAATCAGGATGAATCTAAGTTAAAATGCTTTTTCAGCTTGCATTTCAGATTTCCCTAATTTGTGAATGCCAGATTTCATAACCCCAATGACATCTTTTTTTGAAACTGTACTTTCAGATATCAGTTACACGCTAAAAAACTTCATGGATGGGTCAGTGGTGTAATATATGTTGGTACAGTCTTTCACGGTGAGTTTCCATGCCTCTGATCTCCAACAGCCGGATCGCGCTCCAGTGCTAACCATGCTTTGTCCCCTTCTGTCTCCCCATCACAGACAACCCCTGCCAAAAGTCAGGGAAGATGCTGGATGTGAGCTTTTTCAGGAGGTATAAACAGCAGCACCAGCTGTCCTATCTATGATAACAGTTCACTTATCACCTTGAGCTCCTTTATTCTCCATAACCTCCTCCCTTTTCCTCACTCACCCCAGCATCCATCGGTTCTCATCTGCTTCCCTCCAGTCCCTCAATGTCAGGAAACATACACTGAGAGGTGGGAATATTTGACTGCCCTTAAGAGAGAGAAAGCAGTGCAACCAGAACAGTAAGGCAGCTGAATTTTGGTGCTTTATATGGGAAAACAGAGGTGTTGTTTTTTTTTGTGTAATGAGTGTTGCAGAGTACTGGAAAGGTCTGTATTTATAAAATGCTTCAAAGTTTGGAATTTGTGTACACATTTCTCAGGCCTGAATCTCTTCTGTCCCTAAGTTTTAAGTAGGTTGAGGATATATCTCACAGCTTTCCCAATTCTGGAATGAAGGGCTATTTAGATGTACAGTTTGTGTTTTGTCCCTATCTAAGCAAATATTTTAATTTAGCCCTTGGCAGCTTGAGAAGGTAGCAACACAATTGTAAAGTCTGGGATACTGAAGAAGTCTTCAAAGCATTGGATAAATGTATATCTGCTCTGTTATTAGGTGATAGCTAAATAAATACCTATAAGTACAAGTAAGCAGATTATCTGTACGTGAACAAAATCTCAGAGTGCAATGCAATGACTATCTCTATAAACATGAAGAGGTGAACCAAAGCAGCAAATCTAAGGACTTATGCCCAAACCTTATTTCTGCTCTCTGGAATATTCAGGAGTTTTGATTTGATCCTCTACCTTATAGGGATTATGCTAATATTCAATAGATAATATTTGATAAAGTTGTCCTCCAAGGGCTGAAAACCCTTGGTATCAATGTATATCTTTAACATCCATCTGAAGACAATGAAGTTTCTAAATTAGGAGAATTCTACCAAACTTCTTTATAGTTAAGACCTTTTCTTCTTAGATGAAAACACTGCCTTCCCCACCTGGTGGGAAGAAAAGAAAGCTTGCACAGCTTTTAGTCTCTTTGAAGTATAAACCTCACAGGATGAAAAAAGATTTGTCCTCTTCTTTTGGTTTAGGTGTATGCAAAAAGAAACAGTGTCAGAAGGACGATAACATCATTCCATTGTGTTTGTACATTGTGCTTATAAATATGATCAAACTTACCCAGAAAGTTTTCTTAAACGTGGAATCTCCCTACTGAGCAATAGATTTCCCTAATCCCTCAAATAACTCTATATTGAAGCAAATAAACTTTAGCTATAAAACTTTCAGAACACAATCTTTTGATTTATATTTCTCTTTGCCTTCCTGGTGGCACAGAGAAGATCTATACAGTCAGGATGATGGACCTCTTGAGGGCTTGATCAAGCCACTATAAAACTGCTGCCAAAATATCCGGTCATTTATTTAACTCAAAACATTCTGCCATGCTAGAAAAGAAAAGTTGACTGCTGAGCACCAGGAGGCCCAAAATATTCATACCCAATGGATCATGGATTTCCCTGTGTCACTTATCCTACCATTTCAGTGCAGTACCATATGTTCCCATACAATTTTGTAATGTGCCCCATATGTTTGCTTTCCTTGATGAAAACCAAGGAGGCAGCAAATTATCTGCAGCACTGACACACAAATTGTGTTTTTTTTTAGTTCTGAGCTTAGATTAATTTCTTTTACTTTTTATATTCTGCCGGGTAAGTGCTCTCCAGTGAATGCCCATATTTCGTGAAAATTGTGAACAACTGTTCAGCGAATGAATGTGCATGAATGTTCCTAAATAACAAGTGTCACAACATAATCTATTTCATTTTTAAGCTGGGGATGGTATTTACAAAAAAATATCATCTAAAACTTCTATAACTGTTCATCTCCATTATGCTAAACATTAAGAGAAAACAAACCAAAGACCTAATTCTTCCTGGCGAGCAGAGCTATGTCAGAGGTGAATTTGGCCAAAACAGAGATCTGGATCTCAGCTGTGAACATGGAAATGAATTTGAGTGTTTGCTGATGAAACTCTGACCAGGTTTGAGATGAAGAGGAAAAACTGAATGCAGTGAGGAACGGGTAAGAGTTACCCAAGCCACAACTCTTTCCACCTCTGTGTGTGTATGCGTGGGGCTGTATGTTTATATGTGAAAATAACTATGAAGCTTTGGCCTTAGGCAGAGCTTCTGATAGCACAATGTTTTCATCTTAATCTGGCCCAACTAACTAACTACGTATGGAGCAGTGACATAGCTGTGACATTCTTTCTTTTGAGACAGAAAAGATTGACTAAAGATGGAGATGATCTGTTTAAGTCCCTATGCTGTGTTGCGGAATGCTTTATTGACTGTTGCGACTTTCATGGGTTTTTTTCATTGCATACAGCATACTTCTTACTGTTTAATCATCTACTAGAATTTTTGATAATTACAAATTATGGTACAGATCCTCTACTAAGGGACATTTGGAAAAACTAACTTAAGCAAGTTAAATATATGAACTCAAACCATATTACATGCCTGTGTGGACACTTGATCTGGTAATTAAAATATCCTCCATTCAGTTTAACTTAAGTCACTTCCAAAATAAATGAAAATAAATTGTGTTAAAGCCATCAGTTCACCAGGAGGTGATCCACAGAGACCTAAGGCAGATCAGCAAGTCCACACAGAAAGCCAATGCAGCATAATTTTTATGATGTCTGGAGTTTACAGTCACAACAACTGCAATATACTCCCAGCAGATCTAACTCTTTCCCTTTCTATATCCTGAAAATCAGGTAAAATAAGGGTTAACATGAAAGTCTTAATCCAGCTGATAACTCTTGCATGTTTTTGAAAGCTTTTTTGCTATGCAACTGTCAAACACTGTGCTCTGTTGTCTACCCCAAGCACTGCAGGCAAGAGAAGATGGAATTAAAACTGAATTTTCACGGCGTTTGTGGAATGAATGCAGAATGTAAATGCTACTTAGCAGGGTTGGTTTTCTGTGAGTTTTTTTGGTCTTTTTTTACGTGTTTGAGCAGTTAACGAACCCTTCCAGACTGAGCTCCTTGTGCAATTTAGCAGGATGTATGGATGCCATGGCGTTGTCTTCCCCTGAGGCCCATTACTTCCTGATCTCTGCTATCAGATCAGATTTATGATGTGGATAAAGAGGAGTTTGGGTCCATTTAAGGTTTAATGCTTATTGACCATTAAAACTGCTAACGTGATTTCTAGCAGCAGAGAACATTATATTGGAGATCGGGATTACGCAGGGCCTCTGTAACTCAGGGAAGTGTTTATACTTTTTAAGGCCTACCAGCTTTCTAGTTCACTGTGCTGCAGAGCAAAGATCTTTTCTGGCTCCAGCAGGATTTTCCTAGTTGAAACACATACCTGAAAACACTACAAATGGATAAAACAGTTTACTAAGACATGTTAATCCAAAAGCAAAAGAAATAAAAAGATTCAGCTCAATCCTTTCTGCTTTAAATTCAGCAGTCCCTGGAGGCTGCATGTCAGGCTCACTGGAGGCAAGGTTTATGGACATAATGGAGTTATACCACAATTTAGTCTGTGTATTTGTTTTATGCTTCCTTCAAAAGGGCACAATGGCCACTTTTTCTTAGTCCAGAAGTGGGTAATTTCACTTTCTGCTGTTGTAAAGGAGGACTTGTTTCTGCTCTTGTTCTTTGGGTTTTAGCTTCAACTTCTTTCACTAGTTTAGCTTCACTAATCTTTCACAGTTTTATGTTTTTAATGCCTTTGTGTGGTTTTGATATCACACCCATGCACAGTCTTTATACTGAATTCAGGGTTTAATACAGAAGTCTGGGAAATGATCTCATGATTCTGCACTGATGGAGCCTTAATTTTAGAACATTGCTACTATGAAATGAAGGCTGCATACACAGTATATTTTGAATAGTTTCCCATTTAGCTACTCTTCATGGCATATATCAAAGTATGCTATCTAAACCTTGGGTGGGCAGAGCAGCTTAGAATCAGATGAGCACCAAAATACCTAAATGCTTTGAGTTTTCAAAACAGAGCTGTTCCGAAAAGCAAGCTTTCCAGCCTATTTCTGCTTTAGTTTGGTCTGGAAATACTGCAGCACCAGCACTGGAAACAGTATTTCTTTATTCCACCTTGTCAAAGGGAGGGCACTTCTTGTCAAAACTAGCCCTGGCCAGGCCTGGATAATTCCCCAGCACTGTAAAGGAAAGTAGAGAGAATGTACATTAAAAGCCATAAAAAAGCTGAGGGAGGCCCTCTGAAGATGAAGACCTTAGTATCAGTGAGCAACATTTCCAAAAGCTGTCAAGTGACTTCGAAATGTAGTCGTTAAGGTGATTTTGAAAAAGTTACCCGGTATTAGGAAAGTTAGAGTCATTCTGTTGTTTCTGAGTTCTGAGTATCGTGTTATTTACATTTTGCACTGGAAAACATAAAACAGTAAATAGAAAGCTAAAAATCAATTAAAACTAGAAATTATTTTGCTCAGGTTAAGTTCTAGTTTTTGGCGACTATTCAGTCTACTAAAAATGAGCTGACTAGTCTTATTTAAAAATTGGCTGACATTACTGTTAGTCTTCAAAATAAGGTAAGAAATGGGTGAATGGCTGATAAATCAGTGGATCACTTCCACTTGATTCAGGTTTCTTCTGCTACTGTATGAGTTAGTGCCATGGCTATTTTTTCACTAAGCAAGTCTGGAATGGTTGGTCTTATCAGCCAGAGATTCTAATTCTGGGTGAGTATCTTTTTAATGAGATCTTACATCAAGAACTTTCCTATCAGGTGTGATGGTAAAAGTCAAAGCCCACATCCGCATGTCACAGAGGCTCACAAGGTCAAATTAAACAGGTGTTAAATTCAACAAAATTTATTCTTCAATCAAAATTGTTTAGAACTCCAACAACATTAGCAAACCACAGGTTCAATGATGTAAGGGCAAATTAATACTGCACAACTGACTTAAGAATTCTTAAGCTTTAGAAATGATGACCCCAAATGAGCATATCACTCACCTAAAAGATGAGGGCTCTCAGCCTTGAGGAGTTTCCTTAGGCGGTGTCCCAAGCCAAGGAGAGCCCCCAGCTGCAGACCCGCTGCTCTGAGGAGGACTGGCTCAATTTGCCCTCCGGCAGGGCTCCATTTATACCCTGGTCAAATCTGATCTGTGGTCATATATGGTCGAGAAGTTTCTTTTGACCAAAGTGTTTCATTAGCTGAGGGTCTTGCCTTTTGACCGAAGTGTGTATGTGATGGTCATCACCAGCCGAAGTGTGTAAGGGACCGCAGTCACCACGTGAGCTGGGCAGCTCGACCCCCAAACTGTGGCTTCTAGGCATTTTTTTTCAGTCAAAAATTTTCAGTCTTCCTGAGGGAGGGTGCACCTGCCACACCTTAAAAGAAAGGTGCATGAGAATAACAGAAATGGTACCAGTTCCTCAGTTTTAGTGTTTAGTTTTCCACTAGCTTATACTCTGCCATATAAAGACAACTCAAAATTAGTGCTGGTTTTACTGTAGCTGTGATGGTTCAGAAGCTGTTTCACAGGCACTTCAGCTGTCTAGCAACCTATGGTAGAGAGCCTGAATATATAATTTATGTACTCAGGGACAGGGACGTTTCTATCCAGATTTAATCTATGTTAGTGATTATACATAGTTAGGAAGTTTGCTTCCTGCTATCCCCTGACATCCTGTCATCATGATAGCTTGGCTATAAGAAGCTGTCTGGGGATTTCTCTATACTTGAGAAGAGTTGGTTGGGAAAGCTGTAAGACAATAACAAAAATGTCCTTAGAGGGAACATTCCGTAGACCTGGAGGAGCTCTTTTGTTGGCATCCTCAAAGATAATTATCTATACTAGCAGAAAGACCTCTTGCTGCAGTGGTAACCATGGTTTACTGGGTTTTTTGCAGACACAGTTTTATCATGTAGGACCATGACTTTTTCACATTTGTAGCTGATTCATTTATACTTGCCAAATGTTTCAAGCCTGTTTATTCTGTCACCAAAATCTTACTTTCTTATCTTTTCAACCATCCCTTTGCTTGAACTTGGACTCTTTAGAGGACACTTTATCCCTGTGCCAGATATCAGTGTGGCAATAAAGAACATGAGACTCTGCAAATGCCAGTAATACAAACAAAGAGTCATGAAGATAATCATAGTATCTCAATGCTTGAGGGAAGCACCACTTCAGAAGTAGCACAAACCCAGTGTTATCTTTTCCCCCTTTTATGGTAAGATCTACTACTACATGGACTATAATTACGTAAGTATTCAGAGGTTTTTTCATCTTTCTACTTCTTCTATTTGGGTAAGAATCTATTCCAAAGCAGCAGGTCCTGCATGTAGTCAGAAAGGAACTGAGATATAGGGTTGTTCTGCCATCTTGGGGAACAAATAACAGGCTCACAGCACGGTCTTTAACCAGTTTCCTTTAAAGCATCAGATCTCCTTCAATGATGCAAATCTAGTTCATCTACTGACCATAAACAATGGGATAATTAATGGAATACTTCAGCTTTGAAATTGAATCTTTATGATCTAAGAATTATGAATTGTATTGGAATCACTTTTTGAACTATTTGATGAATTCCAATATAATTATCACCTCATAAGCCACAGAGCATGTCATTGCTGAGTATTTATTATATAGCCTTTGTCATGTAATTACAGAAAGATTGCTCAGGGATACATGCTTTATAAAACTGAATGAAACTAAATATTTATTTTCTTTCTCTTATGTATGTTTATTGTTTGGAATTTTCTCCATCAAACTCTTTACAGGTTCTAAGGCAGGACAATTGTTGAACTGCACTTGGAAAGGAAATTTCTTTGCAGGTTACATGAAAAAGCACTCACAGCAATGGCTCCATTTCTTTCTAGACAAGGCACAGGAGAAAGCACGTGATAAGGTTTGTATTAGTAGAACAGGTAAAATTAATTTTATCTCTTAGCTATTGACTTGAAGGTGCAAGATTTTTTTTTGTATGTGCAAATGCCCCTGCATTCTGCAAGTACCTTCACTTGCAATGAACTAAAAGCAGGGCAGATTTCTCATTAAAACTATGGGGGTTTTCCACCATTCTGGTGCAGGGAAAAGTCTTAAAAGAAAATGCAAAAGTTGTGGTTATACCCACTTAAACAGCTCTTTGCACAACCAGAATGATATAAAGCACTCAATGTTAATGAGCTTCGGATCAGGCACGTAGACCAAAATTTCAATACTTATCACTACCTTAATTGGATATTCATTTTGATTCTCCACACCTCTCCCCAGGGGTGTGGTAAATAAGGCCAAGTTTATTCTTGGATCGCTTTGCTTATAAACTGACTGATAGGTAAGGCATTCCTCGTGTGGGTGCAGCTAGCCTGGCATTGTTCTGCCATAGAAACACACCCTTCCCTGAAACAAGGAGACACACAGTTTGCTGGAATAACTGTCTGAAGATTAGGAGTTTCTCTCAGCGCAGCTATGCCAGCCAGGGATCAAACCAACACGTGTGGCAAAAGTCTGGGGGGGAGACAGGGTTTAGGAATGGTGTGATATGGTCCCTGTGCTGAGAGCGATGCTTAGCACTCGCTCCCTTGGAAGAGGAATGAAGTGTATACATATTATTTCATATCATTCTCTGTTCCATTTCCATATCCAGTGCCTCTCCCAAATGACTCGCTCAGTGTAATAAAATAAATGTATTGTATTTTATCTGATGCTTTCTCTACTGTTCTCAGCCACCTCCCTATCTTGTATTCTTTCATCTGTGTGACTCATCTCTTTCCTTTAAAAAAGCAAGCATGTCAGGGCATTCAGGATATAGCAGAGAAAGTAAGAACCTGGTGAATTTATTTTATCTCTTTTCCAGGCTTTCTGTCCGATTAAAAAAAATGAGTGAGCAATTGTTGGTTAAAAAGAAAAATTCTGGATGAAGCATTTTCCATTCCTCAAATGGAATCAGAATGAAGACTTTTGGAAACTCAGGAAAATGAAGTTTACAATGCCATTATTCCCTCATTTTCTAGTGGGATTTCAGATACATTTGCTGCATTTGATCATGAAAATCTGTACTGAGGTAGTAAACTACCTAGGATCCTCAGTCACAGTTTAGAGTACGCTGTGAGGCTCATAGAGACAAAACAGAAAAATATTTTGTGACCTCAGGAGTTTACAATCTGAATGGAACATCAGAGACCAAACAGATAAAAACAGACAGAGCAGAACACAAGGTAACTAGTGATCAGGGTATTTTGCAATGTCAAAAGAGAAATAGGGGAACCTGTCTTGTAAGAGGAGATCAAAAGGAGCTAGGCTTGTTTTACCTCGCAAAGTCAAGGTTGAGTGTACTATTCATAGACACATTTTGGACATGGGTAAATATCAGAGAAAGATAAGAACTGTTGAATTTTAAGTATAGTTCAAAGTAAAATGCGCACAATTTCATCCTAAACCAAGTTAGCTAGAAGAAGATTTGAATCTCTCGGAAGCACAGAAATGGCCTTCCAATATGGGATGTAAGAGGAAAGAAATGAAATCACTTCAAGATGGAGCATGAGGCATTTACAGCAGGATAGGGAGGGTCTGGGAGTTAGGACCTACAACTTGGCATATAAGACTCTGGCTGTTCAACTTGCTGATGTCTGCAAGAGGGGCTGGAGGAAGACTTGTTTGCTGTTTGTTGACCGTGTCTGTTTCCACTAGATTCATGTTATACTTAATTAGCTCTGTGATTCAGAGCGCCTGCCACGTCAGTGCAGGAACAGGGAAGAATGTCCTCTTTTTCCCCCATCAATGCAAAACAGGGCTTCTGGGAAAGATGGGGTTTTACTTTCTTCTCATATGTCAGTGATCAGTGGGAAGTCCTCGAGATACTTTGATTGTTCTTGCTTATGTGCCTTAAACATATCCTCAAGGCTAAAACCAGTCATTGTATTTCAGGATTTGTACTGTATTTTCTATTAAACCACTAATGGATTGCACTTTGAATTTTGGTGGGGGAATTGCCTTCCTCTGTTCTTTTTTTCATCTAATAAACCCCCTGCCTATAGCAAGGAGCTCAGATACTGCATTTCCCCCACTTTTGCCTGGTCCCTTCCTTTGGGACAGGCTAATTTTGGCAGTCTTTCTTGTATGAATGCTTCGAATAATGTTACAAAGATTTCAGGGTGTTTTTGTGGTTTCTGGTATATGGGATCATGTAGTGTAGAGCTCTTTGGACTCTGGGTTGAATGTGAAAAACTTGGCTGCCTGCAATTGCAAAGGATTTATCTTTTTAGGCTCTGAAAAAAGACAGTGAGGTAACTCTGTGGATGCTTCTTGTTAGCGTAGGGGAGGGGAGCACAGGAGAAGGGCATGAAAATGCTTGTCTAAAAGAGCTGTACATGAATGCTGTAGGCTGACTTCCCAGAGGCAATGTTTTGGTAATTAGAAAACCTGCATCCTTGTCTTTCCAGGGCATTACCTTCAGTGGTCTGCAAGTAGAAGGGAAAAAGCTTCTGTGAGGTGGAGGTCTTTGTTGAAGGGGTGGGAATGATTGGGGGAAAGGGTGTGGAGCACCATATCTTCAAAGAGCATGCCATGGGGCAGGGCATGGAGCCATCCTTGGAGAGATTTGCTGTGAGAATGAGAATAAAGCAGGCATGGGGGAAATCTGGATTTTTGCTCCCAGAGCTCAGAAATCCGGAGGCACCTGTGGCTGATCACAAAGGGAGTTCAGACCAGCGACTGCCGCCGGCACTGGCAGCAGAAAAGGATGATTTTTTATCCATATATGGAAGCTGCATGAAGTTTCCTTGAAATGATTTTACTGTCTTTGAAAAGGGTAAAATGGATTTAATAATCACAGGACTGTTAGGTGTTTCAGTGGCAAAATCCACGTGACACCTCCATTGACTCCATATAAGCTGAGGGACTTACCTGATGGACAGATGGATGCAGACTGAGAGGTGATCAGGAACTCATGGGCCCAGTAAACTGAGGCTAGACAGGATGCAAGCTAAGGGCATAAAATCTCCTGTGTTCCTGGCACATTTTTACTCTGCCTTTCAGTCAAAGGTTTTACCAGAGTACTGATAAAACTCACAGAAAGAAACCCCAGCAAACCAAACTGAAAGCATAGAATTCCACTAAAACTTTCAGTTTTGGCAAAACAGAGTTTTCTTTTAGAGATGCATATATTTTGTTTAAAATTTTTCAATTAGAGCTACTTATCACACCTTTCACTTGAGGCAGACAACCTGTGGGGCCCCAAAGACAGCATTGCTGGGCTGCCACTGAACACAGACAAGGCATTGTCATGCTCTGGCATCCAGGTGGGAGTTCCCCTGACCCACCCCAGGGATTCAACAGCTGTTTTCCAACAGAAGCTCTTCCAAACAAAGCAGCCTGGCTGAATACACCATGACTTTTAGATAAGGTTTTACTTCATCAGAACATTCCCATCTAGATCTTATTGCAGTGCCAGACCAGATGAGCAGGCTGGGGTCCTACGCAGACTTGATCAAATTCCCAATGAATGTGCAAAAGGCAGTTAGGAAATAACCTGCTGAAAGTTTCCTCTCAAGCAGGGAATGAAATGTGGGTCTCTTGGTGGAATCACTACATTTTGTTTCTATTTTAAATTATTGTAGTGTGTTATCTAACTGCCAAAGTTCTCATTTTCCAAATGGAATTCCATTTCTTATCTGAATTCTGCTAAGTTCTTTGCCTCAGATATACCTCATGATACTGAGTAAAAGAGATTAGCTGTGGATAAAAGAGATTACACACAAGTGCTGCCTTTTATCAGCCTTAAATCAGTGTCTTTTAATTTCCTTCCTCTTTTTTTCTGGTAAGAGAAATGGAAAATATGTTGACTTTGTCTTTGCTATTCATTGCTTGATACAATCTCCCAGATTTCAAATCAAATTGTTGCTACACAAAACATTAGATCCTGATACCTGGGTATGAATCCATTATTTGTGTGTGAGAAAGGGTATTTCTTTTATACATTTCAAAACATGTTTAAAAATGTGTCTTATGGAAAGTGAGAGGAAGATCATAAAACTATGGTACGGTCACAGTATAAAACTGTCCTGAAACAATTGGTGACAAATACAAAACTTCTGTGCATGAAGAGCTTTCAGGACTGGAAACTACAACTTGCAGAATGAATAACAGGTAATCATGGGAATCCCAACAGCCATTAGAAGTCACTCATGAGGGTAAAATAGCTGATTCCTTCACTGATTCTTAACAATAATTAAAAACCATGAAAACTCAGGATCTGGTTAATGCAGTTTCTATCCAAAGGGCAAGATTAATCCTCTGTACTAGAAGCAGAGATTCACTTTTGGTTTTTTTACATTGTCCATGATCACCATGGCATAATAATACCGAATCATGTCATTACTAAGCATTTCTCAACAAAACACAATTTACTCTTGAACTTTTATTCATTTCTATTTGACAACGGAGATGTTTCCTTCTCTTCTTTTTTGTTATAGAGGAAAAAATTCCATCTCTCTTGAAAAGTGTTTCTCATGTGCTTTTCATCAGAGACCAACAATTATTGTTTATGATCTTGGTTTTTAATTGTAAATCCAAACCCATCGTTTTGGAAACTTTACAAGTTTGCAAATAAACCTTGTGTGAATTTTCCATGCTTGTAATCTGAACGCTTATTTTAGCAGCAGCTGATGCTTGGTCCTATGGATATATATAACCTTAAGCTGTTAGCTTCATGCTGAGAATATAACCAAGCAACCTGTTAGCTTTCAAGCTATCATTATTATAACCTTGATTATCTCCACATCCTTTGGCTGAGGGATGGAGCCTTTTGAAACTTCTTGAAAGTCACTCAAGTGATTTCTTCCATCACCTCCTGGCCAAAGAGCTGAGTATTGTCTCGATGACAGTGTTTGAGACTGTGCAGTTATGCACTGATTGTAAAACATTTTGCTTACAAGAAATTTAGCCAAATTACAGAAAAAAGCAAATCACATAGCATCTGTAAGCACAGCCCTAATAGAAAAGAGTCCCTCTGACCCAAAACTAGCAATATTGCTGCAAGCCAGCAGAAGCATGTGGTTATAGACTGTGCTTTGGGAGAACCAAGGTCCCACCACAGACTTCCTATATAATTTGGGCAAGTCACTTTTTAACCTCTCACTGCCTCAGTTCCCCATCTTTAAGGGACAGACGACAATACTTTAATTGTCTTGTGTGTGTAGCTTTTTGTGGTACAGACTGTCTGTAGCTGACAGCACAGCGCTTAGTACAGTGGAGCTATGACCAAACCGTGTTTCCCCAGGGACTTCTGCAATAAGTATGGCATGCACTTGTCCTTGTCATGGCAAAATAAATGTTCTTAGCCAGGTAGCCAGACTCTGGAGCTTTAGAGATCCATAGTAATGCTATGATAGAGGTTTTCTCTTACCATCTCTGTACAGAGCAGACTGATAGCAGTTTGCAAGTTTTGTTCATTCTCCGGGTTGCCCTTCTGCAGGAGTTGAAGGGTCCTCTCAATCTGAAGGCTCATTGCACAGGGAAAGGCCAGAAGCTAATAACAGCATTTTGAGGTGCCTGCTGTGACCAGCAAAGACCTTCAGATGGAATAATTTTAATGAACTTCACGTGTTTGTAGTGTTGACTTTTACTTGAGAGCTAGTTTCCTTGACTCCTTTTATAGTCATTGCAGACAAACAGACACTTCCAAGATGGAATTCATCTGCCCTATATTAGGTTACTATTTTAGGGTGAGATAAATCATCCCCTGGAGTTTCCTATTTCTTTTCATTGACTACAAAGAAGAGTCCAAACAATTACCTCATGTGCAGACGTTTACCCTGTAGATCTGGACTTCAACTTGTGGTGCTCATACAGAATCTACAGACGTCACCATGCCTTCCCAACAAAGTCAGTAGCACTGTGCCCATTTTATTTTTTCTTGGTGGGGAGACTGAGGAGCAGTGAAATGGCCACAGTGTTCAAGGCCACCAAGCAGTCCTAGATTGATACACTGAGTAACAGTGCAGACCCAGAACCACTGTTTTGTAAAGATTGGCACCACTCAGTTGAGGCACTCCATGCTTAAACCTGCTGAATACTTGGATCTGAAGATCTCAGGTGAAGCTACTCTAAACTAGAAACACAAGTTACACCTCATAATTGATGCTTATCATTAGTACAATGAGTTTTAAATTTTAAGAAGAAGAAATTGCCAAAGACACCACAATAGCAGCTACAAATGCCACCTGAACTGTGTTATTTCCTTAGACATGTGGCACCTGGTGCTGAGTAAGAGCTCTTCTGAGTAATTTCTAAACCAAATAAAAAGCCTGCTGTGTCTGCAATACCTGGGTATCACAGCTCTTATGATAGGTAATTCTCATGGATTCAACTTATTTTGAATTGCCAGGGGATAAACAGAAGGATTAGTAAAGATGGTGTAATGTGGCATGTGTAA
This sequence comes from Buteo buteo, assembly GCF_964188355.1. Classification (NCBI taxonomy): domain Eukaryota; kingdom Metazoa; phylum Chordata; class Aves; order Accipitriformes; family Accipitridae; genus Buteo; species Buteo buteo. Next base: position 28,163,738 of record NC_134185.1, on the reverse strand, counting down.
AATAAAAATGAGTAGAATAACTGTTAATAAGTAATAAGCTAGCTTGTCAGCAGCATGCTATCTAGCTGCTGAAAAATTAACTGCTTCAAGCACAGTGTCCATTTCTCGGGACAAGTCAGAGCAGAGCAGCCTGTGGGAAAGGCGCTTTCATGTGGTTTCTCTGAATTGCTTGAATGGATGTGACTAGTTTCATCATTTGGTGAAATCCATCTGGGGGATGAGATAAAAACATGCATAATCTTTGCCACTTATTACACAGCTGGATCAGAGCATGTTTCTAATCACTGGCAGAATGTGTCCCTTTGTGGAGACTGTTAATGATAAGTACCAGCATCGTGCAAGGCTCGGATGATGTAAGATCCACTTCTAGGCATTTGCACTCTTGGCAGGTTTCTGGGGGCCGAGTACTGAGCACCACTGCAGTTTCTGCAGAGGTTCTCCTCTGGCGTGATCCTGCAGCTCTGTGTAGTGGCAGAACATAATGCTTCAAATCCTGAGCTCAGGAAAGGCCTCTGAAAACACAGAGGTACCTTAAGGAAACACAGCACCATAAATGAGGAGGCTGCAAGCAGTGTAGAGACAGCTACTCCCCTCCAAGATCCCTGCCTTGCTCCTGCTGCTTCACTTCCACTGTGCTTCTCCTTTCTGGCATGTCCTAGTTTCTCACTTTTCTCCTTCACCTTTGTCATCTTGCTCTTCTTCCAGCAACCTCCCCTTACCCTCTTTCGGCTTTCTGAGCATGACTTTAAAGCATTGCTCTAATACACGTAGATAGCCCTCTGAAGGTGCTATCACAAATAAGCCAATGGAGGGGTCTAGTGTGCAGGCAGATTGCATTTTTTTCCAGCTTGGTTTCATCTCTTCATGTTGTCTGAACCTCTCTGTGTCAAAGTCTCTAATTGCACATAACAAATTCAAAACATGTTATCCAGCACCAAATAAATACATCAAAGGGGTGAACATCACAAAGTATTACAAGCTGTTTGACACTAAGATGGCCAAGAGAAGAGAGAGCTGCTGTAAGAGCATCGTCTGAAGGAAAAGCTACAATGTAAGCTCAAATCATTAGACAGAGGAGAAGACACAGAAGCTCTTTCATAACTAAACTGAAAAATTTGATTTGAACTGACAATCAAATATCAGACATAAACCTGTAGGAAACTACGCACTGTTAGTATCACAGAACCACTTGTTTACATCTTTAGCAACGGAAGGGATAAAGAAGAGAAAACAAGTTGGGAAATGAGGCAGAATAGTGTCAAAAGGCATTCTGGATGCATAATGCCTATTATTTAAGTGAATTTCACTTTTCATCTAACTCTGTTGATGAAATGTGCTATGTAAATCAGGGAAGAATTGTGCTTTCTGTAGCTGTCTAGAAACCTAATTTCTTCTCGTGCTTGAAGAATGATGTCAGCAAATTTGAGATACTAAAAAAAAAAGTGTTAGGATAGGAAAGGGGAGGGCATTAAGCTTATATACAGATAATTATACAATGAAGACAGTTGAGCCTATATTGAGACTTTATGACCCATCTTGTCATTTACTCTTGCTCCCAGCTCTTCTATGCAGCTACTACACCCGTGTATATGCACATATTTCTTCAAGTAAACTCTTAAGTAATAATATAAACACAATAAATTTTGCAAAGTTGAGTTTCCAAGAGTTAATGGCAGAATTAACAACATGTTTTGTGTGGCTTTAATCAAGTCCCTAGATGTGTGTGTTTGATGACAGTAATTATTCAGAGCATCTTTGGCTCACTCAATGTGTATTCTTGCTTATTTACTCTGGCTACTCACACTTTTATCCTATTCTCATTACTTAATGCATTTATATTTTTTTTAAAAATCTGATTAACAGCACACTAATCAGATTTTCATGTGGACTCCTCTTTTGTGCCCATCATTATTTGACAGCGTTCCCAGATTTCTAATACAATGTTAGTCTTTGTGGTGGGTTGACCTTGGCTGGCTGCCAGGTGCCCACCAAGCCGCTCTGTCACTCTCTCTCCTTAACCTGACCGGGGAGAAAATACAGCAAAAAGCTTGTGGGTCAAGATAAGGATAGGGAGATCACTCAGCAATTACTGTCACAGGCAAAACAGACTCGACTTGGGGAAATTAATTTAATTTATTGCCAATTAAACAGAGTAGGATAATGAGAAATAGGAACAAATCTAAAAATACCTTCCCTTCACCCCTCCCTTCTTCCCAGGCTCAGCTTCACTCCCAACTCTTCTACTTTCTCCTCCAAGTGATGCAGGGGGATGGGGAATGGGTGTTGTGGTTGGTTCATAACACTTCATCTCTGCCTCTCCTTCCTCATCGCACTCTTCCCCTCCTCCGGCGTGGGGGGACACAGTCCTTCACAAACTTCTCCGACGTGGGTCCTTCCCATGGGCTGCAGTCCTTCGGAAACTTCTCCAGCGTGGGTCCTTTTGACAGGTCCTTCAGGAATGGACTGCTCCAGCGTGGGTCCCCTACACGGTCACAAGTCCTGCCAGCAAACCTGCTCCAGTGTGGGCTCCTCTCCACGGACCACAGTCCCTGCCAGGAGCCTGCTCCAGTGCGGGCTCTTCACAGGCTGCTTCAGGGCACATCCCCTTGCTCCGGCGTGGGGTCCTCTGTTCCCGGGCTGCAGGTGGAGATCTGCTCCACTGTGGTCTCTCCATGGGCTGAAGGAGGACAGCCTGCCTCACCATGGTCTTCCTCACGGGCTGCAGGGGAATCTCAGCTCTGGCGCCTGTAGCATCTCCTCCCCTCCTGCTGCACTGACCTGGGGGTCTGCAGGGTTGGTTCTCACATGTTTTCTTCTCTCCCAGCTCGTCCTGCATGGCTTATTTTACCATTTCTTAAACATGTTATCACAGAGGCGCTACCAACGCTGCTGATGGGCTCAGCTTTGGCCAGTGGTGAGCTTGTCTTGGAGCTGTCTGAAACTGGCTCTGTCTGACCTGGGGGCAGCTTCTGGTGTCTTTTCACAGAAGTCATCCCTGCAGCCCCCCAGCTACCAAAACCTTGCCATGTAAACCCAATACAGTCTTCCTCTGTCTTCTCCTAATGTCTTAATTTTCTGGTCCCAAGCTCCTCTTCTATCATAGGGCTTCATCCAAACTCTGGGTTAACTGGTTCCCACACACCCACTCCCATTTTGTTCTCCACTGTATTTTCTAGTTCTTGCTTTATCTGGTCCCACTGTCACTATGTGTGCTGACCGACTCATTTCCCTCATCTTCATGATGTCATTATTAACAATCCTAGTTTTTTAAATCAGCCACCTCTCTCCTAGATTCAAGCTGGATGCCAGCAGAAAATCACTGCAGGCTCAAGAAAGTCCAGCACCCTGTTCCCACCCTGCATCAGGGGAGCTAATAACCCTCTGTGAACAATAGCACACTCATCTTTTAGTTTTTCTGGGCTAATACCTTCTTTTTTGGCTTTGTCAGCATGAGGAGTCAGAAGAGACTTGAACAAGCTTAGGCAGATTTTTGCAAAGACAGGGATTACATCCCGCCAGTCAGAGGGACCATGTCACCCACTAGGATTTTCAAGTCACAGCTTCAAACCATGGAAAAGTTAGAGGGTCACAAAGTGAAGATGTCAAGGACTGGAACAAACTCTTTCTCCCCCAACAATTTAGTTTTTGGAAATGGTTGAAGTGTTGTTGGGCAAAAAAAAATAAAATTATAGCAGCCTGAGGCAAGCCCAATGCTTACAGTTGGTTCAGCAAGGAGTCTGGGATAAGAAACGAGATGCAGACAGAGGGGACAGAACGAATGCTTGACTTGAGGAGTGGCAAAGAAATGGTAGCAGATTGCCTGGGGGACACCCGCTGCAGAAGGAAGGGCTCTGAGCTTAGAAGAAGGAATTCTGACAAAATCATGAGCAGCAAAAGTGATGGTCCCACTGTGAGATGGTTGTGTTGGGGGGTTGGTGTCAGGCTCAGGGCAACAAGGGCCCCAGGAGAGCACGTGGCCTGCTGGGAATGTCCTGGAAGGCAGTATTTTGAACACACATCCATGCTGCCTGTCGGTGGATGCTGGGTGACCAAACTCTCCTCTCACCTGCATCCCGCTTCTTCTCTGGAAGGATCTGTGCATTCCCCTCATGCCTGCAGACCTCAAACAAAATGGGACCTGCACAAAACCGATAGCGTAGGTATATCCTCTAGCAGCACACAATGCCACCAACCCCAACGATTGCTAATGGCTGTATCATGGTATATACTCACACCCTGGTATGTGTGATTAATTGATATTATTTTTGATTTTTATATGGAATATTTAGAGCTCTTACTAAGCAGAGTGTTTCATTCATGGTTCACACAGTACAAGCAAATGAAGGAAGCAATGTGTTGTTTCCCAACATCATATTCATCATGCTCCTGGGACTACTTTTACATCCAAGCATATAGTTGTAACTTTTGGTTTTTCAGGGAACAGAGGAGTCCAGTGTAAGCTGTGTCTTTTCTTAAATCACTGTCATTTGAACTTTAATTGCAGAATAACTGCTTCTTGGAAGCCTGTCCCACTGGATCCTATCCATTGTGGTACTGTCCAAAATAAGTTTCTTTGGAAATCTTAATTTGTCTTACAAATACAGTAGGTTTGAAGTGGAAGCATATTCTCAGGTAAAGAGATACAAGAACAACTAAAAATACTATCACAGCAACAGGAGTAAGAATATATATTAGGAATTGAAGATAAATCATACTACAGTTATGTGGCTGCTACTACCAGGTAGAGATTTCAGAGGTAAGGTTATTACTAAAAAAATCTAAACTTTTCCAGAAAAGGTAATTCAAAAAATAAGGTTACTGAAACCCTGAAGTCTGTCCTGCGGTGACTCCATCTAGTGACCATGGGATTCAGGCAGATTTTGGTGTAGGCAACCTCAGATGAAACGAGAGCTGTTTCTATAAGCACAATTGTTAGGCAAGAAGAGCCAGCATGCAAACTATCAAAATGGATAGGAAAAAGTCACAACAAAGCCTGGGCAGAAAGCCCGCTGGTATTTCTCTTACTGGGTGTGTGAATTTCCCTCGAGACTCTGCAACGCAAACGTGTTGCCCAGCCAAGGCAAAGGCGGGAGTCAAGCTCCAACAAGTTCCCAGCAGCAGAGCCCTTGCTCGGCCCGGCACCGCAGGATTTCCCGCAGGAACGGTGAAATTTTGGCCGAGCACCTTGGGGTGTGCCAGGACCGTGCCGGGACACAGTGCTTCCCAATTCGAGCACCGCTGGGACCCCCGGGACTCCTGTGCTCCCCCGGCTGGGGTCAGGGTCACCACCTCATTCTGCATGAAGGGAACTGCCTTTGGCTATTGCCTCCCCATTACCCCCAGTAACTGGCGCCCCAGTACTGGGGACGGGAGGGCAGGCTGCCAGGCGCACCCTTTGCGAGTCCCGCTGGGGGTCATCAGCAGTGCTTCCCACGTGCTGAGATGGGGTCATTTATCTCCACCGTTATTTAGCTTTTCTCACTTTCAGTGAGGAGAGCAGATGGGGTAGTCCGCATCTGCAGAATCTAATAAATGTTAAGAGATACCAGGGGATGCGCCTGCTCTGAGAAGCTGAACAGATGCGCTAAAATTGAGCTGTATCCCCAGAAGGCTTTTCACGTCAATTTGTTTATTTTTTGGACAATATCAGTCGGACTGAATCGAGCTATCTGGATTTTATGTTCCTGGGAACCAGTTTCATTCACAGAGCTTATGCCAAAAAATAAAAATTATCTAAAACTAAAGATGATTTCTAGAAACCGCAAAGGCCAGAAGATGTCCGAGGTCTGCCTTCTCTTCCGAGAGGAGGAAAATAGAGCTTGAGGCTTTGGAAAATTGGGTCCACTTCAGAACTCATTCACTGGAAACTCATTAACTAGCCTTGGATAGTATCAGGACAAGTCAAAAAGATGGAAAGGCAGGCTTACTGTTGTGATAACCTGGTACATGAGCCATGAGGTGCTCATTTTACAGATAGCAGAGGACATAAAAAATCTCTAGCCTGTGGGCTGATACTCTCAGAAATTAAATGAAATGTGTAGTCCTTATCTGTTTAACAGAGATAATGGGAAAAAGAACACCAACAATGCTGAGCACTGCACATTTCTTGTGGAAGTTCACTCAGTAGGAAAGTGGCCAAAAGGCAAAATTTGAACACCACTGGAGACATTCGAGTGATGAAGACTGCAAATCAACTCTATTACACACCATAATCTATTTAACTGCAACCAATATCCTAAAAAATGGGGTTGTGCCCAGAAGGCCTACTTAGCTGTTTGCTTTTCCAGTCATCCAAATCTCTGCTTATTTGAGTATTTTGATACTCTCACAGATAGTATTTTACTGTACCTTGGTCAGGCTTCAGAAAACAGACATATTTTAATGGTATGAAAACAGCAATCTGATTTTTTCATAAATGTATCTGAGACCCTTTCTTATATACCATAAACCAGAAGTATTTGCCGAGGTAACAGATTTGCATGGAAGCGTATCTAATTAAAGTCTTCTGTGCGTAAATTGAGACACTTCTGTATGGTACTGCATGACATATTACAAACTAGGAAACATTAGATATTAATAATTGACACAGCTGCTGTCAGTTTTACAAAAGAGTAAAAATCTTGGATATAGAAAATTATTTACTCTCTCAGGACTAGAAGAATCACTTTCTCTTGTAGAATTGAACACATGAATGGGACTTGGGGAGATTTTCTCATAATTGCCTCTTTTATGTGCTGCGCAGAGTTGTCTTTTGTTCACTGAGGTTAGTGGGATGGTGCAGGTCAAACTTTGGTTCTGGCCCAGTTGTTTATCTTGCACAGATAAACAGCCCACTTTGAAGGAACAGCACTACATTTATGTATCGTGGAGCCAGTTCACTTCTCATGTATCCTGCTTTTTCTCCAGTGTAAATCTATTTGATTATTCTAGAAAATGTACAAATTACAAGTATAAACTGCAAACATGAGTTACAAGCATAACTAATACAGACAACAGTATATGAATATAGGAAAGTAAATACTATAACCAGGGTAAGCTGACCATTTTGAATAGATGTCAACTTTGCAAATGGAGGATAGGAACACTGTGGAATTTTGTATCTTATCTGAATTTTCTGATTATCTCTTCTGTATACATTGTTTCAGACCAAAGCATGAGATCAGAGCACTCTTGAAGAGTTTGAAAGTCCAAGCTTCCAACAAAATACTTCTACAGAAACCTTCATCATATAATTTCTTACATTTCTTACCAGAGGTGAACTGGTAGTCCCCCAAAAGCTGAACTGACTAAATTTGATTGAAATCTGATTTGTTACACATGTAAACTTATTTTCCCAAATCCCCATGTATGAGCAAATAAATGATTATCAGACATTTTGATTCAACAGAATACTCTAAGAGGGAATCATTTTTCCCATCCCAGCACTTCCAGCGTAGCTCTTAGTGATGCAGCAGTTCAATAGCTAGGAATGTTCAATGCTCACCCGTACTGGTTTTGGCTGGGATAGAGTCAATTTTCTTGAGAATATTTAGTATGGTACTGTGTTTTGGATTTGTGCTGAAAACAGTGTTGATAACACAGGGATGTTTTCGTTCTGCTGAGCAGGGCTTACCCAGAGCCAAGGGCTGTTCTGCTCCTCACCCCACCCCACCAGCGAGCAGGCTGGGGGGGCACAAGGGGTTGGAGGGGACACAGCCGGGACAGCCGACCCCGACTGACCCGAGGGACATCCCAGACCATGGGACATCATGATCAGTAATATAGAGCTGGGGGAAGAAGGAGGAAGGGGGGGGACATTCGGAGCGATGGCGTTTGTCTTCCCAAGTCACCGTTACACGTGATGGAGCCCTGCTGTCCTGGAGATGGCCGAATGCCTGCCTGCCCGTGGGAGGTGGTGAGTGAATTCCTTGATTTGCTTTGCTTGCGTGCGCAGCTTTTGCTTTACCTATTAAACTGTCTTTATCTCAGCCCACGAGTTTTCTCACTTTCACCCTTCTGATCCTCTGCCCCATCCCACTGTGGGGGAGTGAGTGAGCGGCTGCGTGGGGCTGAGCTGCCCACCTGGGTCAATCCACATCACCCCAGCATCTCTGCTACAGAAGACAAGTTACTCTATATATCGAAGCATGATTTCAATCCATTTCTTGTGTTGGAACTCTTCTTTACTATTGTCTGTTAATTCACTGTTTCATTTTTGGACACTTCTATACCATTCTATTTGGATAGCTCAACTGATTAAAACTGATTGACGATATTGCTTCAGAACATGAGGAGTCTTCTGGTACTAGCTGGGGGCAAACAAACAATTTAGAACAACAGTAATAATAATGACACTTGTTCCTTGAAGTAGCTCATTGTCCAGAAAGCATGCTAACTGGAAATTAATTTTTTCCTTTTCAGTCTTAAATATTTCTGATTTTGTTTGTTGTGCCACGTATAGACACTCAGTATGCTGCATTTTTTTTCAGTCTTGAAAGGAAGTATTTGTGGTATTGATAATTCTGTCTTTAAGGCTGAGTTTCCTGAACAGCTGTTATTGATCTTAGACACAGACAAAGACAGGGAAATTCCTTGTAAGTTTTTGATTCCTTTTAAGTTCTTGATTCAATGATCACTGAGCACAACAGTTCTCCCATGTCATCTGCTGATAGACCACATATTATAGACCCAAGCTATTTATTATGCCTTGGAGTTTACAGTCCCAGTACTCAAAGACCCATAAATGCAGTGTTTTTGAACTCAGACTATCCATTTGCAAGTAAAAAACCATCCCAGCAATAAAAAATGTAAAATCAGAAATTCAAACTAAATTTCCAGCAAGTGCAAATAACTACAGTTATTTCTTTCCTGAGACAGTTCTAACAATGTATTTAGAAGTTGTCCAATGGCAGATACCAGATAGCAATTTTAAAGAAGTCTTCTACTTTAAAGGAGCAGTCTAAATATAAAGTGACTCAGAATTTTTCAATACCATTTAGTTGTCTTTGGTGTGCCATTTTTTGGAGTCATGTAGTTTGAGATACTTGAAAGGAGTCTGTATTCATGGGAAAAGATGTTCAACACTATTTGATGAACAAGTTTCCTTTAAGGTGTATCGAGAAAAGAAGTATTGAAATCTGAAATTCTTAGTGGATTGCTTTAAGGAAGCCTTACACTTGCCAAAAGGAATGGAAAAATTAAGAAAACCCATTCCCCGAACTTTCCATCTTTTCTTTAAGATGAATAAGGAGCTCCTGTTCCCAGTTCTTCAAAATCTCTTTGGATTAACTGTGATGTAAATGAGATCAAAACAGGATTTTCTAGCTATAATAGTTATACAGAGCTGCCTATAAGCTAACTTGAAGAATTCAGCCATGTGAGAGAAACCTGAAAAACTCCAAAATCCTGAGGTGACCCTTACTGTAGCTGGTTCTGGCAAAGTTGAAAACCGCCTTCATGCCTAGAGAATCTACCCTCAAAGGGACAGTCTCTTTCAGAAATTCTTATCATGGATGTTACTGGGCCTTATTCTCATCTGACCTGAATGACCAGCTTGTAAAAATGCAAATAAGCGCACAGAAAACCATGGGTACAGAATCAAGCTGTAGATCAGGATTAACTCCATCCACTGAAGTCACAAGTTTTAAAGCAGTGAAGATCAGTCAAGCACATGTGCCACGCTGCCCACTGCTGACAGCTTTCCAAGCGCTTAGCCCTCTTTCTGAACGCTTTCAAAATGCCCTGCCACTTGCCCATAAAAGTTTTCTTATAAACCGGAACAGTGATGGGGTGTTACTGCTACTCTAACATCTCCTGAGACCAGTCCTTCTCACACTACATTGTACGCTGTGCTTGCAATGTACTGGACGTCCTGTCAGCACATTCCAGTAATCTGGTGGCACAGCCAAAACCGGGAGAGAAAAGAAATCGTAGTTATCAAAACAGGCAACAATATGAATCTGTTAGTTAACTTATGGCTCAAGATGTTTCTAGACAGGAATGCTGGCACCAGTTCCCTAAAAACTAGTGTAGCTCTGCCAATGCTGTGCAAGTGGTGCATGAAATTTTAGTGTGAGGGCTGTTCAAAGTGAGCTTTTGATTCAGGATTAGGAACAGTGAATGCTAAGCCATGGGACACCCCTGCAGTGTGCTCTACTCCACGCTCAGAAATACACTCCCGTTAAATAGAGGTCTGGGTCAAGAAAACATGGCCTACATGATGTCATCTCTTTCTGAGATGATCTTGAAATGACCTTGTTTCTTTGAGGAGAGGGTGAATATGTCTTTTCTCAATGACACACTGTACCTACCTTTGCGCTCCTATTGCCAAGCTGGCTGGGCTGCGCTCAGTTTCCCTGCAGGCTGAAAGCAACAATAGCAAGTAAAGTCTTACAGTTTCAAGACACGTCTCCCTGTGAGGCATCTTCCAGAAAGAAAATCTCAGCCTACTGAAAGGAAGGCCTTGTATCAAGAGTCTGATTCATTTCAGCAAACTTCATGTTATAATTCGATGCTCTCCCCTCGCATTATCTCCAGTTGCTCAGCAAAACTGTTGTAAGTAGGGTATGCAGTGATTTTGGATGCTGGCAAAATATTGCCCTGGAGACCAAATACAAGAATCCCCTTTTTTTATTTTCTGATTCAAAGCGCATCTCAAAGTTTTTCTGGCTCTTTCTATGCAGGAGCTTAACACAGGCTTTCTCTGCTAAGGCTGTTTTTACAGGCACAATGAAGATTTCTTTGCTTATGGGTGGAAAAAGGAGGCATTCCAAAATGTTTACCAAAGAATAGCTGTTTACAAAACTAGCATCTTGCTTTTTGTCTTGGGTAACTTAGCATCCATAAATGGCAAGAAGATTGTTCTGGTACTTCAAGTCCCTCTGCATTATTCATTAGGGAAGCTCGAGCTGAATAACTTTCTCTGGGACAAAGCTGTTGCTAAGCTTAAAGTTTGGGAGATCTAGTAATGCAATTTTGCTTATCCTTCTCCCCAGGAAACTCTTCCACTCACACGACGTGAGGATACCGTGACTTGGCAAAACCATGTTTTGTGCCACTTCCTGGATACTGGAGAACAGCACAACTATGTGAAATGAAGAGAAGATTTATTAACCCTGACACTTCAGCGATGAATCAAAATGAGAGGAAGAGGAGGCAGAGAGAGGGAAAGAAAGGGGGGATAAAACTAGTTCCTCATGGCATCCTACATATGTTATGACATGGCTTTTCCCAAAATGAGCAAGAAGAGAAAGCCATACATATATGTACGTTTTGTAACATATATACCAGCTTGAATGGCAAATGTAATTTCACCTCTGCCAAATAAAAGTCCATCTTCTATTTGTCTTATTATAGGGTAAGCCACAACATTCAAGATGTCCATTTCGGTCACTTGCCTACAGAGTGACTGAGCGCACGGTTTCCTCTGTTGTAATTTCACTTTAAGGAAATGGGGATTTCATTTTTGGATGGCAAAAGAAAACTTCTGTGTTCTAAAAGAGTGGAAAGGACTGAGGTTCAAAGCTGAACTACAGCTTTTGCTGATGGTTAGCGTTTGGTCACAGTGTTAGCAGCGTGATCATGAGAGCACACTCTCCTAGCACAGAGGCTTTGGCAAGCGATGAAGGGTGAACTCAGCTGGGGAGGCACACAAGAAAGGTGAAAGGAAAAAAAGAATCTGGAAACCAATCTGCAAGTAGGACATGTTGCAGAAGCTTAAAGCATTTATGCGAGATTATAAAAAGTAGAACAAGACTCTCTGTCCCTGTGCATCAGCCCTTCAAGAAATTCCTAGACATGTATAGAAGAAGAAGAAGAAACAGTCTGAAATTAAGTCCAGCGCCACTGTATTGAAAGAAAGCACACTAAACAGGGAGTTAATTTGGCTGCAGTGATATGGAACATTTGCCAAAGTACTATTCTGGTGCATTTTTCTCAGCTCTGACTCTCCAAGGGTGTTCTACCTCCCTTCTAACTTAAACTGCAACTCTGAGAAATGACTTGTTGTTTCAAAATCTCCCTTCAAAGGTTAGAGGCTCTTGGAAATGTATTTATTCTGCCATTCTCAGCAGAAAAATCACAGGCTGAATGAGCACGAGGACTACCTGTTGATGCCTAGAAATGGTTCCTCTGTGGCTGTGTGGAGGTCCGCTGGCAGGTTGTCAGAAGAAAGCTTGCACGACTGCCCCTTCCTAGGCTGCTTCTGCAGATAAAGCTGTCAGATGGGCTCTCAGTGGTGTCAGCCCGGGACTGGACTAGTCTGTGAGCAATACCTTCAGAGATCAGAGGAACTCCTGCTCATAACACTACTCAGACGTACCTTTTATGAGAATTACATATGCCATAACATTTGTAAAACCCCAAATATTTCAAAATCCTTGGTTGTCTGATTCTTATAACATCATGATATATTTTTGTTTGTTTTCTCACCTGCTTCTTAGCCCACCTCCCCTTAATTTTCCATGGATCTTGTGGGAAACAGCTTATGAGGTTCTGATGGGACATGAAATTAATCTTTTTCAGTCAGATATCCTCCAGTATAGCTACTTTTTTTTTCATACAAACACTTTCATGCAGCTAACTCATATTTGCAGAATAGTATGCACTTACATACACCACCTATGTTGAAATAGCAACTGCTTACTTTTACTTATTTTTGGGCTCAGTGCTGGTAAGCTAAAACTAAACCTTTTTGTACTAGAAGAATGATTCAATAATAGCAGTTATCTGTCTTACAATGGGTATGAAATTATTAATTATTTTAGCTTTATTGAACACAAAAGATGTGCAAGTTCTCTGTCAATGATTATTATAATTGAAATTACAGTTTGAATGAAACCATTGATATAATAGTGAGAAATTAACAAACCAACTCTGAACAGCAGGTAACTTTGAATCCTGTGTTAATTTATCTCTGTTTGTAGCCACTGACTTCCCTTACAGCACGGTGCAATTCTCAATACAGTGTGATTTTTATATTCAGTTGTTATACAAGTTGCCTACAGTATGTTCCCATTTATCTTAAGTATCCACATGTTCCTAACATGTAACCATAAGCTGAGTGCCTTCACGGCTGATTGTATAAAATAGGTGTGTTGCAGGAATGCAGTGTGCACTTAGGTATCTTTATTTTGGGAAGTATGTTTTGCATTCAGTACTGCACATTGTGCATTTCAGCTCAATGTCTGCAATTGATGGGCATTTCTTAAAAAAGCTGTTTGTTAAATAATCCACCCATATGCATCTGTTTTATTGATTATAGTTGGCAGTAAGTAATTACCAGTAGTACACAGCTAGTAGAATGCATATATAATCAATTCAGAAGAACTTTAAAACATATATTTTGTCTTCTAGGCTCACAATGACCTAAGAAAACTGGTCATGACATGTGAATTTAAGGATCATACTGAGAGCACTAAAAAGCCAGCACTGGAAGGACAATGGGTTACTCTTGTCCAGCCCAGCTGGGACCATTGTTCTAGCGTAGCTTAAAAACAGACTTGACAGTCATCACCAAAGGGCCCAAAGTCAGAATTTGTGCGTTTGGCCTCCCCCAACTCTATACAAACTGTGATGTCACTAAGGAGTGGGGGAAAAGAGTTGTTTGTGTAGGACTGCTTCTAAACAGAACGCTTTTCAAACTTTTCCATGCAGCATCAGCTGTTTTTTAATGATAATATTTTTATCTTCCACTAATCCACTTAAGGCAAGACATAACATTCTTGTTCTGTTATTTTACTGGAATTCTTATTTGTTCTAATTTATTTTGATGTCCCCACATCACTTCTTTAATCCAATTTCAGTCTGAACGGCAGCGCAGTAACTGGTTTATAGTCGTGGAAGTGGCTTGTGCCAAATTAGAAAAAGCACATTGTTGTTATTTTTGCAAAGCTGAACTTGTTAAGGAAATTACAGGGGTAATGCTATGACAAAATCGACCACTGAACCGTCATTCTTCTAGGTCCAATACTAAGACACTTTATATGGGCATACAAGGTCCAAAAACTGTTTAAAAACCTCAGCAGGAAAGAGCCAAGAGAAAAACAACATAGAGCAACAAAAATCCCTGAAGAGTGAGTTTGTATTTCCATGTGTCCTTTATAGGAAATTTCTTTTGTAAGAAGTTTTCAAAGCTTACAACAGACAAGGGATAGAGATGTTTTAACGTAGCAGGACTACAGCAGTGGCAGTTGTCCCTATTCATTAGTTTATTCTGGTCACCTTGTAACCCTCTAGTGTTCTTTTAGAAAGTGTGGATCATCCCAATCCACAAGGAGCAAGGTACTTTATCACACAGTTTCTTTGGAGACTAGAGCTCACATTAAAGCACTGGGTTCATAAGGAGTGTTGGGTAGGATGAACATCATGAGAAGGGAATTTAGAAGATTACTGTGAGCTATTGAGCATATTGTGCATCTTGGACATACCTGTATTTTCCTTGATTTTAACTTCCAGGTGGGATGAGGACTTCGCCGAGTAGATGGAATTCCAGAAAAAACATACAGAGAAGCATGTCTGTAGAGCAGGGTCTAAAACACCGACCAGAATGATTTGTGAACAAAGAATAATGATGCCAGAATGGACAATTTAAAAAAAAAAATTTCTTTTGCCAAAATTAACAGTCCCTCATTTGAATAATGATTCATGGCATAAAAATGAGTGTGTATTGTTACTTACAAATGATTACCTATAGCTTTCTTTTTCTATTGTTTACAGGAAGGGATTGCATATCTGAAATCTATATGTAAAAATATGTAATTACTCTCTACAGACATGAAATTTTAGGTTAGTTCTGGAAAAGTCAGATCATATATTTTTTACACAAAGGACCTTAAGGAAAAACTGGGAGTAGAAGGGCAACTAAGAAAGGAAAGAGGCATAAAATCCAAGAAAGAAGAGGAGCTAGGAAAGGAGCACTGCTGATGTTAACGAGAGCAGTTGGTAAGTCGGGAAGAGAGAAGAGGCACTAGTGCTTCTGAGCTTTGGTTTGTTAGAGACTTTAGGCAGCGAGAATTTGAGAGACTACCAGGTTGGGAAGTATCTAGGATTGAAGAAGAACTCCAGACACTGAAATTGAGGTGAAAGCTGAATAAGTAAAAGAAGATGGAGGTTAAAGCTGATGAGGTAAGTCAAGTTAAAGGTGATGTTCTTAAGAAGCAACAGAGTAATGGACTACTGTTACGTGACAGGGAAAAGTGGAACGAGAGTCAAAGGTTAAAGGGAACTATATAGGACTGTTGGGAAAAATCTGATACTGTACCTGTCTGCCATTTAATGGGAAACTATATTGCTCTGTTGGGAAATACCTCATGAATAAACCATAAAAAGACACCTTTAAAAAAAAAAAAATAAAAATTGGTGATTCATTATATGTAAGAAAAAGATCACACTTTTATTATCCAGCTGCTTACCAGTAGCATAAACCTGGTTCCCATTATTTTTCATGTTCTCTTTTACCACTTTCCCCCTCTTTTTAAAGTGTTGCCATATGTTATACACCTTATTTTCCTGAAAAACTTATTACTGGAAATCCAGTGGCATATGTGTAATGTTAAATGCTGATGCCATTCTCTACCTAACGTGTAAATATATAGCTACTGACTGCTCTCAATGGGAGCTGCAAACTTGACTTTGGCTGCTTAGCAGCTCTGAAAATCAAGTCACTCAGATGCCTGAACGTGGATTTAATTTTCTAACAGTGGACATTCTGGTAGCATTTTAAATATGTTGAAAAGTAACTTCTAAAATAGGAAATTTTAGGAAATTAAAGCAAAGATTAGATGAAATTTAGATCTTTGAATTCAGGGTGGCAACCCTTTCCCTGCCTAAACCACATAGGTATCTGAGATACCATTTAAGCAATTAAGCTTTATATGTACTTGGATGGTGTTAGTGCATCTGCCCATAAACTGAGTGTCTAGATGCATATTTTCTGCCTGTGCACGTTTTGGGGTTTACAAACCTGGTACGAATCCCAGGCTAGAGGGTGTTCAGTGGTTGTGAACGTCTTCTTACAGAAGCAGGGTCAAAGAGGAAAGATTGGTGGTGGTGCTGCTGTTACTCATTCCGCTACAAATAAAAACAGTAGGAAAGAGCTGTAGGCGCTGGTCTTCACTCTCTGAATCGTTAAGGCACTTTAGACAGGCATTGGACAAAGCCCAGAAATGATCCAGAGCACTGGGATTCCCTATTCCCAGCAGCACGTTCTAACCACCAAGCTCCCTCTTGTTTACTCTTCTTCTGGTCCCATGACTCCGTTAGTCCTGGATGCTCTTGGCCACATTTGAAAGAAACAGTTGGTGTTTGCTTTCACCATTGAAATATTACCTAGCTCTGCTACTTCACAGATGTTGACTATTTGTTGATTTGCTGAAAGCCTTTAAAACCACCTCACTCGCTTCCTCTCTTCTCTTTTCGAAGTCTAAAGTTGGGCTGCTAAATTCACACACTTTATGCACAGGATATGTGGAGGATTAAGAGTCTAAAAACCTGCAATTCATTCCAGGGGAAGAGGAGACGTTGAGTACCTTTGGAAATCAGAAAATATCAGGAATCTCAACATTCACGTCGAGCTAGATTTAGTTTGTGTGTCATTCAACTTATTGCTTCTGATTTTGCCCCCCGCCCCCCCCCCCCCCCAACCTGGTCTAACTAGATATGTGGCCCAAATGTGTACAAAGCACAAGTAATTATGCAATAATTAAAAAAAAATTAGGAACTCCTCTTCTGATCCTCATTGGAAAGCTTCAAAATGAAAACTCAGCTGTAGCTGAGCTCCTGTAGACCCAGGAGCTTCAAACATGAATCTCTCCAGCTGAGTAGGATCCATTTAATTCTGGTCTGTTTTTTTACTTACCAAATGCAAGAATCATCTAGTGAGTTTGTTCATAGACTTGTTTTATTAGCAAATAATTCTTCTCTGTCTCAGTTGTTTACATTCCTATGTGGCCTGTTTTGTCAAAAGATACGCAATATTTGCCAAATGTCCTTCCTGGAATTTCATAATTGCACTCTGATTTGTTTCCTCTCATATGTCTAAGCATTTCTTTTCAATTTAAAAAACAAAAAGCAAGGAGATGAACTAGGCTTAAAAGGGCTCATTGGCATCAGCATCTATGTATTTTGGGGGTATCACGAAACCAAAACAACATGAGATTAGGTGGAGTCACTTACATTATTGACCTCTATATTTAGAAAGAAGTGAAGGAAGTGTCTCTCCTCTGCATTGTGTGGACTTCACCTGCACAATCCATTACCACAGGAAATAGCTCCAGTCAAATATTATGGCTAAACTTTAAAAAAAGGATGCGTATAAGTATTGTCTAAGAATAACATCTGTTGTGACCAATGTTAAGAGTACTTCAATACACTGATCCCACTAAAAATCATTGTAAATAACATTTCACAGCTTGGGAGGAGTATGGTTTTGTTTTGCTTGCTGGGTTTTGTGTGACTGAAGGACTGGCCAGCCTCAGGAGAGGTGCACAGAATCAGAGGACGGCTGAGGGGGGAAGGTCCCTTGGTGGTCATCCAGTCCAGCATCGTTGCTTAGAGCAGGGCTGCCGCAGACTGCTCCCAGCTGGGTTTGAACATCTCTGAGAATGGAGACTCCACAATGTCTCTGGGCAACCTGCGCCAGTGTTTGACCACCCTCACTGTAAAAAATGGTGTTTCTTATGTTTAAACGGAATTTCCCTTGTTTCCGTTTATGCCCGTTGCCTCTCGTCCTGTCAGCGGAGACCACTGAGAAGGGCCTGGCTCCAACTTCTTCACTCGCCCATCAGGTATCTACACACATCGATGAGGTACTGCCGTGCAGGCCTCCTGCCACCTTTGCTTGATTTCCTGCTCATGGGAATGGACCACTCTTGAGCATAGAGGAGGTGATCCTTGAAATTGTCAACCGTGCTCCTGGACCCCTCATCTCTTCAGGGCTGAATCCCATGGGATTCTTCTAAGCAGATCCCTGAACAGCCCAAAATCTGCTCTCCTGAACTCCATCCAGGGTTGTGATCCTGCTTTTTCCCTTGTATTCTCCTCTCAGGATACCAAACTCTGCCATGTCATGGTCACTGCAGCCAAGGCTGCCCCAGCCTTGCTATTCCTGAAAGGTTCTTCCTTGTTTGTTAGTATGAGGTCCAGCATAACAGCTCCCCTCATCGTCTCCTCAGTTGCCTGTGTTAGGAAGTTTCCATCAATGCTCTCCAGAAACCTCCTGGATCGCTTGTGCCCTTCTGTGTTGTCCCTGCAACAGTCCCCCTTGTAGGGCCTGTGAACGTGAGGTTTCTTCCAGTTGTCCTCATCTACTTCTTCTTCCCGATCGGGTTGTAGCAGATACCCACCATGACCTCACCCCTCACCTGTCCACTGATCCTGATCCATAAGCTGTCACTTGGCTCATCATCTGGCCCTAGGCAGAGCTCCGTGCATTTCTCCTGCTCTCATGTAAAGGGTGACTACCTGCCACCCCCATCCCAGCCTGCCCCTCCTAAAGCTCCGGTATCGATCCCTGGCAGAGCTCGGGTCATGTGAGCTATCCCACCACATCGCCCTGATGAGACTGCACTCCTGTGACTGTACACAGATCTCAAATTCTTCCTGTTTGTTCCCCTTGCTGCATGCATTAGGGTACAGGAACTTCAGAGAAGCACCCAACAGTGCTGATTTCGCAGAAAAAGTGTGAGAGCTTCCCCAACTCTATCAGCACTTCTTTATTTGCGTGTTGACACTTGAGGTGGGCCCCCTTCGGACATACTTTGCTAATTATAAGGTGTCTCCTGACCACATCAGCTGGCACCCTTTGCTTTCCAACCCCGTCCACCATTTCCTAACTTGATTGTGGGTCGTCATCATCATCCCCGTTATTCCTAGTTTAAAGCTTTCCTCGTCAGTTTGGCCAGCTTGTTGGCAAAAATGCTTTTGCCCCACTTGGTCAGGTGGCTTCTGTCTCTTCCTAGCAGTCTTCAGCCTTCAAAGAGAGTCCCATGGTCATAAAAATGGAATCTCTGCTGCCAACACTAGCTGTGCAACCAGTTGTTGTCCCACAGGATCCGTCTATTGCTCCTCAACTCTTTCCTCCTCACTGGTAGGATCAAGGAGACTTCTTAGGCCACTTTCATGTTTCTTGGTTTTTTTTCAAAAGATGAAATGACCTTTCTAGCAAAACAACATGCCATACCAGCCACTATTTGAAAGAACCAGACTGTGACTTATGAGGACAAAGCAGATCGTGTCACTTGAAAGAAACTGTACTGTTATACTGCTTCAGGCCTCATTGTTGGTGGCTCCTGGCTGGCAGGACCATGAGGGACAGCACAGGGAGAAGTTACAGAACCACAACCATTTATTACCTCAGGAGAGAATCTTTTTCTCTTTTCTGCTTCCTGATATTTCAAAATCAGATGCTCTATTTCCTGTAAAAAGGAACATACACAGTTCTGCAAAGCTCTCATTGTTCCAGAGGGATTCACTGCAGGTATACAGCACAGTGATCCTTCTTCATGACTTTTGGTTAGTACTTCTGAAAGGTTTTTGGATAGGTAGAAGATAAATCAAATTATACAAGCAAAACTAGTAAAGCCTATGTCCCTTCTTCACTCTGTCCCTTCTGCTGACACCTTGTTAAATCTTCCCTCTGTACTTTGAGTTCTTACTTCTGCATCTCACAACTCTCATTAGTCCCTGCTACATCCCTTCATCCTTCCACAATACACACAACTTCCTCCTTTGTTTTCCTCCATTTCATGGCTTTGCCCTGGACATTGTCCCAATGGACAAAAATTATAAAAGGAGATGGTGAAAGCAGGAGTAGTCCATGAAAATTCTTTCTTGGAATTTCACATTCCCACACCATTTGAGCGACATTCCACTGAATTTATGGATATTCTTTACAGCTGAAGACCTACACATTTCAGGGAAAGGACTGCTCTGTTGTTTCCAAGCATGACGGATGGTTAGCTCCACTTGATCCCCTGCCCTTTGCACTCTAAAATCCTTCTCCAGCATATGCCCCAGTTGCTTGTGCTCTCCAGAATCTTTAGTAGTGTCTGGAATAAATTTCTAAAAACATCATACCTGTGAGTTGGCTGGGCCATCAGCTAAATTTCCATTTTGAAATTTTGGGAAGGCAGGAAGGTAGCATGACTGGTTTTCTGCCATACCTCTGTGTGATCCTAGTCTCTTCTCTTAGACAATCCCAGCTGGAAACAATGACTCTGAGATTCCTTGGAAAGGGTCAAATCAAATCATTAAGTTTGGAAAACACCTCTAAGATCATCAAGTCCAACCATCAACCCAACACCACCATGCCCACTAAACTGTGTCCTGAAACTAAACCACGTCCTGAAAACATGGACAGTTCTGAAAACAGGGTCAGTGGAGGACACAAAGGAAAGGCAAACATGAAAGGAAGCTATAGCCAAAGACTTCATCATATACAAAGGGGCTTAATATGCAGTGTGGATGAAGCCATAGAAAATAATTTAATTGACTTTATGCTTACAAAATAGACTTTTTGGGGCTTCTTTAGCCTAAATTGACTATACCTTCTTTAATTTTTGATAAGCAGCAGAAAGCATTTATGTTTTAAAACCACTTTAAAGTGTGGGATTTTTTAGCCAGTATAGCCTGTCAGAAAGCATATTTTAATCCCTGAACATAAGGGGAGACTTTGTTACAAATGCTTGGTTTATTTGAACAGAAATCTGTAAAAAAATTTGACATGAAAATGACCCTACAAATCCTTCTTTACTAGTAAACCTTTTCTGTTGTTTCTAGTGTGTATTTTCTGAAGGTTCCCACTTTCTGTTTCCTACACTTTCCTATGTGCTCAAAACACAGGCTGGCAATTGGTGTGACTTCTTCTCTTGTCAGTCAGGCCTGGTGGTCATCTTGACAATTATTATGTGCAGAAAATAAAGATTTTTTTTTTTCTGTTGTTATGAAATTTGCACTTTTTGCACCTATGAAGTCCAGGTGTTATTGACAATGTGGCATTCTTCCAAAGGCAGCTTTGGGAAAGCAATGCATTCTGTGTTAACTCTCAACCTGCTTACTTGGGGCCTTACTTACTTTTTCCTTACTTGGGACAATATTTAAAGCAGAAATAAGGGTAGATTTCATTAGCAACAATGAACTTGAATTCTCTGAGATCATGAAACCATGGAGGGATTGTTGAACAAGAGACAGAATGCTCATCTTGCAGTAATTGTGTGTGGTTTTGACCAATTCTTCTCAGGTCGTCGTCTTTTTTTTTTTTTTCCTTCCCCAAATCAATGTCATGCCCTAAATAAGTGCTTGCATGAGCCAAATGCTTTGTAAATGGTTAAATACCACAAAGCAATGAAGTAATAGACTACAATCATTTTGAAAAAGAGTCTAGGTATCATATTGATGTAAATCCAGGCTGTGGTAATCCAGTAAGAATTATGCTAACATAAATATAAAATTGCTTTTCAGACCCGTTCCCAGACCAGAGGAATGCTTAGCTGCTGATTTAGCCAGTTGTGGAGCAGCCTGGACAAGGCTGGCATATGGAAATACAGTTGGAGAAAACACCTAGGCTTGACTTATCTTTATATTTTCTGGCACTCTGAGGGAAGGCAGAGCCAGAGCTAGTCCAGGACATCAAGAACACATTCATTCAACAGGAGCATAACTCTTGGGATCAGTTTAAGTGCTTAGATAGAGGTGTCCTAGACAATCTTGGACATTTAAAGCATCCTTCCTGGTCTCCACCTGCCATCCCAGAAGGTTTCCTGCAGGTCATATGTCTTGTATGCTAGTTTCATGAGGATGTGTCAGATAGCCTAGCATGTCTACAATGGCATTTACTGCCTATGGTAGGACAACTGAATTGCTCCCCTAATGGCATGACGGCTGAAGCTGCTATCAGACAGAATTCAGTTCCTAAATTGCCCTAGCCCCATTTAAAACTACCTAGATTTTCAGACTGTGTCCTAGAGATTATTCTGTGGTCCTGGTGGCTCATATAATGAAAGAGAATGTAGACTTAAGTTATTCCTGATGAACAAATTAATTTTCAGCTCAAAAAAGTTCATTTTTTTATCTTGAAAGAAAAAACCTTTCAGCCCAATTAACTTCTGACTGCTAGGACGAACAACTCTCTTGTCTTCCTGATGCTTACAGTCTTCTCAATGTGAGCATAAATATAGACAAGAAGATGACCTTTTCTGACCTTGTTTTGTTAGGCTAAGCAAAACTCATCTGGAGTCTTTTCATAGATGGTCTCTCCAACTTTCAGAGCATCCCAGGAGCCTTTTCTGAATCATGTCTGAGCTCCTCTATCTTGAGCATGGCTGTCCACAGCTATGCAGTTTTACCAAGTCCTTGCAGATTCATGTTAACAAACTTCTAATTCACTCCAGAGTTGCATTAGCCTTTTTCATATCTTAAAACAGTATTCAGAGCCAAGCTTTTCTCTTCTGTCTTTTCTGGCACTATAGGTACAAGCGGTGAACGTTACTGACAGGGTGGGAACTGGGTTAGTTCTTTACAAAGACTGCAGAAGGAGTATGCGGGGACATAAAGAATCAGTGCTCAGAAAGACTTTCCTAACTAATTTTATGCATATTACATGTGTTAAATTAAACTCTATTTGGAGGCTTAGCACAGTAAAGTCAGTGACATTCAAAAGATATTTCTTTCTAGAATAATAATCTTTAGTGTGGCAATAAATGTAATTAAGTCCTTCCTCAAAGTTCCTTTTAATGACTTGTCTGTGTAACTTCAGGAAGTAGTTTCATCCATTTAATATTTCACAGTTAAGTTCAATTTAATATATTTTATTGAAATGATATAGCATTTAATTTTTTTAGGGTATCATAACAGCATTCTGGGAAACTTTTTCAACCATGTAATAATAATAAGCCTGGTTTTCCCTCTGTATTTCTGCTGTCTGCTCAGAGGATGTCTAGGAAGGTCACACATGGCAGAACACTCTTGACACTTCTTTATCTTCATCTGTTTCAAAGAGTAGAAGACCACAGGTACAAAGAGCTTTCAGACATCTGCCTGAAATCTTCCTTTTCACGAGAATGAAAAAACCCGAGGCATCAACTAAATGGTTTTCTGAATTGTCTTATGACAGCTCTAACTATAAGCAGTGTCTGTCAGTATGTCACATGTTCGGTTCACCTACCTCATTGGAAAGGCAACAGTGATGGCATTTGTATATTTAGATCTTACGTGGTTCAGGAGCAGTGTATACTCAATGGTTGGCCATAATGCTCAATATTAGTCCTGTAGTGGACCACAGCTCTGAACTTTGCTATGCATTTTTGACAAAAGATTGGCTCCTGTTTGTACTGACCTTCAAGCAGCTTTTTGGCATGGAAATCAACATTGTTTATTCAGAAGCAGCTCTCTGGCTTGAAAGGGAAGCCTCAGCTATTTTTATAATTGTTGAGCTTGTATTTGTAAACAAATATTGATGTTCTGTCACGCAGATACTCTGAGCTGCTGAAAGGCCAGTGTCACTTCTTGTACAGAACGCTCACAGCTATTGCTGCACTTACCCATGGGATTTATAGGCGTTGCTTTCTGACATATGAGTTTCAGAGTGGATAAAGCCACTGCAAATTGTCCTGTTCTATAATCTTCCTAAGACCCAAACAGAGAGAGTTTATTGACCTTTAAATGTATAGCAGATTAAAAAATCTGCCAGTGACCATAAAACTGATAAAGTATCATAAAATGCCACCTCGCGCCATAAAAAATGTGTCAGAGAGCAAATAAAAGCCTATTTAAAGTTGTGTACTTAGTCACCCGTAAGAGATTTTCATGAACTTGTAATTTTTATGTATATATATCTTTTGGTGAACTTGATATGACAAGGGAATAAATTTAACCAAAATGTAGATGGAGAGATAAACTAATGAATGTATTCCTGCTATTTTTTTCGAGAAGAAGCTATGTTCTTTCCTGTTTCTACTATTTTCTTGGTTTATATGTGAACTGTGTGCTTGCACCTGGGGAAGTCGGTCTTATCAAAGTCTCCTCAGGCGACCCCAACAGCTTTGAATGGAGACTTGCACTGATAGCGTTTATCTGGTCTAAGAAGGGTGCTTTGAAATTTGACACTTTGCTGCCGAAAGCACAAGGTTTCTGTACACTTCATGCCATCTTGCCCATGAGAAATACACATTGTACAAAATTTATCCTGGTAGAGCTTAACTTCACTTGAGGTAACATAGGTATTTCTGAGAAACAGTCCTTTTTTCATTTTTGTGTAAATTCAGCTTACTTGCAACTATTCCTCTTTTTTTGTCATTCTCTGGCCTTGTTAGTAAGTGTACCTTTTTTATTATCTATAAACCTTGTTACTGAGAAGCAATGAAAAATCCTCCTGAGATAGATTACTAACTGAATGTAATAACATTGATTCCTGGAGAAAGATATGCTAGAATTTGCTAAATGGTAGGAATCAGTCCTTTAGTAGTATTGGACTCCTTACGAGACCTGAAAATTTTGGTGACTGAGGGAATGTATTTAGATCTCAGCATGTGATATCCAGAGAGATGCAATTTCTGTGGCTTGAAGACTACTTTCCCAGACCGCCTTCAGTTCTAACCCATAGATCACAAGCATTGAAGCTGCAGCCTGTGTACTGCCCAACTTAAAATGTTTTGGTCTATCTCACCTACAAAGACTTTGCAGACTCTGCATTTTCACGTACTTTTTTTAATTTAAAAAATGCTTTCCTAGACCCCATAGCTACAACATATACATAAATTAAACCACTAAAAATGCAGGAGTCTTCACCAGCCTGAAACAGTGATTTGATAAACTCAGTCCCGTATCAGCTGCCTAGCTGTACAATGATGCTGTAAATGTCACAGTTTTTTTTTCCTGTGAAACCAGTTTCAGCACTGGATATAGAGAAGAGCATAGAAGGAAAATCTGTGAGTCTAGTGGTTCACAAATGCTCTAGGGAAGAAAAAAGCACAGGGGAAAAAGGGAGGAAAAAGGGAGGAAAGAAGAGAATAAGGGTGAGAGGAGAAGGAAACAGAGGCGCAATCCAGGCAAACTGCTTGTACTGAAGCACACCCTGTCCCCAATGTCAGGTGATGACTATGAAATTCTGTTATTGCACAAATCGCAAATAACTGCCATTTAAGTCATACAAAGTCTGCCTTTACTCCATCCAAACATCTCAGTTACATCTGTGGGACATTTCCTGTAAGCCAAGGCAAGCCTACAGGTCAGAATTTATATTCCAGCTCACAGAATGCAGTTCTTTTCCTGAGTCATTTTGATATACCCATGTGGTAAGAAACATGAAAAGATGTCTTTGGTTTGGTTAAAAATGTTTAGCGTCTCTCTCTGCCAGTCCTTGGGTAATGTGAAAATTTTAATCTGCTCCAAATCCAGGCTATAATGAACTTATCTTTGCTCCAAATATAGGAAGATAATAAGTGCAAATAGTACATTTGCCCAAAGCAAGAGCTAGCTTGCATCACGCATTTTCACTTGTTCAAATTAATTTAAGTCACTTCCCACATGATCAGAATAAGCAGCCAGTGATATTCCTGACCGTTTCAGCTTTATTGGCAGAACACAAAATCACTATATAACTATGAGGGACTGGAGTAATTCTGGGAATGTTTTTCAGCGTTCCCATTATGTACATACCAGTTCCCTATGGTATACAGCTGTAGCAGATATAGGCTGAATACTCTTGATGGATTGATGGAGGCAGCAGAAATGATAATTTCCTAAAGATAAGAGGGAATTAATATCTAAAGGAATGTTAAGAGATATACCTATTTTTAGCACCAGATATGCAAGGCTATACAGCAGAGTTCACTGAAAAGAAAGTAACACAAATCAGTCCAGATTAAATCGACAAGAAGATACTCCATACAAATAACTGCTAGGCTAAATTATGTAATTGCCAGGTCTCATCTTGAAATTTTCCTCTACAATTTCTGTCTTCCTTCAGCAGCCTGAAATGAATTTTACTCAGGAGGCAATAATTACAAATTGTTCTCCCATTCTGCATTACTTTTTTATCAATAAAAAGAGATAGCCAGCCTCATTTTCTTTCTTTCTCCCTTTTCCCCAGAAATCAGAGAGCAAAGCAAAGCAAGACAAAGTAAAACAAGAAAAAGTGAAGCGAAAGAAATCTTTAAATGAAACACACTTTTCATACAAAACTGATTTCTCCCTTCAGAATTTTTCAGACACCTTTTTACCTGTCCAAAAATGAGGATTTTTCTTCCCTATTATGTATTGAAATAATAGTTTTTAAAGTCAACCAATGCAGGTGATAAAGCTATCACACCCAAAGGCTGAATATACAAACATAGTCAGTCTAATGAAGCAAAGATAAAGCTATCAGCATCATTAAATGACAGCATCAAGATGAAGATGCATTCATTGTGTACAAGCTGCAATGTTCAGTATATGTGAAAAGGTGTGTAAATGAAGCATAACAATTGTAGTGTGAGTTACAGCGATCCCAGATGCTAGAAATACATGTGGGTGAGTGTCTATTATTATCAAAAATAGTATTGTATGCTATTATTCCCCATTTCTAAAATTGTTTGTCTGGCAGATCTTCAGCTTTTCAGGACTCAGCTGGTGCTGAATATGACATAATGATTCTGCATTTCCTTCCATGTGAAGATTCTCCTGATATTAATACCCCCAACAGCTGAGGAAGTCCCTTCTTACACAAGTAAACTTGTTACACTAGGTTCATGCCTGGAAAACCAGTATCTTTCTAGGTTTTGGAAGGGAAAAACTAAAGCCACACTGGTGTGTGACCACCAGTTTGCCTCTGAAGTCTGTATGCCATATTTAATTGTTTGAGAGACTATTGGCTAAGTACAAAATATTAGCTACTCCCTCCCTTTATCAGACCATTTTTCTTAATATTGAATTCTTCCTTCTTTAGATTTATCACTTCAGCTATTGCACAGCTAGAGATACATGACGCCAGCACCGTACTGGTTTTCAGGCTTCTGAGGGGACTCCAGCCATAACTCTCAGGCTTTTGTGCAAAGGTGCATTTATAATTTTGGAAAGCTTTGAAGGCTCAGCCTCTAGGCTTAATATCCCCTTAGGAAATTGAAATACTTCTACCATATGGAAATAATTTCAGCTTGCCCACCTCCTCATTCACCGCACTGGCTTAAACCACTCAGCTACAGAAAGCT
The DNA here is from genome assembly GCF_964188355.1 of Buteo buteo. Lineage (NCBI taxonomy): Eukaryota > Metazoa > Chordata > Aves > Accipitriformes > Accipitridae > Buteo > Buteo buteo. Next base: position 28,136,580 of record NC_134185.1, on the reverse strand, counting down.
GCCAAGTCCAGTTATGAATCTTAGTCTCTACATGTGCTTTTTGCCAAAGATCAGCAGAAGACAAACCACACAGTGGGCCATAAACATTTGCTAAGAGGTGTCAGAATGCATCAGCTAACATGGGGCATATTGCCTCCCACGCATGTGTCAAGTCCCAGGACCTTTTGCGAAATGCTGAATTATTATTCTCATTACCTGCCGACTTCTCCACTGACACAGCTAGTCACAAGAAAAAGGGTTGAATTTTCAAAAGAAAATTTAAAAATTAACTGCCACCTACTTTTTTCTAATCTCTTGCTCTACCATGAGACACCAGGTGACTGCCTGAATTCTGCCTCGCTGTCAGTGGGGAGACAGAGCGCAGTAGGCGACGGAGATATGGTCAGCACTGTGCCTTCAGGGCCATACCAAGCACAGAAAGAGGAGATGCTGAAAAAAATGTGAAGTGGTGGAAGAGAGATTACCAGATTTGGAAACCAACTTTTGCTTCTATTTTGAATGATGTTTGGGCAGGTTTTAATGTCTTTGTTGGAATTCCTAGTTTTATGAACGTCAGGGCAGAAGTGTTATTTAAAGGGGATGAGGATACAGGGACAATTAGGCTGTTGATAAAATTAGGATCTCCCAAAGAGACAGGGCAACCCCAATAGCAGGCAGAGAGACAGAATCAGAAGAAAGAGGAAAATGGGTACTGAAGTTATCATGATGCACCAGAAAGGTTAGGAAAGAATAATTAAAGGTGAAAAGAAAACAAAATCAAAACTATTCAGGAGCAAAGACTGGAGTGATGTCTTGACCAAGTAGCCGTTGATAAGACTTTTGCTTTTGCATTCAATAGGGATGTAAGTTTACCTCCCATCTCAAAGATGAGAAAAATCTCGACTTTGGGCTGAGAAGAAGCCAATGAAGAGATTTAAATAGGAGCTGCTTGTCCTGGTTTTGGCCTGGTTAAACCATGACACTGGGGAAGACTGGAGTAGCGCACAAAAGGGTGAGACTTTGTAAGTGTCCTATGAATCACATCAGAATTGTTGACGGTGACTGGCTTCTTACATGGTTGCTAAAAGAAATGCAGCTTTGTGCACAAGACAAAGGAAGCTACAGATACGGAGTGATTTTGGAAAACATGAATGATTTTTCAGGCAATGGGGACGTTGTAGAAGTAATGAAACAAAATCCACAGGAGGCTGCTGGAGAAGAGGTGGCTGCAGCAAAAAGGAAGAGATAGTAAGAGCCAGAAGGAGCTCAAGCAGAGAGGAGGAGTACAGGGACATGGACAAGCACAAAGCGGAAAGACACACTGGGGAGAGGAAAAAGAGAGAGAACATAAAAATGTCACCAAAACTGTAAACTGACCAGGACTAGGGGAGGAGGTTGGCATTCATTGCCAGGAAACAGAGGGAGACCGTTTGGGAAGCAGTTTGGTTTTCACAGCACCGTATTTCAGATTTAGGCGGGACAGAGAATGTAAACAGAGAAATTTGGAGATGTTTGTCTGAAGGAAGAACCACATACAGGACAGATACTTAAAAAAAATAATGTGGTGAGCTGATTTGGATAAAGTATGAAAGTGCAGTGGAAGAAGGGAAAAAGACTAGGAGCGATGTTTTGCAAAGCTGAGGAGTACAGAGGTGTTTCAGTGCATTTAGTAGGAACAGGTCAAAGCCTGCTGGAATGTGTGAAACCTACCGAAAGGAGATTAATTACTTTGTACTGGATACAATACTGCCACAGCTGGATCATTATTAATACAAGATGTGGGTAGTTCATCTTTGTGATACACATTTTTTATGCTACAGAGCACTGCTGTAAGTACAGTGTAGGTGGAAAGGAGAAAAAAAGATACGTTGAGGGAGGATGCACCAAATAAATTAAAAATGGAAGACTTCTATGTAAGGTTATGTTACTGAAGGCTAATCATATTAAGCAGAGACCTGTTGAAGGTGAGAGAAACAATGATGGGCAGAGGAACCCCCTTAACCTCTTCAGTTCAAACAGGGTGCCCTGACCTGGCCATTCCCAGGGTTACTGAAAAAGGAGCAGACCGTGGTCTCCAGGAGGAAACCCACCAAGGGGAGCCAAGGGAAACGCGGCAAACTGGCGAGAGTAACTGCCTCCGGGGCACGTGGCTTCTTGTGGGGTGTAGGGAGCAGAGAATTGTGGGATTGGGTAAAACTTGCTCTTAGACCTTTTAATGGGACTGTGGAAAGGTGCAAAGTAAGTTAAGGGGTGTTTAGGGGAAGGACCGAAGGAAAAGGGAGGGACTAGAGTGGATCCAGGAGGACGAAGCATCTATCCTACCTTTTTATTTAAAACCTACTTCTAACTGTATTCTGTGTGGGTGTGCTTTCCAGTCTGAGAAATATTCTGTATGTATTGTAGAACCACTACCAAATGTCAAGTTCGACTGGCTGGTGAGTCGGACAAGAGGTCTGAGTACCACTTGTGGGACTGCAGCCATCTGGTCTTCCTGGGGCTGGGGCAGGAGGGACCCACCTAGGCCCTGTAGCCCACTAGATCCAACTACTTCTGCCTTATATCTCTCTAGCTATATATCTGCATATGTATTTATTTACGTGCACATATATATTTTTTATACTTACATTTATATTTACATTTATTTTTATTTATTCCCTTCATCTGGATCCTGAATACTCATTTGAAAGCTGTTTTGCTTTTTTCAATTTATAAATGGTGCCTTGACGTCATTCTTGGAGACTCTGTAATTGTAAATATCTAACTTTGTATAGACAAGGAGATGTTAGCAGGGGACTGGATTGTTTTCCTGGCATGTCTCCAAACATCAGTGATTTAGAGTCAATGCTAGAAGAGCTGGCCTGAATAGAGGCTGATGGGATACAATAGAGTTCAGAACTTCTTTTCGTTTTAATAAAATGATGTTTTCAACATCTGGAACAATTCTAAACTCTCAGTCACAATATTATAATGTACAAAGCATTTAAACATCATAAAATTTCCCCTTAACACTTTGATTAATTGATGGTTGTCTTGATTCCGCTTGCACCAGAGTGAGTATAAATGGATTTAAGTGTTAAGAAAGCCACTGGTTTGGTTTAATAGTTGTGTTTCTTTAGCTGTGTGTCCCCATGGAACTGTTATACTTAAAGGGACTGTTAAATGTCACTTTGTGTGGTATTAGAGAACAACACTGGAAGTGTTTTTTATGTGTCAGGGATTGGAATGGATTAATACTTGTACAGCTGCAGCTCCAAGGATGTGTCAGATCAAGCTAATATTACACCCTACTAATTTACTAGAAGTGGCTGAACTAAATCCTGTCAAAATTAACAGGGCTTTCTTTTATGTAAATTTTAACAGATTCTGGATTAATCCCCCCCTATATTATATTTGTTATAAACAAATGCCACCCATGTCTGCATAATATCTACATGTCTTTAAATCTCCTTGAATTTTTAAAAAGCTCCTTGGAAGATTGTGTAAAATGTGCTTGAATTGAAAACCAATAAAAGTTGAAGGACATACTAAAAATACAGCCTTGCTGCCTGACCAACAAGTCCAGTGTATTGCATAAACCTTGCAGCAGGGTAGCACAAGTGTCCCTAGTAATAAAATTCCTTATTTACAAATCCTGCATTACTCAGATATACCTGTATGCTTACATAGCATTTTAAGTAAGGATTTCTGTCACCCCTCCTAATCTTTTTAAGTAATAGTGGTAATGATAGCTATAACTAAGGTTGGCTAGGATATTCTGAATGCCTGAATTTAGTTGCTTACAATGTCACCATAATCATGGAAGCTGGAATTTTCCATGCTTGCTCCCCATTTCAGGCTAAGTTTCTTTGGAAGTTTAGGAAACTTGTTTTTGCCAGTTCTATGAAGATGGTTAAGGGAGCACAGCAGAGAGTTTTAATAATGGTAAAAATAATTTCTGACTTTTTCTAGGAGGCTATTTTGCTGTTGTTGGATTCTGCAGTAGAAATTGAAGTTTGTATGATTTTTCAGTCCTAAGCTCAGAATTCACCCATTGGTTGTTAATAAATCTGTGTACATCAAAGGGTTCGTAACTGAGGAAAATCTTTGAACATTTAGTTAAGGATATCAGGAAGTATGAGTCAGGTATTTTCTAGAGGATATAGTTAAACAAATGCCCAAAAGCACTTCTGGAAGACTCAGAAATAGGAAGAACTAAGTTCTTTGTCAACATGGACAGACAGTTCATGTGTTGGTAGAGAATAATAACTGCTGTTCAAGGAGGGTTACCTTGGTATGAAATTTAAATCAGGAAGGTTCAAGCTGTCTTTTATATGTATATATGTATATGAAATGTGACCATGTCAGAAAAAAATTTCTTAGATATTGCAGTAATCTTTGCTAATATCAGTCTATAAAAAAAAAAGATTGGAGCCTTATAACAACTATGAGCTCTTCCAGCCTTGGAAATAACAATTGTTTAGAAACTCCTTCAGAAAAGTATAGTGAATGTACTATTGTAAAAGTATTGAATGTACTATTACAACTCTACACCCTAAACAAGTAATTAATATGTGAGATCTATGCAGATTACTTCAAAATTCTTCACAAACTTCCTAGAGATCTTTTTCACTTGAAATGTGTGTCTTCATACTTTAACCAAGGATGATCTATAGAATAGTGCATCTTAAATCAATTTAACCTGAAGGAGAACGACCACATTATTAGCATGTTTTCATCAGTTTGTATCTTGATGGTGGAATCTATATACAATCTATATTTGCTATAAGCAAAAACTGGTGGTGAGAAGTCTTGTGGAATATTTGCTGATCTTCATCTGCTAAGTAGGTATAACATAAGTGCTCTTATGACCCATAGAATGGGTAGATAAAGCAGAAAGACACTCACCCAGCATCCATTAGTCATGATCCATATGGCAGTGAAGCAACGGAAGCCTGACATTTAGAGGAGTGATGCCTTTGGTGGAACTGCATAGGAAATGCAGCAGATTGATTGCTATGGGCAAGTTCAGTTTTCAAGCTGGTGTGGAAATTGCAGCAAGATTGATTGGAGAAGGTTATGTTTATATCCTGAAGAATGGCTGAAAAAATGTTTCCTTGTTTAACTTCTTTTCCTCATTTTCACATTCCAGCTTTTTCTGGAATGTTAATACCAGTAAAATCCATGCATCCACATAATTTGTTGGGTCAGGAAATGATTCAGCTTATAATTAACCTGTCAGAATAGCAGTTAGTTAATTCTCTGATCCAGCTCGTCAGGCAGCCACTGAAAAGTGGGATTAGCACAAGAGGAGTAGCAGGAATGAGACCACCCCCTTCTGGCAGTAGCCACCACTTATGTCAGTGTGGAGTGATCACAGACCTATAACCAGAGCAAGCCAGGGATCTTATTTCACCCAATCTGTCAATGGCAGAATGACAGATTAATGCAACCAGTTACGATAACTCGTGCATCGCTGCACGAGCCTCTTACACTATTTAGTGTTGCTCTGAAAGAGCCCTCTTTGAATCAAGTGTTTACAGGTAGTAACATTTAAATTCTATTCTAGTTTTCACAGCGATAAACAAAAGTTTGAGAAGGCAACCCACATGCATTTTTAAATGTAAGAGAACACCCAGATTAGTTTTAAGCTAAACACTTGATGTTGATTTTTAAGACCACCTAGTGATAGCTGAATGCTTGACATAGGCATTACTGTTAAGAACACAGGGAGCCTTGGAGTCACTGAGGACACAGCAGGAAGAAAATTGTTTTTTGCAAGGCTGAACAGGGCCTCGTTTGATCTGCAGGACCGCTGGTACTGCTGTTGATGCATAAGAAGGAATGAACTCAGATGTGAGTGTCAGGATCCAGCCTGTGATGGCAAAGCCGGTAGTTAGAAAATCAAAATCGTATTCTTGCTTGTGTACAAAGTACATTTGCTGTGGAAATCACTGAGAGACAGTGAACGTGGGGCACTTGCAGTGCCATTTATTGGCTCAGCTTATAAGACCTTGCAGACTGGCATCTCTATTTGGATGTTTGGACCTAATGTAGTAACTTTTGAATGCCACATCCAGCTACTTCCAGAGGATGTTCTGGGCGTCAGTGGGCAGAATCCTAGGGGTTTGGGTGGAAGTCAGAAAGCTGAAGGATGAAAAGGGAGGACACACAGAGTCCCTGGCATCTGGTTAGTCGACAGAGCAGCTCTTTAATTGTCTCTAGGTCAAAGACCCACTGTCAGAAAACTATTAATGCATTCCAGCAAAACAATGTCCCTCGTTTTAGCTGTTCTCTTTGGCTTTTACAGTATACTATTGAAGAGAAAGACAAATCAGGGAAAATACAATTATGAATGGGAGATGGAGTAGGGATCTATAGGAGGGCTGAGAAGAGGGGACATGGGGGAACTCCAAGGAAGAAGGGACATGGGGGAACTCTAAGTGGGGTGTAGACCCTGGAAGAGGGTCCCTAGGAGAAGGGAGTGAGTGGGAGGGTTTGGTATTGGGTCAAGAGGGAATAGGGAGCTGGGAGGAGAGGGGATGATGGGCACTGGGGAAAGCAGGACTGGGGAGTTTAACACTGCAGTGTGGGCATGGGCGTAGCTGCAGACCAGGGAATGGAGGCAATCCTTGGCCCGGCAGAAGAAGCACACACGAACACGTTAACATAGTGCCACAGCATAATATCAGATACACGAAGCAATGGAAAGAATGCCTAAAAGAGTGAGTACTGGTAAATAAATCTGGGGTGAACAAGAACAATAGAATGGAGATGTGCCAATAATACCACTGGATGGTAATAACACCACTTCTGCAACAGCAGGAACTTCATCATAGAAGAAGAAAATATGTGTATTTCTGCGTATTTCATACCTCCCCATTATTTAACTATTAAGGATCTAATCTGAAATTCATTTGGTATTTGACTGGTATAACTGCACTTTGGATAAAGCCTTCAAAGATTAAGAAATTGATCTAGTAAGTTCCTTATTGTTTATAGCAAAGAAGGTAAGAAAAGATATGCATCCATTTTCAGCATTAGAATAGTCTCTCTTTTAACACATAAATCACTGCTTGACTTTATTGCATTTCTGTTCTGGAAAACTTATTAGTACCAGAGAACTAAACTACAGAGAAAAAGACAACCACAAGAAAACATCCAGAATATATAAATGCCACTTTCAATAATATGGAACTAAACAATTTCATTTAAAGATCCCAGTTTGTCAAACACTGAAATGAATTATGTCCTATTACATTAAGAGCTAAAAGCAGCAACTGGCACACTCTATCCTTGACTTCCACATTCATTCAGACGTAAATCTGCATTGAAGTGATAGCAACAGAATTTTGCATGCAAATAATTTGGGAAGAAGCCTTCACAGTTTCTCATGCAATCTGCCTTGATGTGTTCTCATGCAGTTCACACTGGCTGGACAAAAAGTCACTCAAGTCCTGTGCCAGGGTTCCTAGTACTTCCAGACAGTATTGAAATGGCATCAGAAATTCTGGTTTTCATTTTAAAAAAAGGAATAAGCTTCAAGTGCCTAAGTCTGGGAAGAATAGTTTCAGTACCTGATTTAGATGCAATCATCACCTAATTGTAGGCAACCTCATTCCTTCATGGAAGGGGAACACTAACTTCAAGGTCCACGCTTTTGGGGGCAGAAGGGCAAACTCAGCAAATTACAAGGCTCTGGAGACTCTGGTCCCCTGTAAAGCTGTTTTACATAAGGAAATTAAAAACAAGCCCAGCTCCAGTGGCCCTTCTGGCCTCTCCCCCAGGAACAGAAAGTCCTTGACAACAATCTGTTGGTTATATGATGGTGGTGCAATCTCTTGGGACCTAAGGAATCTTGGAGAAGATAGGTTAGATAACAGATAGGGTCAGCGGGCTAGGATTCATCTCACTAATTCATCTTCCAAAACAAACCCCAGTCTGATGACACTTTTATGGGGAAACCTTGACCAGAACTATGATAAACTTAGTAGCAGAAGAAGGACTGGATAGACACACTCTGGGTTTCAAGCTAAGAAGAGGGGAAGGCTTAGATAATTGTCTCTAACTCTGTGGGGTGAATGAGGAGCTCTGGCACCTGGCAAAGCTCAGCATCATGCGTGAGGTCCCCAATGCCTTAATTATGTGACCATGCAGTTCCTTTGATAAAAGTATACATTATTTTAAGGTAGAGGTCTGGATGAGATGCTGTAATAGAACCTGTTCTTCTGCCTGGTCTGTTTTATTCCATTCTTTATTTCAGGTGGGCTCTTGGATGAGCATCCAACTAGATGGCTATGTTCATTTGTGCATGAAATGTCTGTGGTGTACGTTCCTTGTTCTGTCCATGTGCGCTCAGTGAGTACGCAGGGTGCTGGAGTTAGATTTGTATTCTTAAGGGCAGTTTAATTTTTCAGGTTAGGGTGTATATCTGTTCACTGGTTATTTAAGTCAAGATGAAAGAACCATATAGCTATATATGCCATATAGCTGGGATGAAAGGGCATGTGGCTTGTGAGGTGTTCAGCCCCTGAGAGAGGTGCTTCAGCCCAGTCTCCAGGAGTGTTCTGTGTCTCTCCTAGACAGGCTTTACTGTTGTACTGTTCTACTTTTACCAAGGAGCAGAAAAGTCAACCAAATTCATATTGTGTTATTTTCTTCAACAAAAGCTATGTGGATTAGGAATTGGAAATTTCTTATTGCTATAACATAACAGCATTTTCAAAGCATTGAAATGCCTGTGAAAATGCAAAAAGAACAACATTATGCTAGGACCAGAAAAGTAAACTGAACATCTATCCTGTCTACTACTTCTACTGTCCTCATGAAAGGAAGGACAAAACTTAAACAGACATTTTAGACAAAGAAAAGCATTGAATAGAAACAATGCAACAATAATATGTAAGACCAGAGACATGTCCAGAGATATGGAGGTCAGAGTTTGACTGATACTGGTAACAGCCCAAATTCAGGCTAGGTAATGGCCAAAAGGGTTTCAGAATAGTCAAAATAGTCAAAACCCAGTATCATGTCACAGTTTTGCCATGAAATATACTATAAATATGCTGGTATTTTGTATTCTACTTAGACTCTGGGAAGGGAAGACATGTCAATGTTGCATCTCTTCTCATGGGGAGCTAATGCATTTTAGCATATGCAATCCATAGATAGAGTACTTGCTTGTAAGAAACCTTTTTCTCTTAAGTTTTTCTAGGTGTTGACATTACAAAATTCAGCCAAAAGGTAGTGGTTTATTAGTCTTCCTCAAATACCTAGATAAATTATTACAGTAAGTAATAAATGGTAATTAAATAAGCAGACAAGAAGCCTGGTGAGTCTAAATAAATCACTGCTCATCCAAAGATAATTTAAATTTTCCCAATAATGTACTTTTAAAAAATTTTTTCTTGTTGTAAGCAAAATAGGAAATGAAAGCATCCCTGATGGAAATATGTTTGGCCACATAGTCTAGCCCAAATAATGCTTTTCTTATTTCCTTGCTTTTTTTTAAGTAAACACTCCTCAACAAAAAAAAATTATCTTTCTCTGCCTGGAATTCTATTGTATTAGTCATTCTGCTGCACAGAAAAGCAGTGAACATTCAGTGTGCATACCACACTGCAAGGAGACATAAGGCATTTATTATAAATGAATTCCAAATAATTAGTGTAAGAGATCATGAAATGTACATAGGAAAAAAGATTGCCTGAGACGTATTGCAAATAGGAGGGGGTCCGGGACCTTAATAGGCAATCTGCACTACTGCTGTTCCCTCAGGGGTCTTCTACAGGTGGTTCATATTTCTGGAGCAGAAATGTATGCTACATGAAATGGAAAATTTCTTTTCAAATTTTTCTACTACACCATTTGAGCTTTGATTCTTCTTACCTCTGTTGTCCTTGAGAGGTAGGCAACTGGTTTATTCTTTTTATCACTACCTTATTTTGGAAAAGCTCTGCCTTTTAAGGCTCCACTTCCACTTTAGAGAATCATCATTTCCTTGCTGGGTCACAGCAACACCCAAACTCCAGAAAATGTAAAGACAATGACAGCTGGTGCAAGAGTCAATGGGATAAGCAAAAGAAATCAAGAATTGAATGTATGGAGCCCAAAGCTTTCTAAATGAGCTGGAATCTGTCACAAGATGAGGCACTGCAGAGAAAACCAGAATATTTGTTTGGGACTCCCCCATATCATATCCCAGAACACAGCTGCTATTATCAGAGTTGTTTGCATTGTATCTAAAGGATTTGTACTATTTACACTCTATATGAAGTTAGGCTAATAGCAAACTACTTTATCAAGTAAAGGTCTTAGGAAAGAACCACCTATGAGACAAATGAAAGAGAAACCCAATATCCTTTGAGGTGTTTGTTGTTGTTGTTGTTGTTGTTGAAGAATGGTACATTACAAAAAAGTTCTTGCTGGACAGAAATCTGTTCCAAATTCCTGGCAAAGCTCAAGCCCCTTTACTCCTGTGAAGCCCATTGTCCCTGTGAAGAACAGTCTTCCAGATGAGTACTGCACGGTTGCTGGTCCTCGAAGTCAGGCTTGGTCATGCTAACATTATTATTCATCCCATGTGGTGCTGATATGAAAAGAAATAAAGGTGAAATGTTTATGAGGGTGAATTTTCAAATTGGCCAGTAAATTAATTTAGCACACAAAAAGTTGATAAGATTTACTGGATCACAAAAATGCAAAGTAAAGCTATGAAGTATTAATAGACCATCCTTAAAACTTTCCAGTCCCCTTAAGAGCTGAAACAAGACTACCATCGTTAAATGGCCAGTGAAATGTGAGTAGTAAGATAGACTCATAAAAGAAAACATTTGATGGTGCCATACCTCTACTTGTTCACAGGAGAACACTTCAGAGAAATAGTAATTTAGCAACTTGAATCCTTGTGCTCTTTGTTCAAAACTCACTAAAACCCTTTTGAAAGTGCACGAATATTTCTTTTCAACTAATGATCATTCTACACAGTCTTTCAGGAGATGAAGAGACTTCTTCACGTCTTTAATCTAGCAAGGTTCTTGTTAAGTTCATAGGCCCATAAACCACTAGGTCAAAGTTTCCCACTGGCATTTTATCGTGGCCCTGATTCAAAGCCACTGCACTCAATGGAAAACCTCCTGTTGACTTCATAGGTTTTGGATCAAGGCCCAGGTGGCTACTGAGTGGAGTATATGAGACTTTCTAACCTGAAAGAATGATCTCATTTATAAACAAGCTCCCTTTTGGGGAAATCTCACATATTTTCAGTGACTATTCAGAGGCTTTGGTAGGTACAGTTGGTATGTGACTGATAGGTACCATGTACCAAGGTTGAGATTTCTCTATCAAAAATATGTATGTCTGTGTACTGTGCAGGGAATATGGGGCAACTGGGAAGCATCAGACCTCCTGTTCATGTAAGCAAAGACAATCATGTATGTCCGGTATGGAAAGAGAGTCAGTTATGAAGCCTGTTATGCAATTCGTCTATGGAAGAAATACCTCATCTGATATGCTGAGGATTAGTTAAACATACTGATGCAGCAAGTACCTTGAAAAACAAAGGCAGAAAAATATAACTAATTAATATAACTAACTTAACTAATATAACTAACTCCAAACTGCAGGCAGGACATCGTTCTAACAGTATTGTGATTTGCTGCATGGTGCTGCTCCTGACAGCCATGATATTCTGTTTGTCTGGGCACATAAGAAATAAATCTTGGTTAAATCCTTCTAAAGATAAGTGCAGTCAAGATTTCATTTGAGATGGCAGGTATGTCAGAAGTAGAGATTGTTCTCTGAAGACATTGTTTCAGTTTGCTATTTAGAGATACTAAATACCTTCCTGAAGAGGCAAATGAGACAACTTCTGAAGAGAAAGCATTGAATTTGTGTTGGCACGTGTCCTTCTTCATGCCGGTGTTCATAATTCATGAGAGAAACCAGCACTAATATTCTTTTCTTTTCATGAAAAAATAGTAAGAAGGTATGAAAAGAGCAGATGGTTCAAACAAAGGAGAAATTTGGTGGGATAGAGGAAGAAATTTTATCTGAGCATTTTTCCTGAAAGTAGTTACTCTTAAAACTTCAGGTAAGGGAAGAGTATTATGTAGTCTAGTCCAATTTGCTGTATTTCAGTGTCCATTAAAATTCTACCCTGAAATCAGAGTATGAAGACAAATATTTTGTGTTTAACCAAAGTCAAATGTCTGACGAAATCTATCTACAAGAAAAAGCTGAGACTGGCTTCAGTTTATTCATGTAAATGAGCTGTTCTTAGCTGATATGATTAGATGAAGAACATATTATACAGACACATCATTTAAAGTTTATTTATCCCTATGAACAACCAAGTTTAAGATTAGAAAACAACAGTCAACACTACTTACCTGCACTACTAAGACCTATAATAAATATAAAAATAATTTATATTATAGTCACTTTTGAGAAAATGAAACAAAGCAACAGACATGCCCTGAAATACATAAAGGAATTCTGTGTCTTTCTGTTCATGTCTTCCAGAAAATTATATAAGGCATAATCTACAGGAGAGTACAGATGTTGGAGGCCAGTTTCTTGGGAATTTTATCTGCATCTGGTTTGTGAAAAGCTCAAGAGCTGCTACTAAAGAAAAAGTATTCCCATTTAATAGCTTATCCAGATGTCGGTGGTTAGCTATGTACCACAGTTGCATCTTTTAGAGATGTTTTCAGCTTAGGAGACAATGGTGCACACTTTTAGAAATTCTTTGCTGGAATAAAGGCTTTTCTCAATGGTCCTACTAAAGTCCATTCCTATTTTTAAAACTTCTGAAGCTAACTTTTTAATGTAATTCTAAGACCCCATCATCTAGGAAATTAATGCTCTGATAATGTGATAAACTCTTCTGAGCTGCAGCAGTTCCATTCGATTTACTTTAGCTGAGACAATAAAGAGATTTAAATTAAATCAATAAAGGTCATTTTATTTAACCAGGGATGATTCTTCACAGAGTAGTGTCTCTCCAGCACAGAAAAGTAGACAATTATTCTTCACAAGACAATAAATTTTCCCTTTGTTCCAAGTTAAGTGATAAACCAACAGCCTTCCCTCCTCTCTCTTTTGCTAGGCATAATATTAATTAACTGAAGGTGAGTTCAAGCACTTGAAGGGAATTTTGTTAGAAAAGCAACATATTGCTTTTCATCATTTGAATGGAGAAGATGGGTGTTCTGTCATCCTTCAACACAAACAGTTATGACTTGACTGAGCAATATGTTATACAGAGTAAAAGAACATCTGAGGGGAGACAGAAATATGCCACAAGTTAGTTAAAAAAAGAAAAGAAAAGAAAAAAAAATGCTATGGCAGATGTGACAATATGTTTTGGCCTGTTGTTTCACTTCTCTGAGGTTGCTCTTAGAACTTGACAGTGAGGCACTCTCCAGAGCTGCTTTCATGCTGTGAGAAGAGTGGGAAGAGAAAGAAATAGAGAAGCAAGCTGTGCGAGTGCAGTTTTACTTTTGAGTACATGAAGGAGCAGTATTTCTGAATATGAGCACTTACACATAAGGATTACAGTTCCACAGTGTATAAATGGGGAAATTTTGGATGGAAGTCCCCATATTGTCATATGTTCTCCTCAGGGCAAGAATGTTTTCGCTCTTATATTTTGACAGCCAAAACAGATTTGCTGCAAAAGAACAGTTTGTAGACTTTTCCATTTTAATCGAGCTAAAGCAAAAAAATGAAATCTATATAATTTCCTTCTGTCTTCAGAAATATAATTTTCAGGGGCTGGTGTAATCCTGGGTTCCCGCATAAACTTCAAAGTCAACATCAGATTAGCAAGATTTCTCCTCTAGTTCACACAGATTGGTGGACAAAAGAACAAGAAACAAGAAAAACCAAGAATCAAGAACAACTACACCAAGAACTGCTGATACCGCACTGAGATGCTGCCCTCGTTTGAATGTGTCTTTAAGTTATGAAGGGCCTGGACATCCACTCTGAGGGCAGGCCCAGTCACGTTGTTCTTCTAGGTGCATTCAACCTCAGTTTTGATGCTAATTCATAGCTATTGTGATACATTGCACCACATACTCTACACTTAGGTTCCAATTCTGATCTGATAATCAGCTCCAGGTAAGCACAGATAGGAAAATATCACTTTTGTGTCTGTAAGAACATGACCAGGAGCGTAGCTGTAATGAAGGGCTCAGAGATCATCTCCTTGTATGAACTGATCTGACTCCATATTAATTTTTAACATTAAACTTATAATGTCATTTGCCCAGCAAAACTTCCATGATAAGTAGAAATACATATGTTTTCCCTAGTGTGCTTAAATCAGCTAGTTCAGTGAGGAGACTCCTGGACTATTCTGAACTTCTTGGATGTATTGCAGATCACTAAGATGCATGCTGAAAAGTATATATGGTATTTAAAATGCACTCTCAATGTATAATTTTTTTTTTTATGAGAGAACAAGTTTTCAGGAAATAATGCTTACAGGGGAGAGAGAAAATGTCAGACAACAGCTCTGAAAAATGGTTTGATATCAGGTGCAGATTAAAGACCGTGTCTTATTGATTCACAATGTGACAGGTTTTTTTTTTTTTTATAATTGGAGACACTTTCAAAAATGAATAAATATATTAAATGCATAGATACAACCTCTTTATATCTTTTTGACACAGAGGAGAGAATTGGGGCCCATGTTAATTATTCCTTGGCCAATGCAAGTAACAGAAGAAGCACTTAAAATATCTAATTATCTTGAAGTCTGGCACTTTTTTGTACATAGATAATTTTTAATGGCTGTGCAATAAACTCTACAATAAAATTTTTAGCAATACCAAGGTTTATAATTTTAAATGTCCATGAAGTTTAATAATCAAGTGTGACATTCCTAGAAGATGCTTTAACTTGTTTAACTGAGTAGGAGAACAATGTGCAAAAGGAAGTCAAGAAGAAGAGAGACCTGTTTTTATGTGAAATTAATGGGGAACAGCAGGCCAGCTTCTGTAAATGGGCATGTTCATCTCGTAACTACTCATTAATTGTTCATCTTGTCTCTGGTTTAGCACATAGCACTCATCACCTCTATGGATTTATACCATAAGGGTCTTCTTGTGGCTTTCACCAGCATTAAGGAGAGCATCCAAAATCAAAACAATTAGTGTACCAATCAATATGGTGTAGATGCTGAGTCATACAGATAATGTGCACCAAGCAAAGGACAACCATTAAAATATATCTCTGCACATGAGCTCTGTTCAAAACCAGTCTCTAGCTACCAGTATGCTTTCTCAGGGACAGGCAGTGAGGTGAAAACATCACGACTGCTCCACACTTCAGCATCGGAATGGGCCAACAGGAGAAATACATAGATCAGTTGCTCTCTCCTGCTCAGCCTCCTTAGGAGATGCACACAGGTATCAGCATTCCCCACCCAAAGCTCTGGAATCCCCCCTAAAAATGCTTAAGAAAGATAGATCGCTGTAATGCTACCTAGACAGGAAAGGGGTTGAAAGACAAATACCAAGTACCAGCCAGAGAAAATGGTCCAGGTCATCACTTCTGAATAGAGTTTGGGAACATACCAGAAGTAGAGGCAGGTTTCTGCTGAGAGAGGTGTGTTGGTCTAACGTGACTGCAAACTCAGACCAAGACTTGTCATAGAGAAGGTAGATATGATTCTTCTTAGCCTCACCAGTAAAAAATTGGATTTACAAGTGGGAAAAGATAATTTTATGGGTACAGAACCTCTAAGGAGATTTGCTGTTTTCCCAAGAATTACAGCTCTCTGATGATATTATGTGATACCTTTCCTGACGTATTTCCCCTGGACAAATTCTAACTACGAGTTCAGAGAAACCTCAGCCTATGTAGTGGCATTAGATTGGTGGAAGAAGAATAAGGAAAGAGAAGTCTGGAGCATTTGTTTTTACATACCTGAAAGAAACAGTCGTACATCCGAGCATAGATGAGAGCTCTAGTACCTTACAACCCAAAACAGCTTTGCTCTTATCTCTTAAAATTGCCAACAACTGAGTCCCTTTGCAGCACAGCAGGTGCTGGTAATACATGTAGCTATTTCACATAGATTAAATAGTCCAGCAGTTACATTTTAGTTCTTCTGAGGGCAGGAAGGACCGACCATGGACTTGTCCCCCAATTTTGTCCATACACGTGCAAATAGCACCACTAGACATACATCTGCACAGCTTACGCCCTGAAGAACAAAGGATACAGCTTCCCACTCCGCTTGGTTGCTAAAAACACCATCAACAATTGTATGGGTGACACAGGCTCCTTGCACTCAGGTCTTGGCAAACAATGTAGTTCTTTGGTTCATCTTTAACTGGACAACTGATGCAGAACATCTCCTATTATAGATTCAGTTGAGTTTTACTCTACACAACAGAAACAGTTTTTCTGGATGGATGGGCCATTTCTTACAGACAAAGAGTACATTGAGAGTAAATTAAGCACATCTAATTGGAGAAGCAAATCTCTCACAGTTTCAGAAGACTTTGGTCTCAGTAAATAAGCAGCTCTTCCCATGCCAGAACTAGCAGTATCACAACAAAGGGCCTCTTATGCTTTGTACAAGCCAAATGCCGTCAGTCCCAGTATGATCACTACACCTGCTTTTATCTAGAATAGATGAATACAAACACTTTATATGAATTCCTTTTCCAGTTGTTGTAGTTGTGGTTGATACTTATACACTAATTGTCTTTTATAGTTATGCAATTGTTTTAGAGGCACAGCATAATTTGTCTTTTAGAATATGGGCAGAAGCAATTGGCGATGTGTTCCATTTGGAAAGCAATAGATATTTGCTGAACAATTCCTCTTGAAGGCTTCACTAGGCAGAACAGTCAGGCTCAGACTCAGAACAAAGTTGAATAATGATGCCCCCTGCTCAAGTATTTTTGGAGAAGGGTCTGTTACAAATTAATTTCTGTATGGATCAAGATGAAGGAGGTTTTTCTATTATTCGTGATGGTGTCTTACAAATCAAGCCCTCAATCCTGTAGGCTGATTTCTGTGCAAACATAAGAGAGAAGGATGATGTCTGCCTTAACAAGCTTTATAGTCTATATACAAAACAAAAATAATCAGTTGGTAAAGACAGGATGGCAAAGTTGCACAAGGTGATAATGAGAAAAATGCATGTACATGCCTAATACTAGCATATAGCTTAATGACCTAGAAGAAACATATTCAACAGAAATCCAGTTATATTACTTGTGAGAAAAACTGTTGTAATTAAGATTACATTGCTGTGTGTGAAGAGGTTTCATAATAACACCAGCTTCACGTAAAAAGGCTTTTAGGCTTTAATTTGTCATTAAAGCAGATCAATTTCCAAACCTCACTAAGCAGACACTTAAAAAAATTGTGTTTTTAAACTATTAGATTAACTCAATTATTCAGTGACACTCCATTCTTGCATAATTTTGGCAGAGACTTTACTACTTTTGCTTTGGTTTTTTACTAATAAAAGAACTAAAGAAAGAAACAATGATCAAATTCAAACTAAAGAACCAGAGGCAGGAGATACAAGAATTCAGGTTCTCGAACCATCTTAATCCAGTTCTACTCTGGTACCCTTTTTTGGGTGAATCATGCCCAGTGTGACTCAAGATAGGTGTGACAGAGCAAGTCCAGGTTCTAGTCCATATTTTTAAGAAAGTGTATCAGTTAGTGTCTTGAAAACATGGTAAGAACCCTGCCTTGCTTGTTTGTTATATGTAATCTTTCTTCAATGAGGCAAGGGATTTGTGACATAAATGTTCCATGGTCATGTAATTAAAGCTTTCATTGTAAAATGAGGAAGATGATTTACGATTGCATGGGCAACCCACACACTGGCATTTCTTAACTTGATTTTTCTCCCAGTATTGTACAAAAGATACTTAATAATTAAAACAACAAAACCCCAAAGATAAAACTCTGAGGCAGTACAGTTTCAGTGGGTCTCATTGTAAAGTCAGTTTGCCTAGAGCTATCTTAGTAACAACAATTATTGTCTTTTCTCAGAGATAATTCATGGCAAACGTTGACTATACAAAGCACATATTGTAGACATAAGTTGTGGACTGTATTTAAGCACTGACATGAGATTTTTTTTATGTCCCCTTCCTTTCACGGTGTCCTTGAAATATAAAGGCAGATGTCATGATCTCAATGCAATTAGTTAAACATGGGTGTGCTTTGCCTTTTTAGATGCCCCAAGATACCCTGCATGGCATTCAGATGCTAGTCCAGAAGGGCACAGGTCTCCCATACATCCTGTGTCCTGTCTGCCACCCCCTGTAGATGTCCTGGATAACCTATGGCAGCAGACACATCTATGGAATTTTATCACACTCTATAAGTCTGGACTTACGCAGCGACTTGCTTTCATTTCAGTGAAATATTCAGCAAAGTTTCTGTGGCAAATCACTATTATTCCATTTGTGACTTCCCACATCTTTTTATAGAATAGCAAAAGTCACCAAGCAGTGTCAAGGAGTGTTCAAACTGGTGAAGGCACCAGTTGCTGAGCAAAGAGACAAGTCCAAGGCATTTCTCTACTATTGATTGACTGGATGACAAAGTCCAAATTGCTTCATTTCCCCTTTCACTTAATGAGGATAATAAACAGCTCCTTTCTAAAATGCTCCAAACTTTAGCTATTAAGACATATAGGACTTTTCTTATAGAAAATGGGAATATGTGAAAATATTGCAAACCAAAAAGTTAGCACATTACTTCTTTACAAGCACAGACAGTTAGTCCTTCCAGGTAACAGTAGTAGGTGGAGGAGAAAGGGGATACCAGCATGCTAACGGACGTTTTGCCAAGTTTTACTTTTCTCCTTTTTGAGGAAAGAAATGTAAGGGATGGAAATGGGGTGAGTAGAAAATGCTTACCAGAAGCCAGCGGTAAATGAAGCTCTGGCTACAGCCAACTGTAAAGTTTTTTTTCTGGTTTATAAAACAGTGAATTTGGACTCTAGGCTGCCATTCTGATTGTCCTTATGAGGGTGAGCTGAGCCAACAGCTTCTTGTTTTAAAATATCTTTTCCATAACTAACAAAAACCCGCATAGTTTCTCCCTAACTGCCGCTGCAGACTGATATTAGTGGTCTTGCTTTGAAGTTAGAAAACATGGAAAACTTCTGTCAGAGCCAGCCTGATGATGTGTTTGTGCTTTGTACTGCTGTTCAGCTCAAGATGTCACTCCTTGGACCGACCACGATTGGCATGCTGCTGAAATTGTGGATTCAGGTCTCCGCAGAGAATCGACCTGAAAAGCAGAGTAAATTAGGTCTTTTAGAGAGCCCTCCTGCTTAAAGTAGGTTCGTTTTGGAAGTAGGCTAGTCTACTTATCACTAGCGTAGAGGTCTCTGTGCAGTTCTGAAATCTTCCATGAGGATGTATCCAGAAAGTCAGACCTAGGACTAACTCTGATTGATTTGAACAGCAGACATCAATTACAGACAATAAGGATTCATTTCCATCCTCCTTGTCCAAGAGAAGTTGATTTTCGATCATGTTTCCAGAAATTGGTAATGGATGGTATAGTAGGGAAAATACAGATGCTAGACCACAGTAGAGATGCAGGAGAACAGGGAATGTAGAATTTGTGTGTGATTACAATTCTGTGTGCCTCTCAGTGCTGGGTAGGAGTTATTTAGTCCACAAAGATGGTGAGTTAAACCAGGGCTGCAATTTCATGAGGCCAGATAAATTGACTCAGCAGCTCATACTTCCCAGAACCTTCTACTCCTTTCCTTTCTCCTTGCTCTGGGCTCCCTGTGCTTATTTTGCATCAACTGCAGCACTGTGACTGACCACCAAACCCCTGTGATGGAAGGCTCAGAGAAGACAGTTATTCTACATTTTCTTTCCTGGTAACTGGGGTTGCCTAGTGTCATGACAGTGAGCATACAGGCACTGGTAATGGGAATCACTTCTGTATTTTAATTTAACTCTATGTTGCAATTGCTATACTGTGCTTGTATTGTGATTTCAGTACATTGTTGTATCACTGTTCTAAATCAAAATCCCATGCAGTGTCAATATCTGCAAATAAGTAAATTTGGTATTAAACATTAAACCGTCCTCATGTACAATATATAACAGAACACAGTGAGAGAGTATTGGACCCTGTCAAGCACCCATGACATCCCACTATGAGTGGATTTAGTTCATTAGCATTGCAAAAAAATACCCTTACAAAAAGAAGTGGATGGTTTTCTGTCAACTCAGTGATGCTGAGTTTTCTCAGGGACATGTTTTATGGGAGCTGTGAGGCAGGGGACAGGGTGGAAGAAGTGCAAAAGCAAGAAAGAGGAATAGATTGGGAGAGCATAAGACAAGTCCCTTTGGCTGTAGCGATCAACTAAACTGATTCAGTTGCTTGTGAAATCATAGCCTAAGTTCCTATTTTTGAGGGCTAAGACTGTGCACCCAGGCATTTTCTGTTGATATGTGGTAACTTGCGATAATTGGAGCCTTAAACCTTGAGTGCCAAAACAAGGTCTGCAGCAAGAAGAAATAAAATATGGCAGAAAGTATTGGACAAGGCTTTGCAGGTCATCAATCCCAGTCCTTTCACAGCTGAGCATTGTGAAAATAGAACATTCTTGAGGGCAGTTATGGTCATGTTTACTCCTCAACAAGCAGATGTTTACTCCAGAAGTTAAAATACAGACATTCTGAGTACAACCATGTGAGAAATCACAATGATGCTCCTAGCTCTCTCCAGAGACTGGTCATTCTGGCAGAGTCAGGTCCCCTCAGCTCTCATTTGTAAGTGCAAGACCAAACTTCTATTGTGCATGATCAAGTCCAGACAGGACCAAGAGAATGAGAAATAAAACAAAATATGTTGATGAAGGAGGCACTCACTGTAGCACATTCTGCATTCAAACACATTCACTAATAATCAGCCAACTTCTTGATCTTTTTTGTTTATAACACTTCCTGCTCAACACAGGACTGGCTCTGGTCTATATTATAGAACAATCCTGGCAGTCTTTGTTGTAAAGGCACAGTTCTTAACAGCACTGAGTGCTCTGGACCCATTGAAAAAAAGTGTGCAAGCACAGATTAGCTACTGGACAAGTATTGTTGTGTTTAACACTTGTAAAATTGCTTCCTAAATATCTTACAGAAGAGCAGATGTGAGTCATACTTAGTAGTAATGTGGTTGTCACCCTTGACGCAAATTCTTTATAATTTGTTTTGTTGGTTTTTTTCTTTTCCTGCTTCTAGATCTGTGCCAGTGAATGCAGAAATCTTTCTGTGTGCATTGCATTTGGCATCTAACACTGAGCAATCATAAAACATAATCTTTCTATTCCACCATCACTGCTGCTGCATTACATTCTTTGTTCTATGATGATTTTGCTTTGTCCTTTATATGTAGCTCCCTGAAATCAGTTGTTCAACTTGAGAGTTTCCTTCTCTTTCCCTTGTCCCAAGCAAGTCACTCAATCTTCATTTTAATTACACCAGTTTGTTTACATTTAACTCTAACACCAGTTACTAGCCCCAAACAAAAGGCCAGGATGGACTTACAGGATCCATGATGTTCTTGGTTTTCAGAGGTGGGGAGCAGCTACCAAAATGTCTTAAAAACAGATAAACCAATTTCCAAATCTAATGGTAGCCGTACCATGATTATCGTTCTAAATTAACTGAATGCTCCAGTTACATAGCTAGAAGCAGGAGTCTTTATTGTGGGCTGAGACTTCCTCTTCTCCTTGCATTTCCCTTTTAATTATGAAAAAACATGGTATGCATTAAAAAAAAATAATTGCTTAAATCACTACCTCTGTGCAATAATTCAGACCACAACTACTTCATATTCTTTTAATCAATAGTCTGCTGACTAGGAAACATATAAGGTACATAAAACATTATTGAAAAAGAAGAAGAGAAGGGAAGGGAAGAGGAGAAAGGTACTAAATTGCCTTCAGTAATATTTTCAAGGTGCTGTGTTTAGGCATAACGCTCACCAAAAATTGTTTCTCATAATCTTAGTTAATATTCTTTGTTTCCTTTAAATATTCTTTGTAAAAGCTGATTAAAACAGAATTAAGTACTTCTGGATTAAGTGAAAGAAAATGAAAGATCTGCTTTACAATTGCTTACCTTTACATCTATGATATAAAAAACATTCTTCTTTTTTAAGTTCTGATTGCTAATCTAAATTCTGAGTATGACTATCTGCTCCTTTTACTGATGATATTTTATTATGCATAAAATTGTCATAAAGACAGTGGACTTAAACAAATTCTGCTAATTGCAGTAACATAAGCAGGGAAAATATTATCTGTCCTTAAATAGATGATAGATTCCTTTAATAGTGAATAATAGAAAGGATTCAATCAAATCCCATCCTTCTTTTCTGAATGTGAAGGAAGCTCAAATTAGCCTCCAGATGTAAGGTTTGTAGTTTGTTCCTATTTCCTTAATAGAACAAATATGAATCTTGGCTCAGATCAGCCATAACTCTAGGTTCTGATCCAAAAATGTGTGGAAGCATGTGCTTAACTTCAAACTTGTGAATAATCCCATAGATCCCATAGTTCAGGCACTAAATGTGGAACACAGCTTTGTGGGTCAGGTGTATTCCTAAGTTGAATAATCAAAGTCCAAAGTCATCATCTACTTTTCTTCAATAGATGAACTACATGAAATGTACAGTGTAATAGATTCTCATAGAGAATCTGCAAATCTGCCCCAAGATGCCTAACAAAAATATATTAATAGATAAAAATACATGTGTGGATGAAATGACTACAGGAATTCACACGAAACAAAGAATTATGTAAGGGGCGATTCGCCCCACCTATGTGCCTGGTGTCATAGGACTATGCTTATTTTTATATTCAGTTTTCTTTAAGACAGTAACAAAATGATCTGGCAAACCACATTTCCAAATAGATCTTTTTTTGGCAAGAGTCTGGAGTGAAGTCCTCTGAGAGGGGACACAGTGCAGCCTGAGAATTTTGGTTCCCTCTCTGCTTAGGAGGCCTCCTTGCATTCCTTGTTTCCCACTCAGAACAACATTTTAAAGTTGCTGAGGCAGCTTCTTGCAGTCCCTCTGCCTGAGAGGGAGGGAATGTGTGTTCGATTCTCAGCCCATTGGACTCAGAAGAAAATCACTTGCTGGCTTCAACAGTCTCGTCGGATTTGACTTGTCCTCCTCAAGTTAATAATTTATCTGCTGAAAAATCTGCTGCCTGGAAGTGAGACATACTGACACTTAATTTGAAATAGTTGTGGAAAAACACTGGGTCCATCTCCCAGTTCCATTGAACACAGTGAAACACAATTTCCAAAGCAAGTCCATGGTACCAGGGTTGCATTAGCATGTAGCCGAGTTTCCTCCTTTCAAGCAAAACTTGATTCTTTAAACCAGGACATTTGAAAATCCAAAATGTGTCAATGAAAATGAACAAACTTTCAAGAGTCTAAATGTGGTAAACAGAACTCCTCCCATGGCCCATTAATTTTTATGTTCAAGTCTCAGCAATTCTGCTGTTCAGCTGATACCAGAAACAGAGAACATTTGAAATATAACAAGAAGAGGGTCCTTTATGAGATTTCCAGACCAATGCTGCAGATCTGATGGACTGGCATCCAAACCTTCAAGTGCACATCTGAACCTACGTGTTAGGACAGAGGTCCACTACTTTTCAAATACAGGTTTCCCCTTTCCTTTTTTATCTGTTTATGAAGTATTGAGAACAGAATGTCTGTTTTAAATTAATAACTTGACCATTGTTCTGAAGCCAGACTATGTAATGTTCTTTTTTTTTTTTTTTCCCTATTCTCTAAATTTTTTCTTTCACTTTATAACAGCAATTTCTTCTGTGAGCAGCAAAGTTAATGAAGTCCAGTTTCCTACGAACTGTCTTTTGTCCCATGGACACTTCGCTAGTCAAAGACAGCATACAGAGCTATTTATATGTGGTCTCGTTACTGGCAAATGTGTACGGTCTCTGGCCATGCCACTGTGGCCAAATGGAGTTAATTCTGCCTGCCTTTCCCCAGTGGAGACACTAATTTGGGCCTTTCTCCCTAACCTGGCATTTAGTTTGAAGGAATTTTGAGTCTTGCATGCCTCCTTTAAATAAATTGCTCAAGAGGTTCAAAATACATTTGAAAATAAGGGGTTGCGGGCAGATATCAGATAAACGATACGGTTACAGCTCTAGAAAGCCAAGACAACTCATTTCAGTAGATTAAACAGGTATAAACTTCTCAGAGAGTTACTGAGAATGGACAAACCAGTTTCAACAGCAGTTACTGGAAATATCTTAGTTTGTTTCCAGGAGATATGAAGGAATTCATAAGGGGGAAGAAATCTTTATCTTTCCTCCTACTTTTGTCAAAGCTGAAACCTTGGAGGAATTTAGTACAGCCTGTACCAAACTTGTTAGTCTGTAAAAATAGCCTAAACCTGGGCTAGTGGTGTGTTTCTGCAGTTGAACTGAACTGTTAGAGTAAGACTGATGTCAAGATATAGAAAACACTTGGCAGCTCATTCCTTTCAGAAAACGCATTCACTTGCCTTAGGTCTGTATTTCAGATTGGACTCTGTTAGCTCTACAGGTGATCTTTAAACACGGATATTTTGGAAGTATGCTTCAGTAAGCTGTGGCAGCTAAAATGCTTCTCCACCAGGTCCAGTTGTGGGGATTCCACCTCTGGAGTCACCCGACAGTAAGGGCTTGATGTGCTCAAGGCTTCCCAAGGAACACCAACCCTTTTTGCATGTGTGCTGGTTTGGGCTGGGATAGAGTTAATTTTCTTCACAGTAGCTGGTATGGGGCCGTGTTTTGGATTTGTGCTGGAAACAGTGTTGATAGCACAGGGATGTTTTCGTCCCTGCTGAGCAGGGCTTACCCAGAGCCAAGGGCTGTTCTGCTCCTCAGCCCACCCCACCAGCGAGCAGGCTGGGGGGGCACAAGGGGTTGGGAGGGGACACAGCCGGGACAGCCGACCCCGACTGACCCAAGGGACATCCCAGACCATGGGACATCATGATCAGTAATACAGAGCTGGGGGAAGAAGGAGGAAGGGGGGGGACGTTGGGAGTGATGGCGTTTGTCTTCCCAAGTCACCTTGATGATGGAGCCCTGCTGTCCTGGAGATGGCTGAACTCCTGCCTGCCCATGGGGAGTGGGGAATGGATTCCTTGCTTTGCTTTGCTTGTGTGCACGGCTTTTGCTTTACCTATTAAACTGTCTTTATCTCAGCCCACGAGTTTTCTCACTTTCACCCTTCCCCTTCTCTCCCCCACCCCACTGTGGGGGAGTGAACGAGCAGCTGTGTGGGGCTGAGTTGCCGGCTGGGGTTAAACCACGACAGCATGCTACCATGCATACTTAAAGTAAGCCCATGAAGAACAACTACACTTCTTATTTTCTGACTGAAGGCATCTTTGGGTACTAGAAGAATTATTATGAATAAAGCTTGAAACCAAATTTTGTTTCATATACATTTCATTTCTAACCTTCATGGTTTTCAGTGACTCCTTTTACTTCACTGCAGTGAAGTCTTTCTCTAAGCTTCCTAATTAGACAAACTCTAAGCTTGGCTGGTCTCCCTGTACTGGAGAGCACAGTGGCAGTAATTGGGGCTGGGCTAGCTGAGCAAGGTTGGTCAGGCACCTTCTCAGCAGAGACAGGACAACACTCAGCTCTTCTGCTTTCAGTACCTGAGTAGTACTTATCCATTGCACTGCCAGCAACAGCTTAAATGTCAATAACATTTCCAAATTGTGGATTATGGTTCAGGATAGTTTACAGATACTGAACATTATAAACTAAGGTAATGAAGATGCC
Source organism: Buteo buteo (assembly GCF_964188355.1). Taxonomy (NCBI): domain Eukaryota; kingdom Metazoa; phylum Chordata; class Aves; order Accipitriformes; family Accipitridae; genus Buteo; species Buteo buteo. The sequence continues at coordinate 28,110,782 of NC_134185.1, read as the reverse complement.
CGGTAAAATCTACAGGAAGCACAGCTAAGCAGTCACAGATACATTTTTATTTTCATCTGTTTTTTTTTCTTCTGTTTTTCCTGAAGCAGACCTACATCAGAAGAATGAGTTCAGTGACTATAAGGAGGAAACCAGGCTTCAACAGAGTGAAGATATGCATCAGCTGAAAATTCTGGCTTCTGCAAATGAGTTATTTTATAAGGTTAAGTCAGAGTTTCCATCAACGCAACCATATTTTTGTCAGTCAATCACAAATATTTTCCTATTGATGTGAGTCTGCAATTTGTTCAGAATTTACTAAACAAATAATAATAGCAAGTGAAAAGAAAATGCCTCAGCCTAACTTCATTTTAGTCTGCCTCTATGCCTCCATGTTTCTGATCTGTTTTCAGTTTCAGCTTTCCATTTGAGATATTATTTGAGCATAACTTCTGACAAACAGCAGCATTGAGCCACAGGCTTTCTCTGTCTTCACACTAATACCTTTAGGTTTTTATGCAAGCTATAACATCTCTCTGTGCAATGTAAATATACCCCGATTATCAAATTTCCGCTTCTCTATCAGCATTAGGGAAGAAATTGCAGTTCAGTGGAAATGAACAATACTGCCTGAGATGGAGCAGGATCCGGCTCACATGCCCTTACCTTTGTTAGCTTTGGTGGTGTAATGCTCTCTCCAGCACATCGTCTTTACCCCTGTATGCCTTAATCCAGAGGTTGTAAGTCTGCTAATGCTGCAAGTCTTTTTGTAGATGAAAATAGATCATATGAACATGACTTTGAAGGGTTCTGACTAAAATCCCGTTATAACGCTTACCATTTGTGGAAGAGGAATAGTTGTTTTTAGAGAAATCACTGTCGTGTATACTACAGGGGTGCACGTGTGGAAACAAGGCAGAGAAAAGTCAATCTAATAACGGAGCAGTTTATAAGATGGGAGCAGTGGGAAAAGAGAAATAAAATGGCAGCTTTTCATGAACCATAACTGAACGCTCAGAGGACAAAATAGAAAGATTATTGTTTGCAGATGTGATTGTGGCAGTAAAAGAAGGACATAATAAACTGACAAACAAACCAACCACTCTTCTTTAAAATTGCTACAGAATTCCTCAATAATCATCCCAAACACTGCAGTGTACAATTGTCATATTGATAGGGTAATTACGGTGACTCTTGTAGTAAAACCTTTTTGTATAACTATGCTTTGAGAATGTTATTGCAGGAAGTTTTAGACTGTTTTAATAGGGAATGAACCAAAGTAAAGTGGTATGGATAGACTGGGAAAGCAAATCAGTATAATAAAAAACAAATGCCAAAAAATGTTGGAAGATAATCACGGGTCGTTAAATATGTCCACATTTTCTCTGGAGAAAAAGATGACTGGGTGACATTCAAACACAATGTGCTACGCTGAAGAAAATTAAACCAGTACAATGTGTCAATAAGGAAAATGAAGGTACGGTTGTACCATGCTCTATCATACTTTGGTTAACCTGATCTAAGCTAGGACAGATAATGGCAGCAGTTGAGATGTGACAGTATCAGCTTTAGCACATGCTAGTAACCAGAGTATAAATTCTCCAGGAGATCTAGGTCAGTGGCGTAGGTGCTTTCACATGCTGGCTTCATGGTATGCCATCTTCTCCTGCTGTTCTTACCTGGACCAAAATTAGGCTACCCATGGCAGGCATCTGCCACAGTCATCCTTCGTTTTGCTGGGCAGACATAGTTTCAGGGTATAGCTCCTCTCGCCCACGGTTAGCTCTCTGAAAGCTAGGCATGTAAACAAGTAGTTTAGGTTCCGTCTTTAGTCAATGGGGAGGATGTGTCTTCCAGAGAGTGATTGATTTCATCCCCGAACAATTGTGCTGCCGGGGAAATGATCCAGTTGCCTAAATATAGGAGCTCAGTACCATCTGAGGTGCCCTACAGTATCCAAAACATGATCATGGAGCTGGCAGGCATAACACAGGACTTAACCAGAAACCTTGGCCTTCTGGACAATCAGTAGCTGGAGGCCACGTTCCTACGGTGTCTAAAGCAGCACTAGATGCCTATGTTTAGGCAACTGAAGCAGGCCTGGAGTATAATTTTCCTTCAGCCAAGGACTAGTTAGCAGGAAATTCTATGCCAGCAGCACAGCACCATCTCAGATACAAAGGAACTGTTTGTTTTCTGGGGGAGGAGGGAAGAAAAGTTTTTGTGTCACTAGTTTTCTGGTTTATTTCCAGGGGAAAAAAAAAACCAAAACAAAACAGGAAAAGTTCAGGACTGAAGCTTGTCCTGAACTACACTTTGTCTTGCTGTGTTCAGGGTAAGGAAGAGACTACAGAAATAGAATAGCTGTGGGGAGAAAAGTGTTGCTATGGAACAGATTAAATTAGATGGCAGAAGGGGGAGAAGGAAAGAGAGTGTTTGACAGAGTGAGAAGAAATACCTCCCCCAAAAAAGGAACTTAGGTGCTGCAGTTGAGGCAGGTGACCATAAAGACTATGTCACAGCTGAAACACTGGGAAATTCAAAGGCTCAGACAGGAAAGACCTACAATAAGACCCTGGGAAGGACAAAAACCATGAGGTGGCAAAACAAACAGTAAACTGAACTGGCAGATTGGCACCCCAAATGGAAACAAGAAATTGAAAAGCAAAATTAGATTTATGAAAAGGAATAAAGATTCTTGGAGGAAAACCTATCTTGGCCAGACCAGATTTTGTCAGGCTGCTTGAATTCTACAATATTGTATTTAAGGTAGAACAGGGACAGTGACAATGCAAATGCCTGTAATATGCCCTTGTGGTGGCCATGAAAGCCCTGCTTATTTTATCCTCGGTCTTGAAAGGATCAAAAAAGACCTCACTGCATTTCTCGTCAGAGTATTAATGCTAAGATCAATAGCTAAGATAGCTAGCATGGTATGAGCATGCTATGATAGACTATGAAGGCTGATGCAACTGCATCTCAAGAACCTCACTCTCCACTGGCACTTTCAGATTCTCCAGTGGGTATTTCTACATTACCCGCATCAGCTGAGGTTGTATGATGTGATTATCATTCACATTATTAATGCCTTGTCCCAAATTCTCAGATGCAGATGTGGGCCACAATGGGGACTGGCTGGAACAACCTTGTTCTGGTTCCTATGCAATGGCAATCCAAGTGTATGGGTAGGAAGGTTCACTTTACGTGACCCTTGGTTCGGAGTCAAAAAGCAGTACGGCAGGTCACACTGTGCAGTACAGACATAGCTCAACTAAATGTGAACTCGAGGTCCAGAGTTGAATCCACAGTGAACGCTGTTCATGATGCATGATTTCATAAAATGTTTTAATAATCTTAAAAGTACTCTGACCACCTAGCAGGTCATAGGACTCCAGGCAGCGATTAGGACCTTAATTAGCTACATTTGTAGAAAATTCAGTGTGAAAATAAAACCATATGAGAGAGAAGAAAGTTCCTCCTAGAACAAAAGGGCAGTGAAGATCTGAAGTTTTTTAGGGGAAATGAGAATGTCTTGCCCACCTTCTTCAAGGGGCAATCAAGGAAGAACTGTTATTGTTACAAGTAATCTAGAATAGAAAAGTCTTTAAGCATAAATACGTATGCTATTAAGTAACTGGAAACCCAATAACAAGTGAGAATAAGAACAAAAAACTTTCCTTACTAGAACAAGCTTCCTGCTTCATTCTCCAGCTAGTGTAGTTTTTAAAAAGAATACTGGCAATTTGGAAATGCTTAGGTTTCCCCAAGCATGAAGAAACCAGGGCACAGCAGAGTTACTGATGAGTGTGTCAGGAGAGTGCACCTTCAGAACTGCAGCTGCTGGGGAAAACTGGGTGCACTAAACAGAGAAAGGGTTAAAAGAGAATCTTCCTTGATGGATACTAGTCACTACCCCTCTTGCAGGGGGTGACAGCCCACAGTTGCAAGGGACTCAATATTCCTTAAGCTATCTACATCACAAAGCAGACAAGAATATTCAAGGCCTCTACATTGCAATAGACATCTGGGATATGAAAAATCAATAGAGCTTTCCTTTGAGCCGCTCAATGATGTGTTTAAATTCACTGGTGCAACTAAGAGCAGAATCTAGTACTGCATTTTACTTATGCCTTTTACTACTGAGTGTGACCTGTACAGCAATTGCTATATTCGGCTACATTTCAGTGATAATACTGCTTAATACACTATTGCAAATAGTTATGAGGGCCTCAGTAGTAAACTGAGGAGAAAAACCTATGATGAAAAACCAAAATGAGTGTGTGGTGGGACAAGTTGGCCAGAGCTTGGTGTTAGATCTATGTACACCTTCTCTTTACAGCAACCTAATTGAAGACGACGACTATAAAGCCATTTTTTATTATAATATCTAATAGGATAGTAAGCTTTGTAAATAGATAAAATCAAAGTGATTAGGACTGTTGAAACAGAAATAGGAAGTGCTTATATCTATCTCTCTCCCAACATACTCTGCAAGCAAAGCCCTGCTTCCAGGCTTGGTTTTAATTCACTCAGTGACTTTTTGAGTCTCAACAAACTCTTACCAGTCCCCTCTGGTCTGGTCTGGCCAGGGAACAGACCAGGGAACAGCCAGCCAGCCCCTAGAACAGATGAAAAAAACCAACAAACCTCTGGGCACCAGAGGGGCCTGGGCAGAGTTTGCTGTGACTAAGAAAGTCACTGAGAGAACTAAAACCATCTGTTGCTTGCTCTCTTTGCAGTGCCACTGCCTCCCTCCATGAGCAGCAGGCTCCTGCTCCCCGCTGTGACCCCTTCCTTTCCTTTCCTTTCCTTTCCTTTCCTTTCCTTTCCTTTCCTTTCCTTTCCTTTCCTTTCCTTTCCTTTCCTTTCCTTTCCTTTCCTTTCCTTTCCTTTCCTTTCCTTTCCTTTCCTTTCCTTTCCTTTCCTTTCCTTTCCTTTCCTTTCCTTTCCTTTCCTTTCCTTTCCTTTCCTTTCCTTTCCTTTCCTTTCCTTTCCTTTCCTTTCCTTCCCTTCCCTTCCCTTCCCTTCCCTTCCCTTCCCTTCCCTTCCCTTCCCTTCCCTTCCCTTCCCTTCCCTTCCCTTCCCTTCCCTTCCCTTCCCTTCCCTTCCCTTCCCTTCCCTTCCCTTCCCTTCCCTTCCCTTCCCTTCCCTTCCCTTCCCTTCCCTTCCCTTCCCTTCCCTTCCCTTCCCTTCCCTTCCCTTCCCTTCCCTTCCCTTCCCTTCCCTTCCCTTCCCTTCCCTTCCCTTCCCTTCCCTTCCCTTCCCTTCCCTTCCCTTCCCTTTCCCCATGCAACCACCACGGCATATTTTTCCGCTCCCCCCTCTTCTCACTCCCCTTCCCAAAGCAGGCGATATGACTCTATGGAAAAGCGTCATCTCTCCTTCCCTGGGTCCTTTTCTTCCTAAAGAAACATAACACAGGCTGAGAGGTCGGGAGAGCACCTGGAAAAGTGTCATCTCACGCACTTGCCCTCTTCTCAAAGCCCTCCCGCAGCCTCTGCTTTTAGCCATTGTCGGGGCCAGGAGAACAAACCAGACCAAACTTTGCTCCAGCCCAGGTCAGTGGGTCCTGCCTATATCCCAGGTAAACCCTCACAGGTCCGAACCCATCTGGTCTTAAACAGGACACAGGCGACACGAGGCACGTCACCTTTTTCCGAGCGGGATGAGTGGCTCTGACACTGCGACGGTCACTGCTACCCCCAATACGTCTAGTGATTCAGTGACCCGGCTCTGCTGACTTTTCCCTATGAATGTTGCAAAAATGAATCTGCTTTAAAGTGGGACAGCAACAGCAAACTGCAGTGTGCAAAAAATTATCACAGAAGTGAGGCTCATGTTCTGGATTATTCATTCGCTTATTGTTTGCCAGCATGATCTTTAGTGTGTGCCCCAGTTCGGTATTTGACTCTAACAGAGCTGGCATATTGAATCCAGAATTGGGAAATATACTTATTCCAATTAATGTATATTTTCCTTTGTTTAAGTGTATCTCTTCTATCATAACTTAAAAGACCTCCTGCTTCTCAGATCACTTCAGAGGTATTAGTACAACAGTGCTGCTAAAACCAGATATTAGTAAAGCACACCTCAATGTACTCAAATGTTAAGACATTCAGTGAAATATCTCTTTTTTGACACTGTTTTATAAAAGAAAACAAAAAAGAGGGGAAGGGCATTCAGTGTTGCAGTGTGCTAGACATTACTTTAAAAATCGTTAAATTGAACTCAATTAAAATTACACGGCAACTTTGTTGTATTTGCTCAGGAGATAAAGAGAGACACAAGGGAAAAATAAAGCCAACCCTCATTTTATGAGAATTGCAGCCTACTTGTCGCCACTGAGGATGATATTTAAAGTAGTCTGATTATAAAGTTTGTTTCTTTATTCCTCTCCTGTTTCAGTATTGCCTTATAGTCCTAGTGCCTTATGCACCATGCAGGCATATGGTGAGGCTATGCCCACACCCTGAGGACTTAGAGCCATAAAGAAATTTATGTGCCTACCTCTGACAGAAGTTAGCGCCTAAGGTGGTGGTTGTGGTGGCCTGGATCTTCTAATCTAAGTAGGTAAATCAGATAAAACCCAAAGAACATAGAGCCGTAATGGTCTTTTGCCTCACTCCCACCAGCTGGAGCAGGGTTTGAGAGCAAGGAGGGGGCTGCAACAAAATGTTCCTCTGGTGGGTGGGAAGATGTGTCAGCAGCACTGGGGCAGGAAGATGCTACTGTATAAAGCCACAAGCTGCCTTCAAAATTTGTTTTATTTTTAAGTATGTGGTCTTGTCTCATTCGTTTGGATACTCCTTCTGTTGCAGAAAATTCTTATTCCCATTTTATAAAGCAAAAGGATTCAATATTCTGCCAAGTGTTATACACGAAGCCAATGGTAGAGCCAGAAAATGAAGGCATAACTTGTGAATTGCCATGTGGTGCCTCAAAGAGAATACTATGCTTTTTTTCTACGAAGGTAGACAGCAAATTGATGAATAAACCAAACTTTATATACCACCAGGGTACCTTCACTCCAATATTAAGAACTTTAAAAGTGTGCATTAAAATACTAAAATAATATAGGCAAAACCATACTTCAACATATAAAACCAGTTTCATATACATTACAGTGTATAGATGTATATATGTGTGTGTGTGGTAGAACATATTATTTTAACTGGCAGGAAGCTCATAAAAAGAAAAGCTTTTGGGGTTGGCTCAAACTTGGAGTGCACTTTAACATGCTGGTGGTACTTTATGAAGAAATCTCAAATGTATCCCATGTGTTGCAAATGCTTAAGAATAGGCTCAAGATGAGCTTTTGTCTGCCTGAGCCATACAACTATTTCAAAAATATCTTCCTTCAGCAGCACCAATATTTATTTTTGTATGTCATTTTTGCAGTTTGAATGCTGGATTTGAGTTTCCACATTGCCGTCAAAGAAAGAAGTGAAAAAACCAAACCCCTAATAAATCTAACAACAGAATCTGGTTTCAAGACTATTTTCCATGATTGAAACTTTTTTTGTCAGAATCATTTTTCTTAGACCAGCTGACATATCATTATTGTTTTCCTTGTTTTAGAATATTGGCTTTCCAAAAATGTCCAATCCATCCTTGAACTAAAAAAGGAACATGTCTTCAGAGGCCTGGCTTCTTTTTTAGGAACGGTAATGTTCTTTTCCCCTTTCCACCACCACTATTGTATTAAGTGACTGCAGGTTTCTGGGATGTGAATAGAACTGCCATAACTACCTGATTGTTCTCCAGCTGTGTGGGATCAATAGGACTAGAAGTAACTTAGGAGGTGAACTCCCTTATTATCCTCAGTGGTCCAATTCCATGCTCCTACTTCTACTCTGCTTTTAAAACTGATTTCTTTTGGTGGATTTTTCTTCTGCCATCCTGTCTTCATTATCTGATCTCTTCTGCCTTCTCTGTCATATTCAGCAGAAATTTTTCTTGATGGCTACAGTATCATATCACATCGTCCGTTAGTTTTTCTCAAGTGACTTTAGAAAATGGTTTCAACTTAAACTAGACATTTCAGCCCCTTGATAATGGGAGTTCAAGAGTGATAAAGTTTTGCTCAAAGCGCAGGCTTGACCTATGGACTGAGGAGTTTAAATGCTGCTTTTATGTTTTAATTACTGCTTTCTCAAATGGAAATTGAAAAAAACCCCTATCCTTCCAAGTAGTTCCGTCTCCTGAGAAAAGACCTTAGAAATAAAACCCTAACCAACCTCCAAGCAAATAGTGAACAAGTGAACAAACCATAAAACCTTTAATATTTCTACTGCATTTTTCTAAATTTGATTACTCATGAAATCACAGGGAAGCCAAACTGCACACTCTTTAATATTTCAGCAGCAGATGAATGATCTTTTGTTGACAAGAAGCCTGATTCTGTACATTCTAATTATTCAGTAGCTCCACAGAAGTCCATAATCATTCTTTTTAAGTGAATTAGGGCTGAAAAAGCAACTGGAATCTGTGAAAAAATCAGACAGGTATCCAAGCTTTTGGTGAAACTTCAGGAACATGAGCTGCATTTTTAAAGTCTTTAACTGAATTTTCAGAAGATTTGTGACTATTCAAATACTTCTTCAGAACATCTGTGAAGCATCTCACTCATGAGTAATTCACTAGTGAAATAAAAGATAGAAGCACTCTGAACTACAGAGATTTCATGATGATTAAGAAATCCCCACAACAAAAGATGATGAACACAGAAAGAGAAAGGTCCCTTGGGTGTAGAATGTGAGCTAATGGCCAGATTGCAAGGACTAACAACACTTAAAGTATCAACACTTTTAAGTCTTCCTTTTCAGTGATTCTGCAATTCACAGTCTTTCTGTGACGCTTCTGGTTCTTCCGGAAAATAATTAGAGATTTACAATGAGTAGTCCAAGGAGTGCAAGTGAAAAACCTGTAGTGTGGCATCCATTTTGCCTGACCTATTTATCTAAATTTAGCAGAAACAGAGTCACCCACCTGGCAGCCTCCATTTTTTGTGTAGGGAACATACATATTTACACTAGGACTGCCTCTTAGGTGTTTACAATCTGAGCCCATACACAGTCCCTAAGTCAGAATCCATTTCATGGGCTCAGCTCAAGGCTCTGTGCTTGCTGGTCTCCTCCACTCTCTCATCGGTTTCCCCACAGCACTGGCAGTAGTATTGCAATTGCTCATATCCATCCCTGCTCTACTCTTACATGCCTGTTTAGATGGCCTGTCGTTGGGGAATATAGGCTGGCATCCCTGTTGTCTAAGATACAGTGCCCTCCTACACATTCTGTATGGTAAGCCTGAAGCATGGGTCTTCGTTACTGAGTTTTCACGCTGGATCTGTATGTTTCTCTTCTTACATTTCCAGGACTTTGATTCCTGTTATGCACTATGGGAGCTGAGCTGGATTCCAAACGATAGCAGTGTCTGTTGCTCTGCTATGTTCATTTTCAGACCTTCTTGTGCTGTGTGTTATTGTTTAATTGCTCATTCCCCAGTGTAGTGTGATTTTTTAAATTAGCTTGACATTTTATGTGTTTCTTTTACAGCTCATCTCAGCTGTTAATGAGCCCTTTGCTAAGTGTCTTCAGTACAGATCATTATAGCTCTTTAGTACTGTCATTTGAAAGCTAATACCAATAAACAGAAAAATTACTCAGCAGGAGGCAGGTAAGTGTGCTCTGTTCCCAATTTTTAGTTTGTAAAGGTTAGGAGCTATTCAGTGAAAGGAAGCATTTTTTTTTCTTTAAGTTAACAGTAACCAATTAATGTGATTTGCTCAGATAGGCATTATGGGTTTGGGCGCCAGGCCTGCATCATTGCAGCCCTGAAAGACCTCTGCAGATACAACTTGAAAGGTATCCCTAAAATGCAGGCTAGTCCTCTCCCTGTACTGGGTACCATGACCAGGTTTTCTTTTAACCTCCTCCTTTTAACCTAAGTCCTGGCAAGTGAAGAGTATCACGCAGAAGAGGAGAGCCTAGTCCTTGGCAAAGGTTTGAGCCTACCTGGGTACATGCTGAGATCTGAGATGAGAGACTGCCAACCAGAACGGGAAACTTTGTTTGAAAGCTGCCTGACCCACGGGTGGTTACAGAGGTTATCTTATTTGCAAACTCTGTTTCTGGAACTCAGGAAAAAAGGAGTTTCTTATAGGAGGTGGGTTTTTTTGGGTTTTGTTTTTATTTTTGTTAATTTTAAAGTTTTCATCCATGCAAGTACATTCCCCTAGATACTCTTGGAGCTTGGATAATGGCAGACCTGTGGACACAAATAAACAAAGCCCCAACGGCTTTTTTTGTAGGCTAGCAAGACCCTTATAAGGGCCTATACCTAACAGAAAAGTGATTGAACTGCTAAGTCTGTAAGGAATGACTCATGATTTCAAAAGAGTTGGCTATTAACTGGTGAAAGCTTGTGCAATGTGATAAGTGCAAATGTCTTATGCTAGTGATTCTATATGTTTTTCTTCATAGTATCTTTACATATTGCTTTAGGCCCAGGCCAGTGACAATTTGACTGGGCTAACTAGAGCTCCAAGGCTGTGAGGCTACAATATTTGAGGCCTCTTGCCAATGTTGGTAAGAGCAACAAATAAAATGCCTTTCAGTACACAATGCAACAAGAGCTTAAATTGAAAAAAATGTAATTCTCTAAGGTGCTGGAAAGCAGTTTGTAAAAGACCGAGGATTCTGGTGGCATGGTTCTCCATTGATAGACAGATAACCAAACTGTAGGATGAATGCATTAAATTGTACACTGACCATAAGGCAAACACACAAAGATTAACACAACTGTAATCACAAAAAATGCTGACTTGTGAGACAGTAAAAGTATAAACAGACAGGATATTCAGGAGAAAACCAAAAGATGTCAGTGACGCAGATCAGGAGCTGCAGAACACGACTGTGTAAAGTACGATTTTTGTGAAGCAGCAGTCAGAAGAATTTATTTTTTGCATATACAAGAATGGCCAAGAATGTGTGGAATCACAGCCTTTTATAGGCCATGACTAAATCAGTGTAATTCTCTGTAACACTAAGAACTGTTATAAAGTTAAAATAGAGAGATAAAAAACCTCACAATGTTAAAAATGCTGGTTAAGAAAAGAGTCACGAATAGAAAAGCTGACTGCTGTGGTACAGTACCAGAAACCTCCAGAGCAAGTCTTTCTGCTACATTACCTTTGAAATAAAACAGGGTTTTGAAGGGGGATGCCTGGTATTGTCAAGGCCTGAATGATGTTTAAATAAAACAATGCTTGGAGTAGTACATGGTGCTGTGATTTTAAGAAAACAGATTTGTTTCACAGCAGAAAGCTGAAATGTTTGTAGAAAAGATGATAATAAAAGTCACAGCTTTCCAATAAATGAAATAATACTACATGGATTTACAGAACATTTCTGGTTAAAGGCATAATGGCAGTCCTGTTTTTAAATTATTAGATGCTCCTGTCTGAAAACATGTGTTTGGGAACAGTAGTACTGGCTCATCTGCCACTGATTTTAATGGCATTAGTTATCCCCATTAAGCTGAATAGCTGGTTCTATTGATTTCAACAATCCTGGGAACATAACCAACCATTCAAACTTTTAACGGCCCATCACAGTTAGAACAGTTATGTTTTGTAGGTGTGTGCACAGCTAATGGGAAAGCTGATGCGATAATGAATGCTCAGATGCTAACAGTAATGGAGTCACCAGACACCCACATTACTGAGTTCTGCACAGCATTAAAAAAAGGATGGCCTTGTAGAAGATAAGAAACAAATTGGGTAATTTACAAGTGAATTTGCATCCTCTCCATCATAAACAATCCATTAAGACGAAGTGATCATGCCACTTATTAAGCCCCTTATTATAAATCTGTCACATGAAACGTGTTAGGATATATTTTGCAGCTCTGATACAATCTATTTCGTAGATGTAGAGATTTTTAATAAATATTACTAAATGTTCTTGAGGGCAAAAAATAAAAAAAAAGGCCTAACATTGGAAAGTGTGCATCGGTCCCTTGGAGGGAGAAAGTTACATTAACAGGATCTTGTAATTGTTCTCAAGCATTAAAATTCCAGGAAATTCAGAGATAAGTATGTGTTTTAAAAAAATCAAAGCATTTAACAGTATGAAAATGCAGAGGTACTGCATCTGCACAAACTTGTCTTTATCCTGAAGTGACACCATGGTGGATGAAAAGGAGTGAATAAACCAACAGCTCCTTCAAAAAAGCACCTAATATGCCATTAAAAATCAGCTTAATTTAATCCTAGTCATTGTGAGGGGTTTCATTGCGCTGAATTAATGACAGCTTTTACTTTCTGGAAAACATTACAGATCCTTTAGTTGTTTAAACTATTGAGTTCTTTTCAGTTCTGTAATAGAATTTTTTTCTTGAATGTGGATAATAGGTCTTGATATTGTTGTTCCCCTGACAGAAACTTTTAACAGAACGAGGACTGAAACTGTGCTGGTTTGTGAAAGGGTATGATACATGGAGTCAGATCCTCATCAGGAGTAAGCTGTGAACCAGCTCTCTGGGCTTTAATGGATTTACAACAGCTGATGAGCTGGCACATGATATGGAAACATCACATACTTTCAAAGATTTCTGCGAAACATAAATTGCCTTTTACTAGTGCTCAGAGACTTTCAAGAGGAGCAAATTGCTAGGAGAAGCAAGTTGGTAAAACTGAGACTGTGGTTCCACAATACAGTAAATCATACTTGATGGCTTCTAGAACTAGATTAAAACAGGTGTAACTGCAAGACAGAAATGGATAAACCAATATAAACTCAATTTGCCAGTTCTAGTGTGTTCAAAATTTTGTGAGGGACCATCCTTATATAAGTAGCTTCTGTGCTGGATTGTATATCATCTGTTCAAACTACTATGGCACTTCAGGTATTTGTTCTATCACGCCCAGCAAGAAACAAAATAAAAGCTTAACAGCAGCACGATCTCTGTGTCAGATACCCTGGCTAATTCAACAGCAGTGCAGTCGTGTGCCCGAGATGGATCCAGACCACGTTTGTATTGCTGGCTGCACAGACCTAGTTTAAGGATAAGAGACCCCCGGCTGGAAACTCACAGTGGGGTGGGAATTCCTCATAATGTCAGATGGGAAGCGGAGCAGAAACCTGATCAAGTAAACCCCCCCCCAGCAAAGTAGGGTTAATGTGATGCTAACTCAGATTCAGGAGCAGTCGAGCCATGTTATGCTGGAAAGCATCTGCTAGGAGGCTTCAATCTCCATCTGCTTCGAGGCAGAGGCTGAAGTGGCCCTGCAGTGCATTTTGTAGTGCTTCTCAGGCAAAATTTGCCAGGATGAGTGCATCTGTACCCACAGCGTAGGGCATGCCCTGCACCTTGTGATTGCTGACTGGGCCGCTGTGCCATTAAGTAATTCTGATCACCACGGTCGAAGTCCAATAAATGTCAAAAGAAGTCCAAAAAACCCAACCAAGAAAAAAAACACACCCAGAGAGAAAGGTGGCTGGTTACTGAGAATATGAATTAAGCTGGATGAAAAAACAATGGGGAAAACAAACCTTTAAGAGCAACCAATACAATTGATGGTTGACAAATTCTTCTGAATGTTATCTGCTCCTCAGAATTTAGATTAAGCAAATGATCAAGAATCATCTGTTCTTCTAAATATTCTACCTTCTAACAGGGTGGTAATGCCATATAATTAAAGAGATCAGAGCATTGTCTCCTTTGGGAAATCAGGTTGTATGCAACACCTCCTATTTCTTACCTCTCCAGCCTGAAGTGGTTCCCTGGAGACTGAAAGCCTGCACCAGAGTGTCAGTGGATTTAGGTAGATATTCTTCTGGCAAGCATTATGGATTTTATTGCATTTCTTATATTACCGTTTTAAGACAGTAGTTTTAAAGAGAAAATTGTAATAAAAAGCTGCATTGTACTCAGATCTATAGTAATTTACAAAGAGAACCTCAGCATTGAGGCATTTCCCAGATAGCCCAGGAAAGCTCTTAGTTTGTGTAAATGTGGGCGCTTCACAAAGGCCAAAGCACGGGAGAGAGAAAAGACGTGGGCACCAGGTCTCCAGCCAGAATTTAATCTCCCAGGTCCTCCCTCCTCTCTGGGTAGCTGCTATGTTTACAGTCCTATAACTATACATCACCAATTTAGGACCTCAGACTGCTGTTGCCTGTGGTTTGGGCTAACAACAGATTAGAGTGGCTCGGGTTTTCTTCCATCCGATACAAGCTTTCTCAGAAAGGAGCTGTTAAGGTGCTCATCCTGGAACTCCTGTCATCATGTACCTTCCTCAGCTTTTCTCCACACTCTAGAGACACATAGCTTTTAAAATAGGTCCAACTTTTCTTCAGAAAAGTTTAAAGAATAGAATAAGACCCTCTTGTTCCTATTGACTACAACCTATTTTATAGATTATGGTGAACATATTTAGCCAAGACTATAAAATGTCTATTAAATTAGCTAAAGCCTGTTAAATTATCTAAAAGGAAAGTGGGTTCTGCTGTAAACTGCTGAAAGCAAGGCAGGCAAAAATTTGTTAAAATGAACAAACAAAAGAGATATAACTATCTTACACAATGTGTAAATGTCAAGGACGGAGATTCGGGTGTGAGACCATCCCAATCTACACAACCTCGCTCCACCCATCTGTTGGACAGGAAGGTTCCCCAAGTCCACAGCCACGTGGTGGCCAAGCATAAGAGTCACACAGCAAGAAGCTGAGGGGCTTTTTTAGAAGGAACTTCAAATATTACAGCTGATACTAACTTTTAATGATTCAGACTATCGTGATACTGAAACTGTGCTTCCTGTCAGTGCTGTCTGATAACTGGGACAGAAGAGCAGAGCTCCTTAGTGAGAAACATTTCCTTCATACATTTCCTTGAGGTTTCTTAAATTGTTTAATGAAAGGCTTTTATCCACTTTTTGCAAGAAAAAAGAAGTGTGGAAACGGAAAAAAAGGAAGGAAAATTAAACCAAAGCCCCTCTGTGGAACCCCAAAGGACACTTGATTGAGTTACTTGCACACGAAACCAGAAACTCTGAGTCAATGGCAGGATGGATTTGGAGGAGCAGCGTCGGCCTCGCGCCGGGCCCTCATCTCCAGGCTGGGACCACGGGGAGCCAGGCCTGCCACCACGTCCCACGTCCCCTCACCGCCCTTCTTCACCCTCTCAGCTCCGTCCCCTGCCCTCAAGGGCCTCGGGTGCCGTGGAGGCAAGGCCCGGCAGGCTCGGTGTGGGCAAAGGGGTCGTGAATCCCCTTCCTCGCCGGAGGCTCGGGGCAAAACCTGAGGCCCGGGTTTGGGCTGCAGGTTTGGGGGAGCGTTGGATGGCAGCGGCACCGCGGGGTGGTGACGTGGTGACGTGGGCCCTGAGCGGGCAGCCTTCCTGGATGGAAGGGTTGAACGGGATCCCACGGGAAGTGTTGCGACTCGGATTTGGTCCTCAGTCAATAAACGAAAACATAATAGAAACCAGAACCTACGAACAAGAGCGTTAAATGAAACATGGGTCTAAGGCAACAGTCCAATACATATTTAATAGCAACCTGCCAAATGGTGTTTTCAATTACAATAATTTTATTTTGTATTAAAGTAGCGCTATATGTCAAGTGATCCAGTCAGGCCTGATGCTCCTTCCACCGCATTAGGTGGTGTAGAAATGTGTGGGACGTCTCACCGATGCATTTGCAAGCTAAGCTGAAATAAAAAGCAGTCTAAAAGAAATATAGCTATTCCAGGATTTAAGTCCACAGCTCTGCAGAGTACTCTGTGTTGAGCAGGGATCCACTGACAGGAAACGTCTTCCAAGTTCAGGACCAAGCCGAATGACACCTCTGGAATATATTCTCAGTGCTCACACATTATTTCTTCATTCAAGTTTTAGAGGAGTGTTTGACTTTTACTGTGAAACCATAAATCACCGTCATTCTTGGCTTCTCAGATGTTTTCCTCAGTTGAACACAATGAATTTCCTCCAAGGAAAGAAGGAACAGTGTAAATAGTGTTTAAAATGTGTTACTAATTTATTGCAAGGTCTTGCTGGATATAATTAATTGAATTGGTTTCATATATTCCAACAGGAGATATACATCTTTTAGCAATACCTGTGCTTTGAGACCCCTGCACAGTACGCATGTATTTTAGACCAAATATTCTCGGTAGAGCTGGCAGATGCATTTTAGCTGCAGTGGCTGTGAATAATGGCCCAGATTTTTGTTGTCCTTGTTCATTAGTCTGTTAGGAACTACTTGTTATGGAACTGAAAGCCAAGAGCTTTTCTTGCCCTTTTCTTTCACTGTAAATATATTTTAAAGCAAAACATAAGAAAGAACCTTGTATAAAGAAAAATAGTATTTGCAGTGGCATAAATTGCTATGACAGACTATTCTTTGGTGGTAATTATAAAGAAATCTTTTCTACACAGACTTTGTGTATAACTGCCTGTAAATATGATAGTTTTCTACTAAAGCATATTACTAGACCTACTAATTTTGACAGTTCTTTGGCACATTTGGGGGGCAATTGCTTTAAGAAAGAAAAATAACTACTTGCTTCCGTCCAACCCACATCAAAAAGTGTCATCTATGCTGTTCACTGAGTTGTGGCAGACCCTGGGGCTTTGCCTAGCAGTGCCTGTTCTGCAGGCTCTTATCCACATTACTACCTGTTATCTCTTGGGGTGGGCTAGTCCAGAGGACTACTTCAGTTTTTAGCTTCGTCTTTAGTGCCAAGCAGACTGCTGCTTTTGCAAGTCCTCTATCAACTCAGTTTCAATAGATTTTCGAGAGGACTGTAAATAGACCTATGGAGTGTGACTTCCATTCTGCTATAAATTTATGGGTGTGATTTTCTACTTCTTGCAGACAGGAAAAGGGATGAGGAACAGATTTTCCTTTCTTTGCTTATATCAGGGTTAATGGAAGTGTACACTTGGAAAGTCTTTAGACTAGTATATTACAGAGTCTACTATAGCCTGACATAGTAGCAGTCTCTTTTTAGTTGGCAGGTTTTGAAATATTTGTGAAAGCCAACATATGATGGATTAATACAAAAGCAACTTCTACACAGCTTTCTATCATAATAAATATGTTAAAGGAAATGAAGACTTAATAGCATCCTTACCTCACTCTGTCTAGCAACGATGGAAAGGGACTGCTAAAGATAATGGTTAAGGTGATCCAGGATTCTTGATTTGCACTGCTGTGCCCTGTGTTTCACCAGACATGTCTACTTTTCTGCCCTTAACATTTGAGATAGATGGACTTTTGGCATGTGCAACTCATGTTTTTTAAATCTCTACTAGAGCAGGAGCCAGGATTTTGTTTCTGAAAAAAAAATCCAAAACCCAACAAAAAAACAGGTGAGGCTTCCAGCTCAGCTAGCTGCAAGTGGTCTAGGAGGATCTGCAATAGTTTTCAGTCACAAGTCAAAGTGTGGAAAGGAAAGTGAGAAAGGAGTGGCAGTCATGATGTCTAGGCATGTAAAGCCAGAGTGGGGAAAGTATAAACAAAGTGAACCTCAAGGTTTTTTTTGAGAATTAGGAAGACAGGAGCTTCTCAGAAGAAGAGGGGATGCTTCTGGGCACGAGCTAGTCTAGGTTACGAGGAGCTGGCTTGCTGTGTGGACAGACCCTCCTCTTTCCTGTTCTGGTGCCTTGAACAGAACCGCTGTGTCCTCTCTTCGAAGCCATGCCCTTGCTTTCCTGTCACCTCCCTTAGTGTCCTTCCTGTCCTACTCACCGCTCCTCTTTGCTGTTGGAAATGCTATGAACTATTTGTTGCTGGTTCTATTCCTAACATGGCTGAATGTAAGGAAGTAATTTAATATGGCTGAATGATCCATCAATGGGTCTAATCACATGCAATTGTCTCAGAGGAGCGTTTTGAGGCTCACAGGATGTTTGTTAAGTGATTTTGGGCCCTTTAATGAAATATTCTTCTTCTCAGTGTCATTAGTATTTTTGTGTAAAAGTATCATGCCTTTCATGTAAAACTAATACTAGAAAAGATCACTCTTCATAGTTCCTTACTATGTCATTTTTATTTTAAAATATATAAATATTATATCGAGTATATATGTGTGTCCACATATATTACTTTTAAAAGCTGTTGATTTTCTTCAAGCCAAAAAGGAATTCAAACAAAACTTCAGAACAAGTTAAAATGTTGCTATTGCCAATTAGTGTTCATATGCTTTTGGAAAAGAATGATGGAATCTTTACTCTGAAACCCAAAATGTGCATCTTAAGGGAATGCTTTAATGTCAGTAGAGAGGGAGCTGGTTCAGAATAAAACTTCAGTTAAACTTTGCCCAGAATAATTTTAAAGATACATTTTCATGATCAAGATGTTGAAAAGCATTGCATTTTCATTTGGTGCGCACATGTGTTTGGAACAAATCTGGCCTGTGCTTCAGTATCCAGTCATTAGCCTCTTCTGCACACTCATTCTCTGAAGCATTAAAGATGTGGGGTTTAACTCTGATGCTAAAGAACTATTTGGGGTTAGTATTCTGATGTGAAAGTTTGTTTTTGCAGATCTATTAAAAAATCAAATAGTTTTAGACATAGCTTATGAGGACTTGAGTTGCATTACAAGTTTTCTGACATGTAGTAAACCACAAAACATCCATTTAATTTGTGAACATTGATGGGCTGGTGTAAACTGGCATTGCTTCTTTGATGTTTGTGGAGTTGTGCCAATTTACACCAGCTCAGGAATCTGGTCTATTGTTCCTGCAAACATCCTATGACATTTTAAATTATCAAGATGATCATCTTGCAAAGACAGCCAAAGTATTAGAATAACAGTTCCCTGCCAAATTCTCTCGGGAGACTTAACTTATTAAAAAAATAAATTACACGTGTTCTTTTTATATAAATAAAAGTTCTTTCATAAGAATGCGTGATTTACTAGGAGGCTGAAGCCATGATTTCCTAGTTATGGATGTAACTTCATGAATCAGAAAGGCAGACAATGCTCTCCCACATCTCATTGAAGCAAGGGATGTTTGCTCAGACTGGTAGGATATAAACAGTTTTAGTGTCCTCAGATAAAGGCATCCAGGATCTAGTCTTGCTTTGCTCAGTCCCTTTTTAGGACTTTCCCCCGATATTTTCCAGCTTTTCCTCATCATCAAGAGTGCATGTAAAAACATATCTGAGAAGGAAAGAAAGATAGCAAGCATTTTGTCTTACGTTTTCTATCTTTACAGAATTAACAGATTTTTTACCATGATGTGTTTGGTCTTGAAGATGATTTCAAGCAATCCAATTGAAAATGGATATTTCATTTAGGGGAGTGGCAAAGATATCAGAAGGTACAGAAATATTCTACAGAATGCAGGTACTCATGGGACAATCTGCAAGGGTCTACATACAGGATAAGTGCCAGTAAAATTTTCTGCATCCCGTATTAGCTGGAGCCTTTCAGAAAGGAGGGAGAGATGAGGAAAGAAATGCTTAAAGCCAGATCTATATCCCCTCTCTAACAAAAAATACATTAGGTTGATGGCAGACATCAGTAGCAGTAAGAATTCCACCTGAGAAGATTTCATGTGTTAAGGGAGGGCACATGGATCTGGGGAACTGGAAGTAACGGGGCTTCAAGAAAATCTATAAGCGATCTGAAGATGTTACAAACTGTGCCACAAGGCTCGCAGATCTAGTTTAGTGAAAGTTTTTTGGCAAGGCTTCTTCACATTGCAAGAAAAAAATCTAGTTTTTCTAGTAGTGAGACCCTGTAAAAGGAAAGAAAAAGCAGTAGAAAAAAGAGCTAAAAGATTAATGGAATCTTTTAAAAATAACAGAATCTGGAGATACAGTTATGCGTTTGGGGTATTGCTATATCAAAATGGTAAAGATCATGACAGGCTTATTTATCAAGTATTCAACCTTGGAGAACCTTTGGTGCATGAGAATATTAATCCCCTCCTGCATACATTTACATTCATTCTGAGTTTATGCAGATACAGACAAACCTACAGGCCAAAATTTTTACCCTGAAAATGAATTTGCACTGACTGTTTCACTGTTTGGATGTCTTCCAACTGGCAGTGAAATGTAATTTAGGTAAATTCACTCATGTTTTTACTTCTACATTTCAGTAGAAAAAAAGACTGCCTTGTAGAACACCAGAGATGAACATTTTTAGGATTCAAATTGGATAAACATCATGCCGGACAAAGGAACAGTTAGCCAGCATAGTTCTGGGAAGTTGGTATTTTGCTGGAAATCAGGGGAGAAAAGTCATTGTGTGTCATGGAGAATTTTTGCTATATTGAGATTAGATTTGATCTCAATATGGCATGAAAAACAACAATTTAGAAATTCTCAGGTTTGGGGAATGGAAAATTGTATGTCAGTCCATTGTCCTGGGGTCATTATATACTGGAAACCCTGGAGATGTTTGTGGAATGCATTGTCTTGCAGCCCCAGAAATTGGACTCTTGAGCAGCCAAAAATCTGATGAGAAAAGTAGACCGAAGATCATGAAATTTTTGATGGCACCTCCTTTTCCACTCCTAAGCAAGGTTGTCTAAGTCCCATAGAATAGCAGGCACAGCTACCTTTGGGAAGTGTTTCAGCTTTGCCAAACCAGTAATGTCATTTTGTGTGTCACGTACATGTGTATAACAATACACCAGAAGCCAGTAAGGATTGTATGGCTTCATGATAGACATGACTCACTATTATTGTGGTGGTGTCGGGCAGCGGCAATAGCAAATAAAGAGCTGAGCTGAATAAATTCTTCTCCTTCTAAATATTCAGTGAGGAAGACCTTTGTCTCTCAAACCCAGCTGCATTTTTTTTTTTAAGTACTCTGAAGTTACTGAGGCAATGTCTGGGAAATGAAAGGATACATTTGAACAGACACTGATGCAGGTTAACTATCAAGCTGGCACTTGGAGCAAGACACACGTAATAAAATTAAGGGAATGACCAGATGAATAGGTATTTTTGATAAAAGCTATAGAAAATGTCTACAAAAATGGGCTAAAGCTGAACAGATCCATGCAGGAACATTGTGAAAGCAAAGAGCTTATCAGAGACTGATATTTAAGATTTGTGTAGCCCTATCTACTGATTGGAAGAACTGGATTTCTGGTTGACTCAAGATGACAGAGAGCTGGATTTGGAAATGTTTTGACCTTTGGTGGCTCTAGAGCAGCACCACTTCAGATTCTCTGGGTTTTTTAGGACACCTCAGAAATCAGGTATATGCTTGGTTTTGCTATTTCTTGACAACAGAGGAAGGCAGGAAAACATCAGGTGAAGTGTACCTGAATTTTGGGGACAGTTCTCTACATTGCCGAACATTTAAAAGGAGAATTTATTTGCCCCAGCTTTTTATTTGGCCCTCCTCTGCTTGCCCTTTTGTCTAAAATCTGTTGATTTCCTTATTTTAGAGGAAGATGGCACTGAGGTTTGTAATGGAGATGTGAAGATTTAGCAGTAAACTGCTGAGAGTATTGTATTATGAGTTACTAGAGGTAAGTATATGATTTCATGGCTTGTATCTAAAGGAATACAGTGATATTATTCTAGACTTCTGCACAAATGTCATGTACTTAACATGACAAATAAGCATATATTTAGACACAATATATATTTGGGAGATGGTAGAGACTAGCATGAATAAGGCAAGGAGGAACTCTTTCTGGCACCTTGTAACGATCATCTAATTTGGGAAAGAGGCTTAAAAAATCCAGTTGAGGCAGGAAAACTAGAGTCATAGGGAACAACTGAAGGTTTATCTTGCAGCCTGAGGCACCTACCAGGTGCAACCTGTTAAAGCAGAAAGCTGCAAGAGTTGTTTTAGATTTAAGAGAACTGGATGTTTCTTACTGAGCATGAGGCCATTCAGCACATACTTGGTGTTAGGGGATGATGCTCAACCTGTTGAAGTATAAAGTGAATGATGCTTTACTTCTCACCCTGTGTCTACGTTTCTTCTGTTCTTAAGCACCATCACTGACTGTACAGCACACAAGATTACTAGGATTTCAGGTAGCAACTGAACTTTTTTCAACTTTATGAGGCATGAACATCCTTTCCTAAGCGAGAGGAAGTTTTAGCTTCTGACAAGAAGTGTTTTGTAGAGTTGACCAACTAAACCAGTGGTTTCTAACCTTGTTCACGGATCATTAACATAGTGTAAGTACAAATATTATAACTTTGGTGGCAAACTGGGGTTCTCTCAACATCATAGCTTCACCGACAACTGGTGTAAGACCTCCTTTGGTTGTGATACAGTCACTCATTCTCATACAGACACAAAACACACACACACACACACAGACAGACACACAAAGTAATACAGTAAACCAGTTTCCAGTATAAGCCTGATTATGGGTAGCTATCTGTACAGTGATGAAATTTGTTATGGTAAGTCTTAAATTAAAGTTAAGGAAGAGAAATGTGAACTATTTCTGACTTAAAAAAATTGTAAAAAGTAGTAAGCAAAATTCTGCAGTAATGCTTTTAGTGATTTTTTTTTTTTTTTAGAAAAAGGAAGTATGACTGTTACAAACATCTTTAAGTGGCAATTTCTAGATTTCCTATAGAAATGAACTTGCAATGTTTGAGCATCCATGTTTTTGGGGTGTTTAAATTATTTTGGTGATAAATAGGCTTTCTCTGCCCCCTTCCCTCTCCCTCTGCTGCCATGTCAATATTGTGACTGATAGGATTATAGAATCATAGAAACATTTAGATTGGAAAGGACTCCTGTAGGTCATTTGGTGCAAGCCCCCGCACTCAAATCAGGGTTTACTTCAAAGTAAATTTTTAACAGACTGCTCTGGGAGATATTGGCACTCCCTGTGCTGCATGAGAGAGCTCTGCTGCGCAGGTGGCGACTGCACGTAGTAGCCAAAAGCGCTCTTTGGAAACAACTCTGATTCAGTGGGATCTCTTTTAACAGGGCTTAGTGATCAAGAAGCAATTTGTAGCGTAATGAGAAAAAAATGAATGTAAACCATACAGCATTTTTGGCCTAGGACTTGGATTATGTCAAATCAGGTTTTGAAGAAAACTGTATTGGGAGATATGAAGGATGTCAGGAAATGTAATGGTCCCTCTTTTAAGTCCTTCTGGAAATTCTTGGAGAGAGTGTGCTCTAAATGCTTCTATCTGTAGGTGAGCAAAGGCAATTATATAGACTTCAGGGGACTGGTGATGTATGTGACCACTTTCTGTTGAAAACTCTGCTGCCCCAAGGGGCCACTCCAGCAAGCAATCTAGCTCTAAGAAGGAAACTTGAAGCATAAATTGCTAACCTTGAGTGAACGGCACAACATTCCAGCAATAAAATCCAGCTATAAACACGGGAAAAGGCCACATCTTTGATAGCTTCGTGAAATGATTGCAAGTTTCTTTTTATGCCTTCCTCTCACTTAAGTATCTGAGAAGGTTAAGGTGTAGGTTACTGTGATTTTTACTTTTAGAAATGTTTACCCATGTGACTCCTATTTTGATAAGGCTATTTACTCTTTTTTCCCCCTCCCCTCTTCATATGCTTTCTCCCTTCTTCATATGCTTAGTTACATGAGACTTACTAGCCCCTCACAAAGGGAAGCCACCATGAAGCCCATGTGATTTTTAATTCAATTTAAATTCTTCTTCATGGACTCAAAGGACTATTATGTAAGATATTAGTTTTATTCACTGAAGGGATATTACTTTCCTGTATTTATTTTACATTGCTTGCCTTGCCTCGTTCATTCACACATTTTGCCCTTCCTAATTCTTTTTTTATCTAAAAAGATGTGGCTGATGTAGGTCTTTTATGCCTTTTCTGTACTTGGGTCTATATCAGCTCATTTGTTAAAGGAAAAATGTTTGGCTAAACAAGAATAATGTTGTAATAAGGGTGGAGTACATTTCTTGTTTTGAAAAGTTCCTTCCAAGATTTTCATCTTCATTTTTACTCCAAATGTTTAGCCAAAGAAACAAAATAAACAGAAAATCCCAAGGGGTAAAATTGGTGTAAACCACCAGCAATATTTTTTTGTCTTTGCTAGATACAGACCAGTTCTTAACTGAATTTAAAACCCGGATCTCTTCAGTGTCCACTTTTTATAATCCTTTCTTGCTTTTTTTCATTAAGATTTAAGACAACTGTGTCTGTGGGAAAAAACAAATCCAAAGCAGGCCAGATCCTTCAGTGCATCGTGTCGTCTTTATACCACATTCTCTGTGTCTACACCAGTAGTTACACATGACCTGAAGGTCACTTTAAAGCCTGATCTCACTACAAATCTGTAAGGCGAACCCCGTATAAACCTTCCTCAGCTATCCATGCTGTACCTCCAACCAGGCGGCAACAGATTTCCATTCAGCCCCTTTGGAAAGCTTGCACTTATACAGGCATGGAGCACTGCAAGTCCATCAACAAGTTCCCCTCAAGTTTGCCATTTTTTGTGTTCCTGTAGCCCAGATAAGTGTGGACAGCCAGACCAGAAGCCCACAAATGGTTTCCTAGGAGGCCCGAGGGAGACAATCTTGGAGATACCTTATTGCCATGCTCTAAGAGTGAGAATCGAAATGTGGTTGGCCTTGGTGAAATCTGGGGATTTAACAGGGAAAGGAAGACGTGTAGTTGGGCTAATTACCCTGAGTTCAACCTTTTTACTGGTTCTCAGTGGCAAAAAACCCTGGACCTTACAGTGTCTGTAATGTTCGGAGAAGACTTACTCTGCTGCAGAGGCAAAACTTGCAGTGGCCCACAGTCTGTGTTCTGGGTTTTGTTTCCATCTGCAGTGTATCAATGAAAAGGAGAAGGAATTAGTTGAACAGGGATCCTGGTGGAGTCATCTCTGAAATATGCTAGTCTGTGACTTTAAACGTTGGCCTCATGTGGCCATTGCTAGCTGGGGAGCTTTTCTCAGGAATGTTTACTGAAAGAGCACATTTTAAACTAATAGGGAGGAATACTTGCCAAGTGGAAGCATTCTTACCCATATCTTGTGACTAATGTGTCCAATCAAAGCAGTTCAGTTTTCCAATCTTAGATAATGAAACCAGATGCTCTTGAATAAACTACAGAATATTGCAAAACAATTTTCCTGTTTAATTAAAATGAGGAACATTTTCTGTTAATACAAAACTCACCAACAAGAAAAGAGGTGGGATTTGGCTGCAGAATTATTTGTTATGGAACATTTGCTGTGTTTCAGACTGCAAGGTGGTCATTTGTGACACTGCCATATTATTTTAGAACCAACATAAAAGGTTTACTGAACATAAAAGCTAAGCAAAAAAGGAACATCTGTCTTCCTACACTACCTGGCAATTTGTCTGATAGACCAAGGTAACAGATTACATCCACATTGTTTAAATTATTTTTCAAATGCCAAATGGTAAAACTGAAAGATATTTGACTTCTAAACAAAAGACCAAGGAGAAATGTTATGACAATTTCTGAGGGAAAAATAATGGTCATGTTTTGCATAGCAGTTTCATAATATACCTAAGAAAATCAAATTTACCTAATTTTTTTTTCTTAAGTCATAATCTGGTCCTAGCAGCATATGTAATGAACAGACATTCAAGCTAAGTTTCTTCTAAGTCCATTAATATAGTTAAACAAAAAATCTTTCTGTCTTCAAGTCAGAAAGACTTGAAAAACTTACACAATTTTACAGTCTTTTGCACAGAAAGACTTGCACAATTCTGGATATTCAGTTGATTGTTTATTTGTAGTATATGGTATGTTAATAAACAGAAACCATGCGGTTGATTCTTTTTTGAATGCCAAATGGAGAGGGTTTAGTTTCTGTTAAATATTATCAACAGAAGAAGGGCAATGTGAAATATCCCATATGCTTTGAACTGGTCATAGTAGGTTTTCTGCTAGTGACTATTTTGATTAGTCAAGAAATAGTTAACTGAATGAATTAGTCTTTCTTGCTGCTCATCATCAAACCATAAATATTTTCAAGTCATATATACATTTATTTGCTGATTTTCTTTACATGTTTTGCTTTCATTCAATAGGTTGATCACTTTGGCAAATAATAATGTAAGAGTGTGGGGTTGCCAGATGTGATTTAATACCTGAGTTATATGCTGTTGCTTCTGTTTCCTGGCTTAATAATTGTACTTCCTAGCTAGGCAGTCTTGAGAAAACACTAGATTCAAAAAAAGAGTTAGGTATGGTAGTACCTCACTTGTAGGTGGCTACAACAGAATATGTAGCTGTCTGCTTGACACATATCTTCTTGTACCATCAATTCTTATTCCTTCTAGAGTACTTTCTTCCACTTCTTATTCCCCCATGCCGTATGTGTCCTGTTCTCGGGCTGGCAACACAGTTAATGCATTCCCAGTTCTTTATTCCCATTCCTCCAAATCCTTGGAAACTAAGCTTGAACAAACTTGTTCCTCACCTTGTCTGTTTTATGCCACAGTTTTCCCAAATCTGCACAAATACGTCTGCCCCACCTCGGACCTTTCTAAGGATCGTTATACCACTTCACTAACTACTTTGCTGCCAGTTTGGTTGGAGCCCTTCTTCCTAAAAAGAAGCACTGCCCCTTCCCATGGTATTCCTGCAGTTACCATGCCACATACTTGTGACCCTTGGTTTGGCATTGTACAAGAGAAGGAGGATGAATATGTAACATACCTGGCCCTACAGGACTGAGAAGCTTCTACCTGGAGAAAGAGGAGAGGTTTAAGTCCTAAAGAGGACCTACAAGCTAAGGTGAAATTTTTGAGTCATAGATTTTGACTTATAGGTGGATATCCTTCCAAAGTCCAGCTTTGGTACTGAGGATGGAAATGTGTTGTTTAGTCAAGGTAGGTGATTAACAAGGATTGCCTATTCCATTTTGAGAGAGTATGTTCTTGACGTATTGCTGTCAACAAACATCTGAACTATAAGTGCCATTAGCCCACAGACATTCATGTAATATCACTGTCCTCCTAGTCAAGTGCAAATCTGAACGGAAGATGTGATGGTAGGGAAATGTTTAAATAACTTTAGAGGTCATTCCCTCTGTTCCCGGGGTCTTCGACCTTGAGAGAAAGAGTAGGGAAGAAGCAATAAAGTATTGTCAGCTGGTCACTGGTCCAATTTCCACACAGCAGTGGACAGCCATCTTCAAATGCACACAAACATTGACATAAATTACTATTCCATTTTTTACAATTGCCTGCAGATACCTGTTTTGGATTTGGAACACCTAAAAAGGTCTGTAGTACAAATGAGAATGTGAAACAGAACTGCTATATGAACCCTTCTTATTAATTTAATTTTTGAAATTATGCTGTTTATAGCATTCATAATCTATGGACAGATGGTTTAATCTAAATTAAGGTGGAAGACTACTGTGCAAATTTGTTTGTTTTTCTTATAAAGCAGTCATCTGCCTCACGAGGAGCCTCACTTTAGAATTCAGCAGGCGGAAGACATGAAATCTGGAGTTTGATGTTCTTTTATGACATCTGCAGTATTTCTGTGTATAAAGGAAAATCATCCGAATGTATATGAACTTCATTTGAAAAATAAAAAGCTATGCTTGAAAGCTCTAAGAAGTGCAGAGTATGGTGGCAAAATTAAAAGACAGGCAAACTCAAAGAGATGCTCTTCATTTAAGAAAACAAACCCAAGCTTACCGTCAGCATGTGGTTACCCCAGAATATAACACTCCATCCATCTCTTACTCCCTGTCATTAAGTGGTGGTGTTTTTCCCCCTGTTCCCATTCCAGTCATGCCATAGTTAAGTTAGGGAGCCATTTACAGCTTGCAGTATTCTGGTAGAGAGTTAAGAACATTGCTGACAAGAAACACTTGAAAATCATTAAAATTTATGACAAATTAAAGGAGTCAGTGCAACCAGTGAAAATTATAATTTTATTTTAAGATGCAGCCACTGATTTCTTGTGATGGATATGGTAGACAGAGGTAGCAAGTATTCCTTCAAAGTGATACAGCAACAAAGTCTCCATCCACTTACAGAGTTTCTTACAGCCTCAGAACTCATGAGAAAGCCTTTTGAAGATCTGTAAAACTCTTAACAGAAGGGTACGTACCACTTATATGGAGTTACTAGAAAATGATTCACATTTCAGACTTGTATCAGGATGCAAAGGGAATCTATAGTGTATGCAGCAAAGCTTACATATTGCTTTTCTGGAAATGTCTTAAAGGTTACACTGTGGGACAGATTGCTTTGTATGAATAATGACAGCTTTCAAATTTAAGGCGGAAGTGAATTTAACATGGCCTAGAGTAATGGAATTATTATTAGCAATGGAAGCAGCAGCGAGGAATATTGCAAGACTTGTGCTTAGGACAGAGGGGAAAACAAATGGGCTTAGTAAACAAAATGCAAAGTGTGCTGGGAGAGTCTCAGGCTCACAAAAGGTTTTTTATGCTCTGGAAGAGATAGCTCACTTCAGGTGAGTATGTATATTTTAAGTGGCCTCATGTCAGAAATGCCTCAAGATTAGGCATTCAGCCAGAAAATGCAAAGCAGTCCATCAATCATCTTCTCAAATCAATGAGGTAGAGTCCAAAAGAGAGTAGGAAAAGGAAAGAGTAAAGAACTTTCTTATCCTGGGGAAAGACATGTATGCCTGAAAGGAAAGAAAGTAGAATCTTGCCAACTAGTGACACAGATAAATAATTAGATACCCAAGATGTGAAGACAAAGACTTCAGTTACACATTTATGTGTTAGTATACATGGAGTGTATCAGCCATGCTATGCACGGCTGATCCTGGTCACAACTGTAGTACTGACAAACAAGCTAAATAAAATAAATGCAAAAATATAAACCCTAAAATATATAATAAAATAAAAACCTAAGGAATTAAAAAGGCCAGAGTCTTACCTAGTCCTTACGTCCAAGGGACCGACGTAAATTTCTTGGGCAGAAGGTTGCTTGTTAGAAATGAAATTGAAACTGGGGCAAACCTTCAAATGAGATTCTACCACACACTGAAGATGCACATAATGCTGTTGAAAGGGGTTAATGAGTTGTAAAGATCAAGATTTATATCTAGGCCAAAACATATGAATACAAACTGGGCTTTTAACATCCTCAGAGAAAAACCTGAGGTTAAATTAGAGAGTCTAGATGATAGACCAACATCATTTCACCATTGTAATATTCTGACTGAACCTCCTCTATCATTAAGCCAGACAAAACTAGCCACATCTGAAGGGGCTGTATGAAAGCTAGTGACTGATGTCTCCATGTTTGACAATTACTTTATGTGTACAGACAGAGGACTTGCCAATGGAGTTAGTTGGAAGATGATTGTAAGAATGACATTTCAGACATTCACAGAGGTTTGTTTGTATTGATGTAGTAAGTTGCCAAGTGAACTGTAATCATCTTCCAGAATTGTCAAGAAAGGTGATTTAGCAAGTGCTGTTTATATCCTCACCTCATGCAGAGGTAATATTGATAAGCCGAGGAGGGCACTTCAAACACATAAGCGTTGAGGTCTCCTGTAAAACAAAACACATGCTTGAACAACAAATATGGATCTGGATGGCAGCAGAACAAGCAAAGAGGGAGTCCGTCTTGCAGGAGACATAGGATGAACAGTGAAAGGATTCAGATTTCCTGAACATAACATCTCAAAGCATGCATGCATTCATTTAACTTTTATCACCATTTTTGCTCCTTGTGCTTTAGCAGTTTCAAATTATTTACATTGCTTGCTAAGAAGAAGAGACATCGCTGGTACTGAGAAAGAGAACCAAGTGTTTTGGAGCTTCCCAGGCACTCTATACTACTTATTTATTTTGAGCAACAGTTTATCTGTAATGTAAGAGAAGGGGTAGTTCTGACCCATAATGTGACAGCCACTGAGGAATAATCAACTGGCAGGATAGAGTTACTGCCAGTTGGAGACAGAAAGTCTAACTGTTATCTTTGGACTTAAAAGTGCCTCAATAATTGCATGGGAAGTCTCTTTACCATTTGGACAGATCACAAACCACTTGTGGGTTTTGCTAGGGAAAGTCAGTGCCAGTCATTGCAGCTGTCTGGCTGTAGCATTGGGCTTTGACCGAAGCCTTCAAAACATTTGTTAGAGTGCCATCAACAACTGCTGTTACCACAACAATATGGGAATACGGAGTGCCTATGTTATCTGTGAAATACCTGAGGCAGATGCTGATGAAGGCTTTCCAAATAAGGAAGGCTTCCTTGAAGACGGTCTACCTTTCTGAGGGAAGATCATATTATTTCCTGGATTAGGGTAATAATTTAAAAACTTTCCAAGTGGAATAAATTTGGGAGATTTAGGAGCAAAGGACCAGAAGAAATGCTGGGAGTGGATGTATAGTGTAGCACAACCATCATGATATCCAGTGAGGAACAAATAAAATCCTGATAGCGTTATCAAAACCATGGCCTGTTAACCCTTGCATAAATCCTTGGCTTGGGTCTGTATTTAGTGGCTGAACAGAGATGGTACTGCATGGTCAGAAATGGACACTGAGATGTCACCATGGCTATTGATGAAAAGCAGAGACAGGTATCGACTCTACACAAGTTTGTTCAAGAATACCAAATCTCGACTTTAAATTTATTTGCTTTCACCCATATTGCCCAACTGCAGCTGTCCATCTATTAGAACCTGCAGAGAAGTCATAAAGCATGCAATTAATGGGACGTTAGGAGATCTGGCTGCAATTTTTCTGAAATGCAGAAGATGATGGGAAAAAAACCACTTCTACTTAATCCAGCCAGCATGGAGGAGCAGGAGGACACTGTGGTTCCAACAAGCACTGCAAACCCCAAAGCCACAAGTATCATGCCAAAGACAGAGAACTGGACCCAGAGGCCTTGTTTATACCAACATTTCCAGTCCCTAGCAGCAGATTTCAGCTATTATCCTAAATCAAATGCAACTTGGTTATTTAGAAGTATACATCAGTGATGTAAATAAGAAGTGGCTGGATGAATTTAAGTGCTCAAAACGTATTATCTGGGCTACACAGAGTATTTTGAGTACAGGCATTTTCCATCTTTTCCTTTTGTCTTATTTATTCTGTAGGAATCCTTCCCATCTATGTCTGAAATAAAGTGGCCAGGTCCAATGTGAAGTATTGTGAATAAAGAGTCACCCTTACTTTTCTAGCCCTATTTTTCTGAAGTTGAGACATGTGGTTTGCTCAGATAAGGCCTGGACAAACAGCAAGTCCCTGGTGGTCCTAAACAAACTTTGAAGCCACTTAAGATTTTGCACATCGTTAAGTACACGTCATTTTCCCTTTATAAAGTACTGCTTGATCTGCTCATCCATACTGCGCGGGGGATTATGAAGCACGCATGTTTGTATGTATGTCCATGCATATTACTTGCTTGCCTTTTCCTGCGTGTGTATGAGCTAGATCAGAAATGCTCGAGGACCCTGGCAGTCATTGCATGACTTACACGAAGCCCCAAGAGCCTGCTTAAATTCCATCTTCTCAGAGCTGTTGGACAGAAGCACGCAGGCAGCCACTGGAGCAGGATCGTTGTTGGTTTTGGAGCTTTTTTTGTTGTTATCCCATTGATCTCAGGCCTGCAAGCTTGGTAGAAAGGAATTAAGCAGCTAGTTGTGGATAAGAAGCTTCCTGGAAGAAAGGTGCGTGCTTAACTTTTGAGAAGAGAGAAGTGCAGAGCAGATATCGGTTTTGAAAACGAGTAATGGCCTAGGGCTGTAAAGACTTTTAAAGATACAGCCACTCCTTTGCAACCACCCCTTTGTGCTGCTGGCGGTCTGACCGTAACAGCACCACTCGCCCTCCTCCGGCGCTCGTCTGGCGGCGGTACGTGACCCACCGCCACCCCAGGACGCAGGCGGGATGTGCGTGGCAGCTGGAGGATGCTCAGCCGTCAACTTCCAGCCTGATCTCTGGCAGCAGCAGCGCACGGGCTCGCCGCGAGGTCTTCTGCTGGCCTCTCCCGTGGCACATTGCCCGTTGTCTGCAGCTGCCTAGCACAGGCTCAGGCTTGCAGAGGCCTTTCTTGTTTCTGGATGATGAGCTCCTTAGAGTCCCTTTGGACTGCGAGAAATCTTCATCCCCGATTTCTGTTGTTGTTGGAATAAAAGAACTTACAGCCAGGGAGAACCGCTCTGAGAGAAGGGGCTCTTTTCCCACATGCTGCCCTATTTAGGTGCTGATTGACATTGGTATAGACACTGCATCATTGATTCTGACTGTCACTAAATTGCTAATGTTTCTTTCCTACAGATTCTGACATATTTTTTTAGTCGTTTTATTTATTTATTTGTTTGTTTGTTGCTATCAAACTTACAGTGCCAAGTCCATTTTGGATCAAAGTGGCCTCTGACTTATTTTTTACACTGATGGTCCAGCTAAGCAAAGCCTCCATCACTCTCAGGCTGCATTCTCATTATTCTTAAAGGCATGACTGTGTGAAATTGAAAGTACTAAAGCAGATCAGATTGTCCCAGTGTCCACTCAAGTCAACAGAAAACATTAAACCAAGTCCACTTTGGGTCAAGCCTCAAATGCAAGGGATCGTCACTCCTACTCTCTTTGAGTTCCCCAGTTTAGAGGCTTTTAACATATGGCTGACCTGGTGTTAATGTAATAAGCCACAAAGATGATTACCTTCCTCGTCTAGCAATCTCTGTGGTTTATGTTTAAAGAGCCCTAGAAACAACAGTATTGATTTTTTAACTGCCCACTGCTTAGTGATGGCTCAGAAAACTCTCATTTGAAAATCAGGAGGCATAAGGAGCTTTTATTTCCCTGTTTGAGTGCATTCAGACATTTTTTCCTCAAAAAGTGGTTAGACAAGCCAAAGTAAACTAAAGCACTGAAGCAAAGGACAAGTTTCTTATTACTGCTTTCTCCCATGAAGTTCTTTATTCATGATATCTTCAGCAGGAATAATAATTAAGAAATGTCTTCTCTCCTAGCTTTGTTACAAACATCTCAGGTAACACTGTAGGCTTTCCTTAAAAGAAAGCTGTCCTTTCAGCTTTTTGCTCTGTTCATTTTTTGCTGTATACTAAAACCTGTCTGTAAGGCGCCCACTGGGACTCGGAAAAAAAGTATCTTTTGTAGGCAGGTGGTCTTTCCTTGAGCATTTTCTGATTAGAAACACATGTTCATGAGTGTGAGGAGGCTTCTGTAATGGGAGAGTAAAGCGGAGGCCAAGGAACTGGTTATGCTGCACAGGCAATGCAGTTGAAGCAGATCAGGTTTGTAGTGGGGTTATTCTGCACCTCATAACACATTTATTTTTAATTTGATCTGTTGCAGTTCTCTGCTAAGTACTGTAAGTTATATTGAGAGCTGACAGTTTTGAACTGGTCGGAGCATGTCCCCTCACCCTGAACACCCTGGATAGAAGGATACCGTCGCAGTCTGGGCTGCATGGGGACTCTCGCGGCGGGTGTCAGCAAGGTGGACCGATGCTCCAGGAGCCAATGTTATTCTCTTTGCTTTCCTAAATCACAGTGGTCGTATCAGCATGGTTGACACATATCCATGTACTTTATTAAACGGGAAACACATTTTCCTGAGAATTAGAAAGTTTCCTCATGGTAACAAATGAGTAAGAAGAGAAAGAAGAAAGTTCCCCTCAGTGGGCGGCCAACCTCTCCAACGCTGAGATTGTCTCAAAGCACCCGGGTGTAGGGGAGCTCTCAGGAGCCCCGTGAGCAGGGTCATGCATCAGGCGAACATGAGGAGGGGCAGAGGAGCCTGGGCTTGTTCCCGCACTCCTACTGCTGTACCAGCTGCTCTTCATCACCTTCCCACTCTGAACAGCTTCCTCCCGCTGCTCAGAGCCATCGTCACCATCACGGCATTTACGAGCGCGCTAAGAGTGATCGGAAGGAGCTGTAAGTCGCTGGGAGAGGGACCGCTGCTGCTGTAAGCGGCCAGAGGCAGCTGTGATGAGCCAGGGGAAAGCACTTGGGGGCTCAAAGGTGTTGAGTGGAAGTAGGCACTAATGAGGAGCAGGTCACGCAGGGACTGCAGCTTAGAGCTCTGCGTCTAAGGTCTTCAGTGAAACAATACGAGTTCTTGGCATTCCTCCCCCTTCAGCCTTTCTTACTTCAACACTCAGGTTAAAACATTTGAGTGGTTCCAGTCCTCAAGTGCCTTCTCCCTGTGTGCTGGAGACAGACAAGCTTTTCCGTAGTTCATCAGGAAAGCATCAGAGGGTGCCCTCACTCACTGTGGCATAGAAAACCAGGGGATGTTCCCTGAGAAGCCAGACACATGGGTGTACAATGAATTGAAGGGATTAATTCAAAAGGTTTTTGCTATTAATGCAGTGAAGAACTGATATATTGATATATTGGTGATCAAACTTGGGAGCCAACAACTCAGCCAAAGCCAGTGCTGCAGTGACTCTGAGATGTACAGACCCTGAAGCACTGCTCTCTACTGCCTGGGAATGCTTCTCAGGGACATTTAAAAGCTAAAAATCCGTGGAGCCTCCTGCATTTTGGCTGTGTACCGTCTTGTCCTGGGCGTTATGTTTGCAAGACATATGAGTTAGCTATTTTTCCCTTACACCAGCTGAGGAACTCTCTTTGGCAGATGAATTCTTAGTTGTGCCTAATGTGCCAATATCTGTCTTATTTCCATTACTGTGGCTGCACAAAGTACATAGTTCAAGGGACAAAATGTATCCCGTCATCAAACACATAAGTTTTAAGTGACCAATAATCAACTATTAGTAAACCAAATAATCATAATAAAACATGGTGTATGCTATTCGTGGAAATGACACATTCATTAAGTTCACCCAAGGATAAGACACTTTGTTGTAGTCAGTAGCAAAACTCCCATTGACTTCAGTGGGAACAGAGCCAAACTCCTTGCATGCACCATCGGACAGTTACAGCCATTTATTAATAAAGTCCTGGAGCAGCTGGGATGATGACACATTTTTGTTGCGCTGCCTGGAATAAAGTAATAATAAGTTAAGAAAATTTTACTCTGGATTCTCAAATCAAATGGGCTTTTTCGTTTTGTTTTGTCAAATGTTTGCAGGATGTACTCACTGATAAAGAGGTTAGTTTCCATTCCACCACAGAGCAAAATATACTAAAAGATTGACAGACTCTTGGTGAATCATGAATTTTCAGTGGAGCTGACCAAAATGTTCCTCATAAAACAGCACAAGCTTTAACAGCACCTGTTAAAACTAGACTTTCAGTTACACAAAGAATCCAGTGGAACAAATTTAGGAACGTGCCAGAATTTTCATGGCTGGTTTCACTCTGAAGAAAAGGCTTAAAATCCTTTTGCAACACAATCTATTTGTTGATTTAAGGCCAGTCTGGGAAACATATTTAGGCATTTAATGATGCAAATAGATGCTCTGTGAGATTTTGTAAAATGTCCAGCTATCCTAACCGAGGGTACTCAAAACCTACTTTAACCACTTTCCTTCAAAGTTTGGAGAAACAATCTTCTTGGCTTTCTGAGTATCTCTGGCAATTGTGAGGCCAAACCACCTTTCCAAGCTAAACAGTGTCTTATATAGAAAGCTAGTAGCCACCTTAGTGCTGGAAAGGATTTGCTAACACAAACAGTGACTTGGAGATATTTCCTGTAAATGAAAAAGCAGATATGTCAGCTTGACATTCACATGATATATCCACAGTACGTTATGTATTTACTTATTTGTAAAACTGATTTATGTACAGTTCTTCCGATTATTTCTCAATGACGATAGACACATCAAACAAATTGATACAAGATATGCAAAAATTGAAGCGATTGCGAAATTTTCATTTCAAAGGTGCAGGTAATTACTTGAGCATAGGAGTTCAACTGAAACAGGAAAATGCAGTCTGCATTTGCAGGCATTTTCTTTAATTATGTGATCATTTTGCATTTCTTGCAAAGAATCAAGTAACAGCCTGTGCAGCTTCATTGGACCTCACAGGCTTTTTTGGAACTAGATATTAAATTGTACTATAAAAAAGCAGGTGTTTAATTTGCAAACACTAAACAGATGGTTTATGCATTTATAAACACAGACCTCCTGCAAGAGGTGCGCAGAAATTGAGGTTTGGTTCATATGCATCCCATAATTTATGCCCTTGCAGCAAGGAAAACATAAACAGGATCTTCTCCCACCATGATCAACATCACTGCCAGATACAGACAGTTTTGGATGGTGTTTCTGGATAATCTTTAAATTCCATCTGCCTGCAGGAGGACTTCCTGACCTGCAGGGTGAATTTTATTAACACCGAGTTCTTACGAAAGCAACAACCAAAAACAACCCACCCCAAAGCAAAACACAAATGCCTCCCTGTCTGCAAGACAGGTGGATTAGAAGTCTCTGATACTTTAGCATAATGAAGGTGTTTAAATGCAGCTGACAAATAAGAAACAATCCTGCACCTACAGGTAGGAGCTGAGCATCATTTTCCCATTTCCCTGAATTAGAAAGCCTTGCTGCAGGCATTATTACAATCGTATTGTAATTAACAGCAATTAATACAACAACAATGATGGCAGTAAACAATGTCCGTGGGAGCCCTCTGAGGCAATTGGTGAGTATTTAATGAGAAAACTTACCTGGGGAGACCAGGCTGTCCCTCCCTCACCAACCAGTCGGCACCATGCTCTGCAGCACGCAATGCACGGCGCGTGCGTGGCGGTGGCTGTTCTTCTGTGCATCCCTATTCCTCATCCTCACTGAGGCTGCATCTAGTCCCTAGTGTTATCTTGAAGATAAAAACTGAGCATTTTTTGCTTGCAGAAGGCTAGAAAGAGTCAGAATGAGAACTGAGATGAGATCTCACCAGTCATTCCTGATCTCAAGTCTGAGTCACAGGACCCACATTGTGGGCATTGGGACAAAGTCCACTGAATTCCATATAAAGCTTCCTCCTGGTTATAATAAACCTTGAATTAGGCGCCAGTCTGGTTTAAGAATGAGCTTACTCAGTGGCAGAAATATGAATCGACCAAAGCCTTTGACTCCCATGTCTTGTTCATTGGACTGCCCAGGAGGTTTCAGTCTCTATCAGCTAAAACCCATTGGGCCTAGAAATGAACTTTGGCAACCACCCTCTGTAGTAAAAGCTAAGCTATGTCGATGGGTAATTTATCCAAAACAAAACTGTTATGAGAAGTGGTACCTATGCTCTCAGATCTGAAGGGTATAAATTGCTCCGTCCAGTAGTTTATTATTTTAATTCGTATTGTGTTTGTATTTTAAAACACTTAAAACAAATTAGCAGGTAAATAGCATACAAAGTTAATTAGGGATGATACTACTTTCTTCTTAACAAATGACCCTCTGTATTTCCTGTACCTACTTAAAATACTAAGAAGCATTGAAATCTCATTACAGCAGGAGTTGGTAATAACGTAATGAGAAAAATATTAAATACATGGCAGAAAAAGGAAGCACCTGCACTAAGTTTGCTACCATGACAGTGAACAACAGAATCATAGAATAATCTATTCTGTCTGCAAGGGCTGTCTGGAGGGCATCTGGTCCCAGCCCTCGCTCAGAGCAGGATCAGCTTTGGAGCTGCGTTGGCTTGCTCAGGGTCTTGGCCAGCTGGGTGGTGAGCATCTCCGAGGATGAAGACTCCACAGTGTCTCTGGGCACCTGTTTTAATGATTCATGGTTCCATATAAATACCGTAAGCTCACAAGTGAATGTAATTTCAGCGAAAACATTTCAAAAATAATTGGAAGCTCAGAAATAAAGTTAACAGCCCTAATGCTGCAGTGATTTCTTACAGCACTGGAAAAGTCTTTAAGCAACACTACCAGTGCTATGACTCGGTGACACAAAAAACCATCTCATAGCCAGGATTTCACTGCTGATGTGAGTAGAGGTTGTTGCAGCTGGAAAACCAACCCTTTGCTCCCCCCCCTGTTCCTTCTCCCCTAGAAAGTGCAATGTTTGGAATTCAAAAATGGTTAGTGGTTTGTTGGGTTTTTCAAAGGAAGGACCTGTGCCAATTTTTTAACTCAGACTGTCTACAGCTTTTACTGTAAATGGCCCAATATGTAAAAAAAATGAGTACTCACAAATCTCAATGATGTAGGAGTGGCAGATACCCAGCCCATTTGAAAGACGGGCATTATTTCTAGTTGGGTGACTTTGCCTGAATTCATAGGGTTAGCCTCAAAACACTACAGGTAGAAGTTGGGTTCAAAAGCGTGGGATTTTTTTCAATCACTAGAGGAAAAAATAAAATTTGGAAAAAAATTTTGAAGCATAATGACCCAAAGAATCCAACTTAGTGTAAAAATACATCAAAACATGGTGGTTCTTGAGAGCAGGAGGATAAAAGAGTAAATCTTCAGATGCCAGGGTGCAAGCATGCCGATTTTTTCTTTATTCAACCAATTCACAGTTAACAGCAAGTAGTGCTGTTACATTGCAGCAGAAGATTTTCAGGAGTCCCTAGATATTATTCATTTTTGAAAATAATTTCATCAGATTAATACACTGCAACAAACGTATGGTCAGAGATGTAGCAATCCTGTTACACTGGTCATACATATTGTAGCATAAGCCGTGTGTCTTTCCAGAAGAGTGAGCTGAAACTCAATCTACGTCTTCTGCTGAAATCACTAACCACAAAAATGAAGACAGACATACAGTTTCAGTCTAGATGCTATACTATAGCAAATGGCAAAGTAATGATTTCTGGGGAGTATTTATTTCAGATACTTTGGAAAAGTTATAAGGGGAATAAAAAAACAAAGGAGAAGGTTCATTTTTTGTCTGAGCTAGGGCAAATGCGCTGATATAGACAAGACATTAATCTTGAGATATGCAGGCGAATGTGGAAATGCTTGGAGATGCAATGAAAGAAAGTCTGAAAAACAAGTCTAAGTCACAGCTAACCAATGAAAACACAACACAAAAGGTGATTGTGCTTATTATTTGTACATGAAAATATATTTCCTGTCTTCACTTTTTTTTTTATTTGTTTATACAGGAAAACTGAAGTGAACAAATGCTTATCCGCAGTAATTGTAGACCACAGAAGAATCACAGTCAGAAAAATATTTTCCATGAAAGCTCTTTGGTGGCCATTTGGAAACATATTGCTGTTTGCAGGGTGGAAAAGGGAGAAAGAAGCATAGCTCTGTGGGTGTAAAGAAATTTTTAAAGGATTTTAAAAAGAGGACAGTCCCCGGCCCCTGCAATGTTATCACTTTTTTTTAAAGTATTTCCACGTTTCTTTTTTCAGCTCATGTCCTGCAGGAAACTATGAGAAGTTGATGACAAAGATATCTAAAATAAGACACCTTTGAACCTCATGCTCTGAAGCCCCAAATGTTGTTATTAACTTTGTACTTGGGTCCTGTCTCTTTAATAAAAAAAAGTCACAAGCTTGAAGTCTCCTCCTGGTTGTATAAACTCTGTCTGGGGGTGAGGACACAGGGCAAGCGAAGATTTCAAACAACTAAATAAGAAAAAAAAACATTTACAGAATGTAAAGCCTTGTGGCTTTTTGACTCTGTAAATAAAGTGCAAGACTTTCAAATGTCAAAATTCAAACATTAAACAAAAAATTGTGTAAATTTGCATTATAAATGGTACACCGGTATCATCTAATTGCTATGAATCATAGCTTTATATCTGTTGTCTGTAGTACAGCGATACTACTGAAACGTAGGAGTGCTGCTTTTGTTCTTGAACACTGTTTTCATGTTCACAAATTTCAAGAGAAGTCTTACCTGACATGGATGAGCTTGCTAAATGGGAGTGTGGTGTCTGTAGCTTTTTATGTGTACCCTCTGCTACAGTGGTGGAAGTACCACCCTTTATTTAAAAAAAAATAAATTAATATTCTGAGTACCTTCAGAATAACAATGACAAGATTAGCATGTTTCCAGGTCGGGATTCAGGTAACCCGAAGTTAGCTCACGAAAGAGATGAATGCATGCAGACAAAGCTTCCTCTCCTTTTCCGTAAGCAGATCCAGCATCAGTCTTCCCCTGGAGACACCAGTCTCGTCCCAGTGCTTCCAGAGCCATCCAACACGGGACAACCAGGAGGTGGCTAATGCCGGGTGGGACTAATCCTGTCCGACACCAGCTCACCCAGCTGAGGGTGCACTGAAGAGGAAGGCAGGTTGGTACCGGGCTGTGTTTGCTTGGCAAGCCCAGGTCTGTGGCTGGGGATGCTTTGGCCAGCAATAAATCTGACAGTTCACTGTTGTACACCTGCCCCTCACCAGCATTTTTTTTTTAGCGGCCTCTGTCCCCAAACCTCGCCAGCGTCACGGCCACGCAAAGCAGCCGTTTTCACTGCCACTTGCTTTCTAAAGCTGTGAGTGGAAATAATTCCTGGGAATAAAAAGTTGCAGGACTTCTCTTTTTTCCCCCTGGATGGAGGATGGAGGAGACTCGAAGGAGATAAATCTCTGGGAGCGTGGCTTTGAACCGCACGTGTCCCATCTTGCTCTCTGGATGTTGTTCAGTGCCCGCGCTCCCTGCCTCCCCCGAAACTCCGACCTGCAGCGTGTTGTGATCTCCTCATTAACGCCAAGAAAGGTCCGTGTTGCTCCGGTTTATACACCTGCACACCTCGTTTGAAATGGCAGTAACGTGGTGATTAATCTAAGCACAGTGTATTTTAAAGTGGCTGATATGTTCTCTAATGATAGGCCAGACATCTACTTTTTATTACTTATCTGTATCTATCTGCAGCTCATTTAAATTCTCAAGCACAATGCTCTCTTTACTAGGAAATATATTCTTATCTCCTTTAACGCTGTGTAAATATCTTCACTTTGTGCCAAGTTATGTCTAATGGCTCAAAGCAAATCTTTACCTCACCTATGCTGTGGTAAAATCTTCCTTTCTAATAAAAAATTAATAGCATATTTGCCATCAAATTTATGTTAACAGGGATAGCATGCAAGGCAGAGCGAGTTACAGAGCTCTCCAAACCGTAAGTCTATAAATTAATCATAGCTGACTCCAGCTGTGTTTGCACTGTTTCAGACTCATTGCTACTATTTTTATTCCAATAGGTGGTGCTGTGTTGAAACCTAAATAATTTTCGAAATTTACACTAATCTATATACCTTCCTTGAAATTATTATCAAATTATTATTCGTACAAATTCTTACCTACAATCTGAAGGAAATGTTCCTGTTTTGAACAATAAAACCAGCCATTGCTAGAGGGCAGTTGTAGGCTACACAGTGAGTTTTATCTTTATTTGCAGAGGGTTTTTTAGGTTTTGGGTTTTTGGTGGGGTCTTTTTTTGTTTGTTTGTTTTTTGTTTTGTTTTTTCCCAGCAGTTGTTGTAATCATGTTTTTAAAACCAAGCAACACAGGCTTCCAAGACAGAAACATTCTGTGTCAATGAGGCCCATGCTTTGTTACTTGTGGTTCAGTCATACAATCCTTGCACAAATTTATAATGATTAATCTTAAAACAAGTTGTTCCAAAAACCT
Organism: Buteo buteo; assembly: GCF_964188355.1. NCBI lineage: Eukaryota > Metazoa > Chordata > Aves > Accipitriformes > Accipitridae > Buteo > Buteo buteo. Next base: position 28,069,387 of record NC_134185.1, on the reverse strand, counting down.
AGTCCTGCAACGATAAGAAATCTTCTAATCTCCATCCTAAATTTATTCATGGCTTGTTTTTCTCTCAATGGTGTCTATGAAGAAACATCATATTCTGTCCAGGCCTTAGATTTGCTTGACCTAACAACGCAAAACTCTTTTAATCACCTTTTTTATTTTCAGCAGTCTTTGATTATCCCTTCACTATGCTGATTCTAGTTCAAGCTCATTGTTCTTGAACTGAACGCTGTACTTCACACTGCGCCAGTAGTTTACAAGGGAAGCGTGCAAGGTAATACCCTTGCATGTCTTAATATCACATCTCTTTTTTTATTGACGCATCACTCTGCAAGTTCCTTGTCATCCTGCCATCAACCTGTAGACCCAGATCTTTTCATCTCCATGCTTGTTTCCGGCTGATGAGCTCCTCAATTACAGGCTAAGTTCATGGCGGTGGCTCCCATAACTTGCTCTATCAAACTTCATTCTGTTGCAATGTCATGTCCACAAGTTCTTCCTGTTTGCTTCCCTGGTGTTTCCCAAATTAGTGTCCTCAGCAGATTTCATCAGAAAATTTCATCATTACACTTCTTCCTATTCTGTCAGGGATAAAACCACATTAATGTCCCCCCCCAGCTGCAAACCCCAAATAATTCCAGCAGTAATTCTTGCAACAGAATCCTTCCTTCAAACGAAGGTCTCCATACAAATCATTTATTATTGTGCCCCTTTTAGCAATTACTCAATTACCACTCTTCTTCAAAACTAAAATGTACTTGAATTAATTGAATTGCCTGTTAAAGCAGGAGTAGAAAGATAGAAGTCCCAAAAGTTCCTCGTGGGCTACTTCTTCGAGGCTTTGAAAAATGTTGTGTTTTTTTTTTTTTTTTAATAAAAAAACCCATTACCTCATTGTCAACTTGGACTGTTTTTCCTGGAAGTTGATGAAGGTTTTGTCATTGATTTCAATTGTACGTTAGGGTCTGATGCTGTCTCCAAGGAAATAAAAAACAATGCCTAAATGACTAATGTTTAATGAGATTTTCTATGCAGTTATGAACACAAAGAACATTAGATGCTTAATTTCTCTTGATTTAAATTTAAAAAAACTCGGTTGCTACCTATTTGCATCTTAGAGACAAATAGGTGCCCCTTCTCCCTGCCATGTTTTGAAAAACAGACCTGAAGAGTCTATCATTTGCAATTAGGTAACAAAATTAATGTCTGAAGTTTGTAGGAGGTTTATGTACAGGATCAAATTCATGTTTTTTCTTTCTTTTGTTCCATGTTGTAACAACCTCTGTAGTTCACAATGACATCAACATTTCCAAACATAACTGCTTTGGCTTAAAACCTATGTCCACTTTTATTTATTCAATTTTGTATTAATGGGATTTAATGAATTTTGAAGTAATTAATTAACTTTTGAATTAATTAATATAATTAACTGAATTGTGCTTCTACCTCTGAAAACCATATTCTTTATTTTAGGTGTAAAAATGCCCAGAAGTTTCAGAGGTAAAAAGATCTGGATAGCCCCAAGCATACAAACATTTCTAAACGGTTGAACATGCATCTTTTTAAAAACAGGTACCCTTAGGTATCTTTGAAAAAATAAGACAACCAGCTTGCTCTGAAATACCCTAATACAAGTTCCGATTTATGGTTCCAATATTTCACTTTGAAGGTGCTGCCTCACTAAATATCATTTGTCATCGTCATTCAGTGGCCCTGACCTAGTTCATAGTGCCTTTATGTATGAAACAGCTGCTCTGCTGTTTTGTCTTTGTTTCTGCAAAGACATAACATTTTCTCTTCCATAAGATACCGGAAAGTTATTCTGTTGTTAGCATAATTTGGACTCTCCCGAATGTTTCGGTGTTGGAAAAAAAGACTTATACCTGTAGTTCTAATAAGAAAAGAAGTGGGTTACAATTTTCTTGGCAAAGTGAAAGTCATCCAATTACAACTTAATGTAAATATAATAAGTGTGGGTATGTGAACAGTGAATATATACGAAGAAATCTGCGGGCTACAGTGTATTGTGCCTGAGCGATGCAGGGGTGGGAAACTAAAGAGGCTTAGAGGCTTTCAGGCTCATTTCTGTCCATTCACACTGAATTACCCAAAGGTCTCCACTCTTTGTGCGTGCTGAATAGGCTGATCGCTGCAGTATTGCATGGAGTGCCACGGTCTCCCCGGAGAAGGAATTAGGGAGCATTTGCCTTCCCTGTACCGGGAGGGGAAAAGAGGCCAAGAGCACTGTTGGGAAGGGGAATGCACCTACGAGGACAGCTGGAAGATCTTCCTCATTCGGTTCTGCAGACTTTCCACCCCCAAAGGTTCTTAGGTACCTAACTCTGCTGAAATAATTGGAAATCAGTTGCTTAAATAGCTTTAGGTATTAAATCAGTAACTTTGGGAACTCCTGCTAGATTTGAAGACATCCTGTATATATTCTTGCCAATAGATAGCACTGAAAATACCACAGTGGGATTCTTCCACCTACTACACCTGGGTCTTCAGTCTCAAGGACAAAAGCTGGCTAAAGTGTAAGGGAAAACCTAGATTTTTTGACTGTCATTCATTTGGTTCTTATCCGAGCTGCAGTAAAAGCTAACCTAAAGGAAAAAAAAAAGGGTTCTTGCTGCTAGCTGATTTTCAAAGAACAAAAGCAGGAAGCTCCCGAGGGTCCACAAGCTGGGGCAGAAAGGTTCCTCACCCAGCTGCGGATATTATCATTTGCAATGCACATTAGGTTTCCAGCATGTGACACCGCCTGGTCCTACCCTGATTGCATCATTGCTGGTGTAGGGAATGGGAAGGAGACTGTTCCCAAACCACCATTCCAGGAGAAAGTTGTCAGCATTCCCAAAATGTGTTTATGAGCATTAATAGCGTTAACTTTAATGAATCACTAGCCAGAATTGTGTGAGCAAAAGGGTGAGGCTTTGAGAGATCCTGGCAGTCAGATGAATCAGAAGTTGGCTTCATGTGGTCTTTTTGCTTCCACAAACATGAAAGATACAGCAGCACAACTATTCCTACCCAGTCGTTTGGAGTAGTTTGGTTCTGGGTGCCGAAAACGCCCAAATCAGGGCTGAGTTCTGGCAGATGCCCATGTGGAAGAATAAAGCACCCCTAAGTAAGTCTGTGCATAAGCAGACAAAACCACTATCAGCTTACTCCTGTGCCTTGGATATCCATGCTGCTTTGTATTTTTTTCTCACAGTCTTTGCAGCTCATCAAGGGTGGCACAAACTAGCTGGAATAACAGGAATGGGTAAATACGATCTAGCTTGCTAGGACAAGTAAAAAGCTCATGCCTCCCAAGAAGGGCTGCAGGGAGCTGGAATGCAGAGCTTCCTTCCAGATCTGAAAAGAGCATTTCCAGAGACAATATCCACAGAGAGCCTCACATATTAATAAGTAACACATTTAACATAATTATGGTCAGATTTTTTAATTTCAATTTTAACAATATGGTCTGTTTTTTCTACTCAGAGGAAAGAAAGAAATAGTAATGAAAGGTTGGTCTAAACTTTATTTTCACTTGAAATTTTTTGAGGCTTCTTGCTTATTACATAGATCTTAGGTAATACCATCAATGTTTTGCTCTAGTAAGGTGTTAGTTAAGGGACATTAATGATGAGTTTCATGTTCTTCTCATTTATCACGTATACATGCATGTTTTAGCATTGCTGCACATTTATTCTGGTTTTGCTTGTTTTTTCAATGGTTGATTTATAACATTTTTTTAACCGTGTACGTGTGTACAGTTCTCATATATTGTGTATTCATCTACAGCTAGCTTTAATTAAGGTAGCCTGAATAGGGGAAGCAATTGACTGCTGGCAGAACAAGTAGATCCACTCAAATTAAGCTACCATGTCAAGGCAGGGCAGGGCAAAAGTAAAATCTTCCCCAGCATCCTATCAGCTGAAACTAAGAATAAACATCAGAGAAATATACATATCTGAAATTCTACAATTATGTGGTGTAGGGTAGAGTGTAATTGGGAATTAAGTCGTGCCTTGGCCATGTACTTTTCCTCCACTGAGGGTGAATTTTGCTTGCATGAAACAGAGGAAAGATTAAGCATACTGAGTGGTGTAGTAATAATGATGTGCTGGCAAAGCTGGCAACTCTTTGTGGTTTTTAGAACCTCTTTCTCAGTTTAATCATAAATACATCCCCCTGGAATATAGCATAGAGCATAGAGGATGCTGTTTTAAATGCAGACTCATATGAACAAAAATAATCGAGAGAAAAACTAATTAACTTCTGTCACTGCCATGTGTAGTATTTGTATTTTGCATCTCTGTGATAGATCAGTTATAACAAACAATAATTAAGCAGACATTATGGACATATAGCTTAAAGTGGTAGTGCTATGCTAATGCTAAATTAAGTAACTTTCATTTAATAATATAATCATCACTCTTCTGTTATTACAGTCACTGTGACATGCAGTAAAGAAGAGCAAAAAAGCCAGGTTTAAAGTGTTTGGGGAAAAAAGTTATGATCTTCAGTTTTATGAAAGAATTAATATTAGGGTTTCTACCCCCCCCCCCCCCGGGAAAATAATCAAGAAACTAAATAAAAAGCCCCAAAGCAATTCTAAGTATGACTGTTATTCCAAATGAAGGGACAATTATTTATGTGGGCCTGACAAATTTTGACCATTTGAATAAATGTGATTTTAAAAGTCACATTGTGTAAACCTTCTCAAAGAGGGGAACTAGTTGGAGATCTTTTCATATACAGGTTTCTTGACAGCAACTGTTTTTTTGTTTTTTTTTTTTAAAGAATTAATTATACAGCAAAAAAAGTCACTTCATTCTGCTGTAGGTTCCCTATAGGAAGTTATGTTGACATAGCTGTAGCGGTTTATTAAGACTGCTATAATTCTGCTCGTCTATTTGCATATGTAAGCAAGCAATAAGGAAGAGTTATACTCCTAAAGTGCTTTAAAATGAATTCAAAGATGAGTAACTTTGTATCAAGATTTGGTAAGTCTGAGCTATGGCACTTACAGCACATAGTACACTAAATAAGCAAGACCTGGATAATATTTTAAAGTATCCTGCTCCCAGATCCTAACATGCCTGTTTCTTTAGGGTCCTAATAGCCCAGTGGATTTGTGGATTTCTTTCAAATGCTGGCTGTTTGAGATTGAGTTGTGAAAGGACTTGCTGCATACCACATCAGATCCTCTTCCCATCATCAGCTATTTAAATCTGAAGTACCTCTAGGAAAATGTTGTTTAAATAGCCCATAGTTTATGGAAAACAGGAATTTACCTGGAGAATGAAAGCTTGTCATTAAAAAAAAAAAAAAAATTGAAGAAAAACCAACTGCAAAGCCCAGCAGTGCTGGACAATGAGTATCTCTCCCCATCCTGAGACCAGACACATCAGAGTTGACATTCTCCTCTTCAGTGACCCCCTCTTCCCACCCGCACGGTAGGATATGTCCAGTCGGACGGTGCCGAGGACAGCTGTGATTTATCACCTACCCACACCACTCTGCTAATGCAGTTATGGGATGCAAACGTTGGAACCACATTAGTGGAGCTGGTCCTCCTTCAGCTGTCTCAAAGCGGGGGCAGGGAGCAAGGTGGTCCAGGGAGGAAGGACAGGCTCCATCCTCATCTTGTCCTTGGTTGTCTGCTGGTGAGATGGTTAACAGGAGAAGGGGTGATCCTAGGCAAGATCTCTTTGGTGAAATCTTGTTTCTCCAACCGGGCTGTGGCAGGGAAAGGCAAGACGGGTGTTCTCAGCCCTTGGGGACATACTCCGGGGAAAGTGGTAGTAAATCAGCGGTGGGGGGAACTTGGGAAGCTCCTGGGAAACAGAACCGCTGACCGGAGACCTCCTGAAGTGGGATGCTTCTCTTGTGGATCTGGCAGCTAGAAGCGAGGGGAAAATGGAGATCTTCTCTAAGTATGCAAAGGGCATCCCGCTATGGGAAGCGTCTGGCCCGGCCACAGCTCTGCACCCAGGACGCGGTGGGAAGCAACAGCAGCGGACGGCCGTGCCACTCATACATCCCAAACCAGCAGCTCCAGTCGGTGCTGAGCCCCGAAAATCTGTCCCATCCCTTTCAGGGCTAAGCTCATGCTGAAAGCAAGGTAGGACTTCTCGGATGAAACACTCTCTTTATATTTCTTCTCTACAAATGGAGCCCAGTATATGTCATACATGTTGTTAAGCAACCACAGTGGGGACTGGAATTCATCCGTGGTGACCTAAAGAACAAAAAAACCCATTTCATAACTACCAAGCATCAAGCAATCTTTTTCTGATAAATGTAGTTTTTTCACTTTTCTGGCAGTTTTAGATAAAATGTCAGAGTATTTGCATAAGAAGTGCCACTATGTCATGAAGGGTTTGAATAGTTCTAATTACAAGAAGAATAATTCCAGCATTTATGGGTAGAGTGCAATGAAAGCATTTTGAGAACAAATACATTTCTTAAACTAGACTTTTGCATCCTTATAAATGTGGATTAATGGAAGATACTGTAATTGAAATTAATATAGAGAAATCAGTTGAAAAGAGCATACAAAGTTCTACAGCTTTCAAACCCTAGCTGAAATAAAGATCAACATGTACGGGACTGCATAAATGATTTTTAAAGTAACATTTACAGCTGAGTACAGCTCAGAATGCTAGTGCTATGGAGCTAGCCTGCATATAAAAAATGTTGGATATTCCAGTACTGCATGTCAGTTCATAATTAAGTACAGTAAGTGTTGCAGCTATAAGGAACAGGATACTCTTTCTTCTGGAGGGTCAGATGAATCATAGGAGTAATAGCTTCATTGTTTGTGGTTTGAACATTTAGAGTCAAATCCTGTACCACCGAGATCAGAAGAAGCCTTGTGTACGTCTCTGGGAGAACTAAACATCAGAAAGATTTAAAAAAAAAAAAAAAAAAAAAGGATATCTGCGATCCTTATTTTCTCTCCTTTGCTTTACAGTTTTTTTCTTTAAAGTCACGATGCTGTCAGAAAAGCAGTGGCCAGCATATAGGAATATGCTTCTCTTATTCTTAGGCATCTTTCCTGCAGATTGTAAAAATTTGCTTTTGTTTTCTCTACGTGCCTCGGTGCTTCTGGTTCCATCTGGAAGCGGACATCAAAGCAGTGCAGTCCCACAAGCGAGCTAGTATTTCTCTCTTGAACTGAACCGGGAAGCACTGGAAGCCTTACAAAGAGGCACGCCGTCGCAGGCCGGGATCCAGAGCGACGCCGAAATTCATCGCTCCGACTTCCTTCGAGGGGCACTGGATCTCATTTTTGAAGACTCACGTTTAGCTACGCTGCACAAACCTACCTGGCCAGCTTATGGCCTGGTTTTATACTCCATCATAATACATATGCTTGAAAAGGAGGGCCCCTTTTCGAGCACAGTATTATAGTAATCAGACAGAACGCAGAGGAGAAGCTCATTCAAGTTAACTGGCAACATGCTGTGCACATTATGAGACCTCACTTTCAGTAGACTCATAAATTCCACCGTATTTTGAATGGGGCTGTGTTGAAGAACAAAGCAAAATGGGCTGCCTTTAAACATAATTCCGTTCCTGCGCTTCCCTTCTCCGAAGGTTGGTAACTTCTGAATTAGAGTAATTACTACAGCTTCTGGTTTGCAGCAATTAGTCTCCTTCCTGCTTTAACACACGCAGCATTGAAACGGTCAGGCCAGACGCAGAGAGATTCTCTCCCAGTGTGTAGCTGCCTACATCACCCCGAAGTGTCTGCATACATATACGTCTAGCTATAGATGTATGTTTGTCTTTATAGAAGGGACCAAATGTGAATATCCCTTTCATGTGTTTCAGGAACTCTTCAGAAAATGTTTTAAAGATGTACTTAGCTGAACTTCCACATTATTTTGCGCTTAGGAATACAGACTACGTACAGCCACCATTAGTGCTGTTCAGAATGATCCCCTTTTAGAGATACAAAGAAACACAAAAGACACGGGTACAAAATTATATTTTAAGAGTGAAACACTAACGTACTTCATCAGATCATTTCAGTTCCTTTGCTACAGATGCAAAGATAAAAGACAGAAAGTTTCATCTGATAGGGAAAGGCAGAACTGCGTGAAAAGCAGCTTTTTCAGTTCACTTAAGGTTTGGGTTAAAGTTGCAACTGTGAGCTGAACGAACAGCTTGCTGCTGCCAAAAGGGGGAAGCCTTGCTCTGCCTCCCTCCCTGCTCCTTCCTTCCCTTAGCCACCAGCCAGCCACCCTGCCCAAGAGGGAAGCCAACTTAATCCCTGGCAAAAAAAAAAAAAAAAAAAAAAAAAAATCTTGTTTTTCTTTTGGGAAGGCGAGGGCACTGTTTTTCTTACCTTTTTTTTTTTTTTTTCTATTTTAGTGAGTCAAATGAGCTTCCTCGGAAGGCAGACAACTGCTAGAGCTGGCTGCTGGGGAGAAGGGAGTGGGGATGATGGGGATGAACAGAGCAGATGGACACCAGGGGAAGCAGAGTCTCCTCCCCTTCTGTGGTGCAGAGCCATGGGTTCAGCTCTGGCCATTTGAAGAAATCATAATTTTACAACACAAAGGGATCAGAACAAACAGTTTGGTTTTGGTGGATCCAGACCCCATTTTTTGCTTATATATGTTTTTTGCACCAAGCCAAATTATCAAAGAAAGTCAGATCTCTCAAAATATTTCATTTTACATGAGAAAGATGTATTTGTTCTCAAATGATTTTTAGGTCTTTATTTTTGAATGAAATGAATACAGAGTTTCAGATGAAATGTCATCTAGAACCTTAACACAGGAACACTTGTTTTGAGACTGTCAGAATAAAAGATTTTCCTTTAAATTTCACTGAAAAGAGTTTGGCAGATTTGGTACAAATTCAGGAAATCAGATGACCTGGCTGAATTTTTTCAGTGCCTCCAAATAAAAATTACTTGAAAAATATAAGAGATCAAATGCATCTTCTGGCATCTGCAGATGTGAAGCTGCAAAGAACTTGTGGGGACATGCAGGGGCTTTGGGGCTCTTTGTAACATTTACCTCCCTCTCCTCTGCTGTTCTTTCTCCTCTGATTCATTTGAAGCTGACTCTGCGTCCTCAATGAGGGTTAGTTGATGAAGTCCAACTAAGAGCTAGTGTCTTTCCAGATAAAACAGAGATTAAGTACCTGCTGATCTTGATTGCCTGTATAAATCAGAAATGACTCCACTGAAATTGGTCAGTTGAATGACTTGGCTTTCCTGATTCTCCTCTGTAGTATGGTAATACTTGGACAACCCGATCAGGACCAATCCCTCTCTGTACTGGACGTGGTACAAGTATGTAGCGATGGGCATGCAAACTCATGACTGATTTTCTGTGAATTTTGGCTGCATGCAGTGAATGTCTGCAGTCAAAAAAATTGGATTTGAAAAAAAAAAGTTAATCCCATCTCCAGACTTACCTGTAGCCTAATACAAAAAGAACAAAACTGATCTGTCTGAGGGGATTCTCAGCGGGGCATATTGAATTAACTTCAAATTGGTGTTTGCCTGAGACCTTCTGGCCCTGAGCTCTGGCACAGAGAAGCTGTACCCTGCAGCCAGGTTGTACCCTGCGATCAGACAGGGTCTTCGTAAAGGTCTAGAGGGGGGGCAAAGGGAGCAAGTACAGACATGCAACTAAAAACATTTTTACATTGTTTTGAAACTGAAGTGAGGTGATTATTAAGTTTTCCATGAGTCATCTGGCATTACTAACTTACACAAAATTGTAGATAGCATTTTGGTCCTCAGTTTACCACTTCTCATTCTTCCGTGCCACCTTTTCTGTACTCAGGCAGGACGGGTCGTTTCACTCCAAAAGAAACACTACCAGGAAACGGAGCCCCCCAAACCCTGTGTCCCTCCCTGGCAGCTTCTCCTCCTGGAAGGCTTGGCTGAGATTGCATGCCATGAGATGAAGGATTACAGTTTTTCCCTCACAGCAATGGTGTAGCTCAGGGTTCACAAATGACATCTGGCTTCACAGAAGGCACGGACATGCCTATTCCAGAGCAAACCTCCACAAGGGCTGGTCGTGGTGGCTCCTGCAGCAATGCTGTGCCAGCGACAGCACCAGGCAGAGGGACTGTGGGTACCCCTACTTATTCTCCACTCTTACTGATGAAGGGCCTTTTGTGGCTCAGTATGGACAAACTGTTTTCCCTAGCTTGGACGCCTCCAGGATCTCTCCCTTTCTCTTTTTCTCTGTAGCTCCTTCTCTCTCTCGAGGCTGGTTGTTCGGACACTGGAGCGTTCCTGGTATCTATCTTGCAAACATGCAACCTCCCATGCCAGGAGAGGGTTTTAGAGAGGCTCCTCTGAGCTATGCCGTCTCCTTTTCCTGCTCCCAGGTTGTGAACATCTTTTTCTTTCCCACCCTCAGATGAGACCTTTACAATTAATGAGCTGGTGTTGTGTAGCCCCAGCCTCTGCTCTCCCAGAGGCAGAGCCCCACAGGGCAGAAGCCTCCAGCACTTGCTCCAGAAGAGGTTTCTAGCTTCTTCCTAATCCCAGCCTGCTAAGGATAATGCCCAAGGGCCCTAGTAACCCCCTTCCTTATCTTCTTAGATTGCACAGCTGGGAAAGAGATGGGATCAGTCCCCTTGAGTGAAGGTGATTGTGCATCACTTTGGGTATGTGGGTCATAGCAGTAACCAACTACTGTTTCCATATAAGCTGGTGTACTGGGCTCGGTTGGGATAGTTAATTTTCTTCATAGCAGCCTGTATGGTGCTATGTTTTGGATTTGTGAACAAAGCAGCGTTGATAACACACCCATTTTTAGCTACTGCTGAACAGTGCTTGCACAGTGCCAAGGTCTTCTCTGCCAAGGTTTCTCACGCTGCCCTGCCAGCAAGTAGGCTGGTGATGGGCAAGAGATTGGGAGGAGACACAGCCCTGACAGCTGACCCTAAAGGGATATTCCGTACCATGTAACATCACGCTCAGCAACAAAACTAGGGGGGAGTTTGCCAGGGGTTGCTCTTGAGTGGGGACTGGCTGGGCATCAGTCAGCTGGTGGTGAGTGATTGCTTTTGCATCACTTTTTCTTTGTTTTGTTTTATCTTTTTTGCTTATTAAAGTGTCTTTATCTCAACCCACATGTTTTCTCACTTTTACCCTTCCCATTCTCTCCCTCATCCCACCCACTGTGGGGGAGCTTAGCTGCCTACCGGGGTTAACACACAACAGCTGGGTAATGAGTTCGTATTGTAAATACGACTCTGCAAACATCTACGCCTTTGTTACTCAGAGATTAGACTGTGGCATGGCTTCACCAAGGACAGGGATGTGCTGGTGGGAAGTGTTCAAAGGGGTTTAAGTCATAAAAAATTTGGTCTAATGCATTCACACCTTCCACTGCATAAACTGAACTGGAACCATCAGGATAAAAAGGATGTTCTGGTGGAGGAAAAGGCAAGAGAGGACAAGGTGGGCATATCAAAGCAAGGCAAACAAAAGCAGTGCAGAGTTTCTCTGAGGAGCTATAGCATGGCCTGTAAGTTTCTGAATGATGATTTCAGACTTAAGGGTAATGAGGGACTCTCCAGTGGTTCATCGCCTAGAGAAAGCAATTCTGATGCTTCTTTCGTTGCACAACTGAGACCAAATAAATTCGTACATTTACTGTATACAGTACAACTGGCCACTTCAGAAAAAACAAGCATCACAGTATTTCTTTGCAAAGATACTGGCTGTGACATGGAGCTGTGGTAGGTTGTCTTTCCCTTTCTGCTCAACACACCGTTTGCTAAGAACTGAACGCTGGGAGGTGATTGCAGGCTCTCCATGCCTTACATGCATCCAGACTCACCAATTAACTTCTCCAGCAGTTTGCTGCCACAACTGAGCTTGGAAAATGCAGCATTTCCTCATTTAAACAATGCTTAGAGAACACTCTCTGCTGCTGATTCCACCTGCCAGGGAGTGACATCTGTATATCGGGGGAAGAACAGAGTCTGCAGAAATTCTGGAGCTTCCGTAAAAGCCATTTCTCTCTTTTCTGACAAGCTGCTTTTCCTCCCATCCTCATTCTCCGCACAATTGCTTCTCGGAACCAGGCCCCCAACAAGGTATTGTTTGAAAGGGATAAACATAGCAGGGCTGGATTGTTAAACATTTGACAAGTGTTTGTGATATTTCACAGCTGGCATATAAAACACTTGGTGGAAGGACCAGGCTTAAAGCTTGTTAGCAGCTCTCTGTGGAGCAAAACCCCCTGTTTGTTCTGAATTCGGCTTCCTCTTTTTGGCCAGGAAGATACTCCCAGGCACTCAGGGAAGGTAATTTGTCATTTTTTTCCTCCTTCATCCACTGCCTTTAACATTTGACCTCTTCCCACAATACACAGCTCTCATTCTTCAGCATCTCTCTCTTCCACTCCTGCTATCACTCTGCCCCAGGAAAGGGCTCAGACCACACTAGGGCATGCTGAAGTGCAAAACCAAGTGCAGTCAAGAGAAATGAAGTTCTCCAGCCGCTCTCGGCCATTCTTCTCAGTGTTGGTGCTGCTCCAGTGCTGACACTTCAATATAGATAAGGCCTTGTGTCCTGCTGAATTGTCTTATTTTAATTTAGCTTCAGCACTGGCAGATGCATGCTGTGCTTGGTGTCCTGTTGGCTTTGGAGCCCTGCCACCGTATTTTCTCATATTGATCGTACCTAACAGTTCACAGCACTTCACTTCAAAACCTGGGTATTAGCGACTTGTAAAGGACACATGCTGCTACCAGTCTTGCCCCTCTCCTTCTACGGTTTTTCCTGCATGAGAAGTAATCAAATTCCTCATAAACTGAGCAAGCCACCTCCTCCTGACTTCAGTGGTCATGGTGTCAGCTCTAAACACACATTGCAAAGTGTCAGGTGTCCCAAGAGCTTTTGCTTTTTTACAGGGACTGCATTTACTGATCAGCCAAAAAATCTCCCTGCTCTTATTCCAGCTTTTGTGGGCCAGGAATAATCTGTCCCTAAATCCTCTCCTGTGTTTACAATTTGATAAGGTAGATTAGTAGATGGTCAAAAAAGGAAGTTTCCAATGTGTCCATATTTCTACATAACTGGCACATGGCAAGTCCTCTGCCAGAGCATGCCTACTAGCCTGCTAACAAAATGAATCATGAATGTGGGTGACTTGAGAGTCAAATATTTATGGTGGATCTGAAACAAAAATGTCCAGGCTTGCTGCCATGCAGAAAAAAAACTGTAAAGCCTTTTTTTTTTTTTTTTTTTTTTAAAGTTTTCATCAGTGGAAGCCTAACAACATACAGTAATTCAACATTTGGGATTTGGCGTGAGGTCATGAGCGCCACGAAGGTTTCTTCTTAGTTTCATTAGCAGCAGGAATGCTGCAGAGTGAGTGGTTTCCTTGTTCTCAGCATGCCTGCTATTAGTGCCCATAAAGTCTCTGAAATAACTGCAAGGAGATAAACCTAAGACGCAGTTTTGCTTCCTCCTACCCTTCTATTTTTCAGGCTGGGCAGGAATCCTGTGGTATTTTCAGTGGAAATACTGAGAAACAAGTGCTTACAGAGGGATTTCCATCAGCTGCACCAGGACAGGAACATTGCTTTGGCTATTTATCAGCAGAGAAAATACATTCTAATATCCATGCCAGTCAAAGCACTTGGCACGGGGCTAGATTAATCCGAGGATCTGCGTTTGAGGGGGCTGGAACTGACACAAGATGGATTTGCTCATTATCATTAGCACTTTGTTTGCTATTCTTGACAACACAAAGGCGGCAAGGGTTATGTACATAAAAAGTCTAAATTGCTGCTCATTTGGACTACACGAGCTTCCCTCTCTCATTCAGCAGAGCTGGCTTGCTTTTGCTGCTTCTCTGTTTGCTGGCAGCATGTCAAGGTGGTTGATACGCCTTCGACAGCCATGTACAAAGACACAGGGGCTGCGAGGGGCTGCGTGGGCTCTGCGCCCTCCCCGCTGCGGCTGGGAACCCTGCGGCATCCCGTGCTTTCCTGTTAGAGGAGAAAACAAACCAGACGACTCAATCTCCCGCCCGCTGTGTGTCCCACGGAGGAGGAGACTGATGGCGATAAATAACGTATCGACAGGCATAAAGTTGTTAAGTAGTCACAGGAAAGTAGGACAACTGGAAATTGTTCTACCATGAAGAACAAATTTGGGAATTGCTTACTGTTGTCTTTTTTTCTGCATGATCCTGGGGGAGCTTGGAATTGTATGAAACAAAGGGAAGCTTGCCTCCTTTGGATGGTTGCTTAAGATAAAGTCTCATTCTGAATATGACCAGCAGTGTGCCCAGGTGGCCAAGAAGGCCAACGGCATCCTGGCTTGTACCAGAAACAGTGTGGCCAGCAGGACTAAGAAAGTGATTGTCCCCCTGTACTGGGCACTGGTGAGACCGCACCTCGAGTCCTGTTTTGGGCCCCTCACTACAGGAAAGACATGGAGGGGCTGGAGCGTGTCCAGAGAAGGGCAACGGAGCTGGTGAGGGGCCTGGAGCACAAGTCTGATGAGGAGCAGCTGAGGGAACTGGGGTTGTTCATCCTGGAGAAAAGGAGGCTGAGAGGAGACCTGATCACTCTCTACAACTACCTGAAAGGAGGGTGTAGTGAGGTGGGTGCTGGTCTCTTCTGTCAGGTGGCTGGACATAGGACGAGGGGAAATGGCCTCAAGTTGCGGCAAGGGAGGTTTAGGTTAGATATTAGGAAAAATTTCTTTACTGAAAGGGTTGTCAGACATTGGAACAGGCTGCCCAAGGAAGTGGTTGTGTCACCTTCCCTGGAGGTGTTCAAAAAGCGAATAGACGGGGTACTCCAGAACATGGTTTAGTGGGCATGGATGATGGTTGGACTCGATGATCTTGAAGGCGTTTTCCAACCTAAATGATTCTATTATTCTATTCTATGATTCTACCTGTAGCTCTAGGGCTGGGGAAGGCATTTGCAAATGGCTTGTATCATTTTAACAGGTGACTCACTTTCCATGAGATTTACTTAGAGGGAAACCCCAAGAAGCACAGTCTTTGAATAGGATAATACTAGAGGAAAATCTACTTCCTATGGCGAATTTATGGCTTTCCAAATGGCCCCAATTTGAAAGAAATGAAAAGGGAGTATGGTCTATTGGTTACAGCACCAAATTAATGCCAAGGAAATCCTTTCAGTAAGGGCCTATATATCTTTCAGTTAGCTTGGGCTTTGCTTTCTGTCGATGCTGTCTATTTGCCAGCATCCTGTGAAGATTACAAGATATATGAGACTGAAAACTTGTAGGAAATTTTGGAGCCAGGTTACATGCACATCACCTTTGCCTGTCAATGCATGTAGTCTAAGAGTCTATGCATTTTAGTTTGCAATAGGTTTTCTGGTGTCTAATAAGGTAACAGCTTCGAGTAAAACCTTTCCAGCTGTTGAAGTGCTCTGACTGTCTATTACCATTTGTGGATTTTCTGGTGTTCAAACGCAGCTGAGTTTTTACAGTATCGTTTGCCCCAGTGGAAGTGCTAATAGTTTTGGGGTTTGGTTGTTTGTTTTTTTTGGTTGGTTTTGTTTTGTTTTTTTCCTGAAGGGCTTCAAGGTTTCAGGACCTTTACAGAAATATTTTGACTTTGAAACCTCTGTTGCTCTCCTGATTCAGCCTAGAGAATTAAAACAAATCGAATAAGAAGGGAAAACTGACAGACTAAAGCACTTTGATGCACAGAGAAACATGTGATTCATATAAGCCTCATTTCCTTAAGAAAGAAGGCTGAAAAGTGCTATATCTATACTTAATATTATCCTATAGCTGGCAATGCACTTTGAGCTTCCTGTAGTAATGGCAAAATTAGTACTATTTTTATTAATTTTCTTGAAGACTCCCTCCATCTCTTCCCCTTTCCCAAATCTTTATTATTATTTCCTTTCATCCAAAAAAACCTCCACCAATAATCTGTTCGCCATCTACTTATAAAGCTGGCACTGCTTAGAAAAAAACCATGTTTTTTTCCCCCTCTTTGATTTTTCTAAAGTTTCTTACACCAGCAAAAATTCATTGGTTAAGGGGCAATTATCCTAGGCATAGGCCATGCCAAAAAAAAGTGAAATGTACCTTCTTATCAAGAAAGCATCCAGGATATGTTAATTCCACTAGGAGTAACATGGTCATATGACATTTGGATAAAGCAGACAGACTTTTCAGAGACTGGAGATCTTGCAAATATAAATCTACTTGGCTTTGGCGGATGAGCTCATCTGCATGACAGCACTTCTGGTCCTCCAGGATCAATCCCCAAAGATATTAGACTGTGATGTTCTATCCCCTGTTTTGTAAGAACATTGTGTGAAATTAACTTTGTGATATCAAATAAGTAATTTAATATCTTAATCCTTCCAACCGTAGATAGGTGAAGGTGGTATGCACAGGTATATCATTCCTCTGTGTTTTTTTTTTTAACTACTGTTTTGGATGCTAACATCTATTGCTGCAGCAGAGGTGGGATCCCACCTCTTTTTGGGGCGAGGGTCCAGTTGCAGAGTAGCAACTGTTTAACAGAGAAAAGACGCAAAGTAGTTTGTTGTGAATGGAGCTGCAGCGACTTTATACAAGCTGAATTCTGCTCCTTAAAACGACAAAGCACTACAAAACTGAAGTTGCAGCTGCTGGAAGGGGAAAAGGCAGAGGAGCATTGTCTGTTCTTCCACACAAATCCCTGACGCAGACTTATGGCATTTCTTGGGAGTGAGCAAAATAACTCGGCAGTTCTGGACATATTAGTCAGTGGTTTAAAAATTCAGCAGAAGAGCTCACCATTTGTTTGCTAATCCTTAAATTCAACAGATTTTCACGCTGAAGTTCTGAGCAGCACATCCGAAACGGTCAGGGAACAACGTGGCTCTTACCGGGACTCTAAATTTGGAGACAAGAATTTGTTTTAAATTATATTTTGTATTAGCGAGGGAAAAAAAGTGTTTCTGGTCTGAAATTTTATATGGCAACTCTCACCTCAAGGTAATGAAAACAAGCTGAGCTATAAACTCTTCAAAACTGGGGTTTATGGAAAGGCTGACAAATCCTTTACTGGAGTGATGTGGCTGGGAGCACTTTAAAAGATTCCCATGAAGCGTTATTGATCACGATGACCCACTCCCAAGCACCAACACCAGGAGGCTGCAGGCAGAAGACCCGCTGTTTTCAATTACCGGGCCGTCCTGGCGGCGTGTCCGGCCAACGGGGCTGCGTTGGTGGATGGTCATCTGCTGGGGGGGTCCCGTGGGCAGCCCGAGGTGGGTGTGCTGCCCGGCCAGACCCCCGGCCGCGTCACGTCTGCCACGTCGGTTGTAGCAAAAGCTCTTCGTATTTTCCCCGTCGGGAAGGAGGTTGGTTTGGGAGAATGAGAGGAAGGGGGAAAAGAAAAAAACATCCTAGTTTGGGTCTTCTCCTTCTTTTCACTGTAATTAAGCATCGTACATAGCTCACATAAAAGGAATTGGCTTTTAGTGGGAGGGTATGGCTTCCCTTCTCAGCCCCTTCCCTTTGGATTTCAAAGCGAAGCCATCTGACGTCGGAAGCACCAGCAAGAGCCGGTGATTGGACCTCAGGAAATTCACAGTGGTGTTTTTGTGCTTCTAAATGAGCAATGCTGCTGCTTGTAAAGACCTGAGGTAAAATCCTGGCCCCACTGAAGTCCTTGGCAAACCTCCTACTGCCTTCAGTGGGGCCAAGATTTTACCCCGAGTCCTGCAAGCCATTAGTCTTTTGAGTTTTTAATGGGTCCACTCCTGCACAGACAGACTGCTCTTGTAAGAAAGGGTTAGCTAGATTGGCTCGGATACTACACAATTTAAAACTTAAAGGAAAGCAATTTTGTAGTGAAATTAAGGGACTATAAAAGGAATTTGGCTTTAGACAACTTGCTTCTGTTTGGATTTGGATTAGACTGCAATCTCCTTGTCTGTATTTAGCGTACATGTCCCTGCCAGCATCAATAATCTATTTTCCTTAGTGCGAGTGAAAGGCTCTGATGGCTCAAAGGTGTAATCTGGTATCCAGTGCTGCTCTGGATTTCTTCTTTGGTTTAGGAATCAGGCTACAAATAGTCAGAGACTGCAAGCTGCTCCTTAACATTTATGTGCTGCCAACAGCCGATTCATTGACACGTGGGCTGACACACTCCTTTCCCATCGCTCTGCTTCCAGTCAGTCCTATATTTTTTCCTGACCCCTTGAGCTAATCCAACTCCCCGAACCCTTTCTCTGCCCGAGCAGACCCTCCCAGCCCAATCTCAGCATTCATTTGCACTTGGCCTGATTATGTTTTCTTTGGCAAAATTCCTTTTATCCTGTCCGGCAGCGTATTAATCCTCAAGCGCTTTCTTGAACTTTTCAGGTTCCCTCAAATACCTCTCCTTCCCTCACCTACTCCAAAGTAAATAAATCAAGACTTCAGATAACGTGCATCAAATATATCATTTCACCTCGGGTCACAGTGTCATGTGCAAGTTAAGCTCAGCAGGGCTAGAGGTTGAACGTGGCGACTACAGGGAAAGCCAGGGAGGAGGAATGTGTGGGGGCAGCCATCGCTCCGGAGGAGCCCATAAAAGATCCAGCGGTAACGTTAGGAGAAACTGCACGGGGGAGCCCAGCTCCCTCCTGGCATCCGCCGCTGCCTCGGGGGAGCGTGTGCTGCCTCCTGCCAAGGCTCCCCTCCTGCTCTCCAGGCAGCTACACTCTGAAGCTTAACTTCATTCCTCTGAAGGTGTCTCCTCCTTTTTTTCTTCTTTTTTTTTTTCCTTCCTGGGCATGTGAGGGGCTGCTGCATTTTCCTCTTATAGCAACTCTGCTTGTCCTTGGCTCGCATGCAGTGTTGTAAAGCTGGAAAGTCTTCCTGGACTTCCCCGAGCCTACGTACGTGCAAAGTCCGAGCCAAGTCCAGCAGGCACTTGTCTCCGGTACTCTGACATGGCATTAAGGACGCAGTGCTGCTCGGAGAAGACACCTAACAGAGCCCCAACAGCCTGCAATAATCAAAGATCCGGCCAGTGTCATGCAAAGGAGCTCCTCACAAAGTGTTGCCAGCTGTATCCTGCTTTATTTAAACACTGATTTCTAAGTGGAAGGATGGTCTCTTGAGAGTGGTCTCTGTTATGAAATCTTTGCTCAGAAGTGGGCTGAAAGGAATGTTTTCCTGGTAAAATTAATGAATTATAAAGAGGCAGATCCTACTGTAGTGGCAAAGGACCATCAGCTACTTCATCTATGTTAAAAAAACATAAATGAGGGACTTTTTCGCAACATCCCAGAAGTTGCTTCTTTTTCGATGTCAGTAAGCATAATTATTCAATTTGGCCTTGTCTGAAACAGCCATCTGTCTCCTTTAGAATTCCCAGTATTAACTAAAGCCACTAAAGCCTGTGCCTAAGTATGATGGAAAGTCCCCCCGTGCAGTAAGAGTGGGCTGGGACGGAGAACGCTGCAAAGTGTGCTTCTGATGGGGCAGCTAGGAAAGGCACGGAGAAGAAAGGAAAGGTGAGGACCTTCATCCATGGGATCCTTCATGTGTTTAAAAGTTGAGATTTAATTACCACACCATGGTTTTTGTTATAGGAGAGTAACCCATCCTGCTCTAACTTCCTAGTGGAGATACGCCTTTGTAATTTTGCTGTCATGGAGACTGACTGAGTCAAACATAAGCAGAGACTATAGCAGTGATTTTACAGAGCTGACTTGGTACAAATGACAGGTGCTTTATCTCTGCTAGAATTTTGTAACATGATACTTATTGCATGCTAATTTATAACCTCCCACCTTTTGGCAGTGAAGGAACATATGAAAAAAAAAATAAAGCCAAACAGAGTAATTGCCCTAACATGTACTGCAAAAACTGGAGTGGAAACAACCTACTGAACATGCAAGATAAGTGTAGCCGTTTAAGTGCAAAGAAAGTTTACCTTTTGTGAATGCCTCTGTGCTAGTCGTGCAAGGAAAAACATTTGAGCCTACCTCTGGCAGTGATCGTCAATATCAGAGAATTCCTGGACATTTATAAGGAAGCTTAAAAAGCACCCAAAGATTTCTGGAGACCAAAATATGTAAAACATACCACTAGTCAGGTTGCGGCTTCTTCAAGATAGGTTTCAAATGCATTAGCACTCTTCTCCACAGAGCAACTCTCTTCCCAAAGAACCCAAAGCACTTGACATCCAATAAAGTCTCTCTGCATAGCCATTTGCATCTTGGCAAACCAAGACAAAGTACCTAATAATTTGTAGTTTGCACTGACAGGGAGTAGTGTATGAAGATTGAGGAGAATTAGGGGGACTTAACTTCTACTCCAGCTTTTAAGAGAGGAAGGAAAGAATACTGTATGCAATTTGACCTGCTATAATATGTGTGAAACTTTCTGTGGTCTTTTGGTTTTTTAAAAGATGATTAATCCATTTTGGAATGTGTTCACTAGGCACCTTATCTTAATACCTTTCCTCATGGTTACAGTATTTTTCCTAATGATTTCAAATGCAAGGGAACAGCGTCAGGACCTCAGTGACTGTTGCTGCCACCCATAGTCAATGGACCAGGAGGAAAGGCAATTGTCACAAACCTCCTCGTTCTCCCCATTTGGTCAAGAATTTTCCATCACTGCTCTGTTTGTCAGTCCCCCATGGCAAACAGGGAGAATGACTGATGAAATGATGCATGTCCTGGCTTACTCTACAGCTGACTGCTCTGTTTCACTTGCATTTCCTACTCATACTGCCTGTTGTACTGTAGTTATATAGATTATATGACAAGCCAAATTTGGGTTGAATGGAGTGCTGCCATCTCTTGGTTATTTTAGGCAGATACACTCACAGATTGTTTCATTTTCCTGCCACTCAAGAATGGTATGAAGTAACATAGAAAAACAGCTATTCTGGATTAAAATGTTTAGGCACTTAGGAAGCATAATTGTGGTTTTCATATACTTAAGCATGGAGAACAGAGTACATTTGCTGGCATATTGGATCTCTGCTTAGCTTCTATTAAAGGTTTTTAGCAAAACTATAAACCATGAACAGTTGGAACAGCTTGTGTATGATGTGACACCACAAAGAAGGGAAAGTGATGTTTTTTATAGATAATTGTAGGCAATAAAGACATTAAAATGCATGCGTTGAGGAGTACTGGATTAGTAAGAAATGCCTATCTTATGCTATATAATTTCACAGTCAGGAGAGGTCAAATTATTCATACTCAAGATCTGTCAAATAATTTATTTGAAAATCCTTTTGTGATTAAAAATGTACTTTCCTTCCTTCTTCTTTCTAACTGTGATTGGAGCCAAAAGACTTCTGTAAGCACTGTCATGGTAGGAATCCAGAGCCACTTTCTTCCTGGGCCTTTCCAGGGTCGGAGACCAGAAGTGCACGACCTCCCTTTCTCCAGCAATAGCAGGAACCTAATGTTTGGTTGGTTTTCCTTTTTTAGTTGAAATATGGGAGGAAAGAAAGTCTAGTTGCATTCAGAATAAAAGATAAACACCAGAAATTCTCACTGCGGCAACTTCTCCAACCCAACCACCCACCGTATTGCAAAGAAAATGACATATGACAAAGATTTTGAAATAATTAATAATGCAGCAAATTAATATGCAAGTAGGGACATGTCCGTTATGAACAAATGCTAATATTAGAAGAACAGGAGATTAAGAGTACGATTACTGCTGCTATACTCTAGATCAGAGTGACGGCTCCTGAGGGTCATCCTATGGGTTCCTCAGGGATGAGCTACCAGAGGCTGTCTGCCTCCCTGCTTCTGACACTGAAGCTGGGGGACTCCTCAGAGGACCAGAAGGCCCACGGTCTGGTTTTTTGGTGAATGCTAGGGACAGAATTTAAAAGCCGTTGGCTCTCTAAGTGCTCCTCAGCTACCACCATTGCACCTCTACCAGCAATCCCTCCTAACATGAGGGCACAAATCCAGTAGCAAACGCTTGGCAGATAATCCCCTCAGTGCTGCCACATGTCGGACAGCTGGAAAAGGCCCCTGGCAAGGATGTAAATTCTTGAACAAGCCAATGTCACCGTCTGGTTTTGCTCCTGCTCATCCCCCTGCTGCAGCCCGTCCTGGCTCCCTAGCAGTCCTCTGCAAGGAGCACATGAGTTCTCGGTAATGTCAAGGACTTGAACTAGTTTCGTTCCCTTGTTTGTGCCTTCTGACACTTGTAATATTAGGGTACCCTTCTATTCAGCAACAGTCCAGAGGAGTGGCTTAACGTGTGTTAACCTCTAAACAGCCAATGCTAGCTGCTGTCCAAGAGTGCTCTTCAATGAACCTGAATGACATCAGGGAAATCACACCTTGTTTTATCTAAACTGGGAAATCATCATCTGAGCGGCAAAATAACGTGCTTAATACTAGCTAACTGTTTGAGACATATTCCAGTCTTCATCGTTACTGCTTCCACCTCTCTCCTGCAAGAGCAGGGAGGGGGGAAGGTGCCGCTTGTTCCCCACTCTTCCCTCTCCCCTGGGAGCACTGGGGCACCAGTTTGCCTTTAGAACGAAAAGATGCAAAATCTCTTTCTAAG
This sequence comes from Buteo buteo, assembly GCF_964188355.1. NCBI lineage: Eukaryota > Metazoa > Chordata > Aves > Accipitriformes > Accipitridae > Buteo > Buteo buteo. The sequence continues at coordinate 28,046,856 of NC_134185.1, read as the reverse complement.
TGAAACATTCCTGGTTCTCTGAGGAGCTTAAGAGGTACCAAGTTTCTCATTTAACAGTGGAAGCAGGAGCGTTGCCTGCTCAGAAGCCGCTCAGCAGAGAGGTCACAGCTACGACATTGCTGTAGTTTCCTGAGCCTTCATTCCAGCTTATCAGCTGGCGTCATCTCCAGAGCTGGTGCAGGGAGCTTGTGCACTTCACATCAACATTCCAAACCCTTCTACCCAAAACTTCACCTCCGAGCCAACCTAAGGCATATGGCAACTTAAGGTCAGCTCCCAAAAGCATATATGATTCACCTTGGCTCCTACATGGTCTCCTCATTTTAACCCCCTTGATTCCTCCCTTTGTCCTCAGGCTGGCGTTTGTGGGTTTTGCAGGTTTGTTCTTCTGTTTACTTTTTCTTTCTGCATTTGAAAGTGATCACTTCTGTCTCTAGCCAAGTTTTCTAGCTTGTGTACAATACAGCCAATGACTGAGTGGCCTGATAACTATCTCTTGCTAAAGGAAGATCATCTAAAAGGGTTATGACTGTACTGTGTTTACGATGTTTGCACACACTATGGTACAGTCTCTGGAAAAGGAAGCTTTTCTTGTATAGGTTTCGTTGTAGTAATCATAGAATAACAACTAATTACAGAGCTAAGTTCTAGGGTCACTCCAAGTCCTAGACTTGCCTTTCAAACGGCCATTTCCTAACAAGATTTTTATATAAATTGAGTAGTGAATTACAAGGAAGGGCCTCGGTGTCTCATACAATAGCAGTCGGTGTGGAAGGGGTTCCTGTGACATGTGGTGCAGATACCGTGAGGCAGCGGCACAAATCCTGCTGAGGGTGTTACGTGGTGCTGCTTTTGCCAGTTTCTTTTAAAGTGAACCTTCACTTCTGCAGGTTTTTTTTACTGTAAGAAATGCTATGTGTATATGTACACACATGCTGACTGTACGCAAGCAAAGAAGAAATGTGTATAATGCCAAAATACTTTGACAATGATGAGATGACAGATCACAAGCAGGCTTAAGGCATCCGTTACCGACTGGCTAAAAAGAGCAGTTTGAGGCACTCCCTCCGAACAAACTTTTATCTCCTCCTTTAGTGGAGTTGACTGTGAACGCTGCGGAAATCTCTGGGTGGCAATTTCCTGGACAGCCCTGGAGGAGTCCTGCTGCATTCGAATCAAAACTTGAGTGTGGGAGGTAGGGTGGAGGAGGGAGCAGAGAGGTACGTGGTATAGCTGTGCTTATCTTCGTAGCTATTCATTCACTAAAGCAATGACAACATGCAAAAGTGGCAATGTGATTTCACAGTTCTCATCTGGTTTATCATCATTTTTTCCAAGCAGTGCCTCAGAGCAGTCAGGGAGGGGAAATACACATTAATACTCTGTGCTGGTTCATGACTAACCATGTTCAAAATGTGCAGTGTTTTCCAGAAATGAGGGTTTTATGCCTTATTGTCTTTTCCATAACGGTACAGTGTTATCTACAGCTGATATAGATAGACTTTTTGGTTTTTTTAACATAATGAAGATGTGCCTATTCACAGGAAGAAGTCATCCAGACATGCAGAAATACAGTTTTCTGCTTTTCTGTGCAGGAAATGTCCCTTTATTTATGAAATTCACGGTTGTGGCTAAACCCATGGATAGTGTGGAAAAGAAAATCCATTTAATAGGGCAGGGTTGGAATAATGTATTCCTGTGTGGATACATTTGATCAGCACTTTATGCTGTATCTCAGGATAAGTGACAAGATATACTAAGGTGGGTATGGGTTTTCGCTGAAAATTGATGCTTATTTGCAACGGAATTTGTTGATAAATGGTTTGCAATGAGAAATAGATCTATAGCTTTAGAGATGGATACGATTTGTTTATCCTGCAGCCAACACCCTCATGCTCATCTTGTCAGCTGTCTTTTCACTATCACAGATAAATAGTTGAAAATCGGGAAGACTGTGCTTTCATGGATCGACTGTATTAAACAGTTGTCAAGCTGAGAGCCAGTTTGGTCCAGATTTATGGCTGGCTCAATCATGTCGGTATTAGTAGAGCTGTGCTCTTTCACCCAGGCTTATCTTTTGACTCTCTCAGTTTCATAAAAACCAAATTAAATATTCTAGCAACACAAATGCAATGGATAAAAATGGCTTATCTCTAAGAAGACAATGAATAAAAATAAAGCCACAATGTGCATGGCTGTGGATGTTGAACAGGACATAACCAGAAATCTTTAGAGGAGGCAGTTAGCAGAACAACTCCAGTGCTACTTCAGGATCAGGAAAGGACATTTCTAAAATAGCTCTCGAGCTCTTTCATTCTCCTCTGTATACTTGGAGTTCTGCTAGCTAACAAACATTTATTAGCTGTTTGTGTCTTAATCAGTTGTAAGTGTGAATATCCCATTATCTTAAACAGTTTATTTTTAAATAATTGCAACTGATGCTTGAAGGCCAGAATCTAGAAAGTTGACACTTGAACTGAGTAGGATCTAGAAATACCTGGGAAACACGTCCACGATAGTAAAGGGCTCCTTAGCAGATAAGAGTGTAGGAAGATCCATGGCTAGGAGCTGAAACTAAAGCAATTCAAGCTAGAAGTAAGACATAGTTTTTGAAAGATGAATAAAATTAACTTTGGGAACCACTTACCTAAGACAGAGTGAATCATTTAGACACTTGGCATCTTTCAGTTGAGATAGATGTCTAAAATATATGCTGTAGTTCTGCCACAGCTTACTGGATCTGATGTAAAGTACCAAGGTAAGTTATTCTATGACCTGTATTATGTGGGAGGTCAGACTAGAGCATCAGTATGGTCCCCCCTGGCTTTTTAGAACTATGAATGGGCATAGCTACAAAGGCAAGGAGGAATGGGTCCAGGCATTTGTGAACAGTATCCTCTTCCCATAAAGCCTAAGGGAGGTGGCATGACTCGACAAGACAGAGGATGAAAGTGCACTTCAGCTTCTGAACACTGATGTTAGGCTCAAAGGTGAAGAAAAAGGATACCTGTGGTGACCCTTCATTTTACGTTCCCCATAGTCCTGATCAGAGCAGTAGACGACATCTGAAGGCACCAGCAGCTAATCACAGGTTTGACTGAGTTTAGAAGATACCTGTGATATACCTGATTTGAGCAACTCAGTGTTTTGACTGGGATGTGTGCTTTTAGGATTTGTAGGTTTCAGCTCACTCTAACTTAGTCAGCAACTAATATTTCAAAAAATGTCTCTCCAGTGTTAAGACCAACAAGATGTGCTCATGGTACTCTGTGACTTTCATTAGTACTGATGAACACATAAGCCAGAACCTTCATGAAAGCACAGATCAAGCACCCTTGTTGAAGAGTGAAGCAATGCAGAAGAATGAACAGTGATGATGGCCTCGTTGGTGAGCAGATCCCCGTTTATTTCTTCATGATGCACTTAAATACATTTGAGATCCAATTAATAAATTATTCTAAATTTAGGAACAATGCCAAAAATTTTAGTATATCTAATCTCTGTCCTCATACCTTTTCTAAAATGCGCAATTATGTGCTCTTTTTGTGTAGTTTTCATTATTTAAGCCAGCCCTGACTTCATTCCAAGACAATCTGGGTTATAGTGCTAGATTGATAAAAAGCAAGAAGTTAATCACGAAGAATGAAACAACTGAGTGTTAGAGTTCCTTGTACACCCAGGCTGAAGATCCCACCTGTCTTTCAAAGACTGCCTTGGGCACAAATGTTATTGACACAACACAGGAGGTTGTTTCCCTTGGCAGCACCACTGAGTGCAGAAGAAATTATGAAAAACTTTGCCCAGGCAGGGCTAATTCTGCAGAAATGGCTGCAATACAACTATCTGCACAAAACCTTTTTGCATTGTGGAATGTTTGTGTGATCTCAGATTCTGAAGTAGGCGCTGAAGGCTTTTATAAGAGGGTATTGCACTGTTTTTAAACTGGGACACTGATGATAAGGCGGAAAGGAATATGTACACCATTCAGAGAGGTACAGAAACACACGCAGCTACACTCATAGCTGCATTTACCGTGGTGCTGCACCACTAAATGTTATGGCTGATGTATCATGTGTCTGCAAGGCTAAGAGGGAAGCTGAAGCTCATTATCCACCCACTCCCCTCCCTAGTTTCATGGAAGCTGGTACGCTGATGCCCCTGATGATCTTTTCTCCAGCTGTGTCCCGTCCAGCGTCTATACTCAGCCCGAACCACTGCCAGATACAAGCAACTTCATCTTAAATAGAGAGCACATACGTCGGGTCTCACCTGCTCTGTGTGACAGTGCTATCTTACCCTCACTGGCTACCCAGGCAACTTTTGCCACCTTTTGGAGTGCCTCTAGATATGCTGCTTTGGTTGTGTTTCTCTGAGCATTGTAGTGTTTCTCTGAGTGATGAATATGCAATTCTGGTGCCAAGGCATTATGTCTAAGGAGTGTCCTGACCCCAGCCTGGGTCTGGAGAAGTGAGAAAGGCTGACAAATGCTGAATAACTACTAGTCAACAAAGCTTTGGCGTCTCAAACAGCAGAGAACAAGTCTAACAAAATGCTGTGAGGGGAAATGCGCGAGTAAAGCAGGCAGGAAGGTTTGGCACTTTAAGAATTGAATACAATTCAGGACAATAGCAGAGTCTAGCAGACAGCTAAGGCAGCATGTGCAGGCATGAGATTAGCCTGCAGTGATGGATAGGAGGGAAACTTCCTTCTGTCAGTATATTTTGTTCTACAGTTTCACTAGTGCAGAGGAAAGGCGTGGAAGGTGGCTGTCCATAACATTGCATCCTTAGATTTAGCATTCTGATTTATAACCATCCCTTACGTGATTTATTTGAGAGGACGAGGAAGACAACACCTTTCGCCTATGTGGAGAAAGGATAGAAACATGTCTATTTAATGCCAAAGTTAAGCTGCTATATTGCTCTCTCAACAGATGGCAATAGCACTTTAAGGTATCAGACTGCAACACAGGATTTTTAATTCACTTTGGGATGAGAAGTGGAAGCAATAGTGAGGACTGGTACTGGGGCGTAGGCTGGATAACTGTAGATTGGGGACTTCTTTAAAATAATTCACCCGTTCTCTTCATTTCTCCAGGAGGTTTAATTGAAAGAAATTATTACCTGGCAGTCTGGGTCAGCAAATAAACCAAGAAAATATGATAGCTGGTTGTTGGCCTGTGAGAAATAGATGGCAAATACAGTTAAAAAATGCTAAGTTGTGCAAGGAAAAATCTTTTAAATCTTTGACTTGGAAAAAAAATCTTGCTCTTGAACATTATTTAGATGCTGTGAGCTCTGTCTTTGCCAAATACAGCTACTGCATTCAATATACAGCTAATCACTGCAGTTCTCACTTATCTGTGCTGTGGGTCTTGGCATTTTTAAAGTCTGGTGTTGTTTTCCTTTTGCTAAACAGTGACTCCAAACATCCTTTATGTGGGAATGTATTTAAGCAAAACAAACATTTTGTACATGCTAACAATTCACTAAACATTTTCCCCTTACCTTTAATGACCTGTTGTAAAACACTTGAATGATTCACTGCGGAGAAAATCAAGATAATGCAGGTCATTTTGTAAACCCAAAGATAAGAAGCAGCTTTTTCATCTCTGGAACAGACAGCATTTAAGCAGTGCTCACTGTCAGTCCTGTGAGAGTCCTGTCAGAAGTGTTTGTCATCTTCCCACTACAAAAAGTCTGTTTCCATTGTTTTATAACTTCTGCCAAAATAATTACTCTGAACTGCTAAAAATTAGCAGAAGGAGGTCTTAACCCAGAAACAGTCACTTGAAATTCAATTTGAATAACCTGAAAGGCTGTCTTTAGGGCACAGGAGGTGGAACTGCTTGCAGATTTACAAACACCTTTGGTTTGTTTAACTTCAAAATAGCTTTGAATATGCATTTTGCACATTTGGCAAGCACATACATTCTGGGAGGAGAGGAAGGCAAGACATCAGTCTAATCACAGAATTGCTATGCTTTAAACAATAACTTCTCATTTGCAATAATTATTATTTTCCAGGGTTTTTCCTTTCAGTCTGAAAAATTCTCCTTGTTTCTTTGTCTACCGCTTCAGAAACAGAGTGATTAATTTTATTTATTTTTTTTTTAAATAAACATACAAGTCTTTAGGAAGTCAGTATGTTACTGGCAGCAGGCAACTCTTCAGTTCATCTTGGCAATGACCTGTAAGTTAACAGCTGCATCCAGTGCTCACTAAAATTACTGGAGGATTTTCTACTGACTTCAGTGGACTTTTGCTCAGCCTTGATGTGTCTTTGACACTTGGCACTGAGGACAAAGCACTGATGAAACAGTCCAGATCAAACATGTAGACACTCCAGTGAAGGTGTGGTTAAGAGGAAAGCTATGTAGTTTTTTTTATTTGTGCCTATGGGAATGCTTGTCCTTTCTTTAAAGGCAACTTGACATTAACATTTAAAAAGCAAAACATAACTGGGAAAATACAGATTCCTGCAAGCCCAAGTCTCAGTCATAAGTGTAACATTTGGTTACAGACAGTGGATTCCTCCTCAGGCCACTGTAAGGCATCTGTGTTTGACCAGTTTCTGAAGGCTCACATAGAAAATCAGCCATGCACAGGCCTTTTACTTAATCTTATTCTCAGGGCTCATCATTTCTGTGGAAGAGCTTTTGATATGCATACTTGTCACCCACACAGTCTTTTGCTTCTTTTAACGTATTTTACTTGTTGCATACACGAACCTTTCAGACAATATCTACCATGTCACTCTGCCTGGGGCAGGAGCTGAACGAGTCCAGGAACTTGCTCAACACTAAGAATTGTCCCCAAGAAAACTGGAAGCAACAAGTTGTCTCCAACAGACGAAGGAAGAAATTACTTTCCTACAGACAAAGGAATGCAGGATGCTAGCATAGATGGCATTATACGGATGATACCACTTACTGGCTATTTTGTTGCCAAAAAGATCCAAAGCTCCTAATTAAGTTTTTTTCATCACAGGAGACAGCCACTAAAATATCCAGTAATTAATGCTGTGATCATACATGCTTCTCACTTCTAGGCAGGAAGGGCAGTGACTCCTTACCAGTTTGGAAGCTGCTACAGCAAAGATGAGTGCAAATTTAAAGCATCTTTGAACTCTCTAGAAGCTTTTCTATTATTTGAGACAATCATATCATTATTCTGCAAACAAAAAGGAAATGCTGGCCAACTGGAAGTACAAAATAAGCCTTCATACATTTTGAGAAAAGAATAGAGGCTTTCAGATAAATTGCTTTTCCTTGCTGGGCTCTCTTTTGCTGTAGTTAATTATGAGTGGCATATACAAGAAAAGGCAAGCCAATAAGAAAAGTTTACAGGCAACACTAAGGAAGCGTCCTAATTCCTCGGGGCATTTTAGCATATTGTTGTACACCACTAACCATTTGCTTTCCAAGTGATCTCACCAGGGTACCAACAATGTAGATGTCTTCAATGGATGCTTGTTCAGGCCTAATAATTACAGTTTAAAGAACAGTTGGCTATGCATTGTCCCAGTTAAAATTAAGACACACATTTTGTTCCCACAAGAGATTTGACTGTGGGTTTTTCTCTACTGAGGAATGTATAATACACAGTCCTGATGAACAATAGGAACCTGCAATCAAGACATAAGTTTTAGAATTGCTAATGTGGCTGAAAAACAAAAGAGTGTCTTTTGATGTCACAAAGGTCACGAGGCAGCAAAAACCGACATGCACGCAGAATAAATGGCCAAAATACGTGAGCCTACTGAAAATAACATTTAGTTCCTATCAAAGTAATTTATTTCTTATTCTTAGGGAAATTAGGATAAATTAATTGCATATGCAATTCTTTACAATTTAGACATGCCTTTGCTATAGGGTATGAGAGCAGAAATAGTGCAACAAGGTATTCACTTGAACTGCTGCTTCCTACAAAATAAAATGGAGCACAAAAGGAGCAGCTCAATAGAAAACTCTGCCTGCTTAGAGGTAGCTTTGGTTAATGAATGAACCCTATTTCCATCAGTCATCTTGGTGAAGGCAAGAATAGAGAGTTAGGGGAGGTTATATTGCGCCTGTCATTGACCCTCGACGTGTTAGGTGCTTACTCTATGGACTAAGCTCTCTCTGTAGTCTGAGGAGAGGCAAAGAGAGAAAAGGGCATGTTGCGAAGGTGACTATTTCCACCCATTTTAGATACCTTCTCCATATGCAGTGAATCACCTTCTGGTGCTCACTGTCCCTTACACCGACAGCTAGCTTGGCAGACACCTGATTCTTAGATGGCTAATTTGAGGCGTACTCTGTGTCACACTCACGGTAAAACTGGGGCACCTCTGCAGCTGGGATGAAGTGGCTGGGTTTTGCCACTTGTTTCAGGAATCCCAAGGTTTAACTCAGCCCTGTGGGGAGGGTGTGTGAAAGGACCCAACCAGGGCACTGCTCAGATGGGGCCAAGAAGCCGGAGTATCAGAAAACGTTGACGGCAACAGCACGGTCTGGCTGTGCTCCATCTGACGCTGGTCTGAACACGATGGAAACACGGAGCAACGGGGCGATGCCGTGGCATGTCCTGGTTCCTCCTGCTCAGAGGACTCCTGCTGACCTTCTTGCCTAGAAAAGGAGAGGACCTCACGTATGGAGTAGAGGAGAGGAAGAGGAGAAGAGGTGCCCCTGCTTGGTGCTGCTCCTGAACTGAAGCAGTCCCAAGCTGACCTCCTGCCCTCTGTGCCCTAGGGCCCACCATGGCGCTGCCTGTATGGGCAATGTTCATTAATTTTGCATTGCCCCAAATGAAGCTTTACCACACTGCATTCCATACTGGCTTTGCAAAGGAAAAACACAGTCCAGTAAACATCACCAGGATTCAGATGTATCAGTCCTATGTATTCAGGAGCTTTTAACTACTGAGAACATCAGTCCTATCAAACAAGATGTCATTCCTATTTTTTACAAAATATCTCTGGGTAAATGTTTTTTTTTGCTATTTAAAGCAGAGGTATGTTGGGGGGAGAGGGAGACCATACAGTACATTCTCCTTTTTTTTTTTTTTTTTTTTATGTTATGCTAAGTGCCCCCAGTACTAACCCTGTATTGTGTGCAATACAGGTATCATATAGATGCAAGTTTACTAACTGTTAACATTCAGTCACTGCTAATCACCCATCATAAATGATACTGAATTTAGTAAATTCAGTGGAAGGGCAAAGAAAAAAAAGAAAGACAACCCAGACATATAACCAAGGTAAGATGTGATGCAACATAAAATGCTGTGAAATATTCTCGGATCTAACACTTCATGCCGCAAGTTTCTGGATGTGTTGCTGATAAGCTGTCTACCGCTTAAAGTTATTAAGACCATAAGCTTGGACTTTCTTTCTTTTCAAGATGATAGTATGGAATGATTAACAATTAATTTTTTTTTCTTTTGTTATTTTTTTCAGAACAGTTGATGGGGATCACTTGAAGACTGATTGCTGGGAATTTTGCTGCAGTAAACCATCTGGCAGATAGAAATAGAGGTTCTGTATTGTTTACAGCTTGAATCAGTCACATTGCAGAACTTATATATTGAAAAGAACTGCTTGAGAGGCAGATATATAGCTAATTGAGCATGCATTTCACTGATTATTTTCTGTGAAGGCCTATTGTAGATCAGGCTGCTGTCATCTACATTAGCTACTCTGCTAGTGATTTGCAAAGTCAGAACCCAAAGAAAAGTGATGGGTCCTTCAGAAACCATCAAATTGACCTGGCAGCTTCATCCACTGGAAATGATTGACCGTATATACTAACAGAACATTTTAAAAAAAAATAAAATCAGAAAGCCCTGATATTAACTTTTATTTTCATTGGGCTAAAGTTGGCAATGACATTACCATTCTAACCAGAGAGGAATTTTTTATGTTTTTACTTTGGAGATTTTTGTAATCTCCTTGCATATTTCTGTTACTCTTGATTTCTACTATCACTGATATTGTTTTAAGGACTCACTGGCCTGAGCTCTTTCTTACCTCTAATTCCTTCCTGAAGATTTTTGCAACAAAGGTCAGAGCTACAGTCTTTTACAGCTGCCAAAATCTCTGCTCAGCCTTAAAAATACATGAGAGCACCTCCCAGGCACCAGACACCAGTTTGAAAATGCACACAATGCATATTGGCAAATTCCTATCTCTGCTTCTACCTACCCCACCATGTTTCCTAGATCAGAGATTGTGAGGAATTTAGTATAACCTGGATCTGCTAGCTACAAGTCATTATGTCTGTAGCTGACTGTCTGGGTTCCCTGGGCTGTGCACTAGAAATAGTGTCAGAATCTGGATCCTGTGCATGCCAAGGAATTAGCTTTTCAAGAGGTGTTCTCATCCAACTAAGTACCTATAGGTGCTGACTATTTTTTAATTTAAAAAACAAAACCAAAACAAACAGCTTAATACACATCTGGTATCATATAGAGTTTAGTCTGCTGAGAATGAAAATCAGGTATATATATAGTTGAATAAGTAGAAATGTTGGTAGGCCATATTGTCTTAGAGCAGCTAGGAATTTTACCCATTTTTTTTTCTTCCAAATAGAAGCTGGTAATTGTGCTAAGGGCAATGTCTTATTTCTAACAGGAAATTTTCTAATTCTCTTGTTTTATCAAGAAATGAAACCCATGACAGTAGCCATTGTTACATAGGGGGAAGTGCTTGGTGGAGTCATCTCCCTTGTGGAATACAGGAGCGAGATATAAAGCTTGGGAAGAATTGTTGCTGCAGGGGTCCTGGGTGTGAAATGAAGGATTATAACTGGGAAGAGGTGTCTCGGTCAGGGACAAAGCACAAAGTTGTGCCTAGATGGTCCCAACTGTGTAGCACACAAGGAGCTCCTGGGTATGAGAAGGTTATCCTGCTCAGATCATAGAATAATAGAATCATAGAATGGTTTGGGTTGGAAGGGACCTTTAAAGGTCATCTAGTCCAACCCCCTGCCATGAGCAGGAACATCTTCAACTAGATCGGGTTGCTCAGAGCCCCGTCCAGCCTGACCTGGAATGGTTCCAGGGATGGGGCATCCACAACCTCTCTGGGCAACCTGGGACAGTGTTTCACCACCCTCATTGTAAATAATTTCTTCCTTATATCTAGTCTGACTCTACCCTCTTTTAGTTTAAAACCACTACCTCTTGTCCTATCGCAACAGGCCCGGCTAAAAAGTTTGTTCCCATCTTATAAGCTCTGTCTGTGGGATCGCTTCTATGTTCCCATGTTCTGCCCTGCCTCCTCTGATTCTTCTTCCAGTGGCTTCTAACCACATATCCTCCTGAACTGGTCCATGAGGAACCAACCCCCATGTCCCTAATTCTTACAGGATGTGTGTGAGGGAGCACAAAAGAAGAAATTTTTGAGAATAACTGGTGTCCAGAAATCTCATTCTGCCTAAAATAGCTGATAACAGCAAGTGTGAACAGAGTTTAAGCTTTGAGAAGCCAAGTTTCTTGATTCTTATGATGTTTCTACTGGATAGTTCTGGGCAAAGGTTGAGGTATCATCCTGGATCCATTATTGCTAAGGGCATTTCACCAAGAGCCTCAATAGGAGCAGGAATGGTTTTGGGAGGAGATCAGAAGGTGCCAAGAAACATATCCATGAATGGCTGTCCAGGGTTGCTTGAATGATAAGATACACTTGGCATCATTTCACTTGATATTTTCTGGAACATTAATTTTGTAAAAAGAGAGAATAAAAAAAAATTTTCAAAATTCTTTTATATGCAGATGACCTAAACAGAAGAGTATGTTTGCCCTGGGAGGGTAGATCATGCAATACATGACCTGGAGAAACTGGACACAGTGTATATTGAAATAGTAGTGTTAAGTGCTGGTCAGCAACATATTTTCATCTGACTGCATTCCTGAAATAAACAATGAGATGTTACTGGCATTTTGAGATGTCAGACCACTTTCAGTTTGGCATAAATCATGAATAGACTAATTACAATTTTTTTTTGGTGGGAAGACTATGCAATCTACATCTGGAACCTCGTCTGTAAGAAAATCAGTTAGTTAACACAGAAGATTAAAAAGATTTAATTTGGTGATTTACCATTTTGGCCAATGCTTGGAACTGAACTTCTTATACACACTAGCTGTGTGAGAAATGACTCTTGAACTTTATTCAGTAAGATCAAAGAAAGGAGCTGGAATTACGACAAACACTTGTCTATTTCTTTCCACAGTTGTAAGAATCTGGTAGGCTTTTATTTCTCTGAACATCAAATAAGGTTATGTCCTCTTTTTCCCTCAAAGAGCTATTGCAGAAGTTATATCTGGAACTGAGATTTAACAAAGTAAAAGCCATTCTCTCTGTATTACTTTTCTGAAATGAGACTGTCCATGTATCCTGACAGAAATCAATCCAGGGAAAGAGAAGGTGCCAAAGCCACAGCTAATATTCAAGTCAGCAGTACAACATTTTACTGAATCTGTAAGCTGTTGTTAAATGAGAAACAATTATCAATTGTCACTGTGAAAAGACATAAACCATTAAATAAGATTGGCTACTGAATATGCCTAGCAATGGACTGAGGACATTGAAGTTAAGATTGGCTGCCTCTGAAGGCAAACCCAATAGCACACTGGGTGGTTACAACCTGCTTATTGAAACATCACATCCCATGAGCAGCCGTGATTCAAACCCCAATATTTAGGATGCAATGCGTCTTGTTGTACAATGTCTTCCAATGCTATTAATAGCTTTCCTCTCTCATATTAGGCTAAATGAAATATGCACACTTTAATTTCTGTCAGTGATTAATTTCCTTGCAGTTTTCTGAGTTTGCAAGCAGTTCAGGAGGATCTAACTGACATATTTTAAGTTTGCAAGGTATTTGAACCCTTATTTTACAAATAACTTTTTATAAAGGCATAACTTTTTTTCTGTCCCAATTGCAGCTGAATTCATTTGTCTGCTGGATCATTCTTGCGTGCTATTCACTCACAGAAGTGAATAGCTGGAGTTACAGCTTACAGGTTACCAGCACTGAAATAATTTAGAACCTTTACTTTGTTTCATTATGAACAAATCTAAGCTTGCCAAAGCCTATTCCTGCTGCTTTTCTCACTTCATTGTGCAGCACAGCTGTTTTAAACTTCCTAAAAGGATTCAAGCCTGATCAGCTGGTATTTATTGGCTTCAGAGAATATGCTAGCGGTACATACTTTTGATGCTTAAGAAAAAAGCAATGTTTGTTATTAAACAGTTTTGGAAAATGTTTTAACCACATTTAAGAGGGTGACAAATAACTGTGCTTTAAGAGAATGAATGTTAAAGAAAGTTTCTTTCTGTTTCCTGAAGGAATGCTTCTTTGAAAAGATCAGATTCGTAAACTTCCCAGAGAGCTAGTACATCAAAAATGCTTTTGTTACTTCACTGGCTACTTGAGATTTCTTTTCTCTCTTAAGTAGTTCCCAAAAAGAAGACAACAGTGAATACTTTTTCCCGAGTGGAACTTTTTCACTTCTGAAAGGTGAAGGAGGAGAGAGGGCAAAGCACAAAATATACTGTGTTCTGTAAACCTGAAATTCTGAAAAGATTTTCAGGAATCTCAGCTAAGCAAATGTCATATCCTGGAGCATCAGTGCTACGGAGCAGGCGATCAAAGCCAAAGCTGGGTAGTTAGGATGAGGCTTACTGCCTCTTTTTACAAAGCTGCTTCCCATGTCTTTCTAAAGCAGACAACAGAAACTTTGGAGAATCTGTAGAAGTTCCCCTGCTTTTCTGCTGTCTGTTCATTCTGGTTTTTTTAACTGGCAGTGCCAATTTTCAACTACTCATGTGGTGAACTTCAAAAAAACCCCAAAACAACAACAAGAAAATGAAAAGGATTTAACTGTTAGTCTCATTACCCTGGATACATATTCAGTTCGAATGTTAGACAATAAAGAGAAGTCGTGACATACAAACCCCAAGGATGTGGGAATTAATTGTCTGTCCTAATTAAATCCTGATATCACCTGAGGTGTGTTCAGTGTTTTGTAATGTCAAGTTGGTGTGCTTTTTATGACCTATTCAGATGAAAAGAATACATTTTCTGTTTATCTTCCTCAGATTTTTTGTTTCATATTCAGCATGTTATCGAGTTAATCTTTTCACATACATTAAGAAGCACAAGGTCTTAATTACTCTGTTTTTTCATAAGGCCAGTAATATACAACAGAAACTACGAAAACCCATGGGGTCTAATACATGCCTAGTTGACTTGAATAACTCAGACAATATGCCACTCTAGGACCATTGTGTAAATGATTTTCATACAATATTGGGAATAGATGAAGATGTTTGTTAATCAAGCCTTATAGCAGTCTCTAAAATATAAACCATGCCCCTTTCTGAGGGATACTGCAGTCAAATTTAAATGATATGTCTGAGGACATGACACACTCTCAAATGTGAGGAGTATAGAGTATGAGAAAAGAAGGATTCAGTCCTGGGACAATGCTCTTGGGTGTATGCACATTGCATACTGCTCCTTGCCTCAGAAAACTCTGAGTAGTCCCTGTGGGGCAACCACATCTTGGCAAGGAGAAAGGGCAGCATAATTCCTGAATTTCCATTATTAAGATGCTGCAATCTTTTTTCTTTTCTATCCCAAAGAGAGCTAAAAGAAGTAGGGGATGTAATTAAGCATGAGGTAAAATGGTAAAAAAGGGAATCTGATACTGAGTCCTCTTTCTAACTGATGTGAAGCTCCAGCCTCACTCTTGGGGTTTTTTAAAGAAAAAATTTGTGCTGCAGCACTGGGAAACAAACATACATTTGCCTGTCTCCTAGTTGTGAGACACAGGAGCTGGGAAAGGTTATAAATAAATGATATTCTTCTCTTAATTGCTTGTTTTTAAAACATCTTGCTAGCATACTTCTGACTTGTTAGCATACTTCTGACTATAAGGTTTCAATTGGAATCTGTTGAAGGTCTCTGGTTGCTTCCAATCCAAAATGGTTAATGTCACAATTACTGGTTCACAGTAAGTTCATTACGTAGTGATAGCTGAAATAATTTCTCCCTTTTTTTTATTTTCTTCTTAAATGATGAGTCACATATGTTTACGTAGCTCTGGGCAAATACAAGAACTTAAATGAAAAAAACCAGCCCCAAACCCTCTTCTCTCTTGGTTAAAATTGCTCAGCCTCAGTAAACCCAATGGTAGAGTGGAGTTTTTGTGACCATTTTAGGCAGGAAATTTTTGCAATAACTTAACTTTATTCTAACCGTATGAAGCAATCTGTCCAGTGTGAAACTAAATGTAATTATCTACTGTGTCTATTAAACACTTGAACATGAAACAATGACTTTTCTATGGAGCATTTTAATTTCAAATGCAAAGGGGATCAAAATATACTTTCCAGACCGAAATCCCCCATTTTTTTTTCACAATACTTGGTAAATTGAGTCAGTCTTCTGCAGCACAAAATGTAAATCTTAAATGTAAGTTAAATTTATCCATTTTTTTTTCCTCAAAACCAGTTATATTTTTTACTTCTACTTGTACATTTCTATGGGTTTTCACAGACAAAGCAAGAAACAGACTTCCAATTTTCAGCTTTAATTTATTAATGGTCAGTTTTCTCCTATTTATTCCTGTGCCAGCATTGTTTTTCCCTTTCTACTGTTGAGCTGTTCATATTTTATGAGGAAGAGTCACGTCCCTTTTTGGCCTTTGTTTTACTATATTAAACAAGCCAATGTCTTTTTCATACGATAGGTTTACTCTTTCCTTACTTATCCTAAACTACAAATTCCTGCATTTTATGTATTGTAAAAATCTTTTCTGAGAAACCCTAAGATTTATAGTTTTTTCAAGCTTATGGTACACTAAGAATGGAGTCATTGTTTTCCTCCTAATTGTTCTTATATGCTAATGTCTTATTTGTTGTTGTGTAAGAATTTGGGAAACTAATGTGAAACAATGATTCACACAGATGCTCCCAGGTATTCCTAATCTGATTAAACTAAAGGTTATCACACCTCTTATCAGGCTTCATTGTCCTCCATTTACCTGCAATGTCTTTCACTCCAGTAACTGTCAGAAGGTTATCTATTATATGTGCTCAAACTTACCATCTAAACAGTAGCAAAAAATTCACCAGAGCAACTAGGTCTCTCCACACTCTTCAGAGAGCTCTAAAGCCAACTCTTTGAGCACAGCTAAACTAAAAAGCCTTGGTCTTAACTGTTGGCTTGAGTGAACCACAGAGATTGCAGTGCCCTGAGTTATGACATATTGCTCAAAATTAGATCTGCCAATGTAATCACACATGGTGGAGAAACTGTGCTGTATGGCTTGCTAACAATTAAAAAAAAGTCTAAGATTTCCAAAGAGCTAACAAATAGATTACTTACTATTATGATGATTTTTGTTGTGATGCTTTTTTTTTTTTTTTTTAATTGCCTGACATTCACCTTGATCTAATTCCTGGCTGTGCAGAAGTGCTTAGAGGTTAAAAGAACCTCTAACAGATATTCACCCAAAGGTACATCCATATTTTTTGCATGTTCATTCAGAAAGATCGTTTCAGAAATCTCAAAAAAAATCCCAAACCCTTCTGTAATTAAGCCAAAAGTTTCTATACCTAGTTTGACTGGCTAAAGTATATTTTTCTCTCTGATGTCTGAGATCCCAAGTGATCTTTTGCCTGATGTTAAATATATGAAGATACTTGTTGCTTATACTGAGGATTCTTGAAATAATGGATTTACAAAAAAAACCAAACCATGCTTTGGAGAGACCTACTTAAATATAATTTTTGTTGGTTTTTTTTTTCTGTTTCTCTAACAGGCATAAAAGTATTTTGGCCTTGAAAAGAAGAATTAAATAAATATATGAAGGTTTACTTGAATGTAAGGTTTTACGATTGAGCATTGAGTCTAAATGT
The DNA here is from genome assembly GCF_964188355.1 of Buteo buteo. Lineage (NCBI taxonomy): Eukaryota > Metazoa > Chordata > Aves > Accipitriformes > Accipitridae > Buteo > Buteo buteo. Next base: position 28,029,945 of record NC_134185.1, on the reverse strand, counting down.
TTGTAAACTAACTAATATGTGGACATTTTAGCTTTAAGTACAGAAAACAGGAAATAAGGCTATTCAATTTCTCCAATATGTGCAGAACCAATCTCTAACAGCACTATGATGGGGAATAATATAAGTTAACGTTACCTAACAGAATCAGATATATGATGCATATCGTGAAGCGCTGAAGCCAGGGATGTAGTTTACAAGTTTGTGTTGGAGTTTTACAGCTTACAGATAAAAATAAGACGTTTAGGGAAAAAAGAAATTGTTGTTTTGGGAAGAGATCTGTGACATCTGTCCTCTATCTTGCAACCATATTAGAGAGAAAGCATGTAATCTTGTAATAAAGCCTACAGGAGCTGCTAAAAGTCTGTGTTTATCAGAAAATTTATTTGACAACCAGTAATAAGGAGAGTTAAGTTTATATTTTGTTATTTTACTGTGTAAACATATGCTATATGTAATAAATATATTACCTTTCATAATTTTAATGTGGCTGTTTAAAAGGAGAAATCAAATTGAGGAGCAAGTATTTAATGGGCCTGTTTTTATCACTGCATTTTATCTAATAGTTTACAATAATTTATATGACATTATGTGTCAGTAATTGGCATGCTATTTTAAAGAAAGACTTTACATCTGGCATAGGCTGTACTGAGTACTGGAGTTTAATGTCAAGAAAGATGCAATAAAACAGAGAAAACTAAAAAGAGCCTTTCCCCCTTCTAATAAATCCAGACAGAGAGCCCTGTTTTTGTTCCAGTGACATCAGAGCACTGGACCAATACCAAGTCATTCTAAAAAATGCCTTTGAGAAACATCTCTCCACTCTCTGCAGACACAAGATGTAAAAACACAACTTATAAGAATACATTTTAGTACAACAAATGAAATAAATAAGCAATTAAACATTTTCCCACAAACTAGAATCAGAACAGCTTACGTTGTTATTTGATTTATGAGCATGAATTGAAATTTCCTACAAAACAAGTCATTGTGTCTACTTTTACAAGCTAACGAGCAGTGTGTGACTGTTTCTTCTATTTCTTAAGGGATATAAAAAGTCTCATTTAAAATACTTCGTTTATTGCATGTCACATTTCATTCCATATGTGCTTATGCTGGGCTGTATCACATCAATTTGAGTTCTAACTGCAATGTAAAACAGAGCAAGACAATAGGCTAATATCTACAAACGTCTCCCTTTAGTTATGTGCTTTCCCACTAGATGTAAGTGTTAATTTAGCTTCATCTATGCGGGGAGGACACCTTTGTGTGCCTTTATGAAGAGCTTTAGGCTATACTCACACAACTGCTGCCGCCTTCAACTCCAGGGCTGAGACAGCCCTAGGGCTGATGACCATTCTCTGCTGGAAGTTATCAACCCCTCATTTTCACATGCAGTTTGCATCCTAATCCATTTTAACCAAATGAGTTGGGTTAGCAAAGACCTGCCGCTTCAATTAATTTGTTTGATTTTCCTGAGACACTTTATAGGGCTTTCAAAAACGTGGTACAGCTGAAAATGGTGACTTCCCAAAGGGAAACAGGGACTCAGGAAGGTGGTGTGGTAGTGCAGCTATAGGCTGTGGAGGAAGAAGGTATCTAAGGGATTGTGAATTCCCATTAGGTACACAAGTGCTTCAGAAATCCTATCATCACATGCATATTTACATAAATTAACACAATTAAACATTTGTGTTCAGATGCAAATACTTCCTTCAATGGGAATATGGTTAGATGTTTAAATATGTTTATGAAGAACCATGAAGGTTCCTTGCAGACAAAACAAATTGAAGAAAGTACCATTATCCAGAAGTCTATGTTGTTCTCCACAGTCCAGCATATAAGGTGATAACAAAGTACAAACATTATTTGTTTTAAAAATTGTCTTTAATCTTTTTTTTTTTTTAAATAAAGGAAGATAAAATCCTTAAACTCTAAGAGACTAGCCAATAGGTGCAAAACTTCCCTTAACCACATTGTTTTTTCTTTTTTTGTTCTTATTCAACTGGCTGTTGCAGTAGGGGATGGGGGGGAGCTTGTCTTTTTTTTTAAGAAAGTGTTTGTGTGTGTGGGTGTAAATGTTTTTATTACCACAGGCCCTGTTCCCCCTTTCACAATAAGATATTCCTTGTGCATAACTCCATGGACATGCCTTTGAAATTCCTATGATCTGACAGCAAAAACTAACATGAATCAACTGCATTTTAAATCCATGTCTACTGAATATGGAAGTTATTGCCAGTGTAAGGGGATTCATATATCACTTACAGCATACGTTCACTGTTTCACACTGGTAGATGGCTTCCCTCACTTTTTTTTTCCCCCCATAAAATGTCTGTGTCAATTTGCAGTTCAAAAGAAACCACACTATTAGGATTCTTTTCAGCTTGTCTTTATTTTTAGTTTTAGACTAACTAATGCCTTGTAACACAGAAAAACGAATTCCAGACATGAATTTTGTACACACATGTTTTTCTTATTTTCTGTTCATATTTGCTCTTTCTAGTAATAACCAGTTTTTCTTTTTAGAGGTTCATCAGTTCACAGGAGATTTTAAGCTGTTAAAGATGGGATGATGCTTAGAAAGTTTATATACAAAGATGTCTGCTTCCCTACAGGCTCATACTAATCTTGTTGGAATAGTCCCACAAATGGCTGTCACTATTGCAGTAAGAGTATTAAGAATAATGACAACCATATTTCTAGTGGTGCATTATTATAATTTTGAAGGATAATCACCCTGTAACAAATGTGGCTTATCAATACAGCTACCATGAAGACCAAAATGATCTTACATGATCTTGCAAAATCTAGGGTCTGGGTTCTATTTTGTTTCTCCTTCCAAAATGAAATAAATTTGGAAAAAAAAATTTTCAAATTTTTCCCTATCTCTGGCACACTCGTAATATTATATTTGGTATCAAAGTTTGGGCAATCATAATTAAATTACCATTAAGAAAGATGTCGTTCCTTCATAACTCAAGCCAACCCCAGAATGCTTACTATTTTTCCTAGCCTAAAAAGCACACTGAATTCTTCCCATTCCAGCTTCTTCCAAACAAGAATGGAAGTAACCAAAAATGTTCAAAGAACTGAGACTCTCAAGCTGTGAGTAGCTGAATAAAGAATTCTTCAAACGGGACGAGTGAGCTTAAATGTCATTGAAACATGTGGTGAAATAGTTTTCCTGACGTGCCTGATTCCAAACCCATTAAGGGAGCTGTTCCACTGACTACATTGGGTTTGAATCAGGCCCTATAAAAGGTGCTTAAAAAATGCTTTTAAAATCAGTGCCAACTAGTGGGGACTCCTTTCCAAATGAATGTGATCTGGTTTGTCCAAGAAAGTTAATTTATATTCGATTGGATGCCCAGTTTCACACATTCAGGTATTCCTATGAACATTCTGGGTTAGACCTTCAGCTGGCATGTATCAGTGTAATTCCGTTAAGGTCTATATGTCTGTGACAAGTTACATCTGGACCATACTTTTGGAACCCACGTTCTAAATCTTTGGAGATTTTCTCATCATGCCTCACTGCATTTTTCTTGTTCGGTTTTTCAAGTATCGGTTGAAGCAAAACACCATGTCCAGGAAAACAGACTGAACTGAACTCCTTTCTATATGTGAAGAAAGACAATGGAAATTACTTGAGAGGCACTGCATATGGAAAAAATTTTCAGGAGAAATCTGGATATCAAATTTTCTCCAGTAAAATTCTTCTTCCATGCAAGGGAGACTGTTAACAACCTTGAGGCAGCAGCCTTTTTTTGTATACTTTGACAAAAATATCAGCCACTCCCTTCTGATTAGTTTCACCAGGACAGATCTCTGACAGGACCGGAGTCAGTCAGCAGTGTGTGAACCTCACATGAATATCAGATTGTTGCAATGAGAGATAAAATCCCTGTATTGCAGAACACAACTTTGCTTGCCTCAAGTAGGTGGGTTTCTGTTTTTTTTTAATTTACTGCAGCATTAATCAAAACATTGACATACTATAAAAAACAATAAACATTCCTTTTCTCTTTTCCAATTTAAAAATATGTCTAGACAAGAAATCAAAGCAGATCATAACTTATGGAAACCAGTCCTTAACTTGTTCTAAGAAGAAATAGTCTCATAAATACACATCTGCTTCATTCTTTACAAGTCAGGAAGCAAAGGAATAGTAAAGAGATCACGAGTTTGAAACCAAACAAAAATTCCTGCTATCTTAGTTATTTAAAGTTCAAGTGTTAAAATTGGCTCAGACAAAAAAGCATGTTGCCATTGCTTATTACAGATTCATATGAAAATATAGAAGAGGGATGGAGATGGTATAGTTATGGGATTTGTCACGTCTGCTGATGTTACTAAATTGGATGAGGTTTGGCAGAAAGCCCTTCATGTTCAATAAGTACCAGATTTAGAGTTAATTCAACAGGAAGATGCAAGTCTTACAAAATCAACACTCTTCAGGTATGCATGATAAATTGCCTTCAGCATTAGAAGCTTAAAATGCATTTGCTGAAAATTCACTTAGATACAGGTTCAGAAAACTTGTGACCAAATTGTATGTGTTTGACTATCACTCAGTCAAAAAGATGCTTGACATCTTTTGATAAATGTGTATACATGTATTTTCTCTCCTACTGGCTTAATACTAAGTGTGTTAAGTAGATCACTTTTGAGTTAATTATTTAGAGACCTTTAGATTTTTGTCTGGAACAAATTATTACAACAATCTAATTTATGTGTATTTTAAGCGGCAGAAAAGGTAATTATGACACTGATAAGAGTTTTCATTGAAGCAATTTGCTTAAACAACATGGAAAAGTTGTAAGAGTTGGGATATAGTTGTATTTCAGTGAATTATTTGCAATCCTATGAATTATTTGCGAGTGAGAAATCACACAGAAGACAACTTTAAACTATAAGCTTACAAAATATTTTAAAATAAAAAATACTTTAATAAAAAATAAACTACACTTGCTGGCAGTCCCAGTATATGTAGATTCCCCCATCACTCTGCACAATGACCCTTCTCATCCCCTCAGAGAGCAGTTTATTCCTACACCCACTGCTCCAAGAAAGATACCTGCTTTCCCCTCCACAGGTGAAGAAATGCTGGAGGCTGGGCTTACCCAGCATTTGAGATCGCACTTCATGGCATATTAGTCCTTCAGCAGGAAAGATGAGAATTAGTACAGAAAGTGCAGAGCGCACACACACAAAGAGAAAAAAAAAAAAGGGGAGTAAGCAGATTTAGAAAAGGAGGTTTTCTGTATATGTGTGTCAGACCTAAAGGGACCTTAACCACCACATCAACGCCGGGCAAGGACCCACGTCCTCCCCTACAAAGTGACAGGATCACAACGACCCCAGTCAAGACTGGCCAGCAAAAAGCTGTCAGTGAGATAAGGCAGCAGCGCAGACTCCAGTGTTATGGTAGATGATGTTTCCCAAGCAGGTTCCTAATGTATTAGGCACTTTCAGACGCCTGAGTAGGCTTAAGACAAGTGTATAATGGTGTGTTAAGAGTACTGTGTTTTCCTTTCAGTAAATTTGTTTCTAGATTGCTTTCCAAACATAGAAACTTTCATTAGTACTGTCACTGCCTGTCTCTCCAAGGATGTGACCTACACCCCCTAAGCTCACCGTTGTCAAGCAGGGTAAGTTTCTGTAATAGTATCTCTTTCCTCAATTCCCTTATTTGTAAGGGAATCATGGTATTTCAATTTATTATTCACTTAGTCTTATAGTAATTGAGTTTCTTTTGCTAACCTTCTCCAAACACTGCTTACTGAGTCTGACAATAGACTTCAGTGTGTCCTGACTTGCACATCTGATCAAAACTTCCATTTTAAAGGTGCCTCTGCTGAAATCACAATTTACTGCTAGCTCAGTCCTTATTCAATACAGTTTTGAAATAAAACTCGGGCCAGTAGCCACCTCTAATCTGCAAGTGTTTTTTCCTTTGGAAAAAATTTCCTCTTTTTTACAATTGCTCTCTACATTGTTAAAAATGGTTCTCAGCAGCTAAAAGAGGAGAGAAAATCACAAAACACTGAACAGAGAGTAAAAGGCAGACACCTGGAAACTTTCTGGAAGAAAATCTGGGAATTCATGAAGGTGTGGGAGGCAGGTGAAGAGCTAAAGAAAAATGTGGTGGGTATTTTTTTGGTTGGTTAGTTTGTTGTTGTTGGGGTTTTTTTTGTTTGTGGTTTTTTTTTTTCCCCCTACATATGGTTTCCAGCATGAATGTTGTTCATGCAGAAGGCATGTGGAGGGTAGACATTGGAAATTGCTCCTGCTGACTGCCTAGCCTTCCAGGGAGCTAGGCTGTGACTTCCTGGAACTCAAATTTGACATGGGCGAGATAATTTTAGGTGTAGATATACAATGAATTAAGGTGTGTTGGAGAGTTCCACAATGCATTGAGATGTCCGTACCAATGCAACCATTGTCATTCAGCCCCACAGACCTGATTTTCAACCTGCCGGTTCCTTCATGTACTTGTGAAGTTGCGCTAACAAATATACCTCCCCATATCAGCAGTGCAAATACTTGCACCCACACTTGACCTGCTGCTATTCAACACCACCAGTATGCAAGTGGGAGATCTGGCATTCAAACATTCGCTACAATAATCCACACACATAATACCATATGTTTGCGCAGGTGTTGGAGTCAGTCAAACCTGTAGCCATATGCACATGAAGGAACAGTTTTGTACACACATAGCTTCAAAGGCCAAGAAAAGACTTGGCTTCAAATATAGTCCTTACTACTTCAGCACTAACATAATTTCATTTACTTACATAAACTTAATTGATGGCATAGCCTGGGAATGGAAAGACATAAAACAATTTTAAATATTTTAAAAGGTCTTATAATGCATGCTGGCTAGAAATAGTAATGTGTATTTTGTATTACAAAGCAGCCTGCCTTTTTTTCATCTCTCTATACACTTTGGGACTAAATAAACTTGTAAGTCCATTATATGTACTTATAACAGCCCACTTAAAACGGAACAAAATCACTCTGAAGCTAAGACAAGTCAAGACACCGCTCATCTCTTACAGATTCACCTAGTGTGGACTCCTTTATGAGCGCTGGTTACTGTGTATGTTTTCTTTACTTAGTAACAAGCAATATTGTTTATAATAACAACAACATTTTTGGTCTACAGATGAAGCTTCTTGAAACGAAATAATGTTTTTCAGCAACGTAAATGAGCTCTGAGTAGAAGTTAATTTTCAAAGGGAATTGCAGTTCCAGTCACACGTCCACCTTATTGTAAATACCAGCCCACCAAACCCAAACTCTACATCTAAACAACCTTCCATTTCTTTAGCAAATGGAGGTGAGGGTCCAGATGAAAATGTAATGCAGATCTTAATATCAATGTCATAGTTTTCATTTCTCTCTACTTCAAAAATTTTTCCCTGTGTTTATGTAACCAGTTGGCAGGTACTAGCCCATGTGGAAGGTGTACTCCCACCAAACCAAATGACCCAAAAAGGTCTATTCTCCCACTGCGCGTTCAACTTCGGTGTAGCTGCAGTGATTTTGAGGATAAACTTTCCTACAGGGAGGCAATAACACTTAGGTGTGTATTTGGAAAGAAAGATGTGTGTGAACATGTATGTGTGTGCATTTCACATGCACATGCATGTGCTTCTGTAAGAAGCCCCTAGAAGCTTTCCCCATGTCTGACAGAGCCCATGCCAGCCAAGATGTCAATGCCAAGACGGACCCAGATGCACAGAGAAATGCAAAACTTGGAATGAAAAGAGAGGACGGGAATTGGCAAGCTGTTTGTTGCTTGCTAGGTACTGTACAGCTTGTAATTAGTAAGAAGGAAAAGGATGAGAAACCTAGATGTCAGGAAGAGGCAAGTCTATATGACTGTGCTGATTATAGATAAAAAAGCTTTTTAATGAACATGCTTTTATTACTATAGGGGACTTTTACCACTAGATATAGGCTAAGGAAAAAATCCTACTGCTTTACTCAGTAGTCAAGGAGTGATGACAAGTAGATACTGTTTCAGAGTTAATTTTAATCAAGTAACAAGGCCTTTATAGAAAAGAAACTCATGAGAAATATCCTCACATATTAAGATTAGTGCATTTAAATTAAAAGAATGGATAAACAAAAGTAGGTCTACAATAAAGAATATTTTTATTAGTTCAAAGGGTACATTTTGAGAAGTTAAAGGAATAATTAGTTAAGAGGCAGGAGAATTTAGGGACAAATGCAGACGACAAATTCAAAAGAGATTCCTTTAAATAAGAAATAAACAGACACACAAAAAAATCTGTAACTTGCCTCCAAATTGAGAAAAATCTTTTAAGAGAAGGCTCCACATCCTCACAACCAAATAAAGAAAAGAAATGATCATTTGGGGAAAAAAGAAGACTTGGCACAAAGGAAAGCAACAACAAAAAGAATTAGTTGCTACCTAGAACATCAAAATCAGTTAAAAAAATTCTTTGTCCATAACCAAAAAAAGTACAAGTGAGGTTGTGCATACAAAGAGTCTGGTGCTGAGATTAAGGCTAATATACAGATGACCTCCATGATACTCTGCCTTCAATATAATTGGTCCAAGGGTTCCCTTCAAATAAATAAGCAAAACTACATCAAAAACATCTCTTTTGTACCATCTACCTAAAGACCAGACAAGCCACTTTCTCAACACACAGGACTATGACTATCCAGTATAGCTTTCCATGTAATAAATCAGATTGCCAAGACCAAGTTTAAATGATCTGAAATCCTTCAGTAAGGTCTGCAAATGAGGATGAAATTTCAATGCAGGTAACACTCAAGAGGACTGAAGAAAGCAAGTTTAGGTCTTATAGGTAAAATGGAAGAATAAAGACCTGAGAATTACGGCACAGTCAGCCTAATGACAGTAACTAGCAAGACACTGAGACATGTAAGTAAATATTCAATTTGTAAATGCTTAAAGACAAGGGGAAACAGCAGACTTAAATTTGTCAAGAGCATATCATGTTAGATTAGTTTAATTTCTTTCTTTGAAGGGGAATGAGCCCTCAGATGACGGAATTAGAGACATGAGATACCTCGACTTTAGTAAGGCTTTTGACACGCCCTTTTGATATCCTATGAGGAAATTTGAAACATATGGCCTATAATAAATTATTACAAGATATGTGTAAAGCTGATCTAAGAAAGTACTTAAAGATAATAATCAGTTATTCAAAGCAAACTAGGAAGATATCCAGGAGGAGGATGAACAGTACATGCACTAAAATAGTTTTGTGGAAACCAATGTGATATGAAAATTTTATTATAATTCAACAAAGAATTTTGACAATGGGGAAAATGCTGAAGCATTTTGTTTCTTCACTTTCTAGAGTAGATATTCTGCTTAGGAAATGCTGAAATAGTTGCATTAACATTTTCTGAAATCACTTTCACATTTGAAAAATTAGTATAAATATGTCTTTTAAGATTATAAGCCGTTAAAGAATCTAAACCAAAACAAATCATGTCATGTTGCATTTCTATCATCCAAACAAAAATATTTTTCACCATACTTTAAAACATAAATAATTTGGAGAGTATTCAAATGTTGTTGTAACAAGGCTGATGATGATCAGTCGGTTTCATATTCCCAAGAAAAACAGAAGAAATAATCAGCTTAACTTTTAGTAAGCAAAAGTTGGATGAAATAGTAAACAGGCCTTTGTAACTGTATAGAGAGCTAAGCACTGGGATAAGACAGCTAAAAACGCCATTGGTGTTTTCTGAAAGATAGCTTAGAAAACAAACAGCGAATGTGGATGGTCTCTCTGCATCATTCTGCCTTTAAGCGAAAGCACGAATCCTATGACATCTTGAGATCCTCTTGTCCAGTCTTGTATCCATGCCTAGTCTTTACCTTCCTTGACAGAGAAGGTAGTGGTGTCAGTGTTATGCTGTCAGCGTCCTCTCCAGGGATATCAGGTCAGAAGGTAGGCTTCATGATATTGAGTGTACATCCTTTGGGTCAAGATCATCATTTGCATTTCAGTTACTAGAAAAAGCTATAGTTATCTGGTGCAATATAAATGTTTAAAATTAATTGTTAGTTACAGAGATGGAAGTCTCCAGTGTGGGTCTCTTGACAGGGTAGAAAGTAAAAAAAACCAATATCCTGAGAGACCTCATGTGTAGTTAAATGTTAAAAAAGTTGTTGTGATCAAGAGTTGAGTTTCTCTCTGTACACAAGCAGTCTCTTCTGTAAATGTCTGTAGCATAAAGCAAAACCCTACAATAACTGAGAACTTCTATATACAGGATATCAGTTCATTAGAGCTGGAAGAATTTTTTTTTGCCAAAGTACTCTGTTTTAGTAAATCTAAAATGTTTCATGAAGACACAGTCAGATAGCTCTGTCAGAACTAAAGAAAGAGAGAGACAAGATGAGTATAAAAGAGACTGTAGCTTTGTAGCTACAGTGTGATATACAATATAAAAAAATCAAGTTTGGGTTGTCTTGGGGTGACATGGAAGGAATCAGGCTTTTTAGTAATCAAACAGACCCAGGATTTGAACAATCAAGCTGCAGGGTAACAGTTACAGTTAGAAGCATCAAACAGATTCAAAGATTTGGGGTTTTTTGGCCTACAGTGAAACAAAATTTAGAAACTTTAAAAAGTTGTCTAAATTTAAATTCTGTATTTGTGATCAGTACCATGTGGAAGTCTACACTTCTATGTAGAGGAAAAACCCTCTTTCCTCCTTAGAAAAGAAAAATTGTCTACCATCATTGCTTGACTCCAGTTACGTCTGTCTCATCCCATCAGTTTCCTCTGTCTAGTCCCATTTGTTGAATTCCAAAAAGTATTTGACTGAATGAGATCAAGAAGAAATTAGGGGGAGCCATATTATGTGTCTGAGTAACTTGGCAAAGAGTTTGCAGCTAATTGAGATATTTTGCTGGCTAAGATGCGCTGGCCTCTTGCCCAGTCATCGGACCCCTTGGAATAAGCAGTAAGATCATTAGTGTTCAGGTTTAATACCAGCTGACCTTTGAACCCCTCTTTTTCTGAGAGTAAAAGGAATTGCCTGGTCCCTGTAGCATGGGAGAGTGACATTTTAATTCTGCTATTTTTCATTTCCTCGCCTTTTGCCATGCACTGCTTCTTTTTCTTTTTCTTTTTTCGTTTTTTTTTTTTTTTCACAGATGACTGACTGACCTGTAAATGGCAATTAAGTAATTTCTTTAACAATGTCAGTGGATTTCTGGGCCTACTTGTTGCCTTCATGTAGGTACTGCGGGTGCTCCAGACTTAAAACACTGAAGATCTATTATCACTTTTTCATTTTCTGCATCTTAGGTATGAGTTGGGGATATAAAAATCAACCTAATATGCATATACAAGTCATATGTGTGAACCTACCTTCCACTGTCCATGATCGTTGTTTCTTTAGTCTTTTTTCCTATATATCTGCCAATAACACTTTTCAGTATTTGGTTCTTCCTTCTTGTTATGCTAACTGTGATACTGTATGTACTGTTCAGAGATTCTGGTTGCAAGGGTATTGGAAAGCACTAAGAAAACCACCAAGTTCAATACAGACAAACTCCGAGCTGATTATTTTAGATATTTCTTTTCCTTGCCCTATTGGTTTCATAACCAGGGATTCTTCTTTGATGACTCTTCCTTCTGACTTAGAAAACCACATTCCTCCATCACAATTAAGCAGTGTAAAGAACTTCCTAAGATCTAAGCAGTGTAAAGGACAATGTTTTTTGTGTGCTTGTTCTTTTAATGTCCACTGACACACAAATACCATTTTCCACCTTCCGTAGAGAATAGTCTGCTAAGGAATTCAACACACGCTCTCTACAGTCTGAAATAGCAGCATAGAGTAGTCACCCTTCTTTAGCCTAGAGCCAGACTTCATGCTGTACCTGTTCTGTACACCCTTCCTGGCTAGCCTGGGTTTAGAAACTTCAGTTGTCTCCATACTGACTTTCACAATCTCTTTTTCTCTGGCAAACAGGAAATCACATTTAATTTTCTGTCCAGCTCAATGACTCTTGAATGCTTATTTCTGCATAAGAGATGAGATTCAACATGACACTCAGCTGGAGATGGACTTGAGCCCTTATGGTAATGGGGATGCAGACCCCTAGACCCTCTTCTCAGAGGTTACTTACAGGCCTGTCCATGGGATTATTACATAGGTAAGGCAGGTAACATCATTGTCTTCTTCTGACATGCTCATGTAAAGTGGTAGTAGCAATGTTATCTGTAGGAAGCTTTCTCCAGAAGGTGGTGTTGGATCAAGTCCTACAAGGTATGTGGCAGAGGAGCACGTAGTTTCTAGATACTCATCAAGCTTGGGTGCTGAGTCTGCAATCTCTGCCTGTCAGCACTGGAACATTATTGGCATGTGCAGGGGCAAAATCTCTAATGCTAATCTCTTGAGAAACATTAGGGTTAAACAGGGAAGTGACAAAAGTGATTAAGAGCCACCTACCTATACTTCTTTATGACCCACTTAATGTTAAGTTATGACCCACCTGTGTTGCTTTTGGCCCTTGCTAGCTAAAGACAATATCAAACTACAGACTTCCAAGAAAGGGAGCGGTTGCTTGTAGTGTTTGGAGATTGTTTGATATGTAACCTCAGAACATTTGTGGATTATATCAAGTTGGGGGAAATGGTCAACGCACAGGAGGGCAGGTCTGCACTTCAGAGGAACCTCACACACGCTGGAGAAATGGGCTAACAGGAATCTCATGAAATTTGGCAATGGGAATTGCAAAGTCCTGCAGCTGGGGAGGAATAACCTCATACGACAGCACAGTCTGGGGTCAAACAGACTGGAAAGCAGCTTTGCAGAAAAGGCCCTGAGGGTCTTAGTGGACAACAAGTTGACCATGAGCCAGCAATGCGCCCTTGTGGCAAATGCGGCCAACAGCATCTTGGACTGCATTAGGAAGACCATCGCCAGCAAGTAAAGTGATCTTTCCCCTCTGCTAAGCACTGGTAAAACACATCTGGAGTTCTGGGTCCAGTTCTGGGCTCCTCAGTACAAAAGTGACATGGGCATGCTGGAAAGAGTCCAGAGAAGGGCTTTAAAGATGTTTAAGGAACTGGATGGAGCTACCTGATACATGAAGAGACATTGAGAGAGAAGGGATTCTTTAGACCTGAGAAGAGAAGGCTCTGATGGATCTGATCAATGTGTATGAGTACCCAGTGTGGGGTGGTAAAGAAGATGGAGAGACTTTCTTCTCAGTTGTGCCCAATGAAAGGTAAAGAGGCAGTTGGCACAAATTAAAGTACAGGAAATTCCATCTAAACATAAGAAAAAACTTGTTTAGTATATGAATGATCAAACACTAGAACTGGTTGCCAGGAAAGGTTGTGGCATCTCCATCCTTGGAGTTATTCAAACCCTGACTGGACATGGCCTGAGAAACCTGTTCTGGGTGACCTGGCTCTGAGCAGGGGGTTTAACTAGACCATCTCCAGAGGTGGCTTACAAATTCAGCCATTCTCTGATTATGTGCTTCTGTTTAGAGCTTCTCAGTACAAAAAACTTATTAGTGTAGGTGGTTCCTGTCTTCTTGAGTTCAGTAGCATCAGGAGCAACCTGCTGTCCACCCATTTTCTTGCAGTAGCAGACACTAAAAAGAAGAGCATTTCAGTACCTTCTTCTTGACTTTCCTATTTGAAATAAAGAGCCCAGATGAGCTTAGTGTCTGTCCCTCATTGCCTGTGCCTAGTGAAAAGCACCAAAAACTTGCATATATAAAGGATTATTTACTATCTTCATTTTTAGAATAAAAATTTAGTTACATACGGAGTAATGACTGAAGAAAAAAGTCAGAATTTTGAGCAGAGCCAAGAGTTGACCAGGTATCTGGTGAGATTGAATCAGGATTGTCTGGGTTAAAATAGATGAATATAGTACAGAGGGTGCAGAGGAGCCCCATGGGGCAGGCAGGAACTTATGAGTTTAGTGCCTGAACAGGGTACTGCTTTCGTAGCACAGCTCTTTTGTAGAGATGAAAACTAGGTGAGATGGCAATGCATAGCAGTCCCCAGTGCTTTTAGTTCCAGGAGAGCTCCATTGTTGTGGAGTGATGCTGCATAGCTTCAGAAAGAAATAAAAATAAAAGCTGATAATACATAAGCATGTTAAATGAGGTTGTTTGGGAGCAGGTAGGAAGGGAAAGACTGGAATAGTAAGAGTTTGCCTGCTTATGAATCTGGTGGCAGAGCAGTAAGTGCAGAAACAAATATGGGCAAATAAAGAGGTATCAGGTTCTGCTGAGGAATGGAGAAGGTGCAATTTCTGCATGAAGAAGAACCTTAGGCATGCTGGAGACTTTCATTAAAACTGCAGAGTTGAAGTTTTCACACTACTTGAAAGCACTCACCTCAAAAGCAAAAAGCATGTCTTCTACTTCACCTGTTTCAAAGAGGGATTGAGCCATTCTCTGCCTCCCTGACAGTTGGGGCAAGATGATAAGCACTTGGTTATACCACAATGTAAGTTTTTCAATCCCTTCTGATGAAACTGTTCCACTGTATAAAAATCAACTGCATCAGAAGGAGACAGGGTCCAAAACCCAACTCACCTAAGCACAGGGTAGGAAGACGTAAGGACAAATAGGTTAGATGAGACTGCATGTCTAAATCTAGTGACAAGCATCCCCAATACTAACAAACTTCAGTCCCGATTAACTGGCATTTCCTGTCAAGAAACAGTCGGTCAGAACTGCCATATTCACTGACTAAACTTCCACTGAAATCCACCGAAACTAAGTTTGTGTCCTACAGAAACTGGAAGTAAAGCATTTGTTAGGAAAGAGGACAAGTTTTCCGTGTCAGTTTGTCTTCTCACTGCTGAGTCATGAAGAACCCCTGAGATCTTATTCTTTTCTAAACGCTATGGTACAGGCATTTGAAAAAATAGAGTGCTTTGTTTTGTGAATGTTATTTAGCAAAGGTGACTAATTTCACATAACTTTCAACTAGTTAGGAAGGAATGTGTACCTCCAGGCACCAGCTTTCTGGGATGGGATAGATCTGTACTACTCTCTAATGCCAAGGCTTAACTTTAAGGTTTGCCTAAACAATAAAATTACTGTTCTAAAGATCAGGAGGTAAAATCTTTATGGGACTGCATCAGCTCCATCACCTTCCACAACACAAACCTGACATTTGAAAAAGGGATTTCTTAACCCTGAGATGTTCATGCTTGTAAAAAGAAACACTAGAAAAAGAATATGTTAAAAGATCATTGTGTTAATCAGTACAGAAAAGTATCCATTAAAAACATGTTCTACTATCTAATATGCTTTCCACTATTTAAACTATTTGTTTACATTTTGTGTGTGTCTGGACAATAAAACCAGTTTTCTCCCAGTTCCATTTAGTGATGATTTTTCACTTCCTGCCTCTCACCAGGAATTCAAAATTGTTATCTTTGTTTTCCATGCTCTGCATGAGATGTTTAAACAGCAAGCCACAATATTTTTATTGAAACTTTTTATAAAACCAGTAATGAAATGTCTTCTGCCCTAAGCAGTTTTTTAAACCACCGTGCTACAACATTAGGTAAAACCCTAAGATGGCACCAATTGTTGAAACGATTTTTATAGATGTAATATTTATAGAGTTACTCTATAATTTACTTTTTGGGTATGACTACAAAGTGTACTACTGCCCAGTGTACTGATCAGCTGGAGTTTTGGCCTTAAATGATTCAGTCAAATTATTCCACTGTTAGAAGTTACTACTTCTTGTGTATTAAAGTAATGTATAAATGTAATAACTAAAGCTGATTTTCATGTCCGAATCATATGGAAGTCATAAAACCAACTATTGCATATTGTCATACTAAGAAGCAGATTTACCATAATTCCAAACAATTGTTTCTGTTCAGCTTTCATCCACATAGAGCAATAAATGCAAAGTAAGGGTCTGAGAGTAGAGTATACTTCATCTGTTCTGCTTAATTTACCTGTAAATTGTTTGGTCCTACGTGAGAAATATGGTTTTGCAACACTGAGTTGTCAGGATGAATCGAGGAAAGAAGTCCCTTCCCACAGTGAATAATCTAAATTTCTGTTGGCCAATCAGAGAACAAACCATTCAACTGAGCTGTCTGATCTGATTTTAAAGATGAGAAAGAAAATATTCCATATTGCTCCAACTGTGTGTTGTCTGTGTATTGCAAGATGAGTAGATACACTTTTGGCATTTAATTTTTTTCCACTGATAGCCAAGTGTTTCCCAATGGCATCTTGGCTATTGAAATTTTAAAATCTTTGTTTGCACTGAGCTTTATTCATGCTCAGTCTAATAAATCAGATGAGTATTCTGTGCAGGATACATAATTTTGTCTGATCTTTTATAATGTGCTTGCAGGAAATGCCCTGTTAGCAAACAATAAAAAAAACATGTTTGGCTGAATAAGGAACAATAGGGTAACTGTGGGAAATAATTAAGAAAGTTCTATCAGAGTTGTAGGAGAGCTTATAACATGAATACAAGGAAGAGAATTAACTGGGAGTTTTAACCTGCTATGCTTTTCTTCTGAAAGACAGATGCTCCCAAAAGAGCAAAGATCTGTGTACATCAGTGACACTGGTTTCGTTAGAGGTGTTTTAATCAACATAATTGGCTAAACCTCTCCAGACTCTAGACCTCTAGTTGCTATTTCGTATTCAGAATTTGGTAGTAGCATCTTCTTGTCCATTTTTTCATTGTTTATCAGAAATACTCTCTACCACAAAGCAATCTGTTCATTCTCAGGTGCCAAAGCTAAAAATGAATTTAGAAAGCTAGCTTATATGAATGAACGTAAAACAGGTGTGAGGTTCATTTTACTAGGAATGAGTTTCAAAAACATGCAGTCCCTTATTTTAAGAGATCTATCCACATAAACTGAACTGAACAAATGACTTAACTAAGACTTTAACTGAGTATCTTGTTATATTAGGATCACATTGACTAACTTCTGAGGCTTTTGCAGCCTTCAGAAAAAAAACACCTAACTTATGTTGATCTGTATCATTAACTACCTTCATAAATACATATTAAATTAGTATTATTTTAAAAGGGTGTCATGAACATAAATATCATATTAATGTCTGGGAAAGATTTTGTACCAGCTCGCTTATCTTTTCCTGCTAGTGACACCTACAATAAACTGTGATTGAACAAATATGGAAAAAAGCTGAACATTTTCTATTATTTTTTTCTTTGTGTATTAGAGTCTTTTCTTCTTTGGACTGTGGGTAGAAATATCTGTTTAAGCTAATAAGGTATTTTAAGCTCTCCAGTTTGCAAAAATTTAAAAAGCCAAACTTACCATTGGTTGTTGTTTTTCTTGTAGATTAGGCAAGATCTAAGAATTAGAAATGTAAATGAAAACTTTGTCTAGCAAATTAAATGTTTTATTTTGCAGTGTTATACTCATTCTGCTTTTTAAAAATGGAGAGTTCCATTTCACAGTGGTCTTTCAAGTGATCTGATTTCTAGAGAAGCTGCATAATAAAAAATGTCAGTGAACAAAAAGTTGCTCATATTACTTACCTGCTCAAGATAATTCTCAACAATGTTTCCGAGTAAAATAAGTGATAAAATTTATGTTGTCTGTGTGTTGCAAGATGAATAGACACACTTTGGCATTTAACATTTTTCCACTGATGGCCAAGTGTTTTGCAATAGCATCTTAGTATTTCAAATTTAAAATCTTTGTTTGCACTGAACTTTATTCATGCTCAGTCTAACAAATCGGACTACATGCTGAATAACATTTTCTGACCTATAAAAATGAGAATGTTCTTGAAAAGCATATTTCAGCTGTGATACTTTTAATTGATGCTTAAAATGAAAGATTACAATTTTAGGAGAACAAAAGGTTCTTCAAACAATGACACTTTCTGAATTTGATATAATGCATAAAATGATAAGACCAGTACTACTTGGTGGGTGAAAGAAGTAACTAATATAAATGTTTTACCAATGAAGGTAACATTTTTATGATAGGATGTATGATTAATTACAAGCTAAGATTCCCTACAAAGCCAAATTTTAAATCCTTCTGACTTCAGTGATGTTCTGGTCCAGAGTCATGATTTAGTTTGCTTGGGATAATTTGTAAAAACGCCGTCTTTGGGGACTGATCCAAAGGTCACTGATTCTAATGCAAAGACTCTCATTGATTTCCAACAGAGAGAAATGCCAGAGCAGTGAAGCTATTCTGTCCATCTTTTCTGTCATTCCAGCAAATTAGAAAAGCTGAACTAGTTCGAGTTTTGGAGGTAAACTGCATGCAGCTTTATTACTTTTGGAGAGTTTATAAGCTTTTTAAAGTGACAACCAACTTTATCCATGTGGACCAGTAAGCAAAAGGTGGTCAGAGCAGAAAACTGTATTCTTTAAACTTTTTTTCTTCTTGTAAAGCTGTATCACTGTTGTCCCCTTGCATAGCAGTGGTAAAAATATGAGGTATTAGACTCAGCTCTGTGTTATGCATTATGTATTATTGAGCTTGTAGTTTAGTCATTATGATACCAGATTGTTATTACACATCTTGGATCTGTGTGCTGAGTCCTGAATCAGGACGCAGGCAGTGAAAACGTAAAAGCCCGGTTTCCCACGCTCTGCATAAACTATTGTTATAAAAACAATTAGTTGGCAAGACCAATATCTGGAATAAAATAAGTTGGATCCTTTGAACACCTGCAGAGATATGAGGAGAAAGGAGATCTGTTGATTTTTTGTTGTTGAAAAGCCCCATGGAATCCTTCTAGGGCTGATTGTTACTCTAATCATGCAAATGGTCACCTAACCAGGAGATGAGTTGCTTTTCTGCAGTGCACACATTGCATTTTAGTGATCCTCAAACAGAAAAAGAAGGATTGACCAACTCATATTTCAAAAAGATTATTTGTTTAGATATCTAGCAGGCAAGAATAGATAATTAATGCTATTAAATCTAATATACCATATTACGTGATATAGTTGAGATAGTTCAGGGCTTACTCATAACAGCTTTCAGCTCATGGCTAGCAAATGTGAATGTCAATTCATTGTATACACTTATTCAAGCAATAATTTTTGTACTCTCATATCATATTGCCATTAGCCTCTTTCTACTCAGCATTGCATGGCTTCCCATTATTCCATGCCCAATTTCAAGTGACATGTGCTGTAATTATATAATGCTGTATCATCATTTATCACCTGGGGCACAAACAAACAGTAAAATCTT
Source organism: Buteo buteo (assembly GCF_964188355.1). Lineage (NCBI taxonomy): Eukaryota > Metazoa > Chordata > Aves > Accipitriformes > Accipitridae > Buteo > Buteo buteo. The sequence continues at coordinate 28,010,697 of NC_134185.1, read as the reverse complement.
TCACTGAGAATGCAACTAGTGAGTAAAGCTAACTGAGCACTTTCCACAGTGGTTGGCAGGTCTGATAAGAATGCCACACAATAGCAATTTAGGCTACTTGGCAGTGCATGATAGAGTTACTGTGAGCAAGGAACTATTTTGATTTTGCATGAGGAAGTTTCTTGTATTATAATAGATAGCTATCCTGTATAATTAATAAGCTAAACCTATGAAGTATGATAGTTAATAGAGAAAAGGTCTCTCGCTCCTAATGGAGTTACCTATGAAGTATATAGTAGAGAGAAACGTTCAACGTGGTGTCTGCTGATCCACAGCAGGGCTCTTCTGCAATCTATAAAAACACCATCTGCTTAGAGCGGGGGAACCATATGCAGCTCACTAAGATATAAACTTCTAACCAGAATGTTCAAAGCTGTGTTTAGCCACACAACTCCCCATTAACGTTAATCGGAAGTGTATGGTTTTCATACATCCCTTTGAAAATTATATCCCATGAACTACTTTGAAACAATATATTCCCACAAGCATTGACTCAGAAACCAGTACGTCTGAAGGAAAACTGCAGTTGCCATAATTCTGAATCACTGCAGCTTAAAAATGTGGACTTTTTCCCCAAATATTCATGGGATGCATGGTTTAGGAAAGAGCAGTGTTCTTCAATTTTAGAAACAATGCAAATGAGATCTTTATTGTTTTAACAACTATTTACGAACCAATTTTTCTGCATAAGTCAATGAAAAACCATATTACTGGAACAGGAATGTATTCTGAAAAAAAAAGTATTTTCATTACTTAGAATTAAGGAGATTTACTCACTTTAATTGTAACTGGACAGTTTTTGTTTTCTGCAAACAATGGTAGAGATCGTAATTCATTTACATGGTGTGAATGTACAGAACATGTTTAAACACATATGTGCTTTAAAAAAGATGTTTCCATCTCACTATCTTGAAATTTCTTTGAGTTCTTTCTCCATTAGAAAATAAAATACATTAAAAAAAACCCAACTAGGTAGTGAGAGACCAGCAACAATATTTTGTAGTTTGGGTAAATAATTCTTTCACATTAACTGTGAGTATGGAATGGCTGAAAAATTAAATATCAAGCTTTATATGGTTGCTAGGACTGACTGATATAGATTTATACAGAGAACAAAAGGGACTGTAGCTGTTGTTACTGTATGTCTTGTTCCTGATCACACATCAGGAGGGCAGCCCTGCAACTTCACATTCCCTCGCTGTATCAAATCTGGCTCACTCCATTCAAAATTGATGGTGCTTGCTTTCTAAAGCACTACAATAAGAGCTGAGTACATTATCAAAATTTTGCTGGTGTCTGCGCATAGATATGTGCCACTCAGAGGAAGACATCTGTACAAATTGAATGTGGAAAATAATAAATTAAAAGCAGGACTAAAAAAAGTTAATTCCTCATTTAAGTTAATTGACTTAATTTCTCCAGCTCTGTGGAAAGTATTACCTAAGGCCAAAGTAATATCTGTAACCTATCCCTTAACTACCATGTTCCTAGTGCATCTTGCACCTGCTTTAAATGAAACAAAATGTTAACTGTTCTCTGTGAAAACATTAGGGATGTAAATAAAACCGTTTTATTCAATTATTTTGTTTGCTCCATTCTGCCTCCACTACCTTGGGATAGGCAGGCATGAAAATTAGATGTGAAGTAGGGCCCTAAAGTTAAGAGCTTTGAATTTCCAGTTTCAGCTCAAAACCTTTTAGATCAAGTCTATTCTCACCTGTCATTCTTACTGCAAACTTTTTCAACAAGAGTAACCAATTTTCTGAAAATGCCCTGGGAAATGCCTCCCAGTTTTTCAGGTAGATTTTATTACAACAATAAAATAAGAGAATAATAAGAGAAAAGTTTTTTGGGTTTGTTTTTTTTTTCCTGGTGTGAGGAGGGAATATGAAAAGTTCTTGCCCATGACAGGAATCTTCAGCATGATGACATCATCTGCAATTCTTTTGTCAAGATTTCAGTTCTCTGAATGACTACAACGAAACAGCTCTGCTTTCTTTCTTTCAAACACACAAATAACACAAGTACATCTGTTTTGCTTGATCACTGGCAGCTCATAAAAAAAATAATGCACATTGCACAGCCTTTATCAAAATGAACTGAAATATTTCATATAATGAGATCTTCCCTGACCTTGTCCCTTGCAACTTTGCTTGTTATTTTTATCCAGTCTCAATTTTAAAAAGATAGAAAGAAAATCATCTAGGTTCAGGACAAACAACAGGGAAAAATCAGAGGGAAGAAGGGTATCAAAACCCAACATCCTATCTATGAAAGTGAAAAGTGTCTCCAGTCTCCAAAATACAGTCTGTTAACCCCCAAACAGGGTTAACAATCAAGAGGCTATAGAGTAGTTTGAAAGATGGTAAGACATTGAGAACTTCCTCGGGATCATTTTATGCCCTGTGAAGTGGGGTTAGAAGTGCAGTGCTGGAAAAAGAGGAGATGAATGCATGGCAATGGTTCTGTTGTGCACTTCAGAGTTTGTTGCTATTGGACACATGGCAGTGAAGCCTGTTGCAAATTGGCTGATAGTGATAGGATGCCAATGTGATGCAACACAAGATGCTGAAGATATAAACAAGCATGTAACTGCAAGGTTGTTGCCAAGAAAGCATTTACCCTGCTATGCTGTTATCGTTACTGTTTAACACATTTGTACTTGGATTTTCTTCAAAGCCTAATAAAAATTATAACTGGAAAAGAAGGATACATCTGCCTTCATGTGTAGTCCTCTAATGGGAAATTGTATCTGGCCTGTCTTCTGCATAAAACTTTAATATCACATATTGTCTCTGGATTACAAAGCTATTTTATTTATGGCACTAAGTTTTGATATCGTGCAGCAGGGAGAAAACGAGGAAATCTCATTCAGGTTTTATAAATTAAGGAGAAATGATGCCCCTCTGCTTTCTTTTAAAATAGATTGCCTTGAGTTTTTAGAAATCTTCCCCAGTAGAAGCCAAATTATCTAATGATTTTCATCACTACAACTCTGTTGACTTCAAGGGAATTGTTCTGGGAGTACACGTAAATAAGTGAGATCAGAATCAGGTCCACTAATTACCCTTTGAGCTATTGTTGTTTCAAAATAATATGCCCTTTGGGAATTAACCTAAGACAAAATAATTATTTATGTGTGAGACTTCCTCAAAGCTTCCACTCAGGACAGGAATACAGGAATAGGGGATAAAGAGTGAAGGTGGTGTTTCACATCTCTGTGCTCCTTGCATTTTTTTTTGCAGCTGAAATAATGACAAAGGAACTCTAGAAGCTCAAAGAAGTATGAACAACCTCCAGGAAACTCTCCTTAATTCTCCTTTATCCTATGGCTCACTTTCTTTTTAGCATAACTTTAAATATATATATAGTCAAGCATCAAGTTGTTGCAGTAATAGATGCAATAAAGATACTGAATGAATTTAGAGTGGATACTTACAAAATGAACTGGAAAATATAAACTTCACTTATCAGTTTCCATCACCACCTGAAACTGCATGTTCTTTATAATTTGGAATGATTTCTTTCTAGTGAACTGATCTGTATGATAGATATAAGAAAAAATCTGCAGAACATTTCAATTGATCTTCAAAAGATTAGAACCTTATTATGGAAATGCGATAGGGACAGAATTTTAAAAGGATAAAGCAATAAGGGTCCACAGAATTGAAATGGGTTTCTGCAGAATTCATTCTGAAAACTGACAGAATATAAAATAATGATCTATAGCTACTGGGTTTCATTAGCCTTTTATAGGACTTTTCCATAATGGCAATCACGCTCTAGGACAAAGTACAACATAAAAGGCAATCTGCATTATCTCTTGTCATTGTCAGTTTTTCAAACCAAAGCGACTGAATCAGCTCCCCTTTTTCTTTCTGTGTGTAGCAACAAGACAAAGGGAAAAAAGAAAACAATGTGTTTTTGCCCAGTGCTCCATAACCAACATTGCTGACTCATTTGCAAATAATAGCGGATCACATCCTGACCCATCGTCAGACCAGCACTACCTCTCCAGCCGGCCTCCACAACTCAGCAGTGGAGAGGACAGAGTCAAAATCGGGTAACAGTCAACCAACCAGATAAAAGATTAATGTAAAAAACAGAAGGGCAATTATCTAAAAATAATGCTGGAGTAGTGGGAGAAACACACAGCTTCCGTAAAACTACCAAAACTACCTTGTTTGTTAATCTAGAGTGGATTCTACCATATCCCTGGCTGCTGCACTTAACAGATATGCTGTGGTTACATTACCAGTATATCCCAGTGTAACCAGCAGTGAACCGACCTGGCTGAGAGAAAGCCACTTCCACCAGATTCTAGCAGGACATCAGTAACCCCATGGGAACAAGCAGTGCTTGAGCATGAACTTACTTGCCAACTAAACCAAGCAGTTGGCAACAATGCTAAAAGGGAACAGTGAGGTCAGTGCTTGACCTGATGCACTGAAGTTTATTAATGTTAATTGGAGTTTTTCCACTGATTTCATCTAGCTTCGGACACCAGATCAGCATCTTATTTTAAAAGAATCAAGTTTTGTGGGCAGACCTCAGTGCATAAAACTGATTATCTAGCAATAGTCTTTCCCATCTTCTAGGAAAAAGAAATAATTATATTTCCAGCTAATCATTAATAATTAAGAGATGGTAAGAACATTTCAATATAGCAGAATACATTTTTCTTTCTGTTTTTTTCTTTTTCTATTTACCAACTACCAACCAGGTAACTACAATTTAAAAACTATGAACTGAGCTGAAATAAGTCTATTTGAATACAGAAAAGCAAAACATCAATAACTTTCATTAACACACAGCGTTTCTCTGTTGCGGGGACACCAAACAAGATAAAGATTTTGAAATTATTGATAATGCAGCAAATTAGTTACATCTGTCTCTGAGGCTAGCCATGTTTTCAGAAACGCTAGTATTAAAAGAGCAGGGAATTATGTTTATGATACATCAATACGGCTTCTGATGCTAAGAAACAAATATAACATTTCTATGATCCATTCCACATAATGGACCTATCCATACTAGTAAGTTAAAAAGTGCAAGGGCACTGAAACAGGAGCTAAAAGCCCACTGTCTGTATTCTTAATCTGTTGAATGATCCTTGGCCTACTTTTTGCCTGGACCAACTAGTGCTCTCCCTAAAAATTCCAAGACAAGGTTTGGAAGTTGCCATACATGTTGATTTACAATGAATTCTGATCCCACATATCCTTCTGTGTGGCAGGAAAGGGGATATGAAGCACATCTGAGTGCACAGGCATACTGGACAAACAATTGCAAGTTGATTTGAAAGACAACCAAAAGATGTACCAGAGTTTCAGCCAGGCAGGCAATGTCTTCAGCTTCAGCCAGCAACAGCGAGAAACACTGATACTTAACAATCGTGTCCTGCTTTACCTTAGATTTTTTTTTGGTCTGCTACGAATTAGGAGTATCTGATAGTAATTATTAAGGTTTTAAAAAACAGCTCTCTTAGGTACACAAGTCCTAGAAAACTACCCAGTCTGTCTTCAATATAATTCGATCATTATCCAGGTTTCCTATACTATAAAGATAATATTTTTATAACTTTCTTCAGGGTCATATTGCTGACATAACTTATTACTTTGACAGACTGTTTTATAAAATAAAGTGGATCTAACTCTGCCTAGAACTCTTAGCATTTTTTGTATCCGACAGCAGGAAGCATTTGTCACTAACCTGACCCTCATGCCGAGCAGGAGAAGCTGAGGCCCAGAGGGGCTAGACGGCAGTTCAGCAGCAGAGACCAGAACAGACTCTAGGGCTATATTTCCAGTAGTAAATAAAAAAGCCTAAGGACCCCTCTCTGGCAGTGGGGCCGGCTGGCATGGCTCATGTACAATCTCAGCTTTTATACACTACAGAACAGCCGTATTCACGCTGTCTGTTGACAACGGTCACGACTGTGCTAAACCCTCAGGTGCGTCCAGGAATTGCTTGGGAGGGTGCTTGCGGAACAAAGCGTGCCGTGGGCCATGCTGGTGACAGAAGTCCATTGATCGTGGGACAGGAATCAGATCCATGCCTTGGAGCAGTTTACTAGCAGAGGCAGAGACTTGTTGTCTGGTCTTCCGCTGCCCATTCTCTCTACAAGAAAGCTCAGCTTTATCTAAATACTAAAGTGTGCTTGACTAGGTTCTTGCACGGGACTAAGTATATTATTTCAGGTAGCCCAGAGTTTTTAGGAATGTTAAAATGTCTGCCCCATGGAAAAAATTTCTTAGAAAATTCCTGCCTTCTCTGATATACTAATTTTTCACCAAGGACTTTTTTTCTCAAGAAACTGTAAATATATCTGACAATCAGAAACCATGTTATTGAAATAGACAATTACGGAGAGCAGCTGGCATTTCATGTACCAATGCAAAGTCTGGGGGGAATGTTTTTTGCATCTAGACTGTCTCTGATTTCTTTGCTGACAAATAAAAACTGAAGTTTATCATCTTCAATGGACAATGCTGTAAAAATGGCTCTGCAGTTACTCAGGCCATGTTCTTATGTTCATTGACTTAAATCTGATGTTTTCAAATAGCTTATTGTGTGATGCAAACAGCATATGCAATTTATGCTAGATAAAGTTGGAAGAAACCTGATTTTACTGCAAAAAGTGCTTCTTGAAGCAGAAATGAACATTTTAAAAGCTGTCATATATGTGTACAAAATTATTTCTATCCACAGGTAATGTGGCCTTTGGAAGCACCATTATATGTATATTAAGGACATTCAGAGTGTTTTTAGACTGGTGTACTTTGAACTACTTACTCGTTTTTCATTGTTAACAGCAATTATGTGGTTAACTCCCCCCAGTACATGCAGCACTAAATAATCATCTCCAATCCCTTCAGAGATGATAAATTATATTTTAATCTGGCATGAACAAAATTTAGTTTTTTCTTTCAAAGAAGCATGTGCACATTGCTTGTAGAAAAAGAGAAGTAAGATGAAAATTAGTCCCAAAGAATATATTTATATATAACCTTTCCTTGAAATTTTGACCATTAAATTTGGGTTGTTGCTGGAAAACTGAAATGACAACAAAGGTTCTTTGGCAAAGGATCTGAAGTGGGGAATAAGAAAGCCGAGGGCTTTGCAGTCAATACAGCATTGGCCTTTTTTATCTGTACCACATTGTCCACTGAAGGAGGGCATTGGTTTCGCTTTCATTAAAAGCAGATGCTTAAGGCAGATGTTTGGAATTCAAAAGAATAGAGCTCACACTTATGAAATGCTTCCCTGTGAGGCACTCAGGGCTATGAAAACAGGTACAGCGTCCTCAGGTTCAAATTTCCGATATTCTAGGTAGCGGGGGAAAAATATAGAGCACAATAATAATAATACAACACTTCCCCATAGGCAAAATCACCTAATACAACACTTCCCCATAGGCAGAAGCAGTTTTCTGGGTTTTGAGGCTGTCTCTGCGGTGCACTCTGATTCTGTTTGCCCTCCGTTCAGTGACTGTTCAGAGAAACCCCAAAAGTCTGCTCTGCGTTAGTAGTGTACGGGGCTGTCCCCACAGCCCTGCGGTGTCCGCGGGAGGAGGTGGGACGGACGGGCTGACAGACGCCTGCTGCCGGGCAGGAGAAGGGGAAAGGAGCTGTCACTGTTTCACAGAGGAGCATATAAAAGAATTAAATTGTTAAAAGAAGGGGACCAAAGCCTCAGCATCATCATCGTGAGGGCACCCGCAGCCCTGGCCATCCCTACCCACCTCTCAGGGCATCCCCCCACCTGCCCACAGGCCAGGACTCCATCTCAGCTCCCCAGGCCTCCCCCGGTCCTGCCCACAGCCCAGGACCCCATGTCAGCCCCCCGGTCTCCATCTCCTCACAGCCCTTCCCGGCCCAGCCATGGGCCCTGGGCCTTGTCCCGGCCTCGGCCTGCCTCCATGTCTGTCCCCCCACCGCCTGCCCCGCTGCTGGCTGGGCTGGTGGGACCAGGCCCTGGGAGACCCCCCGGCTCCCTGGCACCCCGACCGTCGGTGCGGGAGCACCGACTGCGTTTCTGGCAGGGAACGAAGCGATTTGGAGGTCTCCAGGCAGGGTCTGGCCGCTTCCTTGCTGTTAAACTCGAGTCAGACCTCGGAAGCAGGGAAGGCGCGGACAAAATGTCCCCTGGGGAACCGTTCTTGGCCCGCTCTGCCTCGCAGACCTTCTCTGGTACTGTCGGTCACGGTCTTCCAGCTGTACGGGCAGCACCAGCTTCAAAGACGGGGTCTTTCACCAGGCTTGCTTTTAAAAAAGCCTGACGTTTTAGTGCTGTCATATTTCAGATCTCGCGGGCTTTAAAAGTAAATGACAGTTGCATGCCTGGATAGATTCCCTACTGGAAGAGCACTGTGTTTGCTATAAACATGAACATTTGAAATGCTCCAAAGTCTTTGTAAGCAAACTTGTCTGGCATTGCTTGACAATGCGTGTGTTTTCCATTTGCAAATAAATTTTTGAGTGTCCCACAGGGGTTATGAAGGATTCAGAGGAACAAATATTTCTTTTCCTACAATATTTTACCTCATTTTAGGGGAAAAAAAAATATGTATAATGTGAGTGATTTTCCTTGTTTCTATAAATATAATTATATTGTATTTTATAAAATCTTTTATCCTTTTTGGGAACAGTGTAATCTGTTATGTGTTATACTGAAAACAGATGAAGAGGGTCCTCAGTGGACAAGCTGAACCAGAAATGGTTTTTGTTACCCAGTGTAGTTTATATGTAAGGAAAAGGAGGAAACCGGAAGGCAAGAGGAAAGGATACAGAGAGCTGCATATTCTCAGTATTTATCCAGCGACAGTGCGGAAGCTCAGAAACTTGCTGTAGGTGTATAGTGCCATACTGGGTTGGACAGTCGGGATTAATTTTTAAAGGGATTCCTGACATTTCAGCTTCATAGATTTTCTCACTTGCTGTGAGTCTGTAGACCTCTACAAGGTTCCTTTACAATTCAGACCTATCTCACTGGATACAACAGGCACAAAAACTTATGGGCAATGAACCCAAGATAGTTTCTCCCTTTATTTTCCTGAATTTATTACCCAATTTAATCTTAAAAGCAATTTAGTCAGACACGCAACATGTGTGTACTCAAAGGCTGACAACAGTGATATGTTGGTAAGACATTCAACCCAAAATTTCACCATGGCAAGTATCTGGCTCACGGGCACATGATACTTGAGAACCTGACTGTGATTTAGCTCAGACAAGATGAGAGCAGGAAGACGAGCTGGGAGAAATTGATGACAGAGATGGCAGAAGTAGCCTTAGCCCCTCTACTGATAGAGCAAAGCCTTTCATAGCTAAAATTGTTCACAGCTTGGAGCAGTACCCAGCTGCTGTCTGATGACAATTCACACTAACAGCTCAACCAGGTACTATCAATGCTGTTGACCAGCAAACCAACTTTTTTTCTTAGGTACAGAGGTTGCCACTGGTCTTTGAAACCTTGTCACCTCAAGATTAGGTTATGGCAATATATTTGTTATGAGGCTACCCTGTGAAACTCCTTGTGGTTGGTTTTTACATAAAAAGTAATAACTTGCTCACAGGGATTGTGTCTTGATAGCAGATGTTTTGCAAGTAGCATCTAGGCAGATTTTTCAGCCAAATGACGTTTTCTGCAAGAGACTTTTGTCAGCTATCACTCTTACAAGTAATTTATGTGATGATAATTAATAATGATAAGGTTACATGAATACAGTTGAAATGAGATATTTTGCCAGTAGCTTCTTGGTGAAAGCAAATTTCCTTCAACTTTATTACCCACAGAAATCCAGTAGAGTAACTTTTAATTTAAAAAATGGAAACAGCATAGGGATGAGGAACCACAGATTTTTTAAAAAATGTAAGCAAACAGGGAAAGCAGCCAAATGTTTACAGAAGCCAGGAAATATCTTTTGAAGATGTTCTATCAGGAGCTCAAACTGAATGTGTAATAAGGACTTTAAAAGAACAACAAAAAAGAAAACAAATAGGTAAACAGCAGAGAAGGGGCAGCTATGAAAAATTTATTCTTCAAAAAATCAATGTTGTATTAAAAGTAAAAGAAAAACAGAAAATACGAACTTTTATGAATTAAATGCAAAACAATTGTAATACAGGCCAAACCAGATTCTTAGAATCAACATGTTAAAGGCATAAAATTATTAATCAAAAGAGATTAATTAGAAAGCAAACATACCAGAAACTAGAAGCCTGACAGAGTTTGCAGGGTTAATAGATGGTCAAGATATGAAAGGTTTACTCAGAAAAGGTAAGACTGTAAGAGCAGAGCTAAATTAATTCATTGCATTTCTGCTGACTATGAGGAACATGAGGAAGCTCCCAACCTGGAACTGTTATTTCTGGGGGATGAGTCAGAGGAGTCATCTTGAGCAGAAGCAGCAGCAGCAGAAGCTTAGAAAAATGTTCATTAAAATGAAGAGTGATGAATCACAAAGCCAAGATAACAGTCACCCAAGATCTTTAAAAGGATTGAAATATTACATTGACAAGCTATTAAATGTTGTATACAGCCTATCAATTCAATCACCATTTATATAAAATAAAAAATAGTTTGTTCTTAAAGAGGGACTCGTATATCTTATAGCCCAATAACCCTAATTCTATACTTGCAAAATTGGAAAAAACTGTCATAAAGGTAGATGTAATAGGCGTGTAGCTAAATTAACACATCAGGGAAGAGTCAACATGTTACTTGTAATTTGTTGCTTCAAAAGTTTCAAAAGCTGCTTGTGTTCTTTGAGGAAGCAAAGAGGCATATACATGAGATCGGGCTAATACACTGGACTTGGGTTTCCAGAAGGGTCGCAGACCCTTCTGGACCCTGCTCACCAAAGACCATTAGAAAAATTAGGCTATCACAGGTTAAGAAAAAAGTAAGTCCTCTTATGAATTTAAAAGATAAGCAGAGGTAAGATGCTATTTAAAAGATGGGAAGCAAAGAACAGGGAGTAAGCACAAAGATTTTCCCAACTGAAAGAGGTAAAACTGCCAGCAAGACAGATAAAATTCAATAAATGTAAACAATGTACATCCTGTACAGTACGTGCACTGTAACAGGTTCTCAATTAGACATTTCCACTCCTCCCAAAAATGAACCTCAGGTCAGTTTTTGCTGTGAGCAATTTTCTGGGGAAAAAAAATAAAAATCAATGCCCAACATGAACCAAAAAGACAAATGGAGCATTAGAAACTATTAGGATACGTAACAAAACAGGAAACTACACTGTGTTATAGCATAAGTCTGGTGTGTCCACTTACTGAGTAAATAAGTGGACACAAATTTTCTGTCCCCTTGTCTTAAAATCTGTAGTAGAAAAGATGTGACAGAGATCAACAGGAATGACAAGGGTGAAGAATGATTATCATAGAAGTAGGCTACATAAACTAGGGCTTCCCAGTCTGGTAAAAGGAGGGGAGGGATTTGAAACTGATCTTTGAATTATGAGTTGCATAGAGAAGGTGAGTAAGTAATCATCATTCTTTGCTTCTTACAGTGGAAGAGCTAAGAGTGATAAAAAGAGAAGTAAGTAGTTTTTTACATGATCCATAACTACAGGTTGCTGAAGTTGCCAAAAGCATAAGTTCAAAAAGTGACTAAAAATTATATAGTTACTCTGTGCCCACCAAGTCTTACTTTACAGAAAAATGCTGTTATGAACTCAGGAAGTTGCTGCACCACAGATTTCCTGAAGCTGGGAGAACATACTGGAAGAAGGACCATGCAATGCTTCTCCTGCCTCATGTACACTTTCTTCCAGCATTTAGCACTGATCTTTATCAGAGACGCAGTAGTGGGGTCCTTGCACCCAAGCTCCAAATGAAATATGTTCTTATGTACCCTAGTGGTGTTATCAATTAATATGTATAATATGATTGAAATAACCAGGGAGCTGCTAAAGTCCTGTCTACAACCCCCATCAGTTAATATTTAAAATAGGGGAACAATAACTAGACATGATTTAGGGTTTAGGAACTAACTACTAGACAATGGGGCTTTATGCTTATGTCAGAAAAGGTAATGGATTGTGGTCTGGTCAATAAGCCTTGAAGAACCGCTTGGAACTGCCAAGAGTTGGGAAGAAGTAGGTAAAAGTTAATTCCTACAGGGGGAGGTTGCAACTAGCGACTCATTGACCACCGACTCAAACAATACCACCTACTCAAAAGAAGACAACAAAGGAAGACGACAGACTCTGCGCACTAATTTACACAGTGGGTGAAGAAGAAAGAAGCAATCATTAAGAAAAATAACAATGAATATGTATTAGCTAAGTGTATAAATGTGAGGATTTTTGAGATAAGGGTGTGCTGTCTTGAGACAGGCACCCATCCATGCTCATCAATGAAACTAATTCGAAAATGCCTCGACTCTGTGTGTTATTGACTTGCATATTGGGTAAATGAACCCTGTTTTTGGGACAAGAGTGGAACAGTTTTCTCCCCTTGTTTGGCTCATAGCCCATTGACATGGGTTGTAATTTCCACACTAATGACAGAAGAATTAAGAGAAAGGCTTGTTTCTAATTTCAGAAACATTCATTTTAAAAATGGAAACTGTCCATTGGTCTTACACATTGCTAGGCTTCATACCATAAATCACCCTCAAATAGTTCTTTTTATTTCTCTATACTTTCCTCACCTCTTCTTCAAATAAAAATCAGTAAAAAATCCTCTAAGCTAACCAGTTGCTTAGCTGACATTGTTAGGAGAGGTTTTTTGACATTTCTGCAGCAACAGTCAGAACTATATAAAAGCTACATAATTGACAGGAGGGATGTGAGCAGAAGGTGTAAATTAAATGAGCTAGCAAATATGAAGTGGGCTCAATAAAAGGATAGCAGAGAATACCATATTTTATGGCTACGGCTTTTTACTTTTGGAGGTAAAGGTACATAAAGTAAAAGCAAGTAGGGTCAAGATCTCTGGTCCTGAACTCATCCTGCTGTCATTCAACATAGAAAAATAGTGACAGCTCAGTGAGAATCACAGCTCCCACTCCATAGTCTGAATTTTTGTGATGTGACACCAAGAGGTAAAGCCTGCTGGAAAAGGTTATAAGAGTGGCACTAAACAATCTTTGTACCCTCTAAACCTAAGATATTACAGAAAAAAAAGCAGTCTGTAATCTAAAATGGTGCAGCCAGAAAATGGTCCAACACACCAGCTCGGTTACCTGAAATTGCATCAAGTACTTCAGTTACCAAGACTATTCTCATACTATCAGTATGACTGTAAACTAAACTAGTGAGAAATTCTGGTGAGAAAGTCTGCCCAGGACAGCAAAAGAGAAGACTCAGAGTGTGAAAAATACTTTTGTCATCAACAGATACTCAGGGAATTGTGAGAATAAGCATCAGATTTCCTCAAATGTCAACTGTGAAATACTGTCATTTATCTAGGGCTGTGCACAGATAAGGTAATTCCAGGTGTACTTTTTAAGGCAAGATTTCCCTGAAAGTAAAAGGCATTAAAATGGCAGGATTACAAAAGATGATCTGCTTATTTTTGCATTTTATCAACTGTAAGGCGTTACACAGAAAGTAGCTAAACCTGGCACACTGAAATCTTTTTATTTTATCATTAGTAAAAGATGAGCTTGCAAATTGTGGGTTAAAGCTGTGAGCAAGTGGACCATGCCTTAATTTATTGCTTTTAATTTCCTGTGGGGTAAGTTCATTACCAGGCCCCTGTGGATGAGTTTGTTATTTAACACTTCATCTAGCACCCTCCATGAGGCTTTGTGAAGCCACAGACCTGAGATCATACTGTCTGTGGGCTTTGCCTCGTTCACAGTGGGTGCAAGTACCATCCTCGTGACAGCAACTCCAGCTTCTCTAGTGTGTGTTAATTACATTTCCTCTTGATCATTGGGTGGGAAGAATCTGTGTGCTTGTGTGTTTTATTACTTGGTCTGGCCTATCAGCACATTCTTGATGAATTAAGCCCTTGGCTATGACAGAAAGAAAAGGCTAAAGAAAGCGTGAGTTATGAAAAGCAAACAAACTCATTTCTTTGCAGCTTCATGTAGACTATGAGTTTGGAGGCAGTGGACGTTGCCTTACATACTCCCTGAAATTACCACAGCTTTTTTTCACATCCACATGTGAGATTGGCACCATGGGCCTCCAGGTCTTCCGAATGTTTGCCTGGGGACTGAGCCTGTTTGTCTTGACCAGTACCGCCATTTGACACATAGATTTCAGTCTGAGATAAGATATCAGTTTCTAAAGATGATACAGACAGGACATTCTTCATTAATGTTTTATTTTCTGAGAGAAAATGTGGGATACTTTGTTTTCCTAATAACAGCAGGTTTTGCCAGTTAATAACAACAAAAATACACTTACAGCTAATACCCTTTGTTTACTGTCCTTCAAGCTGATTCCAGGGCTGTTCTTGATAGGCTTTTTGACTTCTCCCGACCCGTGATTGAGTTTTCATACTTATTTTGTCCAACTTCATTCCTTTGTCCTTGTCTCGACCAAGTCACCTAAAGCTCTCTGGCAGGGAGGCAGGCTACTTCTGCATGATTTACATTCTGTTTTGGAAACTGGGGTCAGTATTTGGAGGAAAGAAGGTCATCAATTGCGTAAAACAGGCCATTCGACCTGAGTGGGAAGTGATGCAGTCAAGGATAGACGAGTTTTACATTAATTTGGGCAATACAAATTTCACTCCCTTTTTGCATAAAAAGGAGCTTAATGAGGAACTATTATAGGATAGGTTTGTTATTTGCGGGTAATCTTATTATTACAATTTAAGCTTACATTACATCTGTTCAGCAAGGGGACGAAAAAAACACAGGAACTGCCAGAGCAGATGAGATCAGTGATTCTTGCAGTTGACTCTTCCCCTGAGAAGAGCTGCTTTAGAAACTTAGTAAGTAGCAAAGGTTGATACACAGGAGTACAAGCACAAATCTTGCTTACCCTGTCAGTCAGTCTGGGGGAGTACATTTTTTATCTTCCACTGCAGCAGTGTTGACTACTTGACCTACCACTTTCAAGAATGATTTAGAATAATAATTTCCAACCAAAAAACCCCAGAAAACTCCATGCTGCTCCTCTGAATGAGACTGATCAGACAATGTCCAGAGGACATGTAACAAAATGACTGCTAGCAGCTCATCACAAGCCACAGCACTCTGGCAACTAGGCAGAAACTCAGGTGCCTGAACACTTGCATCTAGTGACATTTTTTTGAGGTCTTATGTTATTTGGCACAGGTATGACACATGATCTTATGGGACACCTGTATTGTTTTGGAACAGCTGCTGGAGATTAAGCAGGACATCCTCCAGCACTAAAAGGTCATTTGTCACCTACATTTAGGTACCTGTACATCTCTTTTGCTGTCAGAGCCACGTTATTAGATTAGATGAATTAGTATCCCTGTTCTTACACTAAATGTCATCTGGGGTAGGCATCAATGACACCACACCTCATTCCAGTGTACATCTGTTCTTGTTATAAAGTGGCCACAGGTTTGGTACTGCAAGGGCATTTAATCCGCTCTCTGGCAGAGCATTTAAGTACTTGCTTAATCATAAACACCAAAAGTCAACAAGCCTGTAAGGCTCAGGCTTACAGACTGATAATTAAGCTTGATTTTAAGCATCCACTTAAGTGCTCTGCTGAATTATTATCAGTGTTCTTCATTTCACATGTCCAAGTCCACTATCTATCTGTAAAAATCAATCATTTTAAAATGATAAAGACACATCCTTCATACTTTTCAATTTTCTACATGAGTCTTCAGAGATGATAATTTAGTTATGAGAAAACATTCTAAGACAAGATTATGGTCAATGGAAATGTTAGTGCTGAGAGCATTAAACATTTGTGTTTTCAATGGAAAAACAGTGAGACTCAGCAGTTATGCCTTGATCTAGAGTTCTGAGGTCAACTCTGGTCATGAATAATCTTTTAGTGGTCTTTAGATCAAATCAAGGTCAGTTTAACATTCCTGTCAAATTGAACATCACAAAAACAAAGATTTTAGAGGGAAGGGTGTAAATCCACAAAGAATGAAACCAAGGAAAATGTTTGCAATAACCTTTGCAGGAGCGAAACTGCCCAGCATTGGGAACAGTTCTGCCTGTTCTGCTATCATCACAGCAAGCCAGCAGAAAAATAAATGGCTGTTAATACTAAAGCACTGATTTTCATATACTTACTGTATAGAGTTGTAGATTTGCATGTTTTTAAAGGTTCAGACTATTTTACTTGAAAGCAAGTTAAATTAATAATTTTGAAGCAAACTCTGTTTTGATTGTTCTAACGGAATTTATCTTTGAGAATACCTCTTGAACTAAGCATCTGACAGTTTTCTCATTGTAAAGGTAACATTATCAAAAGAACATATACTTGTGTCCCTACTAAAGAACAAACAAGGAGGAGTTTTCGAAGGTGTGAAAACTGAGTGGTTAATGGACTCCACTGGGCAAAGGGACAGGTCTTCCTGAGAGGGCTGTTTATCATTTGGCTGTGGATTAAACAGATGCCCCAGGAAGTGTTTTTGCAATGAAGTTCATGTTACCCCATCATATTTATATTTCAGGATAATGGTTGTCCACATTTGAATTCATGGAAATTAACATGTTCTGACCTTACTGTCTTGAGAATAAAGTCACTTTCAGCAGGTATATAATAAAACAAAACAATGTTCTTTTTTCCATCTTTATTTAAATAAACCTTGTCAGGAAAGGATTGATAGCAAATAACCTATCTATGAATGTTTAACAGCTAATGGAAAGTGAATTTAAGAGTCCCTCTGTAACACTACTAATGTGACTGAGAATTTAAGAGCAAAATGTTAATTTTAAAGCCATGGAGCCAATGTACATATGTAGTGATTTATATGACTTAATTGTATCCATATCTATGTGTAGGAGGAACAATCTACAACACATGTAGATACACAACCCATGATTTCATTTTTATGTGTTTAAATACATAGTCACAGTATTGCATCTAATTTTTCCATTTGCCAAACTCCAAAAATACAGAACAAAGCAAACTATGGTGTTTGTTTGCATATATCAAGAATCATTCTATATGTCATAAGATATCCAAACACTTCATTGTTTAAGATCTAAATATCTGCAGTGGCTGGAAATGCATTTATTCTTACTGAGGGCTAAGCCCCTACAGTTTCAAAAATCAAGCAATTTCTAAGTAATTTGAATACCTCACAAAGCATTTAAAACATATCTTAGCACTATATTTTCACTCTGGAATAATTAAAAGCAGTCAAATTAGCATTTACCAAATTTATGCCACAAAAATATATCTCTTTACATATGTAGAATTATGTCAAGTATTAATCTCAGGGATAACTTTCTGGGGCAGAAATAGCTTGAGTGCAACAAGAATGAGAGGGTCAGACCACAGTCCCACCTATACGTTAAAACAAGGGGACAAAACATGCAATTGAACAAGTTTGAGAGTCATGGGTATAGTATGAAATGCAATGGATATAAGTTTATTGATTATTCCAGAAACTTTGAAGAAGAAATTATTTCTCATGTATTACATTCCTTTACCAAATGGATGATACACTTCTAAAATTTCACCTAAGGTCCCAAGTCTCATCTTTTCAAATAATTTTTACATCTTCTGTGATGCTGATATCATGGTAGTACCAGATGGTATCCTGAATACAGTAGGTAGAAGGAAGTGTGCTGTTCATGGAAGAAAAATCCTGTGTTCAACTCTGCAAATGCTTAAAATTTGAGTTCAACAAGGATTTTTGCATGATGACAAAGACTTGTCCATGAACACAGAATTGTTGGATGAGAGCCTGTGTATTTAGTTCTTGACGTTAAGATTTTGCAGTGACTTTGAGATCTGTACAAGGTTATCAGCAAGTTTGTGTTTGTTATTAGTGTTTTTTGCTCTAATGATACTTCATTGGCCTTGCAAAGCTTAAAGGAAACTCTTCTAGATTATTATTTACAGCCTGATGAATTTCTGAATATTATTTCTGTCTCTGAAAAGTTAACATTGCCAATGGCAAGCTGGTAATTATATTTATTACTTTGCATATCAAAATATGATTATCTGTTTTTATCTTTGAACTGTGAGACGTGTCTCCTCCCTTTTTGTCCTTGTTATGTTCTTGGCAAAAAACCACCCCAAAACCCCAGATCTTTTAGAACTTTTTAAACTCTCATACCACTTGCTAGTTACATTATTCTAACTTAAACTTTAAAGTACCTTTTATTAAAAAAAAAAAATAATAAAAAAATTAAGGCATTCTGTTTACCTTAAACACAGCTGGCAAATTCTTTTCTTTCTACCTTGTTTAACCCCAACTAACTGGCACTGTGGAATATGTCTGTCCCATACAGGAATGTTTATTGAAATCAGATTACATCCAGTACAAGTCCTTAACCAAAGCAAAAGTAAAACCACATAGAATGGTACGGCATCTTTGAATGGGAAAAACTTTATCTGCATTCTATTTAAAAAATATTGGTTAAGATTTTCCCACTGGGGAGCTCAAAAGTGATGGGATCAAAGTCATGAACCTAGCTGAGAAAACAGAATCCAACATAAGAGCCTCAGAAAGACTAATTAAAACTTCCATGCTCTCTTAGAGTGAGTAGGGCCATGACCTAAATGCTGCTAAACCCTGTAGGATTTTTTCCTGTGACATGAATGCTGGGTAGATCACATGCCTAAGTCCAAACTCTATAGACCTTATATAATTTTCCAGGCACCAGTTCTGCACTATGTGTCCAAATAATTATGATAAGCTATCAGATAACTGGAATGGCTTGTTCCATCCTTACACTTGCAAAAGCTTAACTGGAATTTGAATTATTGTGTGTGTTTCTGGTGCTTCATATTTTGTACACATTCGAATAAAGACGGTACTTTAAAATCTTTTCTTTAATGATTGTTTTCAGGAGTCTAAAATTAGACACCCATGAAGTTTTAGCAGGAACACACAAACAAGAATCGCAAACAACTGTATCACCGTAAAAATATCTTCCTAACCAAAATCCCTCCAAAGCCCAATTTAAGGCTCAGAACCTGTTCTGAAATACACAAACTGCAATTTGTATTGGCTTTTCATGTAACTGCATGCATATCTGCAAGGACAGAAGCTGGATTGTCATTTTTACATAGAAAACAGGAAAAGAAGATCTAGAACATTATAAATTGTGCCTAAGATAGACATAATAAATGTTTTTGGTCCATATCTGACTCATTAAAAGTATCCACTTACGTTTAGAGACTCAATTTTCAAACTGTAGGCCAGGTGAACTTCTGGAGCCCGCTAAATCTTCCAATGTCCCAAAGTTTTTGTATATTACCTTTATATGTAAGGTAAGTTTGTGTGTGAAAATGTCTGCTTGTGTGTGTGTGCATGCGTGCACGTGTGCGTGGGGATTAGAATTTATCCTGCTGGTTGCATAGGCAAAGAATTGGTTTTGAACTTCTCAGGGGTGTCGCTTTGTAAATGGTTAGTCACAATAAGATGTTAGGGGGATGTGAGAAAAGTATATTTTAAGGCAAATAACTCTGTTTTCACCTTGGCATTAGCAAAAGTTGGCTTTTGCTCACAGGTTTTTTTTTTTTTGGGTGGTTTAAGAGGATGTTGTTTCGCTGAAAGGTCTTTCTGCTAAGGAGATGCGAGAAAAATGTAAGCTCTGCTATCCAAGAGGGCAGCAATTCGTTGGCAGAGGGCAGAACAATGGGTTTTGCCAGCTGTGCACTTGGGCATCCACAGGAGGAGCCTAAGAATACCCAGGAGATAAAGTGAAGTGTGCTTTTTTCCAATCAAGTCTTTGTACTACTAAATTTGGGCAGTTGTCTAAGGGAATAAAGTATAAAGGTCTGAAAGATTTATATAAGACTTCCTGAGGAATCAGAGGACTGGCACATCTACTTAATGTGAACAAAGGCAGTAATGTGAACCCTGCTCTCTTCATTCCCTGCTCTCATGTTATTAAATTCTTAAATTATATTTTCATTAAAGGTATGTATATATCATTAAGAACTGAGCCTTAAGCAAATCCAGCAATGGGCTAAACTGAAAATCAACAGTTTCCAGAAATATCCCATGGAAAGTATAACACTCTACAAAGTAAAATCTACAGTGGAGGAGGCAGGAGGGGAGACTTTCTTGGAGGTCTTCCTTGAAGAATTAGGACTGTGCTGAGACCGTGGGCCCTAAGTCATCTGATCCCTCTCATGCCATAATCTGGTAGGGAAAACAATCTCAGGACCACATGATAGGATTTAGCATGGATAAAATCTCAAATCTATTGAAAATCCTTGAGTAAGTTCCTAGAAACAGGTCAGTATCATTAGGAGGGTTTGAACTAATATCAAAATTTGGGTACAAGAGACTAAGACTCCTGTCACACTTGGAATCTGCAAGTGATTAATTATCCAAGACCTATGAATAAAAAGCTGAATATTTATTTTTACATCTTATTTTTAATTTAGTTGCTTTGTTTTAGAAAAAGCAGCATTAGAAATACCCTGAAACAAAATCAGTTAATAATGGAGAAACTATTATCCTCTGCTGCTTACAGAGTAAAAGGGAAGATGGTTAATGAAGCCTGCAGAATTAGGTAACAGCAGAAAGACAAAATGAAATGGAGGACCCTGGTGTCAGAGAGGAATTGTTAAAGCCAGGAAAGTGGTTCTGAAAAGAAGAAATGGTAAATAGCTGGCCTTTGGTCAGTTGAACTAAAGATGGCCAAAATTTTCTGACAAAATATTTTGTCAAGATGAATGTAATTTTCTGTGGAAATATACATACAGTTTTGACAACGATGGGGTTTCTGTTCAGAGAGAGATGCCTGAGAAGATCTAATACACAGCTACTAAGTTGTTCACTAAGTTATAGCAAACAGCAGCCAAGGGTTTTGTTGTGGTGGATTTGGAGCAAGGATTTGAGTCCCAGTCACTCACACTGAATGTTCCCGGGTGGCTGTGATGGGTGTGCTCATTCATTAAGCCCCTGCTGTGACTGTTCTTCTTTTCATACTGGAACAGGGGCTTGAGCTTTGGTCTTTCACACCCTGACGAGGGCTAGCATCTGTTGCTGAGGCTTTTGCACCTTAATTAAATAAATATCTAGAGGATGAGTGAGTGAGTGAGGAAGCAACTTAACTTTGTGACTTGCTAATAGCATTTTTTAATTCCCTCCCATAATGAATGATCAATTGTATATACATATTGGGAGAAATTAGAGAGACATTACAGTCATCTCCTTTCCCCTCCTCTGAAATATCTGCCTGAGATATTGGTGCTCCAGTTCTTTTGCTGAACCAGGCTGAATAAAGTGTTGGTCCCTGGTATTTCAGCTAAGTGCCCTAAAGATATTTAGGTTAGGACAGTTGGGGATTATTTAATGAACAAAAAAAATTGGAAAGTCTTGGGTTTGTCCTGAGAAAGAATGTGAAATTTTTTTTAACTCTTGAGAATTTCCATAGGACAGGTAAACTAGTTCTTTGCTCAAGTCCATTCAATCCCATGGTTTGATCTGTGCATTCAAATAACTGAACTGCATGAGCAAACGTAAGAGTCAATTAAAAACAGAGGATGCAAAAAATGCTCTGAAAAGAAATACTTTGGCATTTGCCATATGCTTAAGCAAATCAGGCATCTGTGCACATAATAACTGGCATGTGCACTAAAAATTCCAGTGTGCTGTACTTTGAAAATTTGTTCCTAAACATGTTTTTAAGAAACATGTCAGAAGGTTGATATCCTGGTTAAAAAAGTTTTCTCAAGCATTTCTGAAAACTCACTTGAAATAACCAAGTCTGTGAAATGAAGCTGGCAGTCTTACAAGTTTGGACTTTTCTGTATGAAATCACTTCCTTTGTCTGCTTAGACAAGCAGTGAAAGGCAAACCATTAACTCATTTAACAATAGTAACTTGCTTAACCTGATACCCATCAGCCTTTTTTTACCTTGAAGGGAAAACTAATTGGCTGAACAACATATTTTATTGGGTTCCCCTGTATCCAAGCCTTTTTTCCAGCCTGAAGATAACCTTCTATGCCAAAAAGATAATTTCCCCTCATTTGTCCAATAGGAAAGGACCAAGTATGAGGGCCATGATATGGACATCATTAAAAGCAAGTTGTAGAGCTGACAAGGAACCTTTCTATTGTCATTAGTAGCATACCTGGGGGACGGTGGACTAGCAGAATATTTCATCTTCTCCCAGAAGCATGTGAACTCAGCTGTTGAATTCATTTTGTCACATTTTAGCAGACGCTTAGTGCAGAAGAGAATTTGGCAGTAGGTACCACCCCACAATCAACTGGAACTGGAAGCCAAGCTATGAAACAGTAGCTCCAAAAGTAGTTCTTAGTGTCTGATTGCAGGAAAGAGGTACACCCTTTTTCCTTACACTTTTACCTCTCCCACTCTCTTTAACCTTCTTGGCAAGAGGCTACAAGGTCTCATATTAATGGCACAAAGTCTGGTGATACCATTATCCAATGGGTGCTATGAGTTAGAGTAGATGAATGATTTAGTTGAGAAGGATTATTGCTAGACATTTCCAAATATGTTTGGTCCTTCAGAACTCCATTGGGAAAGGACTTCTGCTCCAAATATACCTTACTATTGTAAGTTTTAGCTGTTTCAACACAGATGCATTTTCCTTGTTTCTACCTGTGTTTAATAACTAAAAGAAAAGAAGAAGAATTTTTCCCACATGGAAAATTCTGTTCTGTTGTCACCATGCATCTCATCAATCTTTGCATTACGTACCTGACTGCTAAGGAAAGCTGTGACAGATGTCACTGATATGCTACAAGAAGTTTCTATACACAGTACTATCGCTGTGTTGATTTGTCTTTCCGTTAGGTATCTAAAATCCCAGCAGGCCAGAGTCTTAGTGGGTAAAAATCAGGACAGAATTAGTCAAATTTATGTTAGCTGAAGTGTTGATCAGAAGATACTAGAGTATATTTCTGACTTCTGTCTCTTGATAGAGGGTTCAGGCCCTATAAATAGCCAAGCTGGTTCAAGAAACAGGCTTTCATTTTCTTCTTTCTATCATTATACCTTTTAACATTGCATAGCTTACAAAACAACAGTTACGGTAGCTGACACAGCTTTGCTCATGTACTCAAGTGTTGCAAACTTTTTTCTCATCTTGACATCTGCTCATTTGCTAACCTTCTTAACCACCAGCTAACATCTGCTAAGTAAAGTATCTCTCAATGGGATTTAAAGGAAAAGTCTTGATAATGTATCAAGCTTTCCTGAAAAGAGGATGTTACTGCCTGAAGGTATTACACACACAGTGCTTGGATGATGGAGGTTCTTCAACCCTCCCTTTAAAAGTAAATATGCAGAAGGGTCTGGTCATATTTCCATTTCTCTTTCCACCCAGTGGGAGTGTAAGAAAGCAGTATTTCTATGTTGGGTGCTTGTCTTAAGCCAAGTGTTCAAGCTGGCTCAAGTGAAGCTTGTGTAACACGTCAGAGGGATGCTTCAAGTTAAACACTTCATCTGGTTGGATACAGAGTCAGCTTCACAGAGATGTGTGCTAAATTAGGGCTGGGGTCTTGCCTCTATGATCTGCATTATACACTTGCTCTAACACCTGCAAGTTATCTTTCAAGACACAGTGCCCCAAAATAGCAGCCTTTTTAGGAGAGGCTGAGAGTTCTGCAAGAGATGAAGTGCCAGGCTTGGGTTGTGCGGGCAGAGGTTCATCCTGGTACCCTCGGTACTCCTTCACAGGGTGGCTCCAGCCCCACCTCCCTGCCCCTCTTCTCCACCTCTATGGATCTAGCACTAACTTGTTATACAAGAGCTTTTTGTTTTACTGTAACTTCCAACACCAACATGCAGAATCTTGCTTTTATTAAAAACGTGCTTTTATTTCTATTTTCTGTTCAAAACAAGCTTTTTGGCATGAAGAGCGAAATCTGTCTCATCAAAGGAGAGCAGAGTATAATACAATCCATTCTCATAACAATGAGGGGAGGCAGAAGGTGGTGTTTAGATATGCTTGTAACTTATTTGCTTTGTGTGCCACACATTCCTGTGGTTGACAGGATGCCAGCAGTAGAAATAACACTACCTATGAAATGAGGGGCTGCCTTTCATCTTGAGAACAGAAAAATAGGGCTCATGCACTTTAGACAATTTTCAAAAGGCTTTTACTTTGTGCACAGAGTGCAACCCTACCAGTTCTGCCATGGTGATAAAAAATTGCTGACCCATATGGGAGAGGACTGGGACTTAGGAAGCATGCTACAAGATCATGTGTAGAATTGTTTGCATGGTTTCCAGGAGAACATTTTTTCCACCAAAAATATCTATTTGTCAAAAGTCCATTTATTCTGGGAAGCAACATTGACTTAAACCACTTGCTTCATAAGAAAAACTGAAAAACAGTTTTATAAGGTTGAAATCCTACCGTAGGACTTATTGGAATAATATTTCATATTATAGCATTTACAATAAAACATACAGAAATCAGAGTCAATACTATTTATTTGCAGGAAGCTCCTTATTTATTTAAATTTATTTAAGCCATTGCCAAAATGCTAGCTCGGACTTCTAGCTTCTCATAAGAAGTCAGGTCCAGTCTATAAATGACTGACATTAATTTAATGATCTCAAAGAAAAGATCCATTCAGGTGTCTGTGGTACTTTGGCCATGCACAGTAAGAAAATGAGATGGTTCCTCTGTTGTCTCCTGACAACATAATCCCAAGAGATGGAAATCTGATATCAATTAGAAATGTATTTCTGTTTTCAGATGTAAGAAAAGCTATACTGGGGAATGGGATGAGATATGGTAAGTGGTGACAGGTCGCTGCTTTAAGAGAGAACTTATAAACACCTGGGTATGTCTGTTTAACGTTGTGTCCAAAGATTTACGTTTCAGTAAATTCAAAAAGCTCTGGAGGTAAAACTACCATGAAGAACAAAGATATCTTAATGATAGATTTTGGATCGATTTTGCATAGCCCTTATTAGGGACATAAATCATTCCAATTGCAGGTAAGAAAGAAAGTCTCTGTGGTCAGAGATATTAACTTGGAAGGCTCTGAGGTCTTCTCGGATAGTAGCTCAGATCCTCTGCTTCAAGGAACTATCACAATTTCCCGTTGGTCTAAGCCAGAACATTTCTGGCCTCTGAGTGATTGTTAGGGGAATTTATGTGGAGAACAGAAATAATTACAGAATGGAAATAGGCAGGTGCACAGACATGGTTACTCTGCCATGCCCTGGTCAACCAAACATAAGGAGATGGTAGGGTAAAGCAGGAGGCATTGCTTCTCTGTGTAAATATCTTGATCAGGCCAGAGACTGATAATATTCTGGTCGATAACTGAAGGAGGGAGGAAAAGAAGGACACTTTCTTAGACTCCCTTTATACTAAGTAAAAGGTAGAAAAAGGCCCCTCTTAAAGGAGACCAAGTAGGAACCCTGGTTTTCACTCCAGTGGAGTCTGTCTTTGTCCATTGACATAGATTGCCTAGACTATTCTCTCTATGCAAAAATTGGGCTTTGAGACTAGCCTGAGTTGCAGACTAATCAGTAAGATAAGTTATTTCATTACTAGCCAGAAAAGCTGTGCTTTAAATTACAGCAGGATTGTGCTTGTTGATGTGTATCTATGGCATGCCATCTATTGAAGACTCTGGTGCTTGCTGTGAGTCTTATGCCCATCCTTTTGAAACCATCTTTGGAAGTGATCAAAGACCCTCTGACATAATATCAACTTGGATGATTTGGGTCTTTGTCTCCAGTAAACATCCAAAGCTAAAGTGTTCTCAGTATATACAGCACCAGTGAATTTTCT
Source organism: Buteo buteo (assembly GCF_964188355.1). NCBI lineage: Eukaryota > Metazoa > Chordata > Aves > Accipitriformes > Accipitridae > Buteo > Buteo buteo. Next base: position 27,984,817 of record NC_134185.1, on the reverse strand, counting down.
TGCTCACTGACTCTAAATGTCAAGGGAAGAGTCACAACTCAACAGCATTCGCAGAACTCAGAATGAGTTTATTTGACAAAAGGGAAAAAGCAGGTCATAGACGATAGAGTGGTTCTTTGCTCTTGTACCTTGAAAATTGGTGCCACTTCTAAAATAATGTCACATCTCATCTTCTATAAACCAGACTTGTGACACTCTTTGGGCAAGGAAGTTGTTTTTCTCATATAACATCTCACGTAGTGTGCTAACCTCTGACCATAACAACCAGGATCTTTCTTTTTAAGTTTCAGTGAGACTTGCAAGACAAATGAAATATTGCTAACTTCAGCGAGAAAATCTGGAATTTCAATGTACTGTTTTCTGAACAATTATGGGAAAATACTTAGTGGAAAATGCTTCTGCCTTCCTAAGAGTTCAAAGATGGGATGTGAAGTTCCTGAAATCTGTATGAGAACTGGTATTAATTATCATTTTCAGTTTGGGGCAATTGACTTGCTTGGAATAGTTTTCATTCAGTTTGTATATTGGTTATTATTTTTGGTAAAAAGCTGAAAGGAAACTACTCACTACTGCGAGTACAGGATGTTGGCCAGAGGCATAACTTCTCACAAAAAGTTTAATCATGAATGGGGTTGGGATGGGTAGACAATTAAAAGCATACAGTTTTATCATGCATTTTTATTGAGTTTTGTGGGAAACAGCATACTGTTTTTCTCTTCAGTGTTTCACCAGCTTGTGTCAGTGTGCAGTCCTTGCCAGAGGACACCTTCATCTTTGCAGGAAATGCATCATGCAGATGACTAACAGGTTCCAGAACCACTTACAATTGAGCATCAGGCACACTGTGAGTCATCATGTAGCTGTATAGTCACTCATGAAGAACAAAAAGCCTAGAAAAAAAGAATTCTAATGATGAAAAAGGCATCCTTATTTTTAGAGTTTAATTCTGTCATTTCTACCTGTAGATCTGTATGTTTCAACCTATCCTATTACAGAACAGTTTACTGCAAATCATAGATCAGTAAGATGACAGTGGAAAGGTTTATATCTGAATAAAACATAGGATTATGCTAAATGCTACAGCTATTATGTGGAATAGCAATATCAATAAGTAATATGAATTAACTTGATTGAGTTATTTTTGCAAAGGGTTGCATGGAGACTACTGCACTCAATAGGCAATTGGACTAGAAGAAAGGAGCCACTGCAACTTGTTTCTTTAGTTGACTGTTTATACAGAAAGCCCTATTCTGTGTCTGTTTTTATAACTAACACTGTTCATGTGGATCAACTTTTCCTTATCCATCAAGGCTATTCTTACACATGGACCATTAAAGTTCTTATGTAAATGGTGGTCGTTTTATGATTATTGTATTCATCAGATAGCAAGTGTTGTGTAAAACCTGCCAAGCTGGAGTTTGTCCAAAACACCTTCTTGAGAAGAATGTTGATGTATCCATACCATTCCCCCACAGAGTTCAAACTTGTCCAGAAACAGATTTTGCATCATTAAGTGGTGATTGCTCATGTGTGGGGTTCATGACTGATCATAAGACATATCATATACATGGGAGATTTGCTCAATTAAGAGCCACATCATTTGAACCTGGCATCTTAAGATTTATGTTTTTAAGGCTATCATTAACTTTCTCCTTGGCTTTTAAAGAAAAACTTGCATTTCTTTGGCTCAGGTTATCTTTGGAAGGAAGGCACTGTCATAGCTGTTAATCAGCAGCCTGCCAGATATTAAGTCTGTAATACATAGTTATATTTTTTAAGTATTCATCCAAATAAATTCCTTCTCTTTCTAAATTTAAAATTTGACAGCAGTTTAACAGACAATATTCTGGATACTCTCACACACACATCATATATTTTTCCTACATTTTTCCCCCAAGTACTCAAGTCATCCAGTTTTAATCTCCCAAACTCTTCCATTTGCGATCCTCCAAAAGAAGTTCAGTTCAACATTCAGATTATGTCTTCTGTTGCTTTAAATCGTTTTAGTGACCAAACAGTCTGATTTCAGGTGTATACCTCTGCTCTTACAGCCACGTTTCTATTGCTGTATACAGTTATGACTTCATTTATACCTGCTTCAGAAAATTAACAGTAAGTGAAAGCAAAGAACTGCAATACAAGGGTTGAAATATGTACACACAGTGTTGAGACATGCATAAAAGAACCAAGTTTAAGTGGAGTAATTATATTTTATTACTCTCTTCTTTTCCATCCTCCAGTGTTCTCTATTCAGCACCTGTGCACTTTTCCCTCTGTGATTTCTCTTTCTTCTTCTGTATTGCTATTCTCAAGTATGTTACTTGGCCCTCCAAAAGCTGGCAAACTGGGCTCAGAAAACCATGTGGAAGTTCAAAGCTGGTCTCTATATATCCTCATCTCTTTGATCTGAATTCCTGTAAGTACAAGCTTTTGCAGAGACCATCCTTTCCTTCCGGGTAGCTGCCTGGAAAATATTGTGAGAATCCTCTTTTGCACTGTATTTCCAAGCTTTCATTTCTCATTCTGTCTTGAATTAGGAAGTGAAAATATGTGTGAAAAAAAAACAAAACCAAAGCCTATGGATGTTTTTTAGACATCATACAATATTTCCTTTTCAACTTGTTTAATTTACATTCAACTCATGCTTACAATTGTTCCTGTGTTCCAAATAATTTTGTCAGATATCTGAACAATTCTGTCTTCCTTTTCTCCTGTGACATACAAATTCATAAAATTTCCCCAGTCCTTTTTTTCTGCCTCTGTTTTGTATCTTCCACCTCTCTCCTCATTCATGAAATTCCCTTTTTTCTTCTTTCCTAATCTTGCCCCAATGTCGGATCTCCTCAAAATGCTAGATCTCCTTCTCAAACGCTAGATCTCTTTCTCCTTCTCAAAGGATTCAACTCTTTATTCCTTTTTCCATATATATGCTGCAATCTTTCTTAAGCTGGGTTTTTGCACCTCTTTATCCCCCTCTTTTATGTTTTACTTGCATGCCTGCCTCACCATGCGTGGATTTACCCACACAGAAAGTTTAAAAAGTTTGCTCCCATTCTCATTCTTCAGATCACAGACACAGGGCAGGATATGTGTGCCTTGTCGTGCGGTGGAGCAGCCTCTGCACTGTACGTCCTGCTGTTGGCCACACAGCCACTGCAGCGACACTGCTACATGTAAAACAGCATTATATATATATATATATTTTTTTTTTACTTAGCCCTCATCTTGTGTAGTTTCTAATACAAGTTTTCAAGTTATATGGGTAAAAGAATGGCTGCCTTCATGAAAACCAGATCTATACAACAAACACAACTTATTCCTACAGACCTAACAGCCCAGGTGTTCTAGAGCACAAAATCACAGTTCTATAACTTCAGTGTTATAGCTGTAGGCATTGAAAAGCAGTAGAAGGAAATCCAGGCAGAGAGAGAGAAACTAAAGAGGAAATGGAGAAAAGCACAAGACAAGTGATGAAGCAATGAGGTTAATGAAGGAATACTGCTTTTGCTGTGCAGGTGCCTGTTTGGTGCTCAAAGCTTAGGGATAAAATTACCAGATCGGCCACAGTCTACATAAATAGGAGGAGGCTATTTTTTTAATTTCTCGTTAACCTCATAGATGTGACACTGCAGAGACTGTGTGCCCTTGTTGACATCACCTGACGTAGAAAGCACTGCAGGCCACGTGGCAGAGATGCTCTGCTTCTCTGTACAACCCTTCTGCCCCTTCCCTCTGTCCTCCACTTCTTCCTTGACACTGTATCTAACTATAGCCTTAAGCACCAACCTATAAGAATGAGGAGAATAATGTTTTCTTGGTATATTGTAAACCCTTTGGGGCAGAGATCTGTAAATGTCTGATGGCTAATTTGCAAATTTGTGTTTTGCTATGTATTTTTGTTCCTAGATATAATTTAGCCATAGGTAGATCAAACATAGACTGGAATAAAGCGTATAGCATGTATGTATATATGGCAATCTATTAACATATATTGTACTCTAGTAGTCAGCTGAATGCTACACCACTGAGCTTCTTTTCCCCCAGCTCTTCACAAGATACAAAATTTCAGACAATTTGACAGAAACAGGATCCATCTCTCAAAATTTCCCCTTCAATTCTTTGTTGCTATTTATTATTCTTTAACACTTCAGCTCAGCAGCTGTGACAGCCTATGTCCTTACTTGCTAGGCTCTGTTTCCTCTTACTTTCATTAATTCCAGGCAATTACAATGTTTGTTTAATTACATAGTGCACCAAATTATGGTAATCAATTCTGTTTGCACCCAGCTGGGATCCCTCATGATACATGGATATCTGTAGTTGTGAAAAATGAAGAGACAGAAGTGATGAAATTAATTCAATAATTCATCATCCTAGAAGCATGCCCAGACCAAAACTTCCTCTGCAGACTCCTGTCCAACCTGAAAAGCTCGGATCTGAGATCCACTGTGAAACCTTTCCCTCAGGGAGGCTGCTAAACTATTGAAAAGGTCTCTAGAAGGTCTGAGTTCTTTAGAAATAGCTGACAGTTTATGTCTGTATTTCCTTTTAGGTGCTTTGAAAAAGGAATTGTTCTCGTCGTTCTTAGTGGCTGGACAGTTACATTGCCACATGTTGTTCTCTTCTGCTGAAAAATGAATTACAGTAGTGGCACAGGTAAGATCTGCAGAAAAACAGAGGGGGAAAGAAAGCATATATTGGTATCATGCTACCCTATCCTTCTGCCCTTTCTTCTTCTACAGTCCAAGAAATCTCTGCACAAAGATCTACCTGTTTGTTTTCTACCATACCTAGACATGGGTCTTAATCTTTCTGGAGAAATGTATCCTTTGAAGGATACAGTAGGATACATTTCAAAATATAGTAATATAAATACACATTTCCAAACAGCCCTTCAGTGAGTACGAAAATACTATTGCTTCCTTGTGTAAGTAAAAAAATTCTGATCTATGTATGCTGATGTAATTTCTGTGGATTGACAGAAAGAATTGTGAGTAAAACACTGCCTCATAGCCAGAGTCTGATAAAAACTCATGAATTAAAATTTATGCTTAAGTGATATATGGTACAATTCACCCTGGAATCTCATCCTGGAAACATATTTCATTTAAAATTTTGCACTTTGAGATTCGCTTGACAGTTGCATTTACTCCACAGATCCCGCCATACCGTTGCAGCAGGTTGAGGCAACATCATTGCATATGCATTTTCCAATGAAAACTTGAAACAAATTTGAAATCTGGAGAGAGGGAGGACACTTTTTTATACATACTATGTACCTATAACTATTTGGAGCAACAGGCTATTCCAAAAGAACAAAGAGGAAGCAACTGTTTTCAGCCACTTCTTTTTCTTACAAACATATTTCTGTTTGTCCAGGAAACACACCAGTAAGTTCCAGACATGCTCACATATTCTTAATATTGGCAAAAGTACAGTATTGCCAAGGGGGCACATTCGGAAGTAAATTGATTTCACTCTTCTAATGGAAAAAATGCGTGGTATTCCAGAGTCTTTTGAAAAAACACCAGAGTGAAGCAGCATCCCTTTACATATGCATTGGAATCATTCCTAAGTGCATAAAGATGCTTAGGTGATTTTTAGTCAGACCAAAAAGTTATATCCAGATGTGAATAAATGGCTATGTGGATTGCTTTTCTATTTGAAAAATGATCTATATACCACAAAATAATATATAATATATACCAGACTACCCTCCTGGTGTCATCTTTGTGATGAATGAACATCAAGGGGGAGGAGGAAACTTGCTTTCTTCCTTTTTTTTCCTTCCATACTTGTAGATTTATATTGAGATGAAAAATGAAACTCTGATGCATTTGCTGTTAAGTTGTTTTTGAGAGATACACCCCATTCACTAGCACTGCTCAAAGACGTCGGCAATCTGTGGGATAAAATTGTGGTTACATCTGGGCAGCAACTGATGGAGGGTGGAGAGAGAGGCACGGGGCTCTGTTACCTGTCTGCCTTCCTAGTGCACAGCTGCTTCACAGGCAGCCAAAAGACTGTCAGTATAGTAGGGTGTGCTTAAATGCAACGAGTCCCATGTGCTCCAGGGCACGGTATCCAGACTGCCCATGCAGAATAACTGTCTGCATGCATGCAGGGAATATCCGACTTCGAGGGCATCTGTAAGGGCAAAAGCAGGCGGCCTGGGCATGGGAGGAGCTGTACAGCTCAATTGTCTCTCTAGCTCCTGTAAAAAACTTTACAAATACTTTCCAAAACCAGCTTCATGTAAAAGGCAGAGAGGTCAATCAAAGCAAGGGGAAATCCTTAAAAGCAATCCAGTGTTGTATTGCTGGGAACCTCTTTAACCCATGCAGGAAATCTGCACCGCATCGGCTGATGTACTGTTAAAAGAAATTTTTCCCATGGCCCATCTTCTCCCACGTTCTTAAGAAGTACTTTTTACCTGCACATGTGAAGGAAAAATGGTGCAGCACTGCTACATTCATCCAGTTAAGCTCTGACTTCTTAAAGGGAGCCTCAAAAGCAATTTCAGCAACCATAACAGTTGGTCTGACCCAGACAAGTGTGGATGGGGATGTGTGTTTCTCACTTTCCCTGTGATTAGCATATCAGCTGACAGTGCCAAGATATTACCTTCCTAAGATTATACTTTTCCCTGGGTGTATCTTACCCGATGTGAGGCAGGTTGCTTTACACACCACTTGTACACACTAGTGATGTTTCTAAAGGAGAATAGACAACCATCGTACTAGAGGGAAAGATCACGGCTTTTTGCTTCACTCTGCTATTGTAGTAGTCAGGAGAACATAGGCCTGAGTTTATTTTAGGAGAAAAACTACACATCCAGATACAAGACTTCATGCTTGTGAGGCCAGGTGAAGTTAGAAGAAAAGAAAGGAACTCAAGGAGTGGGGAAAACTGATGTAGGACTCATTTCTCAAGTTCAAACGATGAAGAATGTTTTTGTCTATGTAGGAACTGACATGAAATATTTGTGACTTCTGCTGATAGTACCAGGACATCCTTGGAAAAGAACAACATTAGCAAGGTGTTACCAGCATGTTTGCAAGCTTTAACTGAATAATACAGAGAGAACTTCCAAGGCCTTTAGCTTCCAGATAATCCAGATGATTTTGTTTCCTTTTTGGCAGTCTCACAGAAAGATGGAGAGGAAATGCTACAATGTCAGCTGGGCTGTATATGTCCGTCTGCACAGGAGTCTCTGCTGACAAAATGTGGTGAAATATCCAAACTGAGGATTTCCTTCTTTTTTTCTTTTTCTACACCCTCCCCCCCCCCCCCAATATTTAGTATCTCATTTAAGGTCGACTTTGAATCCATTCTTTTTAAAAGGATGCCCTGGAAACCCTTACAGATTTTAGATCTGAAATAAACCATCTGCAATTATTTGCAGCAGGTATATTTGGTACACCTCCCACACTTCTTCTCTAGAAGAAGATTCCAAATCTTCCAAATATTTTGGGGAATAATCTCAACCACCTCCAAGAACAGCAAGCCAATGACAGCATGGAAAACAGATGCCTGGACTCCAAAGCCACTTTCAGAAGGATCACCAGTCCCGTCAGCTATCTCAAAAGTGGGAAGGAGATAATCTTGACTGTCATTGATAATAAGAACAGTTGGAAGAACAAACGACATTTTAAATCAACACTTCAGCACAGCTCCCTTATTCCCAGCACTAAAATAATCAGTGTGATGCACATATCACACACCAAAGACCTGAGACAGACTCCTCCGACTTAATTTTCCCTGAGGCTTTGGTCTATACCAGTTACATAGCATTCCTTCTTTTTACAGGTCTAGCTGAAGAACACTTGTGGGCCAGGGTAGTAATCAAAACCTTTTGGTGGACTGCCTAGTTCACCTCACTCAGCCAAGATGTACTCCTTTACATCCAGGGCATCGAGCCAAGGTCTTTCTCTGCCGTTTTTAATGGCTAACATCAACACCATTACTGAGAGACCTTGCTGGAGAGATCAGGGGCTCTGGAGCTCACCAAAACTTTCCCAAAACTTTCAGTAGGCAAAGGCCCAAAGAAGGTGTTTTCCCCACCTGGGAAAAAGCTGCAAAAAAGCTCACAGGACCACTTTCTTTTGTTCCTGCCCCAAATCAGCAAGTGCCCCTGCAGCCTGCAGTGCCCTGTACGTGACCTGAAACAAGTCATTTAATCCGTCTGTGCTTTGCTTCCACATCTGTAAACTGGAGATAATCCTTCTCCACTTCTCCAGGCAGCTTGGAAGATAAATTCATTAATTCTTGGGAGCTGCTCAGTACTTTGACAAATTGGGCTCTCTGCATGCAAGCACTTACAAAAAATTTCAACTCCTGAAGCAACCCTTCTTCTATCTGACAGCTGAAAGATATAGGTTTGAACATACTAATCCACTGGGCCTTAAGACTTTAATCCTCCAAAGTCACCCTAGTGATTATTATGCCTGGTTGAGCATCAGAACTGAACAAACAAATGCTGAATAAAGTCAGCCTGCCAAAAGATTTCATTTCAGACATTTAGATTTTGTTGGTGTCCCCTCCACCTCAGGCTCTCTGAAGAAAAAGAAAACAAGCTGATTGAATATTAAGACAGCTGCCAGACTTGGTTTTTACCACAAATACCATCAAACAGCAGCCATGGCACTCAACCCCCAAACATCTCACTGCAGTGGGGGAGGCAGGAAAATGAACAAGAACAAAGAGAAGGAAAGAGGAGCGTTTGAGGACAGAAAACTGTGATAAAGGTGGTCTTGGTCAGGTCCATTAAAGTATTGTGCATCTTCACAGGCAGCAAGCTCTAGCACAAGGCTGGTGCATGGGTAACATTAGTTGCCAGTGTATATATACAGTAGTCACCAGAACGATGTTGGTGGTTTGTTTCCTTCTACTTGTTTTTCTTTTACCATTTACTTTGAACTAAGTTTGCCTTAGTGTCCTGAAGAGATGCACAGAGAGGAAAATGCTTTAAAAATAGACAGTGGAAATTTTGTCCCTATGAAGAAAATAATACTAGGAGATAGGCAAATCCTTGAGTCAGTCTTGTTCCATCCCCAGAGGTATAATGAGATTTGGATGGATTGTGTGTGAGCCATATAGTCTGCTCGATGATTGTGACCATAGAAACATATAACCAGGCCACGAATGACAATTGATTTCCTACATCTCTTTGTATACTTTTCCCTATATTATCTTGCCAGATATTACTGGTGATTTGTAGAAATCTCATCACTCACTTTTATAGGTCTATGAAGTAGGACCATCTTACAAAGTTTTGTAATTGAAAAGCAAATATTTTAAAACATAATTCTCTGGAAATATAATACTGTTATTCAGGGGAAGGAAAGCATTCTGTAGCAACCAGCTGAGCACTCAGAAAATACAAATCGCCATGTGTGTTTAGGGCTAGGACTAACTTAGCAACATTCTTTGTGTTGAAGAAATTTTATCTTCCACCCTGATACCTATAAGAACTCGTACTTATCATTTGCTTTTAACTTGGCAGTATCACTTTGAGGTTCAAGACTAACTTCGTGTTTCCAGGTGGACCTAAGGTTTACAGGTTTCGTGTGATTCTAATCAGCAACGTACTGTTCAAGTACTATTTATGAGAACTTGTTGATATGGAAAATGGGGCTGGAAATATTGTAAAAACACACTCAGTCTGGTATGGAAACAACTTCCACTAAGCTATTTTTGAGCAATTTCCACTTCTTGTCTTGCCCTTAAACAGGAAGCAGTAAGAATCATAACAATAACTATGTTTAAGTTCTTAAGCTTTCTAAAACCTTGAGAACAAGTTAAAGTTTCTGGCATAGCTACTGGGAGATTCTTACTAAGTTCAGATACGTTTTATCATCCTCATCTTGTGCTTTTCTGACCAAGAATACCTGTAAATTCAAAGGTGTTTTCAGCAGAAGGGCTTTTTAGAAATCAAAGACTACATTCCTGCCTGTGACAATCCTTTGGCAGGAAAGGATTTCTATCAGTTCTCTACAGTTGGAGAATTTGGCTGAGAGGTCCTTGTCTAACAGTTTCTTCAACATATAACTACATGAATCATGATGTTTGCTGTTGTCCCAAAGCTGCAAAGAATTGTCCAGCAAATTAATCTACTCATTTGTAAGTGCTCAGGATTTTAATTCAGGATGGGATGGATTTTTATTCAGGTTAATAGAAGGAACTGCATTGTGCTTTGAATATACAGTTAGTCCAACGAAGTATCAGTAATGCTGTGGGTGTGACGTGTTTGTCTTATCTGTCCTTGGCTGATAATAAAGGAACAGACATCTAGTGAGCAGAATAGTTGTTATGGACAGAAAACAAACAAACAAACAAACAAAAAGCTGCAACTTTCCTTTTGTCAGATAAGGGGCAGGAATAAAAAAAAAAAAGCATCTTGCACCTGAAATTACTATTAGCAGGAGAAAAAGTAAGAAAACCCACTTTTTCACCTTTTGTATCTCTCCAATCACTCAGTGCGTTCTATTTGTTTCACTGGAGAAATCATTTTGTCAGCTAATTGTGTTTATAACAATAGCTGATGCAGCGCATGGGAAGCTGAGCTACATGTTCGCTGCCCTTGTGCCTGCTCAGGATGTCCACTGCGTGCAGGTGGCCTCGCAAGCCTGCCCTGCAGAGGGGAGCTCTGTCGGTGACCTTCGCAGATCTCATGCTGGGCTATTTTTGTTGGTGGGGTTAATTTAGGATATAAACCGGAAAGGGACTTGTTATCGTGAGGGGAGGAAAAATATAGTATAATCTTTGTGGAAGTTTTATCTGTGATCCATATCTCAAAGTCATAAAAACAGATCTGACTGATATGCATGAGAATTGAATCAAGCCCTTAAAAACAACATTTAAAATTTACAGCAAGCCATCGCCTCTTTTTCTTTCGCCCTTCTCTCTTTTTTTCTCTTCTCTTGCAAGTGAACTGGGTTTCTCTAAATGTCTTCTCCTTACTTCCCTGTTACTTAGTTCAAGGGTATGGGCAGATTTGTGCTTTATTTAGGAGAGAGCATTTTTTTTAGGTGATGGGCTGTGGTAGAAAAGGCAAAAATTTAATGAATTTTTTCAGACTTCAAAGAATTATTAAGAAACACAGTAAAAATTTGATTTTATGCTAGAAAAATGAGTTAAGATGGTCAATGCTGGCATAGTTTTACAAGAGGAAAACCAAAGATAGATGTATCTTGTTGAAAAGGATCTCAGAAAAGTTGGCTGAGAAGGGACCTAAGAATTGAAGTAATCTCTTCTTCCCTTTCTCTGCTTTTAAATTTTTACCCCAAGTCATTGTGGATAGATTACAATGATGGAACTATATATACCTCACAGAGCCATTACCTTAGTTAACTGAAGAACGTGCAAGGACTAAAAGTAATGCTGATTGTCTTCTGGTTGCTGCAAGGAACTACTGATACATGTACAGACATACACACATATATGTGTGTATGTGTGTGTGTGTGTGTATATATATATATGCATGCAATTATTTGTTCTTTGATGTTAAACCAAGATGTTTTAATCCCCCAGGAAAGGACATTTCCTCCAGATGTGCACACTTTTCGAGACAGAAGTCTAGATGATGGTGCAGAGTGGGGATGGGAGGAATGCTGCTTGGCACCTGCTTTCTGCACAGCTGAACAACAGGATTTCTCAGTGCTGTAGCACAGTAGCACATTTCGGAAATAGTAAAAATCTACAATGAGGATGTTTCTGCTGGAAATTGAGAGCTCAGCACAGAGAAGTGAGAAGACTTTGGGCAGTCTGGGACTGAAGTAAGCCTTAAATTACCAATCTTTTTTAGAAGTTTAGGACCAGTTTGATATTAGTCTATTTTTCTGGAGAGATGAATGCATACCAATGCTAGACTGAAAAACAATCTCCCCACTTTTTTAAAGTGATCTGATTTGTGTCTTTTATAATATCCCTGTCACACTATCAGCCCTCTCTTAAGGAAAGTCAGAAATAGGGAATCTGCTGCATCTCAAATAAGCTAGCTCAAAAGAAGCAGTGGCTAATAAACCAGGCAAAAATGTGCTGTTACTGAGTTCCATTTCGCTCTTCTCCTACTGCTTAATCTTTCTCCTTGTTTCTTGGTGAAGCTGAGGAAGTAATCTTTTAATCATATTCTGGATTAACTGAAAAAAACCCCCACCAAAACCCTGAGTCTTACAGCATGCTATTTGTTTCTCAGTAATATAAGCATCACTATACTTTTCTTGGTTTTGTTTATCCTGTTTGAAGGAAGGGTAACAGAGGTGGAAACAGATAGCAGAAATGGTCTCAGTAATATCCTATTAAGAGATAATATTATCTGCTACTCATTCAAGGTATTCATCTGTTTATACATCCAAAACTGATGTTTACCCTCTAAGTGTTGCTGTCTCTGTAGGAGCTCATGTTTAATGTGTTACCTACCAAGGAACATGAAATCCATGCCAGCATCACTGCTTTGCAGGATATAATCCCTCTTCTTATAAATATGGGTATACACCTAGATGAATACCTGTGAATTTCACTGCGCTAAACTGCTTATTGTACAACTGAACCTACTTTATCAAGCTAGTTTGATTGTTCAGTGCCACTGATATGAAGAAAAGTGAACTCTCCAAATTCATTCAGGGTAGAATTCATCTTGTCAAACTTAACCTAATTAAAAACTGTCCATCCAGGCTGCATTAGCCACCTAGGCTCAGGAGATAGAAACAATCCCTTCCTAACAGTAATTCATGTTTAGGACAAATGGGGTAAATCGTAATCTGCAAATGCCTGATTTTCCTCCACTGTATGTGACGGCAGATGATACGATTTGCTTGGACTTCACTCTGAACTTGTATGGGTTAAAATGGATCAGATGATCCCAATTTTAAAACTTTTACCCTTGTCCATTATAATTCTTCTGACAGTTTGTCTTTCTGAACCCTGCCAGGAACTTCTCTTTCTGTCACTCTCCTCCCCTGCAGGTAATAATACTGATGGAGTAGTAATTTTAGATATTATAACAAGATCAGTGATACAGCATTGCACTGCCAAGACCAATATTCATGTGGAGATGCTATGTTTTTTCTTCTGGTATCATGCTCTCTGGGTTTCTCTTTGTGGTTTCTCGGAATATGGGTTTTTTTTCTGTATTTTTACAAAATGTAAAGTGAAGTTTATGTTTATGAACAGAGTCTTGGAAACCAGAAATATTTATCTCAGAAGAAGTCCAGTAAGGTCACCAAGCGGGCAAGTGAACATTGTTCTGAGAGTAACCCTGAAGGATCTCACAGTCCTGGAAGTGAGCAGTTCTGATTTTTGCAATGGTCGACCTCGAGGTGGCTCACCAGTGAGGTGCAGTTTCGAGAGCTTTCTCCACCTGGAATTCAGCTGACTCTATCTGTATCTCTCATAAATTGCAACAACTATCAGAAGATAGGAAAGATATTTAATCAGTGGTAGTCTGGGCCAGATTTGAAGATATGACCAAGAGCTGAGAGGCTTCCTTTCCCACATATTTTTTGCATCCTGAAGGTTTCAACCAAAGAAATCAGATTACACAAAAAACAAAATCTAGGCCAAAATCTTCCCACTTACAACTGGGCAAACCTCATTGATTTCATAGCCAAAACCTAATGCTGTGAGACCCAAACCCTAAGACTCTAGCAGCAGAGAAAATAGGAAGGTCATATATTTATTCCCAGACCACAGATTTCCTAATTTTATACTCAGAATCCTACATTATGAGACACCAACAGTGTCATCCAAGCCTCTTTGGTTGTGAATGTATTATCAACTGCATATCACACATATATTTTAGATCTTTTGTAGGGAAGCATAACATTTTTTTAAATTGCCTTTTTAAATGGTATGGTGAAAAAGGCTTCTGTAGATGTAAAAATGAAGTGGGTCTGAATTTGATCAAGACTTTGGGATTTTTTTCAAGGAAAACTGATACTGTGATTAAAGCAATGGACTGGTATTCTCTCACACAATTTCCAGTTTCCTCTAATAGTACTTTTAAAAGTCATTTGATTGTAGAGGCAAACCTTTAATAAAGGGAGTTAGGGCACTGTAACAGTATAGCAAAACAGATAAGGCAGTCTCCCAGCTCCAGGAGTAGAATTAATTATGCAGAGATACATCTTTTATAAGTGGTTGTATGACACATCTCTTACTGGAAGGAGTTAGGCTTCTGCACTGGGATACTCAGCAGCCATGGCTGGGAGCTGGGATGCTTCAGAGAGTCAGTAGGAAATGCCAAGAGAGATGCAGATCTGAAATTTCCCCTCCAGATTGAGTTGAGTTCATGTTTCAGTGCGGTAGTTAAGCAGGATTTATAAGGATTTGGCCTTCACAGTCTGAAATGGCTTCAGTTTATCTGCCTCAGCTACGGTTTTCTGTCAGGACTGTTTGTGTATTCTGCATTAGACCACTGCTGGAAAAATCAAATGTATTCTACAGAGCAGAATCTCCCTTTTCTATCTGCATGTTCGGTGCCCAGAAATACTGCTTTTCTGATTTCACATTGGTCTGACAGGGCATTAGATAGAGATTTTTTTCTTCCCTGAAATTTTAGGCAAGGTTATCCTAAATCTCTCTGCTGGATCTGGGGGTCTCACACTAAGGACACTTAGGCACACAAGTCATGTGCTGAACCACAGTGTTTTAGTTCTCTGAAGTAGATGGTCTGTGGACACCTAGACATCTATCTGGTTGCCCATGGATTTGGTGCACCGAGCTTAGTGACTGAGTTGGTCCCATCCAATCCTATCTTCCTAGACAAGCGTGTGAGCATAGGAGAAGGATTTCCTTTCTTCAAACCCCTCTTTGTGGTGCCTACTTAGTTTCTAGGGTTTTTCATGGCAGACACTCTTTGTGTGTTTGCATAATTTCTGGTGTGAGGCTCCAGTCAAGGCTGGTGCCTGAGGCATTACCATAACGTAAATAAAAAGATGATCCTGACATTTCCTGGAAACCTCTCCTCAGCATCTGGGCGCACAAGTAACGCACAATTCTCTTTATATCACAGCACAGCCTGATTTGTACATGTCTTGACAAGCTCGGTTGCTGTAGCGTGACCTGTATCTTTGAACAGACCTCAGGTCTTTACCCCCACATCAGCCCACCTCTAAGAAACACGTTACACACCATTAAAGGCTTAGCGAAAATAACAAACTGTCATGCGCCGTGCCTTATCTCGTGGACATCAGGAGATGAAAGCAGAAGAACACACCCAACATTAGGCAACCTTCTCCGTGTGGGAGGGTGCGAGTGGCCGGGGTCACCGGCTCGGCACACACACAGCGGCAAGAAGAAAATTCAACAAGTGCAGCGCTCCCGGCCCAGCCAAGCACGGAGAACACGAGCCTCGAATTAAGATGCCAGTCAACGCTGCTTCCCTTTGATGTCATGCAAGATGGGAGGCATCAGCCACAGGTATGCAAACATGAAAGTCAACCGCCATCCATCACAAGGGAGCAGCTGCCTCAGCAAACCAGACAGAGCGTGGGCTTCCATTTGGCTAAAACGAATAAAATCGGAGAGAAAAGAAGTAACTGCAGATGCACCTAGGTCACGGCTGAACTCTTCACTGCGAAAGACAGGACAGAAAACGCGGTAAAATGACAGCTTTCAGATGCACATTTTTTTGAGATTAGTTATTACAACAAAGGGGTCGGTAGGGAAAGGGAAGGATATTTGCTTTTCTATTGCCTTTCTCTAAGACTTTATTCATCATAGCAAACAACACACTTTCCGAAAAGCTCCACACATTTGCTCTGCAGATGTAGCTTCCATTTTTATTATCACTTCAGATTGGTTTGTCTGAATCCCTTTGTTATAAGCATTAAGACCTAGATCACGCCACTCCCCAGGGCCGGGAAATATGGATCTCTCACATTTGACGACTGTCCTGGGTCTGCAGTGTAGATGTGGAGGGTTGCACATGGGCTACAAAAGACAGGGCGAGCTATGGAGTGGATGGAAACCTGCCTGACGTTTCCCAGTCCCTCTGCTTCAGCTGGCAGAGCCACTACTCTGCATTATGACACCCAATAAATAGAGATGCCACAGAGGCACCATTTGTTTCGCTGACTTCTTTTCGTTACCCCAGGCAGCACCTGATCCAGGAAAGCTCTTCAGTTCAGGCTTACCTTTAGTAGCCAAATGGTCCATGGAATTACTTACAACTCAGAGTGTGCTTCAAGTCTGGCAAAATCCCTCTGTGAAAGGCAGTTCCACTGGGCATATGTTTACACAAGTGTGTTTTTGTGAAAGCGTCCATAGACCGTGATATGGTTATGGAGGACAGTGACTTCTATGAGTTGGCAGGTCAGGCCCTGACAGCAAGCCTATTGGGCAACTAATTTCAATAGATGAGTTAAGACAAGTTGGAGTGGAGAATAAAAATATCCTGGCCTCTATCCATTTGGTGTCTTCTCAGAAGCATAAGGTTGTAATTAAAGTCTTAAATGCTGAATTATTCTGAGTAGCTAATGCCTTCAGTGAGGCAATAACGGGGACAATCATCATGTAGGTGATACACAGAATATGTACTTGTAGCACTAAATATCAACACCATGTTTTCTCAGGGAAGAATTTTAACTAGAAGAACATCTATTTTCTCTGTGTAAATTTTTATAGACTGCCTGCATGCGAGGTCTAAAAACAGGTGACAAAATATCTCATGATATATGTTAGCATTGTCAGCTGAGTTTTAGACCCCTTTTTCTGTGTTCATTGCCGTCCGGGGATTCCTTCCCTACTTTGCACCATCTCACCTTGATGTAGGACTGCAGAGAGAAGCCAGCCAGAGGGTGAAACACTCCCATGAAAGACTTCTGCAGTATTGAGATCACATTTACAGCTGTTTCAAATCACAGCAGCCCATCCACCCAGCGACACAGACCACAGAGAGCACACGAGTCTGTCTTCTTTCTCTTCACTGGTACCCCATTGACAACTCGGTCGAATACAAGGCTTCACGCTTCCTTTCCAAAGCCCTAAGCGGGACTGGCTTCAATTACCAAGTGCCCTTCATACCGCATGGATCCCACATCGCTTACGTCCTGCTAGAAGGATGGACTTGTCAGCTTCAAGTAAATATTGTGAGTGCAGGAAACAAAGCTTCCTAAAGGACAGCCCGTGACCCCGGAGTTGACTCCTCGAAAGGCACGAACGACCAGGAACGACTGTACCAGGGCAAAAGGCAGCAAGGTCTCTCACTTCGTCCCACAGCTGCAGCGGGGGATCGAGGAGAGAAGCAGCTGCTCGACTGAACCAGAAACGCACTGCAGTGTGGGGAGCCGATCGCTTCCCTACTAGGTAAATACAGTGAGCGGTTAGTCTAGCTTGTTCTTCGTTGATAGGGGCCAGTCACATGCATAATATCAAAGGCAGGGTTTTGTTGAGTCCAAGAAGCGTTCAGCATTTCATAAGACCGCACATTTTATGTTACCAGTTCATCTGAGGTCAGAAGCACGTGCCGTCCTCCAGTTTTTGCTTGCCCGGCTCCCTTATTGTGGATAATGATTTTTCCTGTTCCCTTAATTCTCAGTAGCAGCACAGAGTAGATAAGACTCAGGTGCTATAATATATTGATTTTAGTTTTAGTGGGCAAAACAGGTGACTCCCTTTTTAAAATGTACCTTATAATGCTGTCATGTTTTAAAAATACTTGGTTTTCATCTTTTTTCATTATACTTGGTCTGCTAAGTATATACTGATGAATATCCCTAATGGCGCATTGATGTTATTTATGCCCTTGAAACTGGCTTGAAGTCCAAATTTCTTTATTTTACAAAGAAAACAGACTATTATTTATCATGTTGTAGACTGTTGTTTTAATACTTCACATTATATCTGTTATTCTAAAGAGTAAGGATGTTTATGTACTTTTTCTGCATTTAAGGAAAACAAATATATCTTTTAACCTGTGTGCTTTTAAGGATAAAATTCTCTTTTGTGCACATACAAGAAAAGACCCCAAAACAGCAGTGATTGTTTTGTCTGTAGAACAGCACAGTCCTACAGCTGGTTATATTTTAGGATACAGTGGAGCAAGTACTTCCACAACTACATAGATCCTTTAACTGTAAGCAGCACAGAAGACCATGTGTTACTCTGAAAGCTGTCTGCAGAGTGATGCCCTCTCCACCCATGGCTTGCTGGTGTAAGTGGGATGGTTTTCGCCAACTTCTGTGACCTAGGAAAAGCCCATCGTTTTGCTTTTTCATCATGAATTAAAAAATGAGCTGCTTCTAACTATTGTCAAATGTGTTCACATTCAAATAGATAGTAAATCATGAGCCATAAAATTCCATTTTGAGGGTTTGCTTTTTAGTGAAAATACAAAATATTTCAACATACAAAAGCAAAGGCTAACATCCTTTTTTTTTTCTCCTCTCCCCTCCAAATCATAATGTCTTCTGCATCCGCTTTATTAACATAGTAAACGTCTATGACACTGAATATCTTTGGAACTGAATGCAAAGCATATAGAATCATAGAATATCTCAAGTTGGAGGGGACCCATAAGGCTCATTGAGTCCAACATAGTTGCATTGTACCCACGTATAAAGAAACTTTAGTACATACTTATTTGCATGCTTAAATACTTGGCATGCCTTGCATTGCATTCTAGGTGGGTAGCTGCTGTCACTGGTGAACCAAATTGTCCTTATATTTTACCTCTTTTTGGAACATTGGGCTTTTTTGGTAGAAATATCTGGGATTCATTAATAAAGATTGTACAAGAACACACAAATCCAGCTTCCTTTAACCACACACAGAGGCAAACGGTTTTGTTAAACAGCAATTGTCATTTCAGAATGAATTATGATTTAAGATGCATTATGTCATTTTTTTTTCATGTTGTGCCATTTGGTCCCTGATCAGTGAGGAGGCCCCATGCTTTCGATGGAATCAGTTAACCCTCAAGACTGGCCATAGTTCTGACCTTGTGCTTTAATAGAAACCACTAGACTTCTTCTTTAGCCACCTCTAAAGTAATGTGTGACTTAAACCATACAACCCTGTGAGCCAACGGGCCAGGAGAGTACAATTCCCTCCACCTCTCCATTTTCATTGCTACATGGGATGCCTGGAGCACAGCACGTGACAGTAAATAATAGATGTAGGAGGTGGCCTGGCAGACAGCGAGGGAACCTTGGCTTTACTGCTCTTAACACAATCAGACAGAAGATAAAAGCATATGCAAGGTGCTATGCTGAGCTGAAACAGTGAAATTTTCCAGCCCAGAGCAAAAAAAAAAGTAGCTTAAAATGCTCAGTGACGGAAATATTCTCCATCAAGGCCACCAAATTAAATTCTAGGTAAGGGTGTTGCCTAAGTACACAGAAAGACATAAAGATATGAAGAAATAATCTTGCCAAAAATTACAAACCCACACCTGAAGAACATTTCTGCCCCCCCCCCCCCCTTCTAGTATCAGGTTATATGTTTTAACTAAACTGTTTCTGTTTTTTCAGTTCTCTTTTCTCCTCCCTTAAAACTCTCCAATTTTTTTAGCATGGGTATGTTTCCCATCCTGGCAAGCAGCATGTGAGAGGAACCTGTGTATTATTTCTGTCTTTATTTGATTTTATACAAAATAACAGTGTTTCAGGAGACCTACCCAACTATTTTAAAACACTACTTAAAAACATCCAACCACTGAATTTCCACAAGTTGTTGCAAAATACGATCAAACAAGTAAAAAAAAAAAAAATTTAAAAAAGAGGGCTATAAATCACCCTTGCCTCACCACACATCTCCCACCCTGTTCCCCCCAGCGCCAGGGGAAAACATTAGAGTTTTGCAATTTTCTTGAGAGGGGAATAGATGTGGTTGCCTTCAGACCAAAGACGAAATACGTTCCAGACGAGTGTCCATCCTAGCTGGTGGCTTGTCAGCAGGCTGATACTTTCTAAGCTAAGCAGGTTCCAGCCTGTGAGCCTCATCGAATTGCCGTGATGACAGATTCACACTGGAAAAGAAAGGTGGTCGTTCGAGCAGATGGTTCCATGCCACTAAGCCAAAGCCAAAAATCCTCCTCCACAAACCAGCAGGTCGGTGACTTTTAATCTCAGGGTTCAAGGACACTGTAACTCTATAGTCCTGTTCACATCTGGAGGAAATGAAAGTCTGGGACGGAGAGAAAAGTACAACGTTGTCCACAGCTCACAGCCTGCTCAGCTGATGGGCCGGCCACGGCTGGGGACCGTAGCAATCTCACTGCAGCTCCTGCTTCTGCATCCTTGCGGAAAGATTCTCCCTCAGCAAGTGGGTGTCTACTTTTTGTACTTCACCCACTTTGAGTAAATGCTCGCTGTAGCTCATTTGTGATTTACCATCTTCTGTAGCTTAGCCAGGTTTTGAAGTCAGGTTATTGTGTATTTGTTTTACTGTTAGGGAGTGTTCTTTCTAATAATTTATTTTGGAAATTTTAAAATATACATGAATTTAAATATTGTATAAGAATGTTTGTCTTCTAGATCTCTTATGTGTCTTGTATCCAAGAGTTCATTCTCATAGCCATTAAACAAGTTTAAAGATACCACAATGAGAGAGGCATTTTGATTTCAGAGGGACAAAATTAGCTGTAACATCGTGAATACAAATCAGGGTGGAACATAGCAGGAAAAGGATGCCATGGACTCATGATTCAGTTGAATCTGACAAAGGTCAGTACAGGTGTGACTGAAATCACTTATGTTTTGGATATGTCAGCTGCAGATCACAATTAAAAATGAATTTGAATCCTGATTCAGAAGGAAAGGGAAGCTGAGAGTGAGGAACAGAGCATGTGACTGTATACAATTACCTGCAAGTCTGGAGTAAAGAGGGTTTTACTAAAAAGGTTTGGCACCTGCAAATGAACTTAAGTATAGCTAGAATCTGAAAAAATATTGGTTTTTTAATGAGAAATAATATCTCCATTTCATTTGGATCCCAGTAACAATGCAAAATAAATCCTTTGTGTTTTTGTAATCCAAGTAATGCTTTCTCCTCTTAACTTAGGGATTTTGTTGTTGTTCACGAAGGTATTTTTATTCAGAATATTTTATCGTTCCCATATCACTGGTTTTATTGACATTTATTTCATTTATGTAAAAATATTTTGTTATTTTGAAGTGTTTTAGTTGATCAGAGCTTCCCCTTTTTTCCACAGAAGCAGCAGCTAAGTAGAGGCAAAAAGCAGAGAAGAGAGTATGGCATATAATCCCTTTGGTGAGGCATCCTTCATGTCCACAACGGTGTCAACAATAACAGAAAGCAATAGGCAGATTTCTGAGTCACAAGCCAATTCCTTATGGCCTTGTTCTGCTCCTCCAAGATACTGTCTGAGATCTGATCTCTAGAGGTCACAGCCAAAAGTCAATTCATTTGATTCAAATTTGAAGAAGAAGCTACTGAAGAGTGTCACCTGGCAGATGGGACAGGACGCAGTTCACCTGACTAGAGAAGACTCATCACACCAGTTTCGGATATCAGCTGCAAGTGAGCTGAATTGTGATCTAGAACTGCTCTCTAAAAAAAGGGAACCTAGAGGATTAGGTCAGGTCTCAGACACCTATGTTTGCTCAGATTAATTCTACCACTGGCATCTGCAGTTAGAAGACCAGTGGCACAAGGCAAATCTTAGAGTTTAATTAAACTCTGCAATTAAATGATAATTCTTCCACTAGAAAAGTATTTTTTTCCAAAGACACTTTTTGCTACCATGCAATCAGACTAACTTTAAAAGAATAAGCTTCACTAAAATTATTTTATCTCCTTATCCAGCTCTGTTGGCTTGATGATCTTTCTACTTTCAAACAGCAACAATCTCCTGGGTGTTTGGTGTTGCCTCTCAATAGTTGTACTGGCTGTGGGCAGGGTGCAAGACTCCTGAGTTGAAGGCTTGGCTCTCTTAAGTGAGTGATATAAGGAATCAACTAGTCCCAGCACCATCACATCTCTTTTGTTCTGTCTCTTTGTATTACAAGTTTTCTAAGATAGGAGCAACTTCCCTAGCACAGATCTTAGTAGTTACGAGCTCCTGGATTGCTACTACAATTACTAAGAAGTACAATAGCAAAATGTTCTTCAGCTTTTATTGCTCTGCTTTTCCTGTAAAACGCTTGGCCAGCAGGAAATATTTGAATACCTATTTTGTTCTTGCTTAATGGCAGGGTTGCATGCAGTTCAGTGGCAGGACAGAGAACTGGGGTGCAGGTCTCCTGCCTTTGAATCCACTTCTCCGTCCACTGCTCTGCATTACCTGCACAGAACCTCTTCTGGTCTGAAGTGGAAAGAAAGAGGATGGTAACATGTTGTTTGTGCGGTCATAAGACTCTTCCCAGTTCCTCCACCCTGTTTTAGTTCTCATCATGGGATGACATACCCAAATCCGTAGAATGTTAATGTCAAGCGAAGCAAGGAAGGAGTTAATATCTGTGATAGGAAGAGTCAGCCTCAGCTGTCAGTGGAACCACCTGGTATGCATTAAGGAGTAGTTATGATAGACAGGTTAGAGATAAAGTAGGAAAGTTTTATAGTGTAGGAGAGAATGAGCAAGAGGCAGCGTTGGGCTGGTGGTAGGGGCAGTCAGCAGAGCCAGGTGTTTGAAGCCATGGAGAAAGGGGAGATTTATAGGCTCTTCAGGAGACAAAAAGCTACCTTCTTGTTCCATCTGTAGGTCATGAGACACCAGGAGGGCTTAAACCAACTAAATGCTGATGTACAGAAGATACCAAAATTGTTAGCATGAAGGTGACTGGATATTTGCTAAGCCTGAAGCAAGGGTCCTGGGCTAATATTCACTGGGCGTAGTTACAGGCATTCCAGGACTTGACTCATGCCCCTGTCCCGCTTTGTTGTTAAAGTTTTGAGGGTTTTACTTTTAAAAGAATCTAAGGAATACCCCTTTCTGCCAAGTGGTCTGGTAATTTTTAGGAGACAGAGCTGGCCAAACAGACTACTCGTAGACAAACATTTTTCCTTTTGCAAAATACTACTTGCCCGAAAAAGACAATATGTTTGTCAGCTTCTATTAGAGCAAACTGGGTAATATTAATCTTTATTCTCAATTGCTAGGTTGTCTGCTGCTCCCCTTCTCTGCCTTCCTATTTCCCAATTAAAAATCTATTGTGAGAAGTATATAAATCACAGTGGATAACTAACTCCTATTCAAAAAATGACTTTGCAATTTGGTTGTTAGTTCCTCTCCCAAATAATGTATTCTCTTTATTTGTAACATAGGGGTGAAATAAGACTGCTGTGTTATTCCTCAAAGGTCTTACCACAGGACAACAAGCACACAAAGTCTGAGCAGCAGAAATGGCTCTGGGTGCCAGCTTCTGCCCAGTCTCCTCCGGAGGCTCCGTGGCAGGCAGCGGTGCCGGAGCTGCAGGTGAAAGGACAGACCATTTCTACAAGCCTTGCTCTAACTTGCGAGTGTTCAGGATCATCTTCACTGAGTCAGCCTTTGTCACTGATGATGTGGTAAGAAATAAGCGGCCAGCTGAGGACGAGGGTCCATTCAGCCTCCTGACTTTTATCTTCTTGCCTTAGAGGGTTAAAATACATGGCATTGTGGTGAATGCATTCAGTTTAAATGACTAGCCTTACAGTTCCTTTCTGGGTTCTGCTAGCTGAGTCTTAGGGGACTGTACACGTGCATTGTCTTTGCGGTAAAAATGATCAAAATGAAAACTCCTAAATTGATGTGTTTTTCTCTATTCATTAATGCTGTGGCATAAGCATTGTTGTCAGAGGCGCCGTTTTGTTCAGTGGTCATCTGGCAACTGTGAGTGCCGAAAACACAAAACACAATAGCGGACGTGCTGGAGCACTTATCTGTTCCCATGATCCTTTGTTAAGCTATTAAACTCATACAACTTAACGCCAGCAGAACTGGAATAATTGGAGGAATAGATTTTGCAACATGATTTTTGTGGAAGAGGGAGGGGCAGGGCTGAGGAGATTGAATCTGCTCTGTGTGAGTGCACTGGCTGTTCTTCCCTGCACAGTCAAAATACAAGGTTCTTCTGACAAGTGATTTCTGTTTGGTTTTTTGGACTGCCGGGAGTTTCAGGGCAGGTCTGCTAAGGCACTCTAGGGACCTCGTTCCTTCCCCTTCCCTGTGCACTTTTCCTGCAGCTGGTCAAACTTTTTTATGTTTGGGATTGGCTGAAATGATTTGGTCTCTAATTAACTCAACTAATAGTAAATTAATTCAATGAAATACTGGCAGTAGTTCTGCATAATACCGGTTTAACAATTCACTGTTTACTTAGGTGCTTTCCTAAGTAGAAAGTCTTAAGGGAGCCTGTGTTTGCCATTAGAGTGCTTCCAAAATGCCCTGAATTTCAGAACATCTCACTTTTTTTCCAGTGGTTCAACACCACAACAGTCCATAAGCTGGCCCGATGGACTAGCAATGCCAAGGATGAATGATGTATTTTTAGGAAATCTGAGTATGCTGCCCGCGCCTTGACAAACCCACGCTGGGTGCGACTACCAGTTCCAGCAGATTCCTTCCCCCCGTCGCGCGTGGAGCCCGAGGACTCGGCTGTGCCCTGCAAAGTTTCCTGTTTACGGCCGTGCATCCTCCGAAAACAGCGCGCAGAGCTCTGCTTCCCACATCTCGGAAGCCGCAGACGGATCCCGTAACATCCTGTGCCTTTCCGTCATCCCAGCGCTGCTTTTTCTGAGAACTGCCGGGAGAAGTCGCTCACAGGATTGTTAACAATTGGTCATCACCTTCTGGATGTGTCAGACCGTCGAGAACTCCGGGCCATCGGGCTTCACTGACAAGGAAACAATATCAACAAAAAAACCGTTTGCCCTTTGTTCCCGCCGTATATTGAGTTCACTGCGTATCACGGCGGATAGCACGCTTCCTACACGGAGAAAACCCGCTGCCTTTTGATTTGAGGCTGAATGTTATATCGCTTAAAGTGCACAGACTGAACCGGGACAGAAACACAGGTCAGTACCGAATGGTCCTGGCAGCCGCACACCTTGTCTTCCCCATCTGTCTCCTTGTGGTTACGGCCGAGGTCAAGGTATGTACGCTGTCTGGCTCCTGCCAGCAACATAACATCCTCGAGGAAAAAAACCAGCCCAGTCTCCAGGTCCCTCCAAAGAGGAGCCCAGATAAAGACTTCGTTCCTCTCATTTCTTCCTCTGCCCTCTGCCCTACAACGCACGCTTTTTGTCCTCAGCAGTTACTTAACAGTGTTCGAGGGAGAATGAGCAAGAATGATACATTGGATTATAAAGAGTGAAATCCTCCCTAGTGTGGGGAAAAAAAAAAATTGAGTTCACTAGTACTACAGGTAATTAATAACTTTTGTCTGCTGAGGGCTGCCTACACAGGCATACTTTGGAACTGGGAGAAAAAAAATAATAATTAAAGCTGAGCATGCTCTTTTTTTTAATCTTTTTTTTTTTTTTTTCCCCAGAAGTAAGGTAGCTTCAGACTGTGTAACCCAAACCTGACCTCAGCCTTACGCCCACTTCTAGTGAGAAGAAACCTGGCACCATGGGAAGGGGGCTGCACCACCTCCCGCCCCATCCCGCTCCCCGGGGACTGGCAGGGAGCTGCTCCGGTCCTTCCCCCGGTCCTGCCCACGGCACAGCACTGGGATGTCACTGCCTGTGTGTGTGTCACACGGATCGCGTAAATAAAGGTCAGGATTTGGCCTCAGTGTGCAAATCTCAATTTGCCCTGTAATATTAAGATTGCATGAAGTTTGGAATTTGTATTGCTCTTGTTTAAAGGTGACCTCTAATTAAGCCTTTCCAAACATATTTGGAATTATAGATCCCTCACAACCTTTCCATTGTTCTTGCAGTCAAAATAGCAGCAGCCGCAACCATGTACACCACATTATTAAAAGGACTAGTTTAAACTAAAGACTGTAATTGCACGCCACCAAGTAAAATGTATACTTTAGAAATTCTTTCCAACATATGAAATGATTCAATAGAAGGTAGAAATTAACACCAAAAAAAGTTGCTATAAGCCTCAGAGACACTCCCTACTGAAAAAAAAATATTTCCAAATATGAAAAAAACTGAAAAAAGGTAAAATGCTTCAAAGTAGGTTGAATAAACCCCAAATCCACTGCTGAAAGAGAGCAAATTCTTCAATTTACTGTTTAAATTAATGCAATAGAAAATGAACTGTAAGTTAGGGGAAAACCTATTTTCCTTCCTGAAGTAAAATCAGTAATGAAATCAACTAGTAGACAGATCTTCCTTCTACATGTACTCTCAAAAACAGTCAATGGACACAGAATTTGTGTAAAATAGGGCTTTGGGAAAAGCAATAAGGTGTTGCCAAAACTCTGCCAATTTCTTAATTTTTTTCCCCATCCATCTGGAATACACATATATGCTGTCTTTCTTACTGAAAAATTATTTACACACACACACACATAATGTCAAACAAAAAGAAACCCAAAGTGACAATGCAATAACCTGGCACATGCCTCAGAATTTTAATGCATCTTTTTTGTCTTTGTGTACATATGCAGTACCTTTGTAGGAACAGAAATATAAACTTTGTTCTTAAAAACCTTACTTAGTTGATTGCTGGAATGCTGGCACACTATCATAGAATCACAGAATCATAGACTCATAGAATGGGTTGAGTTGGAAGGGACCTTTAAAGGTCATCTAGTCTAAGCCCCCCCGCAATGAGCAGGGACATCTTCAACTCGATCAGGTTGCTCAGAGCCCCGTCCAACCTGACCTTGAGTGTTTCCAGGGATGGGGCATCCACAACCTCTCTGGGCAACCTGGGACAGTGTTTCACCACCCTCATCATAAAACATTTCTTCCTTATATCTAGTCTGAATCTACCCTCTTTTAGTTTCAAACCATTACTCCTTGTCCTGTTGCAACAGGCCCTGCTAAAGACCTTGTCCCCATCTTTATTATAAGCCCCCTTTAGGTACTGGCAGGCTGCTATGAGGTCTCCCTGGAGCCTTCTCTTCTCCAGGCTGAACAACCCCAACTCTCTCAGCCTGTCCTCACAGGAGAGGTGCTCCAGCCCTCTGATCATCTTCGTGTCCCTCCTCTGGACCCACTCAAGCAGGTCCGTGTCCTTCTTATGCTGGGCCCCCCCCCGAGCTGAAGGCAGTACTGCAGGGGGGGTCTCACCCGACGGGAGCAGAGGGGCAGAATCCCCTCCCTTGACCTGCTGGTCACGCTGCTTTGGATGCAGCCCAGGATGTGATTGGCTTTCTGGGCCGCAAGCGCACATTGCTGGCTCACACTCAGTTTTTCATCCACTACTACCCCCAAGTCCTTCCCCGCAGGGCTGCTCTCAATCCAGTCATTGCCCAGCCTGTATTTGTGCTTGGGGTTGCCCTGACCCCTGTGCAAGACCTTGCACTTGGCCTTGTTGAACCTCATGAAGTTCACACAGGCCCACTTCTTGAGCTTGACCAGGTCCCTCTGGATGGCATCCTGTCCCTCAGATGTGTCAACTGCACCACTCAGCTTGGTGTCATCTGCAAACTTGCTGAAGGTGCACTCAATCCCACTATGTCATCGATGAAGATATTAAACAGTACTGGTCCCAATACAGACCCCTGAGGGACACCACTTGTCACTGATCTCCACCTGGTCACTGAGCCATTGACCACTACCCTCTGGATGCAACCATCCAACCAATTCCTCATCCACCAAACAGTCCACCCATCAAATCCATAACTCTCCAATTCAGAGGGAAGGATGTTGCGGTGGAACGTGTCAAAGGCCTTACAGAAGTCCAGATAGACGACATCCATAGCTATCAAGCTACTATCAGGCAATAGATTCAGTGTCACGTTGCTTTTTTTGACATTGGGTCTTTGATATTGCCACCAGCAAGGTAGAGTTCAGTTTGCTAGAGTGATCTCAGATGGGAAGCTTGCTTTTTGCTTGGAGGGAATTTTATACACCAGCTGAGTGTTCTGTCTCACAAGGGTATATTTGACAAACTGTGGAGCTGGGGTATATATATATATTTATTCTGTGGGACTGCTATGTGATTTCCTTTAATTGAGTGGTAGTATCTTGTTGCTAGATCACAGCAACGGCAAAGGTGACTCAAGTTCCCTGTGAATTTTGCTGTGACGGAGTCCCCTAGGTAATTCAGGAAAAGTCCAGCCCAACTGCATCCCGCAGCTATTGTGTGATTGTCATTGAGTCAACAAAAGGGTCTGACCCTGGGTGAATTTACACCGGGCCAAGATAAACTTATCAGTCTCAATAACCTTCACACTTTTTTCTTCCTTCCTTCTATTTCAACGCCTGCTAGTTTCACTCGCTGGTAGCACAGATGCCTTGTGAGCCACCGTGACCTTCCTTTCCCTTTCTAAATCTCATTAGTATATTTCTTCCTCCATCCAAAATTTTAATTTACTGTGTGAAACTTGCTACCACAAGCTCTCAGAGAGGCCTTGCCATGTTGTGGCTCTAGAGAGGATGGCACAGCTACCTGCAGGACTACAAAGCGGTGCAGACTGGCAATCATAGGGCTTGTAACATCCCAGAAACAAGAGCTTGGAAGAGACCTACAGCCTCCTGCTTAATGGCATAGGTCAGCCTCTAGGTTAGGGCAGATTACTCAATGTTTGTCACTCCAGATCTCAGGCACTGTCCTCTGAAGTATAAAAGACAGCTTACGTGCTCTAACTGCTGGTCTGCCCGTTTCTGTGATCCTCTCTTGTCCTGTGAGATGTCAGGTCACTTCAAAGCCTTAACCATTGCCACAGATAGCAATTATTTCCAGGCTTCAGCCACTGCTTTATTTTTCAGTGAAGGCAAAAGTAAGTATTTGCAATCCCAAATTAAAATTTCATAAGAACCATGGGAATTTTACCAGCTCAACCTGAGGTTAGCGCTCTAAATAAACTTTGCTGTATTTAGTCATGCCCCAGTGTACGACTATACTGCACCGCAGTTGCTGGTCTTCTTAAATCACACCAGTACCAATTGCCTGACTCCTTCACTGATGCTACAAGCGCTTCAACAGGTAAACTTGGCATCAGCTATAAAACGCAAATTATTTGGGTTGGAATTATCCAAGGACTTCAGGGGGGTCCACTAGCACAGGCCACAGACTGTGCACTGTATTCACTACGTAGAGAAAACTACTGCCCTGAAATGGAACAATGAGTTGTGTAGTTTTCAGTAACCAATATTATGTTAAAGAAGACCCTTTAACAAACAAACAAACAAATAAAAAGGTGTAGAAATGAAGTTACAGAGGTCTCTACCCATCCTTTTCCCTTTCGGGTGACAGTTCAAGCTCCATACGAGGAAGCAGGCGTATGCCCAGCGCTAGCTTTGCTCTGCAATGCTAATTAAGCACTGTCTCTGGAAGAGGTGCTGTCCTTGGGGAGTGGCTGTTAGACCAAGGTCATATCTGCACATCTCTGGTATTTGTCTTTGTGTCACTTTTATTTAAAGAATATGGAAATAAATGCCAACATCCTGGTTAACATTTCCTCTATCTCTGCTAAGCAGTTTCTTCTGTTTAAGGCCGAATTTGTGAGCTTTCTGACTGCTACATTTACCACACTAATGTGCTACTCTACAGTATTTAACACCATGTTTTGTTGAAAGTTCTGGACGTCCAACACACAACATCCATGAGGTTTGAGAACTGAGAGATTAAATAGGCAGCACTCCCTAGCATGTAGGTAATCCCACCGTTTCTTATGAAGTTAACTGAATATGAGTTTGCCTTTTCTAGCACAGTCCTTTCTCCCACACCACATCACAGATCGTGGTAATTCATTTCCAGAAACTAATCCTGCTTTTCTCACAGTAGAAACACTGATACCTTCTACATTGTTTTTTATTAAATACCCTTCTCCATAGATAACAGTGGGACCTGCACTTAAAATATAAATGTCCACAAACATGTTTTTTAAGTATTTAGGCTCTGCATTTAAGAATGCTTTACTGCAGACTCACTAGGCAAGGCAGGATCTGGTTTGGTTTTTTTTTTGTGATATCCAGCAGCTCCTCTCCATATATATGCAGTA
This sequence comes from Buteo buteo, assembly GCF_964188355.1. NCBI lineage: Eukaryota > Metazoa > Chordata > Aves > Accipitriformes > Accipitridae > Buteo > Buteo buteo. The sequence continues at coordinate 27,954,800 of NC_134185.1, read as the reverse complement.
TTTATAAGTGCTGTGTTTTACTGGGGTAAGTTACATCCCACTGACAGCCTATTGTCCCTGCTACTTGTCAATGGACTCTGGTAATTTCTCCATTCTCTCTCTTTCTGTACCCGAGGCAAGTTTAGCTGAGGACTGTGCTAGATGGCTCATAAAAATTCCATTACAGCACCTCCCAAGGTGAAGGAGTCTTGGTGGGGCATTTGTCATACAGACTGCCTGAAGACCAGAGACTGTGTCTATGGAGACAAAAAGTGCCCCCAGTGAGAAAACGGATGAATCAAAATTCTTGCCCTGACCTTTTCTTGCCATGCAAGCAAACACCAGCCAGACTGATCCAAAGGATAATCAGGTGGGAGCAGCACGAGCAGCAGGAGGAGCAAGGGGCGGCTGTACTGGTGCTCTGCAACAGCCTGACAAAGGAGAGGAATTCATCCAGATTAGTTTTCTCATTAATTTCCTTTGTAATTCAGGTCAATGGGAGGCACTCTACAGCTATCAGAAAGAGATCTTGATTTAATATATTTAAGAACAGGGAAAGGAAGCAGAAAGTCAAGGAGTGAGAACACTCAAGTAGATTGAATTGAATTTATCTATGCTATCCGTACTGTGAGTTTGCTTATGCAAAGTATAGTCATCCATGAAGGGCTCAACTCATGAAGAACACCCTGCATCAGGGCTCCAGATTCCAGTATAACACAGTCAGTCTCAGGGAATCTGGATTCTTCCTTGCTTAGAGCAACATGAACAGAAGCCTAACCTTGCCCAAAGACTGATGTACCTTTCAAGCTTTCCTTCCCAGTTGCCTGTTCTTACTGAGGAACCAGAAAGTGCTGAAAAAATAAGGTAAATAAATTCAGAATTTAGAGCTGGAGGTGGCTGATTAATGTTACCTTCTCAACCTCTGCTGAAATTCTGGAGAAAAAAAACATCCTAGAAGTGCAAAGGCTGCATTGAGGTTTTGTTGTTTTCTGGGCCATTTTCTCCTGAATCTATGAATGTAAATCTCATCAAAATCAGTGGAGCTATATTCATCTTACAACACTCAGAAGAAAGCCCTTTCAATCCCTCACAGTTTTGACAGTATTAAAAATGTAAATTCTCAATTTTTAATTATTTTCTGCTTCCATTCATTTCCAACCTCATAACCTGTGACAGCTTCTTCTGTTGCAAGACATGCCCAGGCTGCTGAGGGAACACTTCCAGCATATGTTTATGTTAGTCTTTTGTTCTCCTCCATTTCGTTATCAAATCTATAATACAGAAAGAAGTTTGAAATTTGACCCAGTTTCTTTAAGATTTTACCCCCCAGTGGAAGATCTGACTAAAAGGATGGACACCTGAGAAGTTGGTAAATCAAGCTACACCAATTTCAGAATAATATCCCAAACATGTATGACTCAGCCCTGCAAAGGCAGCATATACCCATCCAGCAGTGATTTTTTTCCCCAAAAGCGTGACAAGCAATTTTATCGGGATTTCAGATCTCTACATTTTAACCTGCTCGTTTTTGCACAGCTAATGCAGCATGACTTGTTTGTGCCTCAGGCTCAGCCCCGCTAGTCATAACTCCACCGTGTTGGTACTGGACTCAATGCAAAAAAAAGTTACTTCTGTAGTGAGAGTTAAGAACCCAAGACCTCCCCAGCTGAAGGTTAAGTTGCCTCTTCCTTTCTTACTCCAGTTTAGTGCTATTGAGACAGAGCTGTAAGTTCTGCTGTGGAAGAGAGATTTATAACACATGGCACAAAATCAGTTGTTACTCTGTCCAATTACATATTTTTTGAGATTGATCTACTCCCCACTGAAGTCAGTGGGTGGTTTTCCACCAAATTCAATAGCTTTTGGATTGAGCCAAAATGAAGGAATGAAGCACCAGGGCACTACAGCTCGTATAAAGAGCAGGACAGTACATTAAGTACATGTGTTTTTTCATCACAATTGGTGTTTCAGGCTGTTAAACTACTGCCTCTCCCCATATCATAACAAAAGATATCTGGGCCTGGAAAAGATAAATTATTTCAGTGTTTTTTCTTCTATTGATTTTTTTTTTACATGTATCCAAATAGTACATGCCAAAATGTGACTCAATTCCTATGTTTATGTAAATTCATAGGTCTGTTCTGAAAAAAATGTCCTTAGCACTTTTAAAAAGTAATCACCTAGCTTTTCCAAAGTATGTAGATACTTACAGTAAGTATTGTTACATTCTCGTAGGAAATTACATGCCAGCACATAGGCATATATTCAAACCCAGGCAAACATCATATGAATTTGTCTTGATGGTAGTTCATATGTCTTAATATCTGTTAACATTAGTCATCTGCACGTTTAAGTTTTATTAAATGCACAAACTATGTGGCACTCCACCCTTCTTGCAACATTAATTCACAGTGTCCAGCATTTTTTGTGGTTTAAGGACATAGTGTCTATCAGGCCAGTGGTCTGTACTAAAAAGTATTTCCACAGTGGGAAAAAATAAAGAAGGGAAAAAGAAAAAGAATTGTAAGTTTTTGCAAACTCTGAGGTAACTTAGTCAATGCACAGATATTTTTTTAATTTAATTAAATTTACTGAAACAAAGTCAAGCCCTGAAAAGTTAGAAACTAATCACTAAGGTCACCCTTTCAATGTAAATTCACCCTTGCTGCATATGTACTTCATAGTAAAGCTTTACATATATGATCAAATAACTCCCTTTTTTAATACAACTTCCTTCCATTCGGAGGATGTATGGTTCTCCAGGGATGAGAGCGAGCTGTGCAGTGATGGCTGTAAAAAGAGGAGGTGATACCAGACTGGGTTGCTCCAGCTAAATAAAGTAGGCATTGAATAGCTGCAGGTCAGTGCTGATGGCAGGAAGGAGCCAGAGAGTGGGGAAAGACCCTATTTGACGCCTGCTGAAATCTTTCATTGAGAGAGGAATCAAGATCCTACATGACAGCGTGCGCAAAGAAAGAGATAGTTTTTCAATTTTGGGTTTCGATGGTTTTAGAGAATTAAGTGTCCATGAGATTGCAGAGGAAAAAACTTAATTCCCTAGTTACCTCCCCCACTTCCACCCTGGGATTATCCATACTGCATGCAGGCTAGTTTGCCGGTGGATTTTTTTTTAAAACTAGCTCTTCCCAAAGCAAAATCTTGGCGTAGTTTATCAAGGGACTGCAGGTTATATGAGTTATGGATAATATTTCATTCAAGTTTCCCACATCCTCTCCAGTTTTATTTTCCCCTGCTGTTCCCATGGACACTGTGCCCTCCAGTACCCACTCAACCACTATAATATCTTTCAAGACATGCAACAAACATGGCATGGGAACTCTAGTTATATATTTGCACACGGAGACCAGAGGACACTTCAAACGTCTTGTCCTGTGGATGTGTTCGGTCCACTGTAGATGGGACTAGCTCTGAGCAATGTGAATTTGAACCATTTTGCACAACTTGGTCTAGGGGTGGAGATGAGCCCTTGCAACAGAGGCCTTCAACAAGACGTACAAGACCTGGAGTAGAATGGAGACTTAAAGAAATTGAATTAATCTGAGTATATTATACAGAAAGCATCAGCAGGCTTTAATAGCAAATTCTTTGCAACAGGCAAGAAGGGACAGCAGGAGGCAGCAGGGTCTCTCTACCCCCAACATACATTGATTTAACCAATCACTCAAATGAAAGGGGCTAAAATGTCATGAGTACCTGCGAAATGAGAAAGAACTTACCGTGTACCATCAGCATAAAGATATCCTCTGCCGCAGAGCAAGTAGAAAGAAATTAACATACTTGGAAAAATTGTAGAGAGAAGAGAGAGGAAAACTAAGATGCATCTCTGTGGAGCTGGCGCTGGGCCTCCCAAGCCTTTAGTTTGTTATGAATAGCTGCGATATATTCTGCCTCATTTCACTTCTCAAGGAAATTACAAATCCTTATAAACCCCACAACAGTCATGCAGCATCGAATATTGAAAATCTGAGAAATCTTGATGCTTTCTGGGATATTTCCAGATCCCACTTAATGCTTGACTCATGATGGCAATTATCCTCTCCATGCTAGGGGTACAGTAACTAATTAAGTGGGCTCATGAAAGCACATTCAGAATCTGGAAGGAAAGCATAACTGATGTGATTATATTCCTGACATATTCGTCGGTCCAAAGCAAGCTTAAAACTGTTTAAGTCCAGAGTTCAAATGAATAGAAATCAAGTGCCAGGGATTGGAAGTACTGCAGTTTAATGTACCATTTACTTTAAAAGATATTGTTCTTTGGAGGAGTCTTTCTTTATATTTTATGATGTTTGGAGGCAGAGCTGTCTAATGACCGCAACTAAAAGCTGTCTGGGTTATAAGTACAAGTGAACTACTTCAACATCATTCATTATGAGGGAAGACTGATGGCTACCTTGATTTGCAGTCTGCCAAGTTAGAATAAGGGCAAGGTACTGGACCTCCTGGAAACCAAGTAAACTGCATATCCTGAGCAGACCCAAAGGACAACACTAGCAACAGCCGTGCTTGCACCCTCTCTTTAATTCTGAGTTCCTGAGAAAGAGGATGATCAAAGCTCCTGTGCTCCTGATAGTGATTCAGCTGCTTTGGTATCACACCTTTATGTCCTTCCTACAGGTTTTTTTTCTTACAATCTACTAAACAGAATTAAAAGAAAGAAGAGAAAAGAAAGAACAAAAAAGAAAGATGAAAGGAGGGAAAAAGAAGAAAAAAAGAAAAAAGAAAAGAGTCCAAACTTTCCCAGAGAAAATATTAAAACAAAACCAATGTATTTGTACTGACATTGAATCAGGGAGTTGTGGACCAGAATTTGCTGAGTAAGGAGCTGTGTAGAAACAACCTAAAGGTCTTCAGGCTTTTCCTACATCTATGTCCGAGAGAATCACTCAGTCACACCTCACCCCCCTGAACTTCTTTGGAGGTGGTGTTGCAAAGAACGCACTTTTTGCATTGTGAGGAGAAGAGAGAAACTCCCTACTCCAGCCTGGATAATTAATGATCAAAGCCCTCCTTCTTCCCAAAGGCATTTGCTGACATTTCATTTGCTGATATATAAATGGGTATTTAAGAAAGAGGGAGAGAGTCTCATGTGGTATAAATACATACATAGCACACAAACTTCATATTCTGTGTGCATATGTTTGTGAGTGACTGCGCCAAAATTTATAGCTCTTTAGAGCTTTCTGATGTTTTTTTTTCCTTTCACTTTAGACCTTTTTTATTGTTTATATTTAATCAGATAAAGGCAGAAGACTATTTTGTATCTCCTCAGCACAAAACACAGACTAGGACATCAGTAGTATTTGACAAGGTGCTCTGCCTCCCCCACCTCCACACACACTCACTTTTGCACACACATATACACGCACACGTTTGAAATATAGTAACTTACATTTAAAAAATGGAAGAACACTACAACTCATCTGAGTCCTTTCAGAAGCAGAAATAGTTCTCTTTGAGCGTTCAGATCACAGGATCACGCTGTCACATGCAGTTTACGTGGCTGATTATACCCAGGCGACTTCACAGCCTTTTGCCAAAGACCTTAAGCTTTTTCAATGCTACTATTAAAGTTTTCCCTTGGCAGTTAGGTTTCAAACACTTAAGAGTTTGAAGTGCTTTCATTACAGATCTCTGACACTATATTTTCTACTCTGATGCATGCTTCTGAGAGCAAAAATATATAAATAAATAAAGCCCACATGTGACAACATGTCTTGAGAGACACAATACTATAAAAATATGTTTTAACTACTTATGTTAATTGACTTTTAGCCAATCCTTAAACATGTCTGCAGTTGTTACTGTCTTCTCCCTGAAATTATAGCCCTCTCTCTGGCTCAGCTATTTAGTCTTTCAGAAGTTTGACACCAATTTCTCAGTGCAATTATTTTGTTCCATTGCACTCTGCTGTAAATTACTTAAATTCTAAAGCACGGAGGCATGTTCACCTGCTCAAAATGCTACACGGGCTGAAAATATACAATGTTTTTCCTTTCAATAGAACTATCAGCTGTAGGGAAAGAGTAAGCCATTCCTTCTATGTCCCCCCTTAAAGGTATAATGTTTCTTTTTATTCATTTTGTACTGTATGTTGTTGTTTTTTGTTTTAACTAAGCATTTTTAAGTATAATTAAATGCACCATAAGACAATGATATTGCAGAATCACACTCAGAAACAGATGAGTTTGCCTCTTGTAACAGAATAAAAGTATATTTCGAAGTAAAGAAGGAGTTGCCTACTATTATGGTCTTTAGTGCAAGTTTCATTTATTTTACATAAAAGAAAATATCAGTCTTCTGAAGTCAAGGGGCAATGATTTTAATCTATGACTTTTGGTAATGGAGGCTGAGCTATTCAGAGCTATCTAGGGTATTTAGCTACAAAACTGCAATTAAATTAATGGGAAATGCATGGCTAACAACCATGCACTGCTTGGTGTTCAGTCATAGCATCTGCTGTAGGATCCTAAAGAACTGGAAAAGCTGCTCTCAGCTTTGAAACTGGCTGGATTGCTTGGTCTGCCCACTTACCTCAAGACTTGTTGGGCAAAGGGTAAACCTTGACATAATTGTTGTGTTTTCCATTTGGCAATAAAGTGTGTAAATCATTTTGTGTTAGTACAAAGGCTTTGTGCTTATAAAACTTGCCTGTCACTACAACTGTAGAATTGATGTAGGAACCAGGTGGGGGACAGTCACTGTCTTACTGTCCTGAATTTAAGAAGCAATATTCAAACAGGAATAACAGAAAAAAAAGTAGGAAAAATTGCTGAAGAGAGCCCTGACTCACAGTACAGTGGGCTGTAACACAGAAAATTAAGTCTGATAGCTGCAGAGCAGGAGCATCTCCAAAAGCTCTGTCCTTTCTTCTATCCATGTTATCTTACACTTGAACATTTTCATCTTTGTCCTTCTGTTTGCAAGCAGATAATCTAGTGCAAGCAGGTTAGACACTGCCCTCATATCTCAGTTATTGTAAGCCTCAAAGTGAGCCCAAAAGGAAAACAGAAGGGAGTTAGAAAACATCCAGACAAAACAATAATATTCTATCAAATTAGTCTAGATAATTTCAAATGTTACAGCACTGACCGCTTCGCTGCTGGAACATGCTCACACACAATGGACACTGATGCAACAGGGCCAGGGTTTCACTCGCACTCACTGAGGTTCTCCTTATTTTTGGTGTAAGCCAGTTCCCAAGAGACATGTCAGAAACACTTCCACCCCACAGAAATCAGGGGGAGGTGGTCAAGGGCGCCAAGCAAGAGGTCACAGGGAGGAATTAGTACGAATTCTTTTGTTTCCTTATGGGTTGGTGCAACCAAGCAGTGCCCCAAGGAATATTGCTGCAATCGATTCAATGAATGACTTAATGCCAGAAGTTTTGTCTGTTGTTATTCATAAGCTAGAAGGCAATGTAAATACAATTTTCCTTGTGATGCAAATGGAATATTTTAGGAAAGGGTAGGTGATGTTTCAGAGACCTTTTACCTTAAAAAAGGAAAGCGAGACCTGAAGTGCTATTAATGTGAAACACCTTTAAAATCCAGTGGATAAAGTAATTTAAAACCTGATTGCAGTAGACTTAAGAAAATGCAAACCACTACTTTTCTGGAGATGAATGTTTATTGGGAACTATATAGCTCCCTACACACCACGCAGCTGTGTACGGTCTTACCACACCGGAAGGGCAAGAGGGAACTGCTGAGGCTCAACCAGCTGCAGAGAGACCTGAAAGTCTGCGAAGCCCAGGGAACCACGGGGAACCAGGCACTTCGCTAATGCCACGGTTCCTCAGATCAGCTGAGAAAAAAAAAAAAGACAGGCTGAGGAATCAGCCAGAACACTCTGGAAAGAGAGAACGGGGACAGAGACTAATGGTTAAACTTTATTCAATAAAAGGAACAAAAAGAGCTACTACTGGGAGCAACAGAGCTACTAAACCCAATCTTTCTAATTGCCTTCGTGGAGCAAACGCTTCCTTAGCTGAGATCAGGTTGGATACTTGCAAAAGTGTTGCCGTTTCTGATCCTCAGTTTCAAGAATCTGGAAATACATATCTATCAGCTGGTCACACAATTTATACAATCTCCTAAATAAAGATTTTAAATGTCACAGTGAAGAAAATTAATAGACAGTTTCTGTTAAAACAACAACCACAAAGAAAAGAAATTATTGATAAGCTATTTTCTGTGACTTATTGCCCATCTTTGTCTAGCTAAGTGCAGGAGCAAGTTATTTTCATGGATAGAGTTGTTCTATACAAACATTCCCTTTCATGGCTCCATATTTGTACATAAAATGAAAAATTTTTATACAAGTGTAATAGCCTTTAATTTCACATAGATTCATGCTTTAGAGTAGGAAAGAACCTTTCGTTTTAAAAATATTAGAAAATAGAAAATGTAGTGTTCTTAATCTCTACCTCCCTGCCAAGTTTTCTTTCCCTCCTGAGTAGGAAAGTTCATTTATTCAGTGATCATGAAATGTAAAAAATGTTTTCTTTTAAGTCTTCAGGATTTTATCTGCCTCTTTAAACCACACACCCTGCCGTCGTTGTCAAAGGGTCAAAACAAAAAGATTTTCAAATTGCAGGAGCAGGTACAGAGGGAAAATGTAAATCTTTCATAATCCAAAAATCTCTCTCTTCTTTAATACACTGTGGACCAGATAGATAAAGTCAACATTTTTTCATAAGTTCTCAGACCACCCACCAGCATCAGTAAAGATATAGCCATACATATATGCATGTGTACGTGAAGATATAGAGTATGAAACAGAACTGTTTGGAGAAGTATTTTTGTTACTTTTATAAAATGAAAAATAAAGTCAACAAAAAGATTTGCACAAAGCAAGGAAGAATCAATTCTGGATTCCTTTATAGCCACCAGGCAATTGTGCAAATATACTTTTAAAATTGCATATGATTCCATCTCTTTGCTACAACAACTCAGGTGCCCAAATTAGACACAAACAAAACTTGAAGGTGGTGACTCATTTTGTCTGTATACATACCCTGTTCACCTGAATCCTTTCATGTCTTCTTTTCCTACTTTTTTTTCCACATTCTATTTACCTGTCTTGCACAACTTTGACTATCTTCCCAGAAAAGAGCTGCCAGAAGATCCTTCCAAGGCAGTGTTCTCCCTTCCAGTTTCACCTTAGGAAGCAATTTGCCATTACTTGCGTTGTCACCATAAAGGCAAATAAAGATGTTCTCTTTTATAATATGAAGATACTGAGACCTAAGCATATTCAGGTCCTTTGAGCAAGAATTCTCCATTGCAGTAGACTGATCTTCATCTCCAGTCTCCAGTTCTCTCTTTGGTGAACACATATCAGGCTCTAGGATCTTGAAAAAAATTGATCAATAAGAAAGAGGGTTATGTCAGGTAACTCACACCTATGACTACTCTTTAGAAAGGAACTGCTCTTAATGAGTGTCAAAAGCTAGAGATGGACTGAGATTTTTATAAGGAGTGAGGCAGAACACCGCGCTAAGAAACAAATGTGAATATTCTTCTTTCTAATGCTGCTTGTCAGGTAGGTTTGTGTATTTGTCTTCCACCTCTTCCTGAACTGGCTTTGCAAAGAGACTTCAGCAAGTAGTTGAAGGGGAGATGGAGGAAGTAAAAAAAACTTCCCGTAAAGAATAGTAGGGGAAAACACCTCCCACCTATGAGCTCCACTTGTGCACTGTAAGAGGAGGCTGATGAGGAAAGCTAGTTTGGGATCTCCCATTTTTTTCCTGCTGTGAATCTAAACAATGCTATGTTGTACTCATATGGTGGTTTTGCATGGAAGGGAAGATTCTTCTCACCTAGCTCTAGGCCATCTGAAACACAGCCCTCTAGCCTGAGCTAACGCTTGAGGGTTGTATTATGGATCATAGTAAGGAGGTCCCTCCGATGAGTAAGTCAGATACTTCTCTTAGGGCAGGATGGAGAGTCCTCCAGACATGCCCATCTTCCTCCACTGACTCCAGAAGGAGCTTAGGTGATTTGTTCAGACCAGATGACTAACCTTCATGTGGCTAACGTCAGGCCAGCCTCAGCTTGCAGGATAGTACCCCAGATAAGGAATGGCAGAGCCGAATACAGCTTCACCCATTCTTCCCACACTAACCTGCTTTCTTTGTACTCCTTCTGAGGGGCGAGTGCCTTCTGCACGTTCTGGGAATCAGGGCGTTCTTCAGTGAGGAAGAGAGATGCACTCTGCCTCCTTCGTTCAGTCAAAGGGCCATAAAGTTCCAGCACTAACTTTCCACAGTTAACTTTTAAGGCACAGGCTGCAGAAAGAGAAATGATCATCAGACAGTTCTGCAGGACAGACCAACTTGGCATTAAGTGCTCAGTTCACAAAACAGAAAAGGGTCAAATTGTGTGAGAATTTTCTTTTTGAATTAAATAGCTCATTGTAAACTCACATGCCACTCTCACAACCTAGACTATTGTGGCAGCCATGCCCAAGTGAAATGAAAGTTATAGGAATCTTTATTCTTATTCTGTTAACAGCTTTTAGGGGAAAAAAAAATAAATTAAGATGGTTTCCAGGATAGTTCTGTGTGAAGACTGACTGTCCTTGCTATAGGTTCTTAGCTCCATCCAAATAACCTTATGAAACAGCACATAAAAGCCAATGAAAATAAAGTTTGGAGCATTCAAACTATCCTAAATTTAAATGTCTGGTATTTTATGTCACAACTAGTTATCCTATCCTTATTTTAATCCTCCACCCATATCAGTTCTATTTTCATCTAGGCTAACCATGTAGCTATTCTCATAACTTCGCAATTCTTCCAAATAAAATCACTACTTTTCTACTAAAATAGGCTATTGAATATTGATATACCATTATAGCTTGCCAACACCTTCAAAAGTGTTTAAAATATATCTGAAAGACTTATTTTTTTCATATCATTTCACATGGTAAAAAGTGCCACCCTGCTTTACACATTAAGCAGTTGATTCCAGAGAAACACTTGCAATTATTTCAGGTACACCAAAATCAAGACAATTAAACTAATCGAAAATGGCATATTATTAGCTTTCACTCACATGATGGAGTATATTTATTCCACCATTTAAACTGCATGAGTCATTTATAAAAGTGAAGGAAAAATTCCTATCTTTTTAACAATCACCTTTCGTTCTGAATGGTTATTTGAACTTCAGCGCCTTTTTTTCATTGTGTGTTTAGAGACACATCTCCTATGATGATAAAAGACAAACATCGGGACTTCTTTGCTTTATGCGGAACTACTTATTTCAACATCACGGTAGTGTAATAATTTACAGCAGACATGTTGACTAATATACAAGTTTACACCTTCTAAACGTGACAAGCTGCAGGTATGAAAACTGGGTGGTGTCTTAAAAGGATATAGCATTGTTTGGCCCACATTAAGGTATTTTATCTACAAATGCTAGAATACTTACAGAATTAAGAACACCTGTTACCTTTTTTGAATGATTGACATATAATTAATATACCGATTATAGTTGGTTATTGAGCAATTCATCCAAGTCACTCTCTGGGGTTTGGGGAGGGTGAAGAAAAAAAAATCATGAAGAATTTTCCCTCTTTGCAGCATTTCCAACTCCTCCCTGAAAATGTAGAGATACTCTTCTATTGGTGATGCTGACTGAGGGAGACTCTTAAGCTATACTCCTGTAGTAGAACATGTAACCCAAGATTGTGTAGCTTATCTTCCTGATTACAACCAATGTACTCTAGTAAAGTAAAGCCTAGGTTTCTGAAGGTATCTAAAATCCTACACACTTATTTAAAGAATTTCTTGGAGTGTTGCAGAAGAGGTAAAGGAGATGTAAAGTATCTATGCCTGATCTCAGGAATCTTGTACAGAAAACAATTTTTTTTTTTCACTTAATACTGGTCTAAAGGAGGCTGAAAGTAAGGTCAATGAACAGACACTGAGAGACTAAATCACATTCAGATTTATCCTTTCAACTTTTTAACTACAGAGTCTACTTTTTTGCATAAGTTCCTCATAAAAAAAAAAATCCCTATCAGTATTTATGTAGTTATACTCAAACTGTGTGATTTGATATTATTTGAAGGAGAAACTGTACCATTACCTACTAGCTGGAGGAAAACCTGGTGCATGACAGTTTCTGTTCTACTTTGCTTACCAGAAGGAGAACCTGCTGAGCAACTTCCATTTCTCCCATTCCTTCTGTAATAGAAAAAAATAGTGACATTGGAAAGTCCTGTCCCATTGTTCATGACTGTTCTTGACTGCAGGATCTTGCACTCACAGCTGTGCAGAATTCCAACACATTCACTAAGAGTAATAATTAACTTCTAGTATCGACCAGGGGAAAAAAAAGAAGAAATACTAATAAGAATCCCTCATAGACACATGAAGGATATACATGGTACAGCATACTGTAAGAATTTGACAGAATACTGTATTATGGTATGAGTTTTTTCTTGAGCTGCTCAGAAATTCTTTTCAGAATAGGAAAGTAAGTTTCCAGAGATCTGGATTTTCATGGAAAAGGTTTAATTTTCCAGAAAAAAAAAAGAAAAAAGTTTTGGAAAACTGAAACAAAATAATTTGACTTAGGTAAATTCAACTAGTTAGCAGAAGATCAAAATGCTTCTTCTCATTTGAAAAATGGTGAAACAAATTAGCTTAGTATTTCTGAATCAAAATGCTTTATAATTTCCGTTCTACAATGTGCTTTGACCTTTTGTCCCAGTTTGGAAAGTAAACAGGTGCTGAAATGAATAAATGTGACAGAAGCTCCACTTCCATTCAGCTGTATTTATTTCCATGTGCAGCACAGTTAAATTCTGGAGGGCCTTTTGCAGCATCCTACACTCCAGAAAGAAGAAGGAGGAAGAGTGGGTTTGGAAGCACTCTGTGTTTCCAGCTAGTGCTGTCTATTATAGCACTAACGGAACTGGCCTTTACAGAGATCAGAACCAATAACATATTCAAAATTGATGACCACATATCGACATACATTTCAGCTGAACTGTTTCACGTTTCATTTGGAAATGGCAATAAAAATAGCAAATAGAAAAGTCCTTTTAAACTGCAGTACCAATTCCTGGCCCATTTCTTTCGTCATTCCTCATGTCACTTCCATCCCATAGATATGCCTTTTTAAAATTGTTTTAAAGAGAATGTAATACGTAACATCTGTCTCTGAAACAGTTAACATAGAGGGAAGTGGGGGTGAGGGTTAAATTTTTTTGGTAGCTTGTTTGCAAGTTCAATGCAGAGATGGCTTTAAGCCACAGACTTGGCGCTGGATTTGACGTCAGCTTGAGGGAGGAGGGTGCTGCTGACAGGCAAAAGGGCAGTTTGTGAAAGCTCCGTATCCCTTCTGTCCCTGCCCCGTAACCAGAAACACTGCAGGGCTGCACAGCACAAAGGGAGATGAGATGCTGGTACAAGCAGTTTCTTGCATTCAGCAGAACAGGCCCTGGCTGTGGGAAGCCAATATTGGTTTTGAAAACAATCTTTGGAAGCAGTGTACATTTCTCAGGAAGCTCTGCAGGTGGCCCTAGCGCTGAACTTTTAAAAACACAAAGCTTTTAGGCATCATTACCCAGATCTGCTGTCTACTTAAGCCTGCTCTTAGAATGGATGTAAGGTGCCTAAATACAAGGTTGTTATAATAATAATAATAATAATTAATTATAATAGCACTATTAACAAAAGCTGTGAGCGCTCTACCTTACGTGATCCTTAAAAGGGAAGCTCAAAAGCTAAAGCGTAGAAATAGCTTTTTATTCATCCCTCCTTTCTGTGACACTCATGAGTCACAGGTCTGTCAAGAAAAAAAAAAAAAGCTTAGACCTGCCTCCTTTTAATAGTTTAGCTGAAGTCGGAGAAAGATGATGCAAGCTGTTTCACCCACTGCTGACCGAGCTTCTTACTCGGGACACGACAGAACTTGACTGCAAAGTCAAGAATCCCTGTAAGTGGCAGAATGGGAAAGGGGTATCCCTGGAGGCTGCTCTGTCTTTCATTGCCAGCCTCTATAATTATACACTGCCTTTCAAAGCAGTTTGTGAAAGCTGTCTTTGGAGCCTGCTTCTTTTTCCCAGGCCCTGGGGAAAGTGCATCATAACCATTCCCTGCCAAATCTAAACACCTTACGATCAAGGACTTCTAAATATGGCTCTGCAGTAGAGCTGCTGGGGGGGGAAAAAAAAAAGATGAAACTTTTTTTTCCCTGAAAAATGACGTTTTGTTCAACCCATCAAGCTTTACAGAAGTATCTAGATTGTGATGAATGTCTCACCTGGGAAGTTTTTCAGGTCTAGAATATTACTGGAGAGTGGGGAGTCAAAAGATTTTATAGTAGTTGATAGCCCTAACTCTCTGATATTTTTCTTTCCATTTCCAGGTCACTTGTTAAAACAAACTGTGTTTGTTTGTATTCAGCAAAATGTTTCAAAACCTTAAACCTCTTCATAAAGTGGAAGTCCTCTCAATCTAGCCCTAGTGTCAAAGATGCTGTCAAAACCCTGAGTGAAAAAGTCTTTGTGCTATTACTAATAAATGCGTATTACAGCATGGATAACAAAGGATAAATATACGTCCTCCTGTGTGCTCACAGGCAGGGAAGAATAGCTGTTTTTCTCTCCATGGCCTCATGTGGTAAGAAGCCAGATCATTCCAGCTTATGTTATTGCATTCCTTGGGAACATTCCTGTACAATACTGCACTGCTTCCCCGGTGCTAAGTGATAAGGATTGTAACTCCTTGACTCGGTCTGGTGAACATTTGTGGGAGCAGATTCAACTTCTCGAGTGAGTGAAAGTGCACCGACATAGGTATGGACTGCAGAGGCTACCTCTGGATAAGGGAAGGCAAACACAGATACGTCCCTCGGTTGCTTTTTTCTCAGCTGATTCAGGCTCCCGAGGCAAACTCGTGTTATCCTTTCCAGTGACTGTGCACTTTGGAAGGATAAAGAACTATTTTAAGTTCTCATTTATATGGTGTGCTATAAAATAAGGCCCAAGATGGATGAACAGGGGCTCTGTTTTTTAACAACAGTGACTTAGAGATTTGCACATCAGCCATCTCTCCTGTAGAGTCAGACAGATTTACAGCGCCTGGAAATGTTTGCCAACAAAGATGTTATTGTAACTCCAGTGCCTGTTCAGGGAAGTTTATGAGGTAGAGCTAGAAACTGTTCATATTGTCTTCCTGCACTTGATGTATAAGAGAGACAATATGCCAAACACGTTGCTGAGTTAAAAGCAAAGCTACTGCAACGTTAGGATTGTATCTAACATCAAGTAACCTCACATTCTGGTCTGTTGTTTCCACCCTTCACCTAGAAAAAACCTGCTGTGTTGAACCCTCCTTGCGTGACTGTGGGCAACTCAGTTATCTTTTCTGTGGTTTTGCTTGCACAACTGATAAATAGGGGCAACGTTCATAATCTCATTAAAATTATTTGCATCTGTTCGATTCTTTGTGAGAAAGTTGCCTGGTCTTTCCGATGATTGGTTGTGGTTTACAATACTAATAACTGACTTTTCTCCTTCAGATGCCATCAAAGATTCATCACTAAATGATGGGTCATTTCTGTAAGTGGACATAACTCCATTGGGATTCACAGCAACTGAACTTTTGTCTGGATATTATTTTCCTTTCCAAGACATGCTAGTGATATTTTTTTTTCCATGTTGACCTCTTGGGTTGCCATTTTTCCTTATTCTAAACACCCGTCAACTGCTAATACAGTTACTTAAGACAGGTCATAAATCCTTATCCAAAGACAGTTCCACTTGCTAGTGGAGAACAGGAGACAGCTCTGCTTCATCTGGTTGTAATTCCTGGAGCTTACAAAAGTTTCATACATGTCTATAAGTCTAAAATTCACCCTAACTAAATCTGTCCTGTGGCTTTCAAACTGAATATTAGCTGTCTTTTTAATTAGTGAGATTTTAAATAACTTTGCTTTTTTTTTTATTCTCTTGAAGTAAGTTAAGTAGGCTCTATAGTAAACATCCTCCTCAGGGAAGATCCCCCGCCTCATTTCTTCTATACTTTGCACTCGTTGTGTTAAGCCTATGCTCAAGAACCAACGCTTCCCTGTGAATACATCACTGACATTAGCTGCACATTCCTTGGATAGCAGCAAAGTATTTGGCTGTCTAGACACAGCCAAATAAGAGCACAAAGCTTACTTTGAGCAAATCACTAACAACTTCTGTTGGCCAGCAATGGGCAGAAAGGTTCTCTGATCCCTTTAGCTGTGGTGCATGGGAGTAAGTCCAGGCTCTACACGAACTAAGTCACTGCAACATTTTCTTCTCCATCATTTCCATTCTAGGAAGAAAAATATGATCCAGAGAGACTATAAAGAAATGTGGGAACACAGCCAGAGTAGTCGCTGCTAAATCTCTCATGTTGGTGTGGTCATTTTTTAATAGCCCAGGTGTAACATAATGTTGGAGGGATATACAACAGGCAGATGGTACCTGGCCAATCGCTCAGTTGTTGGAATGGTTCCGCTCCTCTCACGTTACTGTCCAGTTCTATGTTTGGAACATTACTTTGTTTAGGCTGAAAATTTAGCATTGAATATTTTTTCTACTTGTGGTGAAAGCAGATTTTCTCTTTGTGACCCATTTGGATTTAAAAGTAAAGTTTTGAGAGGAGTTGTTTTTTTGCCTACTTCCTTGGGTTTAGGAAATATTTGCCCAGAGAATTGACTCTCTAAAGTACCCAAGAGCCAGATTGAACCATATGCTCCATTAAAAAGAATGAGAAAACTGTATCTATTTCAGGATAGCAGACGAAAAGAACATGACAAGAGGAGCTTCATTCAGTGTCTGAGGAGATTTTTCAGGCCTGAATGAAAACTGGATTAACTGAAGCACTATTTCTGTGATTCTATTTTGGTTTCATTTGTTCATTAGAAACAAGTGAAATCCTACTTAATCAAAGATTCAAAGTCATGGCACATGTGGGTCATTTTTCAGTGCTATGTGTAGCAAATTAGACATAACACTCTTGGTATAACAGAAACTGATCATTTAATCCATTTTGAATAGCACAATAATGTAGATTGCCATAGTACCTGCCATTAATGTCAGGTAGAGAAGCTGACCTTGTGAAGTGTGTGGACTTCCCATCTGTTTTTTAAATGATTTTTTTTTTTTTTTAATTTTAATGATCTTTGTACCAAGAAGCTTTGAGATTACCAGTAATGATATTACAAACAGCACCCATCTCATCCATTTTCCACTGACATTAAAGTCTCTGCATCATTCTAATTATATTGCAACCCATAATAAAGACCTAAGTACTTGGATCCTTGCAGTTCTGTTGTAAAACAGACACAGGAAGCCTTGTGAACTGTGTGCTTGGTACCAATGGGGCATGTAATGCTTCAGCCCATTCAAAGGTTTTCAGCCTGTGAAGGCTTGTGAGGAAATGAAAGATAATAAATTATTTACATGAAAATATGTTAACCAAGCAAGAACCAGAGCCAGTAAAATTGAGTGTGTTTGTTCTGCTTCATGGACCTTCTCCTGCTTCTCCCACCGGGAATAACCAAGAACCAGCATTGCTTCACTGCTACTTCGCTGTTACAACACACCATGCTGTAGAGCATTGTAGAGTGGGGGAAAAAAAGGGGTTAGAAATTTCTTTTTCTTCTCTCTCTCTTTCTTTCTCTCCACCCAAAATACTTTCCTTAGTCCACCAAATATATCTAACAGAAGGTCCTCTGGGTTTACACATGCTGCTGTTGTCAGCTGTCCCCAGCCAAGCTGTGGATACAGCAGCAGGGGAAAAGCTTTTCTTTCAAACTTTGTATTACTATTTCAGGATACTGATAAAGGATCTGTGATGCAGCAACAAGTATTCAGGTGACTTTTCCTATTCTTCAAAATGTATAACCAAATGGCTCAGACACAGCTAAATATTTCCTGCATGTGAACCAGAATTAACTGAAATAACAGTTGGTTTTCAGACAATTGGTTTTCCAAAGTGTTCTAAGCACATTGATGGCCTTTTTGCCCATTTGCAAAAGGCTTTTATCTAGAAGCAGAGGTTTATCTAGAAGCAGGTGTCAATGACAGCCTAAGAACCTGCTCTTTATGCTTCTGCAGCCTCAGCTGGCCTTGCAAGGAGTGAAGTTCAAGGTCATCATCAAGGAATGTTCCAGAAAGTTGTCATATTTAGCACAAAATAGCACACTCATCAATCATCTCTGCGAAGCAAACAGGATTTTGACAAATGGCATGTTTGTACAAAGTGCCTGAAACTATTGCTATTTTAGGAAGCCTTACTCTATTGTCAAAGTAGAGGAGCTAAAGCTATTTCACTTCTTTGTGTAGTAAAATCACCTGTTGAACCGTGGCACTGCAGTCTTGCTGATAACCAGCCCGAATACTTGATACGCGCATATTGCCCCTGCTCTGCTGCAATGCATTGCACACATCATCCTCGATAGCAACGGAGTTTCATTACAAAGCCTTTATTTTTGCCTGTGCTGGTGCAATGTCCTTCAGCAGTACTTGTGGGTAGATACCTCGAGAGGTGGAAGATCTGATGAGGAGGATGACAGTAGTGAAGATTTTGTCTCCAGATAGGCTCAGTCTCAGCTGTCACAAGACAGTGATATAAATGAGAGACACAAGAGAAGAGCCTGAATGTGATAAACTAACACAATGTCAATGGCCTTTGTCTTCTTAATATGCCTTCACTTCTGAAATTGGGCAGTGCATTTTGGTATCCTTCCTGTTTCCTCCTTCAGAAACTGCTAGTGTTGTCAAAAACAACAAATACAGATTGAATGCTAACAATAGGTAAGACAAGTATCTATGTTTCCTATGTTTTGTAATTCTATTTTCTTATTTTGAAATTTGTTGTGAATACTGTTGTTTGGGGGGGATTATTTTTTTTTCAATTTGTTGTATATTGTGTTTTATTATTGTTTTTGTTACCTTTATGAGTAGGTTTTAATAGTACTATTATTCAAATTTTACTGTGCTTTCATCAAGCTCCCATGACTGTACTCCGACAAAACAACATATTTTGTATCCCAAAGACCTCCAGTAGTATCAGCGTGATGATCTTCAGCACCCCTTGGTCTAAGCAGCAAACGTTATCTTTGAGCTCTTTATCAGAGAGTTTTCCCTCTCTCTTACTCATCTTGCAAATTAAAGCAAAGGTTAACCTCAGTACCACCCATAGGCCCACACATCTTGACGCTCCACTGCACCTCATCCCACAGCTCCAGTCTTTTTGGCATGCCACATTTTCCATTCACTCTGTAAGTCCATGGAATATCTGAAGATATGTAGACACAGGGAAATCCTAAGGATTCCTTTATTTTAGTCAGCATGGGAAATACACCAGTCCAAGCAAAATTATACGTATTTCCCTACCTTGACTTTCTTACATCTCTGAGCAGCTGAGGGATATCCTTCATCTTCCACATTTCTCCTTTTCTGTCTCTATTGTAGATGTTCAAATACCTGATTCCTTCTCTGTTTCTTCAGTCACAAATGATCTGATAGAAGCGTTTCCCTGCTGGAAGCGCAGCACTTCCCCTTCCTACCTTATGTCCATATTTCCTGTTCCCATGTGTGTCCTTGCATTCACCTCCTTGGCCTTTTTGTGTTCAAAGGGCTCTACCAGAACTTTTTTCTTTGGCTCTGTCTCTGAAGCAACGCTAATGGTGTAGACCCCAATGCGTCACAGAGGAGCTTTCCCCTAAGCTTCAGCTATCCTATTGTTTTGTCTGACCAAGTCTATTCACAAGATAATAACACTTAATGAGTCCCTCTCTCTCTCTCCTTCCCACAGACAGACTTGTAGACGCCACTCTTCGGCTTTTTAGCGTTAAGAGTAGGAAGCAGTCACTGCAAAGGCATGTCTACATTGCAGGCAGAGCTATGATTGCATCACATGCAGACATCCTTGAGTTACCTTTACAGTACTCCCAGTACCTTGCTGGGTTACTGGGAGCCATTCTGTCAGCCCCAGGAGACTGTGTCCTTATCTGTGCCCTTAACCCGTGCTAAACTACAGCCCCCTGCAACTCCATTTCCATTTGCAGCTGGGTTCCCCCAAGTATATTCCCACAGGTGTGTATCCAGCAGACCTCCTGTTGTATTGTAAATATTTTGAAAGGCTGTCAGATACCCAAATAACACCAACACTTCATAAAATCAATCCGGAACTCATGTAGTTATTGACGAAGTTTCTATGCAGACTTGAAAAAAAACAGGCTTATGCAGTGCCTGGTAAGAGATATTACGTTATAGGAAAGTATTATCTGAAAAGGTGACTTTAGCCAATTTTATATTAATAGTATCATCCCAACATAAGCACCAAAATGGTCTTAGCAGGCTTACAGCTATACTCCTACAGTGACTTTTGGTGGTGGTGGTATAGCCAGGTGCATATTTGCTGAGCAGCAAAGGGGAATGTATCTCTGCTGGGGTCATCCAGTCACACACAGGCACCGCTGGCCATCCAGTAAGGGGTACTTACACCCTTGAGTAAAAGTACTCTGCTGACACAATTCATACCTGTAAAATGTGCTGAGCAGCTAGTGATCTATTTCCACTAAGATATATCTGCTTGGAGTCTCCCATGTTACACCATCTTCCCTGCATCATGGACATAAATGTGCTGGCAGAGACGTGTGAGTGTCCTGCCCGGACACTTGACTGCCTTCTCCCGGGAGAACCCTCATCTTTAGCTCATGTCGTGGATTTCTCACCTCAGCTGTTGAATGGTGAGCAGCTGCCTTCCCTTGTCTTTTCTTCCTTGTTTTTCTACATCTGGCCAAGATCCCCGAGGAGCGCTTCCTTCCTGGTTGTAGAGACAAGGGGGTTTTTGCAGACAGCTGTTCCCCCCCAGATGCCAGACAAATGATGAACCTTCCCCATCCTGAAATTTTGCTCTGCAGTTAAGCCCCATTTTGCCATTCTCCTTACTGTATTTCCTAATGGTTGTTAAATCATCTGGATTTTTTAAAAAAATCCCTTTGCTTTGTATGTAAGCAATCGCTGTTGCGTTAGTTATTGCACCTATCTGCTTTGTCTGAGGCAGTATTTGTGGATTAGCGAGATCCACGATTTGAAAATTATATGTATAAAGAATACAGGAACATGAAAGCAGTGGCATGTTCTGGCAACTGTGAGGATAATCTGCAGGTGCGAGTTGCAATTTGGGAAAATTAGAACTGAATTTTGAAGGTTGCTTGCTTTTGCAGCCTCTATCCAATTGCACTAAGAGTGCCAGCTGGTTACCTCTTTCATATCAACCAAATGCAGCTATGCATCTTTTTCTTACATATCAGATCTGCATGGCAATTTTAATTAAGATTTTTTTAAAGTATCAGGGATTATTCCAGATCTTGGCTGGTAACGTATCAAAAGTAACAGGTGTTTTCTTTGAGTTCCTTGATACCATTCATAATATTAACATTGAGCTGCTAAAGTTGCTGGCTTGCTGAACACTAGCTCTTTTGATGCATTTTATGATCCCTAATTTCCTTACTAATAAGCTATGGGTCTTTAGCATATTTACCACATTAGCTGCAACCTCGGCAAACACCGATCCGTCTGTTCTTTGAGTAGGGTGCAAAAAAGGCTGACGATGCAGATAGGGTGCCTAAAGCAACTTGCTCTGCAATGAATCCAACTGCACAAATGTGATTCAGTGCCTGCTCCTCTCTTTAAAAGTAATTGTCCAGAACAGCTGACTCAACCAGCGTATAAAACTCTGCCCGTACAAAGAGATCACCTACGCCATTTGACGACTTGTTTTTGCTGGTTGGTGCTAAGCGTTCTCAAACTATTCCTGCAGCGTGAACCACTGCCCATAGGACACCATCCACCTCCCCACTGAAAGCACTGAGACCTTTGCAGTTGGCTTCAGCAGTATGTGATCATCCCCATACAGATGTTAGTCCTCCTCCCACCGTTATTTTCATTATTTGCTGGACACCTTCCTCTCCTACTGCGTTTTCAGGGATGGGCTTCCCAACCCTCCACTCATTGGACTCCCAGCCTCTGGACCAATAACTTTAGGGAAGGATGGGTTGAAAGTTGTGAGGGATTCTCAAAGGGAGTGCCAAGGGACACTGAATAGCCTTGGTCACATGAAAGCGAAGTAGTCTGTGACTGCATGGTCCTCCACCCACACAGCCTGCCTGGACTATCTCTCCTCCTATTAAAGAAAAAGCCATAAGCACAATGTCAGCACCATCGTCTGAGGCAATCTGATATTTGGAAGCAAGAGGGACAAAATCAGGGAACAAGCCTGATGCTGAAAAAAGTGTTCATCCAAGCTATGATGAGCTCTGTGCTGCTATGTGTCTTGTCAGATCCACGCCAAGCACACACGTGATTCTTCATAGGTTGTGTGTCAGGGCTGACAAGTGGGGCAGCTCACGGAGCTGACTCCGTGTTCGTGTGAACATGCCCCTTCTGTGGTGATTAGACAGAAAACTCATGAGCTTTGGCCAGAGAAGGAGGGTTAGCAAGCAGAGTAATAAATATCAGAGAAGAAACTGTTGTATGTAAGAGAAACAAAAAAAAAAAAAAAAAAGGAAGGATATGCTGGTAGAAATTTGGGAGAATAAGAAAAGAAATAAAAATGTATGGAAAATAGTTATGGAGCTATATATTATCTCAGCCTAACTTCCGTCAAGTACTGCTTCAGTCTACCCACTGTAACCACTTCCTTCCTCTTCATTTTCTCTTACTCTAGCTTCTCTCTCTCCAGTTCACACAAATTAGCTTTTAATAAATTTTTTTAAACTATTAGCCTTGTTTTTCAATTCATTCACCTGTCAGCTGGTTATATCACTTTCTCCTTCTTGTGTCCAGGACTTCCATGTTTTAAATATTCATCCCTCTTCCAATTCTTCAGCCTTTATCTTCAGGGTCTGTCCACAAGGCTTCCTGATCTTCTGCCCATAACTTCCTTATCCTTATTCAATGGAAGTGTCTCATCCAGTAAGTTTTGCAACTGCTTTTCCAAAATCCATTTGTATTTCTCCCATTGAAAATGTGTCCAGAGATTGTGCAAAGGAGAGCAGAAATTTCCCCTGAAAGGAAAATCTAGGAAAATAACTGACAAATATACAATCATATTCATTAAGTTTAGGGAGGTAATAAAAATGACTTTTCTTTTCAAATTTTCTTTTAGTATAGATTTTGTAATGGTGTCATTTTGAAATATGTTATTACAGTACAAAAATATTAAAGATTGAAATTGTCACATTTCCAAAAAATAGCATGTTTTGGATGTTTAAAAAATGTGGGGTATATTCTTAGAATTTCCCTTCATTAATGATACCAAAGTTGGAAAGGGTTGCTTTAGTTTACAAGGAATAAAAACTTTGAAATCATAACACAAACTACAGCAGTCCTTCCTCTGCACAGCTTTAAATAACATAACTTGCAATTTACTGTACATGCCAAAATACTTTCAAAAGTCCAGAGAGGGAAAAAATATTTATGGGAATATTGGGGACAACTCTGTTTCACAACTATTCTGGATGGACGGCTAGCATATTAGAAGAACAATTTGATTTTCTTACAGGTAAGACCATGTTAAGTGTCCAATCCAATAGTTCTGTGAAGAGTTCTTGCCAATTTCCGACTGCAAATATAGAAAAACCTCGTGATTTGAAATGTTTCCAATGCAAAGCAATCATATTCTAAATCTTCCTTCTTGGTGTGCCAAGTCTATATACTCTTGAAAATGCTTTACCAGTGTGTACCATCATCAAAGGATAACACAAAATTATATGTAACGTCTGCCTTGAAAAACATGTCAGCATTGCATTTTAAATACAAAAATATAACTTGATTCCACTGCGAGTGTTATTAAAATCTACATAAAGATGAAATTGTACCTTATTTTAAGATGTATTCCAACCCATTTCTGCAACAACTGAAAATAGGCTTGTGTGAATTCTTCAACAAACCAATTCTTTCCTAAGTAAAGCTAAAATTACAGAATCAGGTTATATTTCAGTAAAATAAAAGTGTTTTGACATTACTCATGGGCCACATTTTTAAGGCAAACAGAGAAGTTATTATCTCTTCCGTGACACATTGGAATAGCCACTTCTAAGTGGTTCCAGCTTTGAAATCTGAGGAAATTCCAGCCATGAAAAGCAAGTACATTGTACTTCTGCTCCTCCTACCACCTATAACTCTGCACTAGTGAGAACAAGATCTTCTCACAGCAACTATTGAAGGCATGAACTTTTTAAAATAATTGCACAGTTTTCCATATGATACAAGCAACAAATGAAGCATTGGAGTTTACCAAGTACAGACTAACTCCTGCTATGATTTTTAGAAATGTTTTAAGTTAGATTTTTCTACTAAAAGTCTCTGTAGCAGTTATGCAAAGGAGTTCACTTCCCCCAGATATGCTTTATTCTCAGCTAATGGCGATCCTTCTTCAAACACAGTAGAATA
Source organism: Buteo buteo (assembly GCF_964188355.1). Lineage (NCBI taxonomy): Eukaryota > Metazoa > Chordata > Aves > Accipitriformes > Accipitridae > Buteo > Buteo buteo. The sequence goes on along the minus strand of NC_134185.1, from coordinate 27,930,332 downwards.
GTAAACCATATTGTGAGCTAGTATATTAAGCCCAGGCAAAATTGTAGATTCCTACTTAGAACAAAACCAAACCAAACCAACAAAACCAACTTGTGCATTTGAGACAAGTGGTTGCACATTCTTTGAGGTTAATATACTGACAGCAGAGCAAAAAAAAAAAAATCTAAATCTACAGTAACAATAAATTACACAGATGAGAAAGTCACATATTCATCTCATTACTGGAAAAGAATCGTGAAACAGTGGAGCGTCAGATGTAAGGCTGAGGCTTTCCTTAACCCCTTCAAAAAGTGATACCAGATAAAAGGTGGGATAGTGCAGGCACATTTGAACAAACTGCATCCAGATGTGCACCGTGGGCCTGATCCAAGCTGACCGGGACTGACGGGAAGACCCTCACTGATTTCAGAGCTGCTCGGAGCTGGCTCTCGGAAAAGGGACTTCCCAGCCAAGTGCCACATCACCAGGTCCTTCCCGCGCTGCTGTGCCAAACACGGCTCCTTCTTTAACAAACCGGCTTTCGTCTTGTGTGTAATGCTGCCGGTTGGTCATGTCGCAGCACTCCCGGGAAGGGATGGAAAAGCAGATGGAAAACTGAGAACAAAATAGGCACTTAGATGAAACTTCCTTGGAGAGCGCGGGGGGGGGAGAGAGAGAACAACTGGGAGAGATCAGACAGAAGTTTTTGCCAGGATGTGTGCGTAAATGACATCAGGCATTTATGGAGGTTAAAGCAGTAACAGCCAAATTTCTCTCAACCTTGAGAGAACCCACTAAGGGCTCTGAAGCAGAGTGAAAGGAAGGGCAATCTGTCTAGTACGCCTGCTTGACGTATGTGCGTGTCCTGAACATCGTCTGTGCATAAGCCTCCAAAACCACAGCGCTTCAGCATGCAACCTCTTCTTGTGCCGCAGAGCCAACATATGCATCTCTTGCGTTACCTTGGAGGGGACCATGAGCTGATTTTTCCAAAGATTTCTAGAAAAGTTGTGTACCTTCACTGGTCTGAAGAGAAAATATCTGTGCCAATGAAAGGAACACGTGGTTTCCTGCTCAGGTCTCAGCTTCCGTTGAATTCTAAATATGAAGCTAACCACAAAGTTGTGGCTAAACTCTGTCTTGGTGTTGAATAGCCAAACTCCATTGAAATTCAGAGAGTCGAACCCCACAACACAGCGTATAGTTTTTCCCAGTGTATCTATGCATTTTTGTTTCTTACGCTCACCTCAACATTTCTACACTAATCTCTCACACTCCAGTTTTCCAGTATAGATCATTATACAGCCATTTTACTTAAGGCAAGATGTCTTTTTGTCGTCAGTGGCAGTAGATCAAAGTGGACTGGCCAGTAGAGGGTGCTACTTGATTTTGGGAATAAAACATATCGATACGCTTTAAGAATAATCAGATTTCTGTGAGATTATGCAAATCACGGGGGTCATCAAGTCCTTCTGCCATCAGCGCTAGAGAAACTGAATGGTGGTATATTTTTTTCCTGAAATGCTTGTTTCAACTGGTAGTACAACATGTTGAGCAGTGACCTAAGTGAAGCTTTGGATTTATGCTCCCACAGCAGTCTAAATGGCACTAGGTACTACTGCTCAGAAATAAGCATTGCATACACAGCCCAATACTCTTGGTTCACTTTGGTAGACTCCTCATTTTATGTTCTCTCTACAGATAAGTTGGAAGTTAGGTTTTTCACTCCAGGTCAGGATTTTTACCTCTTTGCCTTTTACCAGACCAACCCAATCTGCTTGAAATTTCCTAAGTGTGTTATTCTGCCAAAGTAGAAGTTTAATGGAAAGTTTGAGGTAAATTCAACAAGATGTTTGGGAGACATGAGGGCTCAAAAAAGGAAGCGGTTTCACCTCTTGAAAATTTTCCTAACATTTTTTTTGGCTTATAGTAACTGCAAAATGGCTTGGCTGAGAAACTAGAAATTTGTTTTAATCTTTTGTAGATGGTGATTTCTGTTTCCTTTGGCTTCTTTTGGGGTGCTTCAGGGGGCAATTATTTAGTCACTAAAAGACATTTATGCAAACATTTAGGGTTCCTAAATCCGCATGTCAGCTTTTATAGGGCTTATGAAATCCACAATAGTGGAATGCAGCCTTCCCAGACTGCACAGACTTTTTCACAGGGTAACTTTTGTGATCGGGGCAGGGCAAACTTCGTTTCAGAACAGACTATAGTAGGTTTGAGTTGCCCTGTGAGAAGCTCTGAAGGGTCCCACCCACAGCACCATCAGGTCCTCCAAGACCTGCTCAAGGCAAAGGCCATTCCCATAAAGGGATTTTGCTTCCTTTTTGTCTCTCCATCTGCTTAGAGCTCTCCTACTTGCCACTGTTATCTGCACGTACGCCTTTTGGCAGGATTTGAGGGAGAAGATACTCTTCACCACAAATCTAAACTGGTTCTGTAAGCTATGCCACTCCCAGTGCATGGCCAGAGGCAGGCCTGTATGCAAAGATTTACCCCAATGACATTCAGGAAAAAAATCAACTTTTGCATTCTTCTCACTAGTTGGTAAAATGTCTTGTACTGGCCCTGAGGACCACGTCTTTAAGTGTAGTTAACAGTTTTTCAGTAGTTAGCAAAACTTTCCATGATGCGGTGTAAAGGTGATTTGAACTTCCACGGTACGTGACTTGTTACTCCTATTGGCCCAAAGTCTATGGAGTGAAGCAATTTACTGGCAGTATTTTTTGTAGAATAATATTAAGAAAAAGCTGAGGTTCCCTAATGATTTATGAACAGAATATGGTCAGAATTAGCACCAACCTGTTGAAGATACTGTTCCATTTCTGAGATTTTTGTGCTGCTCCCAACTTCTTGGATTAACCATGAATGATATCTTTTTCAATCCAAAAATCAGAAATAAGAAGCTGGGATCCAAAAATGTAAGTCAGAAAGAATCTGTGGAAGTTTGGGAAACTTGAAACCAGGCTGTCAGAAAGGAATGAGAGAGGTATGCAAAAAGTATGAAAGAATTAATATTACACCTGCAGGCAGAATTATCTTCCAAAGTACAGAACATTTTCTGAAAATAGTTTAGCATTATTGAAGAGTTGACTAGAAGGAACAATGTACAAAGCCAGTCCTGAGACAGTCATTGCATTACGAGTTACATGTCTTTCTGCCACCAAACTTTCTTTTTCCCTGTTCCCCCTTTTCTCCCGTCTCTCCACACCCAGCTTTGCTCTAGAATCTATTTTATGAAGGGAAAATATATTTTGAAGAAAGCCTTGTTTATAGTCACCTATCAGCCTGGTATGTACGCAGTTACTGGCCCAGAGTTTTATGTGTCAGTAAGACAGCTAGTGGTGTCACGGAAGTAAAAAAGTGGTACTTTAAAAGATGATGTGCTAAATTTCCATTGGTTAAACTAATGAAATCCTGGTGAGTCCAAAGATTTATGGAATTGGTAGGGAGCAAGACATGCTAACAAAATGAAGTAGAAGTGGCAGCTATCTCAAAAGAGAAGAAAAAAAATAAAGAATATCAATAAACTACAGAGAAAAGGGGTTCTCAGAAGTGTGTTTCTGGAGGGCAAAGGGAAAACAAGAACAAAATTCTTTTCAATGAAAATCCACATTACATTTAACAAAATGGCCACAATTTATAAGTATGCAGCCTGTTTACAAAGACTTTGCAGACTTCACTTTGCTAACATTTTCTATAGAAGGAAAGTCTACACTGGATGATTTTCAACCCATTTGTTGTTTCTTTTCCACCAAACAAAAGTATTGAGAAAGCACCGATGAACAGAAGACCAGAAATGGAAAACAGATCAGAAAAGAGCGATGCTAGGACACCTCAGGGGCAGCCCTGAATGTTTTCCCTCTTCGCATGTTTTCTCAGGAAGAGACATTTTTCATCCTGCAAGTAATTATGAGGACCAGTCAGCATCTAAAGGAAATTTCTTCATTAAAATCCATTTGTCTTGTAATTTCTCTGTTCGCAAATATGTGGGATTTTTTTTTCATCAAACAAGTCCATCACCTTTCCCACACTTGAAAGGGAAGCTCCAACAAAGAGTGCTTGCAGGTTCATTATTTGGCTCAGTTATTTGCCAGATGTGAGCCCATGTTTTGGCTAGCCTGTATGCTCTAATGTAATATTAAACCAAATAAAAAATTAAATGGGGTCCAAGTGCAGACCTGCAGCTAAGAGAAGCATTTTATGAAAAAAGGAAAATTCCTGAAATTTGATCTTCACTCTTGAGATAATGTAAATTATTTATGCCACAACAGAAATTAAGCTTAATATTCTGTTAGAAATATGACAAAAATCCACTATTTTTTCAATCCAATTAATCTCCAGCAACACTCACCCTATTTTACCTTCAAGGTAACACGGCAGTATCTGGAAGGACTGCTTGTAAGGGAGTCTGACCTCTGCTTCCAGTGCTCCTCCTGAGAATTGCAGGCTACCTGCAGACCTGATTTCTATGTGTCCCAATTTACAAACATGTCAGGAAATTTATTCCGTAAGTGGCAAACCTTCTGTTTCTGGCTGCCAGTTCACAAGAGTATCTGAATTATTAACTCATCCACAACTGCCAAATGGCAGGTTAGCTGCTGGTACGTTTAAAGCCTGATTGAAAACTGCATAAAATTAAAAGCATTGTTCTATGAAAACTTTTGGTAACTGATTTATTTTTTCTCTCTGTGTCAAAGGATGGGTTTGGAAGGTTGATAACATGTTTATCTCATGACTCCAAAGTCTGCTTGAAAGACTAATTGATCTCTTCCCTCTTTATTGTTGCTTTATTTATGAAAATGTAAATTACATGCTTTTATGACTTTTTGTATTCAGTTGTTATATAGAACAGGTATCATAAAACACCATCCTGAAGAAAAAAGTAATGAAATATGTATTAAGGCAACAGAACCTACATGAGGAAGCTCAACGAAAAAATCTAATTGCTGATGTCACCTGATGGTGCAGTGGAGGATGTGTTTGTAGTACCAATCGGCAGCTAATGTAGAAGCTGTAAGATAACTTTGTTGAAAAATACTCTTTTTCAGTTACTGTTTGCAACACTGGGTCCATATAGCCCCACAAAAGACCTGTTTTGGTTTGGGTTTTTTGGGGAAGATCCTGCTTGACTTGTATGAGCTTCGCATCAGGCCTCAGTTCTGTACGAGATAAAACTCTTCCTTCAGAATTTTTCTGCCATCCATCATAGACCAGTTAGGAGGAACCAGGAGGTTATCTGAACCTTGATAATCGTGAAATCATGGATAATAGTGAAAATTGCTTCTGGCTTGTTTATAGGAAGGATGAAAAAATTACCCTTGTAATTGTTTGAAAACTCTCTAAACTATCACTCAAACAGGATTTGTTTAGTTTCTTGGAACTACGCTGGGATGATACGCGTTCTTCATTTGCAACCTATCACCTGTGACCGTTCACCCACTTGTGAGTAGCACAGCCATCTTCGACTAATTCTGGTATAAATTTGAAACTACATCACAGCATGACAACATTAATTTATTTCTTTCTCTGCTTATGTATTGACAATAATAAACAGGCAAATAAATAAGACGGCAACTAGGATTTCATCTATATACATGCATACATGCACATATATAAATACTTATGAAAGAAGCACAAAAGACAGATGCATGCATGGTCTAGAAAATAAAAGAGTAGGTAAAGAAATATTTTTTGGTGTATATGAAAAATAGGTACAATTTATATAGGCTAAATTCCATATACCTGTATTTGTCCTCAACCATACACATGTGGGTGATTGTACACATATATGAAAGTCAGGAGAGGAACAAAAGAATGTAAACTAATATCTGTTCGAAACAATATTGAATGTCTTCTTAGTGCAAACTAACAGGAGTGGAATGATGTTGAGACAGGCCTTTTGTTTAAAAGGCTTTTTTAGCTGTTTGAAATTCAGGCAAGAAAAGGCTTAGACCTGTCTGGGTTTGTAGCATTTTGCCCTAGCACCTCCACCGTTAATAAGCGTAGCAAAGCTTTGTGAAAGTTGCGGTTGAAATAGTTGTTCGTAGCAGAAATAAAATATACAAAAGTTATTACATTTCGAAGCATCTGTGATTAGCCATAAAAAATAAGCTTAGTAATTATTACAAACACGAATATCTTAAAATACCTCTAGCAAGAACTAAGCTGTGATCCCATTAAGGCCATTTGATATAAACTTCTAATATGGCAACAAACTGTTTGCTTGGAAATCAAGCTGTAGTAGCTAGAAATTACTTTAGGTTTAAGCAAACATTGTTCAGAGTTTAATCTGCCATTTACTATGGTTAACTCTGATTTGACTTCTCCAGGAAAATTATCTTCATATAAAAAGTATACAACAAAGGATTTGGTTTCCATTTGTGCTTTTCCTTGAGCTAAATGTAGGGAAGTATACAGAAGACATCAGGAGACCCTCCATACATCCCCAAGGCCTTAGAGATGCAAGAGTTTGCTGTCTAGACTTCTTGTTACATTTACTCTCTTGGTTGTCAATGAAGCGCATGTCCCCGGCGGACTGGGGGTAAATTTGCACCCCTGAATTTTGCCTAGGTGCTCTGACTGCCTTGAGACGCTCCTGCTGGGTCTCCCTGCCCGCCTGAGTCTGCGCTCCTGGGGTCGTGGCTTTCAACTCACAGGGAAAAAACGCCTCTGCCTCCGAATACCCTGCACAGCAGGGACCTTCTGCTCTGAACTAGCATGCCCTTTGAGGGAGTGGAAACGATGTTGTCCAACCTGGTGGGGCTTGATCAAAATCCAGGCGTCGCAGTCCCTGGATGTACTCTAGGCTGTTGTCCAAGAAGTAGGCATCAACCGGTTTTTTCCAGGGAAGGTGCCTACAAGTAGTGAACTCAAACCCATTCAGAAGCGTTACACGCTCTCTGAGCAAACAGAGAATTAAAAATACTTTGTTAATAATTCTCAAATGGAGCTAAGTGGAAAATAGCCACTTAATCATCTCAGGTGAACAGCCACACTTCTGGAGACGTACACTTTCAGTGAGCTACATGTGCTGGGGAGCTTCCATCAGAAAAGCCATGTGCATGTGCTATCTCAGATGTTTTGATGCATAAGAATATGAGAGTGGTCTGAGTGGGTCACACCACAGGTCCATCCAGCTTAGAGTCCTATCCTCAAAAAAGTCAAAAAGAGGATGCCTAGTGAAGGGTGTAAGTGATGGTACTCAAGAATATTCATCCAGCATTCAACCATTTTTGCCTCATTGACTTTTTGAACCAGTTGTCTTACATACAGTAATTCTCAGTAGATTTTTCTTACATGAATTTGTCTAGTTGCTTTTTGAAATCATGTAAAATTTCAGCACCTGAAACACCCTGTGATAAAGAATTCCACAGCTTAACTGCATGTTGACGCAGATGGATTAAGGCCAGCTTGTTTGAATCTCTCTCCTGGACCTGAATTACATTCTGGGAACTTAAGTGCTATTTACAGTTCACTCTTGGTCCCTAAACTGGTGACTTGGTTGAACAAAATCTGAAAGCCAAATACCTGCCAGTCCCACTGAAGCTTAAATTTGTTGTCATTTCATTTAAGGTATTTTTCAGGGGTGAAATCGCAGTGCTGTGCCAGGACTGAAGTCTTAAAACTGGGCCACTTAGGAGACCTCTTCACCTGGGCCTTTCTCAGACTGTTTTATTTGTTCCTTCATATTAAGTGCATTTCCCTTTGCTAACACTTGCACTGGTTTGTTTTTTGTTTTTTTTGATTGGGGGGGGTGTTGTTTTTTTAATCAACAGAAATAGCATGTATTAATGACAAGAACAACAGGAAGAATAAAAAATTTACATTTTAAAAAATCCAGTCAGACTAAGCTGAGGTAAGGTTTAGGACACTGAAATCCAATTTCCCTTCTTAGGGGGAAATAAAAATTTTGTTCAGATCTTGGACAAGAAATAGCAAGGAAAGGTATTAAGTATCACATTACTTTTTGATGGAGGAATGGAAGCAAAAGTATCGCTGGTAGCAGTTTGGATCTTTAACTCACATTGAACAATAAAAAATCAAAAGATAGAAAGGAAAAAAAAAATCTGATTTGTATTGCAAACATTTTGGTTTTGTCTTTTTTATCTGTCCTTTTATCTGTGTGCAAACCATCCATTTGTTTGACTATAACCCACAGGTCATTTTCTTGCCATTGTACATGCCATTCCTACTGTGGTATTACAGATAGGCAAAGCAGATAAACAGAAAAAGCAAATAAACAGTCTTCAGTGTGATGAATGCAATTTATAATTAACATGGACAGGGAAAAGATTCTGAGCAGAGGCTTAGAAAAATTACAAGTCCTGATGTTCAACTTGTTTCTAAATTCGTCTGTGAACCACTGATAAAATAGAATGAGAAAAGTCTTTGTAAAGTAAATGATATATTATTACAGAAAATAATAGGAACATGCAGTGCTGTAAGTATGAATTAGGCATCCTGTGGTTGACTTTTGCATCGTATAAACATACTAATCAGTCCAAAGCTGAAAACAGAGCCAGGAATTCAGTAACCAGTGTCCCTTGTCCAGCTATTAGTGACTCCCAAAGCGCCCTGGTATAAAGGACCCATATGGAACTATTCATGTGAGTAAGGCAAACTGCCAGAGCAAGCTATATGTGATGAGTAATAATATATTAGCCAGAAACTGAGAGTATAAATATATGAAGCACAATTAATGCTCACTGAATTCAATTAAATTTTTCTATTGCACTTGTTGGCATTGAATCACGACGGGAAAGGAAGACTTGCTTAACGTACACCTAAAATGATACATACAAGTACATCGTTATTAGTCATGCTACCCGTACAGTGCACCTGTTAAGCGAAGCCCTAACAGAGAATTTCTGATATTGGATTTGGTAATTTTTGAGATGGGAAATTTTCCTCTAAAACCTTATGAAATTTCATGGATGCTTGAGTGCTGACAATACATCAGGGTTGTTCTCTCCCCTTGCATAGTGTGGACACATGCTTAGGGAGATGAACATTCTGCTTACTAGCTTGGTTTGGTTGTCAGCAGCAGTCATGGGGCTTTCTTCATTAGAACATTAATCCATAAAGACTCAGTATCATTTATTTCCAAGTTATTGCTGAGCCAGAAAGAGATAACTCCATTTTGATGGAGTGCCACTCACTTTCTTCATTTACTCAGCTGGCCCCTTCCTGTGTTAAGTTTTATAACTATGATATTAATGTTCAAGTCATGAACATCTCTCCAAATTTCATTAATACCAACCAAGTCAAATTAAGCCCATAAAACAAGCAGTTCTCATTTCTCTTGTTTATTACACTGGATCCTAGCATAGACAGATAATTAAAGACATTTCTTTTCTTCATGCTCCTTGGTGCCATGATTAAGGCTGTTCTCGACAGTCTGACATTCCACTAAGTGCACGTCTTCTATTCTTTTCCCCTTTTGCTGTAAATTTAACAGTCTTCCAATTAGCGCAGAGGGCTGGTGAGACAGGGACCATTTACCTTGTGTGTTCACTTCTCTGCTTAGAAGGTGGACCGTATCGCCTTCCACAAATGATAGCTTCTGCAAAAGAAACCTTTCTCTTTACCATACTTGTCTTGCCAGTACTTCTGCTTGCTCCTCTTACAACTAGAGAATGGCAGCAGTGGGAGGTGCAGAGACCAGCAACAAGGAGATACCGTGAAGCTTATTAGCAGGATTCCTGGTAGTGCTACAGCCCAAGGACAACCTAAAGAATCTGCCACTACCTACAGCGTGCCTTCATCACTTAAGTTAACCCAGGGATCTTTCCTGCTCCTGGAGAATCCAGTTGTTAGGGTGTCCGACCTTCTAGTAATCTTCCCCCAGGCACATAATTCTTTATTCTTAGAGGTTTAGAAGAAAATATGATCATCTCTTGAGCTCTAATGCATTGTGATACTTGGGATCGGTGTGGAGTACAGAGTTTCTCACTGTCTTTTATAGCACTGGCATGCTACAAAAGCATAGTACACAGCTCCAAAGCTTCAGATTCATGTATGGATTGCTGTTTTGTGTACCTTTTACAGGTCATTCCAAGCAAACAGTCATATGAATATAATGACTACTTGACCTCCTAACAAATTTGGATTGCTGTGAGGCAAAACAATTAATAATAATTAATAATTATAGAATAGAGAATTTTTCATTTGTAAATGCTCATCAAATCAAGGAAACTGGCAAATTAATCAAATTTATGAAACAAACACAGCTCTGAGTGTACAGTCATTACACATGGCTACCCCATAGACATCTTTGTGACATAATAAGTTTTCTGTTTAATAACCTGTGTTTTATACCAAATGTTATTAAGGAAAGTAGTGGGCACCAGCAGTATAAAAAAGCAGAAGTTAACCTACTTTTCTATATGTTATGCATGGACTACGTCTTTGGCCACAATACTATAACTGATTATTTTATGATAGAATTAAAAATAACATTTACTCACTCTCAATAGTTTGCTAAATCATCTAAATCTACATTTGATGCATATGGCTAACCAGACTGACATGCATTAAGTGAACCAGAACTAAAAATTATTTAAATACAGTTTTGTTGCTGTCCCAAAATTCCAGAGGAATACTTCTGCCCACCAGCAGGCATGTACATGGAAAAAGTGCTTCTGAAATCCTAAACCTAACATTTTTCTTTTAGCCAACATAAATGTAAAAGTCTGATCCCTTAATAAATTAGAGATTGTGTAAACTCTGCAAAATGCTTTTTATAGGCAAGAACTAGTCCTGATGAAAAGCTTCTGTGACTAGGTTTACTTGTATCTCTATTGTTTCTTCCATCAGGAGGAAGATCAGTCCAGGAAGAAGTCCCTGGCACATTCAATGAAAAGTAGAAATTAAGGGACCTTTTAAATTCAAGAGACATTTGCTTTTAAAATTATGGTTTGTGTGTGTTGTCTCAGCCAGTCCAAGCTTGTTTCAGGATGATTAGTAACCATGAATTTTCCAGTGTGTTGGAGTAGGCAAGGATTTTACATTTGCTAGTCAATGCACAGTCAATCTTGTTAGAGCAAAGAGATTAGCCTCAGACAAACACAGACACACAACTTCTGGGAAAAATTATACTAGTGCTTTCTTAGGACTTGTATTTTTTGCATTAGATAGTGAAAGAAAAGAATTCGGGTGTAGAATGTTACTTTTACAGCCTAATTTTCCAATTCTGTGCTATAGTCTTTATTCACAGAAACCATCTCAGCAGCAGCACTAGTGGGACTATCTGCTTGATTAAAGCCTTCTCCAACTTCTGATAGACGAAGATTCAAAGACATCAGTAAATATTATTTCTATTTCTTTCAAATATGGCTCTTCCAAAAAAAAAAAAAGAGTTGGACAAAAATCTACAGGCAGAAAGGAGTTCCCTCTGTCTCCACTTCAAGTATACAAGAACATGTGCTGCTCCATTATAGGCTGGTAAGAAATTGTGTGAACACAGGTAAAAGCCATGCTGAACCTCAGCTAATAAGCCTCACTGAGCAGAAAATATGTTGCCTGAGAACTAAGGCCACATTACACACGTTCACATAGCTTCTGTACAGATTTATCATGTATATTTATTTGATCTTCAGTCTTTTGGGACTATCTCCTTCCCAATGCTTTTTTTTTGAGGAAAGACAAGCTACAGAGGATTGCGGAATGCACCGTCCAAAGGGGAACGCAGCATAAATAACACTGAAGCAGGCGGCCTCTTCTACAAAGGCACTTAGTGCTTGAGTGTTGCAAACCCATCTCTCCTCCTTCAGGGTGCCGGACGGCTTCTGCTCAAACGCCGTGGTGCTTCTGAAGCAGGTTCCCTACACCAGGTCTGGAATAAACGTGAGCAGAGTCTGATCACCCCTGCCCTTTTGTGGCGACATAAACACCCCCAGAGGCACCTGTCTGGTCCCAAAGAGAGACTTCGGTAGCCTCAGGTTTTCTTTACACTGTCTCGGCCGTGCAGCATGCCTGAAGTCTGCACGGCACAACATGGATTTGGGGGTGAAAGGTGGAAAACCAGAATACCAAATTCTGCATGATAACCGCTGGGCAGGCAGAGGATCTGGATAAACTGGCTTCCATCTAATTTGCATTGCTTCAAATCTATTTCTACATCTGCATTCGCTCCCTTAATGTCTCCTCACACTGAGTTCCCATCCAGAAGTTCAAGGAGCTTTATCTGGATGTTGAACAGTCTGGGAAATCATTGCAAAAGGAATTTGCAAAAGTAATCAGGCAAATGTTTAGAAAAAAATTACTCTGCTTATACCTTCTTCTATTCAAGCAAATTATTTTACTGTCAGATATTTTCAAACAGAAAAGCAGAAGTACAGGCTGGTAGTCATTAACAGTGTGCAGAATACGAGTTCCAAAACAGGACCTGGATCTAAGCGTAGACCCCAGCCAGTCAGAATGGAAGTGCACTGTATGACCTATTTCTCCCACCTCACATAATCAAAACAACTCAAACTTCTCTTTTTGAATACATGACAGTCACAACACACTAATTGCAACTAATCTGCAGGCCAAGAATTATTCAGAACAATTACATGGTAGAGTTTCCAAAATCCATGTATTTGAGAAAGTTTCCACTTGCAGATTTTAAACTGGAAAAGTACAGCTGCTAAAAAATACATAACGCTGTGCAAATAATCTCCTTAGCTTGGACATTAGTCTTTCTTTCTTTCCTTCTTTCTTTCTTTCCTTCTTTCTTCCTTTTTTTTAAGAAAGACAAATAGAAACACTCAATAGAATGTGCTTTCATTGAGCATTCAAGAAAATGCATTCAAATCCTTGCCCTTTCTCATATAGACTATGGGCTTGATCCCAGGCGCCTTACTTTCCAGGTAAGTAATATATATTATAGTGCGGACTCATTTTCATTTTGGCAATAAGTCCCACACTGTGGACCTGGTAAACCTTTTTTTGTGGAAAAATACATTGTCAAAAGTTCCCAGCCAGTTCTAATTGTAAGTTTGTTTCTGGAAAGGGAAAAATGAAAGGGAGGAAATATAACCATATTTGTTGGGTAAATCACATACTAAATGCATCCTTCTGGTGGAACAAACAGATGTGGAGTGACAGGCGGAGTCATCCAAAAAATCAGTCTTTGAGTTGGCAGCAGGAGATTTATGTTCTAGTCCTGGCTCTGTCACTGACTGATTTGGGCTTTACTTTCCAGCTCTTTGCCTTTTCATATCCCTTGTGTGTCTTGCCTATTTAACTTATAAAAACTTGGCACAACAGCATTCCCTTAAAATCTGTAGCTGTTCTGCGAAACCCTGGACACTCGTGGCAGTCCTGCCACGTTAGCCATGTCGAGCTGTAGGGACCTCTCAGCCCAGATCTGAGTAGGCAAAGGTAGGAAGAGTTGCTGCAGCAGTGGGAATAAGAGCTTCTTAGGAGCAGTTTTTAAAAGCCAGTTCTAGCAAACCAGGCTGAGCCGCTTCCAGCACCGCTCTCAGCATCCCATTGCAATTGCAACCCTCCTATTCATCTCCACCGTCCAGGCAGTTCTCTGTCTGCTTGCACAAATTTAGAGCTTTGACGTGGGATGGACGGGGCTTTTCTCATCTTCAGGCACTTTTCCAGTTAGGGACTGATACTGTTACTATTTACAACCAAAAGAACTTTTTCCATGCCACGGAGGGATACCAGCATAAACCAAGGTCAGCGTGATAAAATCAGCCCCCAGCGCAAAACATCAAACCTTTGAAACACTACTGCTTGACAGGTTGGTTGGTGGTGGGTTTTTTCCCCTTGGATGTATGGAGTTAAGGCATTAGGTCAAATTCTGCTCTCACAACACCGTGAGTCTGGGAGACGTGAAGTTAATATCAAAGACGGCTGGCTAGCGCTGTGCCGGCAACATTCATCAATAAACGTGTTGCACATATTGCTAAATGCATAATTTATTCTCAGTGTTAAAATGACACAGTATCCTTATAAAACTAGAAATAATTGTTCTTTAGTACTATATTAACAGCTCTGCAGCTGTTTTACAGAACCTTCCTTTGTGTAAAAAGGGCTGTTAAATTGTAACACCAGGTTTTATTTTTTCCTCTTTTTTCATTTAATTTTTAGCCATTTAGGAGGGTTTTTTTCTATTTTTAGTTGCCTTGACTCATGCTTGAATTTACTAAATTACCCTTCCCAAATGCTCACAGGGAGAGTCTTTTGAATTAATGGATAAAGCTAAACTCACTCCCATTCTGCAACTAAATTAGTATATTACATGCAATTATTTATGATTCATCCAAACTGGCTTCCCACGGCCCCATAAATCTTACAGAGTCAGAACACTGTGGCATCATCTCTGCTGATAGTTTTCACTCTTTTGCCAGGCATAAAGCTCCTTGAATTAGAGAAAAAGTGTTCGTACTCAGCAAGGACCAGTTACGGTGCTGGCGCTGGCAAATTTAGGGAACTGTGTCGAGCCTGACAGAAGGAAAGTAGGTATTTCCAACACCACTAAGCACCTACATCCAAAGAGTGCAGTCTTCTAAATTCCTGCTCATGTGTTGCCACACCCTGGAGGTGCCTAAGCTCCGCAGGCGCCAGCTTTTCACATTAAAATTCCCCAGACTCCTGAAATTCTGCTGTGGGCATGTCCAGAAACGCCTCTCGTGTCATGGCACCCAGCTAGCTCGCACCCCAGCCCCGTCAGATCCAACGAACTCAGCTTTCCTGCACCTGCACCCGTCTCGCCCAAGGGGTTGAGCCGCCGAACGTTCCCAAAAGGCGGAGAGCGGCCGCTCCGCGAAGCGCGGTGGCAGCAGCGCAGCCGCGTTCGAGAGCTCCTCGGTTGGAGCCTTTACCCTAGATGTGGGAAAGCTGGGGTTTACACCCTCCTGCGCCCGAGGAGATCAAAACCCACGCCCTCGCCATGAGGCCGGGGCTGTCCTGGGTGAAAGTGTCTCTCCACCCTCCCCTTTGAAGCTCTTCCACCCTACCGGAGTAAACCACAGCTTCGCGACGGCTGCGGAGAACGTGAGCGAGCACGATGCTTTGAGGGGTTACGGCCCTCGTGGGAGAAGACAAGGGAGGTTTCGGTGCCATTTCGCTCCCCCAAGGAGTTTCTGGGTGTTATGTCCTTGGTCAAACATTGAAATGGTCTTTTCGGAGTGCACGCGGGAAGGGGTTTCCCCAGTGCTGCTCCATGGGATGCCGAGGAGGCTGGTGTCACCTCTCCTTGGTTGCCAATGCCACCGGAATCTTGGAGCACCACTGTGGTTCCTCCTGCCCGGCTCTCCCCAGGGCCTCGCGACGGCCGAGTTTCTCAACAACTCCTCTCCCCAGAGAAGCCGAATGCCACCACCGTTGAACAACGACCCGGCGTGGCGTTTCAAGCACGTACAACGTCCGTCACGTTCCACCTCCTGGCTGCCCTGCAGTCCCACACGCCACCGGTGGCCGGTCCCCACGGCAGCCCCGCTGCCGGGCGGCAGGGATGTCGGGGATGCCGCTTGTCCTCGTTTCCCGTGGTCCAGGAGCTCTGCCGTCACAGCTCGCTGGAGCTATTGTCCGTCTGACAAATGGCTTGAGGAAAACGGTGAACTGGGTTTCTTCTTTCAGGGGTTTTGGAGAACGAGTTGCGTATTTCTCCTTAATATGCATCTATCTGGGTGACAACCCTGCCAGCGCGGGGCTGCCCACTTCTGCTAGCAACCATTGTTTCCCAGGCTGGTTTTTGTGAAGTGGTAGCAGCCTCTGGGACCCCAGTTCACACTGAGCTTTTTGTTTCGCCTTGACTGTTGGAAGTCTCCAGCGACTCTCCAGTTTCCAGCAGTGAAGTCATTTGCGACACTCAAGTGCCCTTCAGTCCGTGTCCTTTTTCGTGTGATAGTTCAGATTCCTTGGCCCATAAATTCAAACCACTGCCCCTCTTCATAAGCTTGAGCGAGTCCTTTGGCTCGCCAAGTGCATTGTTTGGAGATTAATTCTTGATCTTCAGTGCGCTGCTTTGACTTCCTTAGGCAAGTTTCCAGTGGAAGTAAAACTTGTAACATCAGTCTGTCCGCATATCCGTGCCATCCCCCCTGCATTTTGCCTCCTGTGTCTGATGTCAGACAAACCTGACAGGGGGATGCGGGTTTGACGGGAGAGATGGGGCCTGAGCATTCACAAGTTCTCCTCAACAGGTATTGCAGCTGATTTCTGTAGTGAAATACGTGTATATGCGAGGCATGATACGTACATATCATTGCCAAAATGCTCTTCAGAAGCAGGTTAGAGATATACAAAGGTAACAGAAAATTTCATTAAAACTAGTCAACCGACAGAAACAGGTAGGAAAGCAGCCTTCACTACTGTCCATAATCAAAGAATTAATTATGGCAGGGCTGGTGACAGAACTGGGGTTAGCGTTTGAGAGGGTAGACACTGCACGAACAGGTTTATGAAAGTGTCCTGCGCAGCTTGCCACACGAGGACAAGGGCTGGACCTGGCTGGAGGTAATTGTTTATAGCTGCCTCAAGAGTGGTTAGGGGTATATTACTAATGTCAGGGATCCATACCCACTCCATAAATAACTATGTAACATTGTTTGTGGAATTCATTTTGATCTGGTTGTTTATAAGGGATATGTTCATCTAATTTTAACCCTTTTCACTAACGAAGCAACTGTAAGTTTGTCTCTCCAACTTTGGTATTCTCTGAGTACAACAGTCATATATGTTTTGTTTTTCCTGTGGTTTGCAGTATTTATGACTTTTTTTCTCTTATAGAAGCTGACTACACTATAATCACTTCCAAATACTCCCCCTGACAAGGATAAATCAGCCTATGCTGAGCTCTGGGCTGCTATGACCAGACTGCTGCCAATATCAAAGCCTGTTTAAAAGTAGCTGGGGGATCTCAGCGCTGCTCTGCAGATACAGATGTTTAACATTTCATTACCAAAGTTTTATGCTGGCCTCCTCTATGTGACTGAACTGAAACCTTTTCAATATACTTAATGTTGCAGAATCAACTCTTGTTGAAATAAGGCTATCTTCTGTGTATCTTCTCCTGGGCTGGCAGGTGCTGCTGGCGTGTACAGTGAATTACTGTTTACCCCTCCTCCAGCAATCCCTTACACTTCTAGAGCGTTTCAGCCCTGGCAGGGCTTCTAGCAGCTCCAGCAGTCTGCGGCTCCTCTTTGTTTTACTCCTAGTGCCCTACGTGGTTGAGTAACTACTCAGAGCCGAGAACCGTGACCCGTCTGCTTCCAGATGGTCAGCCCTGCGGAGCACCGGCCTTACGGGACCCCGACGGGTGGAGGGGATAGCCTGGAAAAGCTCAGGCCCTCTCAATGCCATGGCTGGCACGGATCACGAAGCTGTCACCACTGTGTTCTTATATATACTGCTCAGCTGTGCTTTTGCTATTTTCATGCACTAAACTCCTGCATTGCTCAAGCTAGAGGGCCTTGTTGATACTTACAGATAGTAATAAAAGCACTGAATGGCTTTTTCAGTTGAAAGAGAATCTCCCTGGTCATATATCAGCAAAGAAAGTTCAGAAGATCCTATTGTTTTCATGTGTTTTTACAGCCTGGGGAATATTTTTTGGAATCATATCCTGGGCTGCATAGAAAGAAGCATGACCAGCAGGTCGAGGGAGATGATTCTCCCCCTCTGCTCTACTCCCTTGAGACCCCACCTGGAGTACTACGTCCAGTTCTGGGGTCCCCAGTACAAGACAGACATGGTCCTGTTAGAGGAGGTCTAGAGGAGGCCCAGAAAAATGATCGGAGGTCTGGAACACCTCTCCTATGAAGACAGGCTGAGAGAGTTGGGGTTGTTCAGCCTGGAGAAGAGAAGGCTCCGGCAAGACATTCCAGCAGCCTTCCAGTACCTAAAGGGGACTGATAAGGAAGATGGAGAGATACTTTTTACCAAGGCCTGTAGTGACAGGACAAGGGGCAACAGTTTTAAACTGAAAAAGGGTAGGTTTAGATTGAACATAAGGAAGACATTTTTTATGATGAGGATGATAAGACACTGGGACAGGTTGCCCAGAGAGGTTGTGGCTGCCCCATCCCTGGCAGTGTTCAAGGCCAGGTTGAAGGGGGCTTGGAGCAACCTGGTCTGGTGGAAGGTGTCCCTGCCCATGGCAGGGGGGTTGGAACTAGGTGATCTTTAAAGGTCCCTTCCAATCCAAACCATTCTGTCATTCTATGTTTCTATTATTCTATGAAGAAAACGATCTAGCTGCACTGACAGGAAAGCAGTACATTGTCAGGCTTTAAACTAAGTAAGTTTGTTGTTATTCAATTTGTTTGATAGTTAGCAGCTCTTGTAAGACTGACTCACATCCTCGCTTTGGTAGTGACTGATTAAAATCACTGCCTCCTTTCTTCCAGCAAGATTACAGACCAACTGATTTCAGTAACATCCTTCATGACATCACACCCTGGGAGATGAAATTTGATGAAGTTCAACACAAAACTATAAATGACACGGAAACACTGATAGGTACCTTAAAATGGCATCCGGAAGCTTTGTGAAGAGCTAACTAGAAGGAATGCCTGAATAATGTTAGATCATACAGTAATGACATATTTTGTCCCTTTAATTTTAGGGAACACTGCGTTTGCATGAGAAAGAACACATTTGCAATGGCATGTGAAAAATGCAAAATTTCAGCTAAAGAAAGGTCATTGTAGTTTCCAAAATAATTCCATTTTCATAAAATCTCCATCAAAAAGGACTATATTCAGTCCTTTAAACCGAGCTGTTTTCCCTTTAGCACACTTTAGCACATGTATCACTCACTCCGTGTGACAGCAGATACTTTGGGGCAAGACCTTAGGCAAGCATAAATCAACAAACCTATACCAAAACCGGCAGAAGTGAGATGGCTTAAATCAATTTAGAACATGGCCTATCAGTTGTATACAAGTGCTCTTTGTAAATGATAAAGTGACAAAAACAGGGTTTTCTTTTGTGAATTAATTAATCTGTGCTAACTACTAATGGACGTGAAAGGATCTTCAGACACAGGAAAAGGTACACAGCAGCTTTAGAATATGATGAAAGTTTTACACAACCACCTCTCTTGGTAGGACTGATTTTTGACTTTTTCAGTTACAGCAGACTTAGACCTTGCATACATTTTGCACATAGAAGAATACATGTGAAACATTTTGTGACTACTTTCATGGGAGTTGTATTTATGGCAGAAGAGTGACTTTGTGGACTGCCCCTGTTCTATCCTGCCAGAATTCACAAATAGTTTTAAAAGTAAGGTCTATTTAAGCATCAGTTTTGATCCCCGCTCCTTTCCCAGGGGGCACAGAAAGGCTCCCCCAGGAAAACCCTGGCTGCCAGCGTCGGTCTGGGGGTGAAATCTTTACCACCATATACCTTCGGAGGAGAGCCAGGGACTTCTGAACAAGATCCAAAA
This sequence comes from Buteo buteo, assembly GCF_964188355.1. Taxonomy (NCBI): domain Eukaryota; kingdom Metazoa; phylum Chordata; class Aves; order Accipitriformes; family Accipitridae; genus Buteo; species Buteo buteo. Next base: position 27,910,954 of record NC_134185.1, on the reverse strand, counting down.
CAGCCAGCGTGCTAAGCTTGGACCTGCCTAAAATCGGTAAACTCAGCAGGCAGCTGCTGACACCTACTTCTTAGGGAGCGCTGAGGGCAGGGGGCGGCTGGCTCCGAGCTGCAGGTAGCCCATCTCTGCTGCTGCCCAGCCTGCAAACGGCCCTTGAGAAAGCAGAGAGGCAAAACTCCTTCAAACAGCTCTCCTTGTAACTGCCTTTAAGAAACAACTGCTCACCACACTGTTTTTCTATTTCTCGTTGGGGGTTTTCTTGTTGTTTCATTGTTGTTGGTTTGGTTTGGGGTTTTTTTCCCCCCAAATATGCAATCCCAATGGTAAGAGAATAGAATTAATTTACCTTCTTAGCCTGAGGGGTTCAAACCCACCGCCCTCAGAAGAACAGCCTGCGTATCAGCCTGTGGGATGGGAATAAAACTTTCCACCCACCCGCCCCACTGAAACTGAGCCACAGCGCAGCAAAAAATTCAGGAGTCAGTGGCTCGGAGCTGCTCATTCCTGTCGAGATCGGGGCAGCTCTGGGCATGCACAGAGAAAGCCTGGGCTCTGCATGTGCGGAGGTACAGCCCCAGGGACCCAAGAGATGGTAAAATTGAAAGTGGTGTCTAAAGGGGGAAAGTTCATCCAGGATTTTGCTGCTGGAAGGATCCCAGCCCTCTGCTTTCACGCTTCTGCTGGACGGTGCTGCCGCACTTCTCACCCGTAGCGTCTGCACTTGAGCTCCAAGATGCAGAACGTTTCACTGCGGTATGAAAAATCATACTGCTAACCCTGCTCTTTGCCCATCTGCCCAGTCTCTGCCTTTACGACCTCTTACAACCTGCCTTTGAGAAAGGGATCCCCCCGAACTCTCTCTCTTCTACCTCTGGACTGCATTATATATTCACGGTGGTACTATAATGTGAATAATAAAAAGAAGTGCAGGCCCTGCTTGTGCTGCTGAGGTCAGTGAAGCTGAATCTATTTACAGCAGCTGAGAAACTGCACCAATGTATTTATTTTCCTTCTTTGCTCCAGAAATCTGAACCCTTCATTTTCTGTTGCATGAAAAGACACTGCACAATGATTATTTTGGTGGATCATTTCCCATCCGCTCTGGGTTGTCCTTTTTATTTTCTGAGTTTATACTGAAGTCTGGACAAAATCTTTTAAAAATGCTATATTTGCCTGTGAGCTGCATCCTGACAAAAAGAAGGAAAAAAACCCCACCACAACTTTTTATTTAACAAAAAATATTCTCGGGTATATCTTGGAGAGGAGTAGGAAACAGATTCCGGGACCATCATAGCGGCTTGTCCGTTTAAAATTGTACAGGGTATTTCATCAGAATTTGATAGCTTTTGATTTTTAACCTGATGTCTCAATGAAACTACAATAAGCCTGAGATGACAGAAAACTTTTCTAGATGTTTGAATTCCTTGGAAACAGAGGCATATAGATTGAAATAAATCAGTTTCCAGCTTTGGTTTGTGTACCTGAAAGGCTGTATTACTTCTACTGCACACAGTACATTAGAGGCCTAATTAGTCACTGCCCAGTACAGTGATTCACAAATCTACCCCAGCTCAGAAAGTACTTCAGTATGTGCTTCTACGAACCTAAAGAAATTCTTCCATATTTTTCAAGCAAGAGGTCACATTTTCAAGAAAAGTGATGCGGTAAGATCTCACACCTAGTTTATACTACTTTAGAACAGCTATAAATCATAGCACCGTAAAATATCAGACCTGGCAACTCAGAGGTCTGAACAACCTGCCCTCTTTACATAGACTGGGTGATAATGCTGACATTTTAACTGCTCATTAAAGTTATCTCAGCCCATACCCTAGTGCTCATTATTTTTGCAGTCACTTATGGCTACTGTGTTTATCCTGGAATCCAAAATCCACCTCCTAAGCTGTCTAGGTACCCGAACTTTCCACTTCTCTACTCCCCTTTCCTCTATTCCCAGTCTTTTAGCAGTTAGGTACTTAAAGCATTCACAATAACAAAATGTTTGGAGTATACCACAAGTCTAATAGGAAGCTTTAATAATGTGGAAGCTCCTAAACTCTTTCCTAAATGGATCTTTCCCTATAGAATTCATTTTAATCTGTGTTTGGGATCAAAATTTACATATGGGCAACCTCCATTCTTGAAGTACCCCTTTTCAATATTTAAACTAACCCAGTACTTAGCAAATATGTTTAAACATTTAAATCTACTGGTGACTGTCAGAGGCACATAAGTCCACAGCGATAGAAACATGAATTGCTCTCTTGCATCTTTTTCCACCTGTCATCCCATCTAAAGAAAAGGCCAGTGACTGCAGGAGGTATTGCAGAACATCAGAAAAATTAACAAGTCTGAACAACTGAAGAAAACAAATAATAAAACCGGTTTTGCCCATAAAATCCGTCTCCCAGCAGTTTTACTTCTATATTAATTGCTAGCATGAATACTTTGGATGCAATAAAAAGTCTTTGAGCTGAACAGGACTAATTCACGAAGAGTTTTAAGCTGAGATCTTCAAATAAACTCTATTTTGATTTTAACATTGACTGGCTCAATAGGGTAGCCTGACCAAGGCTGCGCCCTTCAGCGTCATTGTACAGATTGAGGCTGTTACGTATAATATTGTTCAGAAGTTGAAAGGCAGACAATGCACTTTATATGATGAGGAAAATACCTCGATAAAAATAAATTATATGAAGCTCCATTGGAAATTTCAATACACCAAACTTGCGCTACATGATTCTGGGAAAGATTTTAGGTCCAAATACCACAGAGCATGCAAAGTCTTATGACGCTTTTGCTCCATTCATATGTTTATCTGACGACTCCACTTCTAAACCTCATATTTAAAAACATGCAAAACATGAACTTGCTTCTGGTTTTATTTTTATGTATTTTTTTTGTCTTTATTTTATCTTTAAAACTGCTCTCAGCCTCTTCAACTTCTTATTCTATACGGACTCTGTTGTCAAATCTCCGCATTGTCAAATAGCTCCCCTATTGTGTGCAGGGTAGGATCGTGCCATTTCTAAACTATAATCAAATGTGAAATCTTTTTTTTTCACTTAAAACAATACACTGGTTTTAAACAGGGCATTTCCATGAAGCTATGAATAACTCTGCCTCACACAGATTTTGGGAGAAAATATATCATTATCTCCATCAAAGGTCAACCGCAGATTATAACCCTCTTTTCGCTTGTTATGATGAATGCCTTTTCTGTGGACAATGATAAGATATGGCAAGAAATGTGTGAGAACAGAATCTTAAGCAGAATACATCGCCTTGGGTCCAAGAACCTTTTCCCATTATTTTGCATTGTGTTAGTTGGCTAATACTGAATTACCACACTTCAGATTAGTTCACTTCTACTCTTTTTCTTTCAAAGGCATCTAGGGGAGCACTATGCATCAATTAAAGCTGATGGATGCTGATCTTCAGCTCCTGTGACTTCCAAGGCACTCGGAAAATGATCGCCAAGGGGGAAGACTGTTACAAGAAATACTGATGGGAAAACAGACCAAGAGAAGAAAATCTGAGAACCAGCCACATCAATTTGGGGTCTGCAGGACCCAACTATAGAGCCGGATTGCTGAAATGGATGTACGTTTAGAACCCAAATTTAACTGGTAACATTGCTTGGGAAGGAAAACCATCTCGAGGCTGGATGCGTGCTGCAGAGCAGGGGCAAAACCACGTGGCGAAAATTTGGAATGTGCAGTGATTTGCTCCCATCACAGCAAACTACAGGGAAAGGCTCTGAGGAATAACCAGAGTGGACTGGAACAGGGTAAGCTGAAGGAAACATTAGGTGAAATAGTCTGTGACCAGACTTTAGCTCATCACATATAATAGCCAAGTGTTGCCTCAGACAGCTTAACTCCCACTTCGTATTTTGTAACTCCTCTCTACAGTGCTACAAGACGGAGCTCACGTCCAGCAGCCAGTGGCCATATGGCTGCATATGCAACTGTGGAGCTGCGGAACAAGGGGGTGCAGGAATATTTGGGGAGCATCCACAGAAACGGAGGTCCACGAACACATGCCGTGTTTGTCAGATCACTTAGCAGAGGCTCGCTCTCTAGTGGGGAAGCAGAGGGGACTATTAGGCTTCTGCAGGTTTTCTATTTTATTAGAGTAGGTATTACTGAACTTTCTAAGTTTCAAAAGCAGGGTACACATGTATTAAAGAAAAAAAAAAAAGATAAAATGCAATCTCTCTCACACATGCGCCTATATAATATATGCACCAAATTCTTAGGATTACAGTATTTTGCCAATGAGTTTTCTTCATTAATTAGTCCCTGTTCACATACTTTTATACATCAAGGTAGCACACAAGTCTAACATTCAAACTTGTCTATCTCTAAAATATATTTTTATTTGTTAAAAAAAAAAAAAAGAAGAAGAAAATAGGCTGGTCTCAATTAGCTGAATCATACCACCAATTCATACTTCTGACTTGTTACAATACAGCCCTTAAGTAGGTGAAGAAAGAATTGCATAGTCCTTACGCAGGCAAAACTCACCAGAACAATAGGGGAAATCTGGCACAAAAAAAAAAAAAAAAAAAGAAAATCAGTTTCCATGGGTTTAGCAGCAAAAGCACTATTATGCAGCAGCCACCTAGTATTATAGACAAAAGCTATGGTCCTGCTGCAGAACGTGGCTTTGCGGAGACTTTGATTTCCTAACTTGAAACTAAATCCTGAAATTTGTCCACTTTGCTACATTTCTCCTGCTTCATTAGACCTTGCAACTCCACTGCTATTATTTATTTATTGATTGCCCTGTAAGAAGGATCCCAGCACAGAGAGGAAAACACTTCTTAGTATGCAGTTTGTCTACAGGCGTACGGGGGTATGTGGAGGGGGGAGGACGGCACTGTGGAGTGTCTCCACCTGCACTGACATTACTAAGACTGATGGTGTTTCTCCCACTAGGAAGAAATGCATTCTTTAAAAAGGAAAAAAAAAAGGGGTAACTTATCATTGGCTGGAGAGAGGCTGAGCCAGTAACAGTGCCATGGAGAGATTGATTTGTTTGTTCTAACACTGCCTGTGCAATATCAATGAGTTGAGAACATCCAGATGAAGGGAGGAAGATTAGGTAATACTGATTGAATTTCCCCACATTTCTTTTTTTTCTTTCTCTCCCAAAAAAACATTTTCTTTGGAATAAGGCATATCCGTCAGATTATATGAAAGGGGATACATTTTCCTGGTAAAGAAGATGTTCTTGTGGTTAAAGCATGAGGCTGGTAATAGGGGTTTTCTGTTGTAGTCTTAGATATTTGTCACATCAGGCCACATTCAGCTCTGGCTCTCAGCAGCTCCCACTGCCTTCAAGGAGAGCTCTATCTGCTTAAGCCAGGTGCGCTGATTCTGTCTGGGAACGGCACAGATATTTCTCAGTGACTCTCCCAAGTGTGTTTATGAAAATAATGTTCGCTCACGTCTTTGAGCACTCTGAGGTGCTGCTGGAACACCAAACACTTTTGTTATCTACCATTAAGTTACAATCAGCAGTCCAAAAGACCCAGCTGGCATCAGACATTTTATTGTTCAGTTTTATTAGGGGGCCATCCTCATGATTCATTACAAAGGTGCACTTGTCCTGTGTCTGGGTTCCTTCTCCACTGAATCTGGAAGGGCACCAGGGAGACATTGTCCCTCTGGCCTTAAAAAGGAAGGTTTATATACGTTCACAGGTCATGAAAAATTTCTGGAAGCTACGGGCACTTTCACTTTTTTTCACTTTTTTCCAACTCATCTTTCTCTCTCCATGCTGACTTTGGCCCGCCTGGTTGTGGATCCCCATCAGAAGCAGCAGCTCAGGTTTTCCAATGCATCTGTTTTCATCAGAGCTTCATTTAAAGAAGCTGAATTCCTGCTATTATTACATCTCTTCTCAGTGTCCTGTTCTTCAGATTTTTAATACAAATCCAGTTCCATCACATTTTCCTTATAGTTTCCTCTCCTTAGAGCCCTTTCTGAGTATACTGCATTGACTGGTAGGTACATATGCATGTGAAAGTGAAGGGTGTCCAGTCTGGGGGTAACAGTGCCAATAAGTTACTGGATTCCACTTTTTTGGGTGTCAGGATAGCCTGCTACCCCAAAGCTATTCCTGGGCTGATGGTACATAGTTTTTAGTCTTTATTCTATCTCTCAATACCTCTCCCACTCTTACTGTTGATTCTCCAGCCTTCACTTAAACTGCTTGAATTTGTGGTGAATGCAGATTACCACCTGAGAGCAGCTCTGCTAACATTTTCCATCATATGGCATTGTGGAGAAAATTGCAAATCCCATGAAAGACAGAAAAAAAAAAAAAAGCCACCCTACAAATCTGTGTTCAAGGACTTTGATTTGTTTACTCCAGTCTTCAAAGCATTATCTTGCTAGGAAAGTGAGAATTTGATAATATGGGCAAGGTCGTGGGAAACATAAGTTTTATTTTGGAGGTACTCACTCAACACAATCGTTTAAGCACTACTCTTATTCAGCAAAACACTTGTGTTTACTTTTTCTTATCATCTTCTTAAGCACGCAGGCTGGAAAAAACATCCATGCTGCAAAGACCTCCACTGAAGTTAGCAGCCATGCATGAACATCTCTGAACTGATCTGAACTCGGAACTGGCCATTTTTATCCTGTAGTAATTTCTTGAGAAGCCTTATAATTACAGTTTTGTATGTATGCCTAGCTCCATTCACCTAAAAGATACTCAGGGCCATCCTCACATTGCACAGAATAAGAAGACAGGCTATATTAAAGAGGAATCCTAATTTTCTTAGTGGCCTGAGTGCTGAGAGCAAGTTCCTGCCTGGAGCAGGTTGTATGTCCGAGCATTCTCCATTCTCTCTCCTGTGAGAGCATTAAGGAGGGTTTCGGAAAAGGAGTCTGCATCAACAAATCAGCCTCCCTAACCTTACCTGTACCCTGATCTCCGATTAATCACTCCAGATGAAAACTTCATAAACTCAGTCAGCAAGAAATAAGCCATAACAGTGTGGTCAATTCAAAAAGTGAAATAGAAACATGTTAAGCACTGCAAATTAATCCCACAAAAAATACACAGATCAGGGAACACAGAAACTGATCCCAGTCTCTTCTTTACACAGATCCCATTAAATCTGTGCAGACTGCTTCCTTAAGAGCACTAAACCCTCTACAAACACAACTCGTTTGGAAAGCAGTTAACCAGTTTCTCTACTGCTTAAAACACATTAAACAAAGTGTGTCAATGACAGTATTGTGTACTGATTGAAAACGATGCCTTGGCTACAGACCGCAGTCAATTTTCTTTGGTAACAAGGAATGTACCTATGCTCAGCCCTTTCCATGCCCACCCGGGGTGGGGGGAGGCAGAGACGGTTGCTTGTGTTTCTCTTGGCTCCCCATGACCAATGTTGGGTAGTCCCTGCAGCTCCACAGGTAGTCTCCTTCACTCCAGTAGAAAACGCAGACTGGTAGCCTACTGAAAAACCAGTGAGGTCTGTGCTTCTGAATCATTTTGTCTTATTTTCAATTGTATTTTTTTAAATAGCCCACCCTGAATGCAGAGCACAACATTAACGGAAGTTCTTAGTTGTTTTTCCCTCATCAAGACTGGTGTCAGTGAAGAAGTAGAACACAGCTAAATCATTTGGCATAAATCACAGTACGCTCTAGCTGAAAATTCCCAGTATCATCCTCCCGCACTTGGCACAAGCCCTGCTTGCTGAAAGTGTGATGTCATAGAAATGCAGTTATCATGCCACTGCCAGCATTTGCATAACAGATGCTCATTAGGGGGAGACTGAAGGACATTACTATAGAAAGAGTTAGTTAGGGAACATCAGCCTCAGTTAAGGAGAGCCACTCTGGCCAGAGGCTTATAAACACTTGGAAACCGAAATGGCTGATGAATAGTAGGTAAATTTATCTACTTTGCTTGTCATTTTGATTTCTTTTTCACTCTACAGGATTCTTATCCTAATTTAAGCTTAACAAATTCCAAATATAAAAAAGTATTTAAAACGCTGGAAAGACAATACAATACCAGCTCCTCCTCCAAACCAATCCGCCCGTCCCAGGGAAGCGGTGCCGCACAGAATGGGGCGTTAAAGCAAGTCAAGTTACACAAAGCCACGCAGCTGCACAAATTTGAATTAGATCATCATAAAACTGGTGTGTGGCCCCGTGCAGCCGCCTCACAGTGCTCCCAGCAAACTAGTCTTATACCAACGCTTTGACTAGCTTAATTGCTCTGCCCAAGAAGCTTTATGTAGTGCCTCAGACAACAGCATAACAAACTGATCAAAAGCAGAGGAGCCTTCTATTCTTCACCCTGAACTCACATATCAGCGGTGAATTATGTCATTCACAGCACACCAGGAGAGTTCCAGCATATGATAGCATCTCTCCTCACTCCAGATCCACTGCTAGGAGGAAACATAACATTTAGGACGGTATATTAAACTGCAGGCGGCACACAAACACAGGCACATAAAAGAGTTTGATATTACTTGCATTAAGTTGTTCAGTCCGACGCTACTTTGCCCTAAATTCATGTCACCACTCTGCAGCACCGTCATAACGCGGCAGCTCAGCTGCTTCATGTGATCACAGCAAAATCCATGTCAGTGACCACATGAATTCGCCCCAGCTGAAGACCCTGGTGAAGTTGAATGACTTCAGTGGGGCCGTTAAGTTCAACCTGGGTCTTTCACAACGTCTGTCATCAGGACGGTGCCCATTTTACATTTCAGTGGTGCTAAGAAAGAGCCAGTATTGTTATGCAAGCGGTCTCCCAAACTGGGCTTTGACTTCCACAGTGATAACATGCTCTCCAAAAAAGCCTATTTCCTTTTTTAGCAAATAGTTTTCCAGCAACTGGAAAAAGGTCATGCCCATCTTATAACACACATCAGCGTATTTCGTTTCTTATCAGATCAACGCTTCATCTGTCGGCCCCAGTACTGAAAGAAGATGTATGTCTTATGAAATGCATTCACCAGTAGTAATGTGAAAATACAAAAATGTCATCAGTAGAGGATACATGTCTGTCAAAAACATACAAAACAGGCTATTACTTTGTATCTATAAAGAATAGCTTAGATAAGATTTTTTTCTTTTTTTTTTATAGATAGGCTCTTACAAATGATTGCATGAGATTTTCCTATCAATTTTAAATTTAACTTTCAACATAACATGTTATGTGAAATATTATGTACCTTAAGCTGTTAGCATTGAGATTTTATTTTTTAGATTTATTGTGATTATTTAAATATATGCATATCACTGCAAGAGAGCAGAGTCATAGGAATTCCAAACAAATGAAATTTCTGAGTAAAGGGTTCTTTGCTCTAGTTTATATATCTGCAGCTTTTAATGTAAATATACTGCAATAAAAATCATAAGAAAACTTGGCATTCAAACTTTCCTTAAGTAGTTGAAAAATTCTTAGCTTGAAATTGTCATTTATCTGCCATTTCTGAAAGGTCATTATATCCACAATATAAACCACAATGTTAAAAATAAAGGCACTAAACATTTATAATAGAATATGCAATCTCTCTTTACATTAATCATAGCATTCATGTGCGTGTTTTATGCTGTAATTCTTTTTAGCTTTGCTTATATTTATTTCATCTTAATTGTTTCTATTAATTGTCAAAATGACTCTACTGTACTTGTTATTCTTTTTAATATTTCTCCAGTAACTTCTTGCACAGTTGCTTTAAGGCATTTTAAATGAAGATTCTTTCTTCTAAAATAGCTCTTGAACGCTTTCTCTTAAAGGAAACTCCTAAAATACACAATTCTAATTAGCTAATACATTTACAGTCCACAGTCTTCTGCTATTTTGTTCATTTAAAGAAATAAGAATAGCAAGAGGCAAGTACATGTTCTCTTTTAATGTTTCACCCACCGATTATAAGTGACTCCAAGTTTCAGGCTCACTCAGCCACTGGCCTCTCCAGGGGCGATGCCAGCAGAAAAGGTGTTTTTGAAAAATATGCACTTTTGTGTGGGAGAGCACTGGGACAAGGAGCAGCAAACTCTTCCCACTAGGCAACTGCTGGATGGCAGGTAATGACTGCAGCAGTGCCTGACATGGCTGAATTCATTGGTATGAAGGAGTTTTTAAAGTACTGCCAGTCCCAGTTTCTGTGCTGAAGACAGAGTGCTATTTGCTCTGTAACATTCCTTTGACCTTTGTGGAGGCTTCGAACAAACCAAGTTCTCCACATCTTTTCCTCCCCACCTCTGGAGGAGTCTACTTCCATTAACTCCTCCACCCTGGACTCTGTGCCCTGGACTTCCCACCAAACTCAGAACCAAATTATTCAGATACTTTAGGGGCCAAATCTACGTTATCTGCCCTATGCTTACTAATTACTGCCACATGTTTAATGAGAAGCCTCTTCTTTCCTTGCTCTTTATATAACTGTCAAAAAAAATTTTTGCTATTGCTCCAGTTTTCTTTGCAAAGTTGAACTTATCTCAGCTTCTAACAATACATACTTTTTCCTTGACAACCTCAAAGGCTTCTCAAGCTTTAAAACACCAGATTTTTTGGTGATAAAACCTTTTGTCACTTGTAATATCCTTCTGAATCTGATTCTTCAGTCAGTCGGGTTAGGAACACTTCTCTATAAGCCTTTCCCCCCAGCATGGATTAGTGAATCCATGTAGTTCCTCATCTACCTGATAGAAAGAAATTCCAGCCTGCTCACACGTTGAAGTCCTTGATCTCTTCAGTTCTGCTGATGTCTTTAACCAACCCACATTTTTGCAAAATTGGGCTTATCAGGAGTTTCCACATACGCATCACATAATGTACACTTCTCGTGGGCAGCCACATCACATACATTGTTGCTTGTTTGGCTTATTTCTTATCCTTAGCTTTTTTTATTTTCTGGAAAATTTTCCTGACTTGCTTACATGCCATAGGCTCGATGCTTTTCTTGGTGGCCTTTGCTTGTATTTCTGTTTCTGATAGCTGTCTGCTGTAGGAAAATTCTTTTGACAGTCTCCGGTCAGACAGTAAGTAGCCTTTTCCCTACTCTTTTTTACAGCTCAAATCTTATTTATAGCTGGTTTTTAATGAAGAACCTGCTTTAAAATGCCTAAAGATGGCTTTTTAATTGGTTTCCCTCATTAAAAAAAATCTCAGTATCTTCAAGTTTTTTACCATTTTATTTTCTTTCTGCATTAAGTAAAACATAAAACTTTCATGCCTTTTTTTTTAATTGTCTGAATGTAATGATCTTCTGACTCTTTCGCTGCTTCTTCAAAGCTTTTTTCCCCTTTTCTGTTACCCTGAGTATGAAATCTTCTGTGTCTGCCCAGTGCTTCTGTACCAAACCACTATACCAAGTAGTGCCATTTTTAGCTCCCGCTCACATCTGTGGATTTCCTGTACAGTTCAAATTGCTGTTTGAAACTTTTTCCAGGGCTGCAAATATAAATTGAAACTGCCACCAGTGCATTTGTTTTCCAGTAACTTTTGTCCGCATAAGACTCGATCATTAGAGTACTTACGAAAAGTGGTCTTGAAAAGGATGGAAGATGAGTCCTCTCATTTAATGAGCACATAGTGGCGCTCTCTAAAAAATTATAGGGGATTACTAATCTTATTTTCTTCAAACAGCTCTCTGTTGAGTCAAGAGATTGGACCTGGGCCTTTTGAGATCTCAAAACTGAGTCCAAGTAGCAACAACATAGGTAAACTTCTGACTTAGTCTTTATAATTCAGGAAATCATAGCAGATATATTTTGCAGTGCTTATCCCACACTAATGAATTTTTACCAACCTTGACAATTTTCCCCACTTTTTGACCAAAAAACCAAGGTGGAGAAAAAAGTATTTTTTTCTCAAAAAATGGTTCTTATGCTACAATTTTTTCTACAGAACGGCAAGATGATCAAGAAGCCAGAAGAGGCCAAATACTAACCCAGGTCATTTGGGTTTAGTCTCCTTCCTCAGTCAAACTGTCCTTCAGACAGTGAAACTTGAACGGGACTTGGCCAAAACCCAACAAGTTCCACAGCTTCATAGTTCCAAAGCAATCCTTATGATTTCCCATGAAGTCCAACCTTGTATATGGTAAGGATAATTCTCATTTTCTGTCCTAGCCACAAACTATGAGTGTGACTCACCAAGTATGCTCTTTTCTGACTTCTGGGCGTTTTTTTTTCATCTGTGTGCCATACTGTTAAAATGCCAGCTGTGGTTTCTGCCTGGCCCTCCTTTTCATTTGCCACTGCCTGTACATGTAGTTATATTTTAATAAATGAAAAGAGTTCTTACGAAGAACCCTTATTAACAGCTTACATGCTGTGTTGCACAGAGCAGGTATGTCCTGGCTGAAGATGCTTCATTCCAGCTGGAGACCTGGACTTCAAAGCACGCTGTCATACATCAGCCATCTGGCAAAACAAGCATAGCAATGAGATCTCCAGTCTTGCTGCAGGCACAAATACTGTTGTAGCGACTCTTACCAGGGTGGATGTAACTTCTTCTCAAGTACAGTACGCTGCAGTAAATATGCTGAAAGTTGCTGGAAGTCCCAGCAACAGGGAAATCACTGTGACCAAGTTGCCAGATATGTAGCTCTAGCAATTCTGCCACTCACCAACAAAACCAACATGCTTCTGCAAATCCATAAAGATGGTAACTACAGCTGGTTATCTGACAGAGCAGAACTCCCCATGGTGGGAAACGCTGTGGCTAGTTCTGCCAAATATTTTCCATTTCCTGAAATTATTGCTTCTGTTTTGCTCACTGTGAGTTTTAACCAGTTGACCTTCATGAATGTGCTAATTTCAGCCAAGTAATTAATCCAGGCCTCTGGATTATCAACACTGGGAGTGAAGAAGATGCATGGCTGAGGGTTCCTGCATGCTCCTGACCTTCTAGATATTTCATGATTTCCTCCAGGGTATTCAAATAATAGTTGAACAAGATAAGCGACAGTAAAAGGCACATTGGATTCATTCTAATTACAGAGTCATCAGTTTGAATAAAAAAGAATAGCACTAGAAGTCTTCAATGTGCTCTCGGTAGATGAACAGAAAGGTGGGAAACAAGAAATCCCTCTGTTCTTGTGCTCCGTACAGGGCTTTTACAGCCATTAGAGGTCACCACAGACTCCAGTGAGCTTCCCTATGAAATAGGTGGACAACTCACCTGAGCATATAATGCTCTTCAGGGTTAATGTGAAACAGTAGTGACTGATTATATGATTTACTGGGCTGGAAAATGTTGGTAATATAATTTGAACATGGAAAAATGACCAAGCAGGATGAACTTTGATTCAAGGATTATCTGTTGAAGATGACAAAATAACCAGCAAAGAAAAAAAAAAAAAAAAAAAAAAGAAAGTCTTAGGCAGTGCTTAAAAGGCATAGATTTAAAGCGACTGAACTGATAAGGAAATGAGAGCTGGACCTGTCGGTGTTAAAAGAAAATGAAGAAATGCATTATGATCAGAATCCAAGTTTGTGAGCAACTTTGTTTGCTCTTCTTGTTAAAAAACCATGTTTGTTGCAATGGAAAGCAGAAACCTTGAGATGCTAATGATGACTGCACGACCTGTCTGTGAGTTCCAGTCATTGACCAAGACCCTGTTATGCTGGATGAGGAAACATATGAATGGCTCCTTCCTCAATAAATTTCTAACCTAAAGGGGGAGTGGGGGGCAAGAGAGAGAGAGGACGTTGATATGGACTGTCAGTACAAAAGAGAGTAGAAGAAACTATTAAAAAGCATTATCAACAGTGCCAGCACACTGACAGTCAACTTGCTGGGGTAGCAAAATTTGATTTTGCCTACTCTGCTGAGAAACCTTGAGCTGGGAATGTGCAAGTACATGTCTGAAAATCGAGGATGTGGGTGGTGAAAGCTGGCCAACAGGGAGAATAGAACTGGCTGCTGTGGAGGATGGCAGCAAGCCATGAGGCAGCTGGAGAAGAGCAAGGGGTAGTTCATCTGATGTGGCAGTGAAGGAGGAGCCAGCATAAGAGCAGAAGGGGGGAGAGGGCCATAGGAACAGGCAAATAAGCACTGCAGAAGCCTCCTGGAAAGACCTATCTAGTAGTAGGGCAGCATTGCACTAGCCAAAGCCAGAGAAATGAATGTTGCAGTATAAAGGCTCATGGTGCAATAATAAAGATCCCAGAGGATAACTCTGGATTAACAGGAGAATTTTCTCTTAAAGGTGTTACAAAGAAGAGTTTAGATGTAGCCTGGATTTATAGAACTAAAGGAGGCAATGTGGATAATGCTTAGAGTACAAATGGGAATGACAGGCAGGAGGGTGCTGTGTGAGGCGCTGTACAGACATCAGGTAAACTCTGACCTGAAAAGCTTGCAATCTCTAACACAAGGCAGGTGTTTAAGACAAGCAGCGGCCAGTTAAAGCGGAGGGGTGAAATGTGCTTGTAATACTTAGTGGAGCTGTAGCAACAACCACAAGTCACAATTTACATAAGATGTTATTGCACAGCAGGTTCCTTTTATGCATTACGGCACAGACGTATTTTAAAGTGGCATTTGAAGTAAGATGAGTTGAGACACTGGCATGTCCAGACGTGTGGAAGGCAGCTAAGACTCTGCTTCTGTGCTAGTACCTAGATCTGGAGCCAGGAAAGGACTGGAGGGAACTGAATCTTCTGGTTATACATCTGGGTTTGGGTTGTACAGCATTTCTTGACTACCGTGCAACTAGTCAGCTAAATATTTACTTGCTTGCATTATCACAACCAGACTAATGTCAATATTTTCCTTTTAAACTGTTGTCAGTATATTGTATACTCCTAAATGTGAGAATGTTTTTTCATATTTAAAGCAGGAATGCAAGCAATAAACTCAAAGTGAGGGACTGATAGTAACATACATGTTGCCAGGAGTTTTGGGGAGCAGCCTGAGCAAGAAGAGGATGCTGAAATCATGGAAACTGGGGAAATAAATCCTTCGAAGCTCAGGGAAATACCGGTAGGGCACAGATACTCTACGTCACAAGTTGAAATCCAGTGGGAAAATCTTTTCTTGTAAGCAAGCTGAACGACAGAAAGCACAGACACACTGTCGGACAGAAGTTCTTTCTCCCTGCTTTGAGGCATCCTCGGTCCCTTGGACCACGCTGGAGGGGCATTTCACCCCCGGACAAGACTGTCCTGTGCAGTGGATTCCACAAGCTCTGTTGGGGACCTATTCCACCACGTCACTGTCTTTCAACTTACAGCTTTTTCCCAATAGTGCAGCAAAGCCTTTTTGTGGCAAATTAAACCCACACATTCTTGTCTACCCCCTGTGGACACGGAGAAGAGCTAGCTCCGTGTACAGGAAGGCTGCTGTCACACCGTTCTCGTCTTCTTTTTCTAGACTAAACAGAACCAATTCTCTTGACCTTTCCTCATGCAGCATGTTTTCCATACCACTTATCATTCTTGTTCTTCTCCTCTGGACTCTCTCCAGTTTGCCTCTATCATTTTTAAAGTGTGGTGCCCAAAACAGGACAAAGTACTCAAGGTGAGTCTCCCCAGTGCCAACAGAATAAAAAAGAACAGCCATCCACATCTTACATAAGATACTCCTGCTAATATATACTATAGTGAGATCCGTCTTTCCTCAGCCATATGATGCAGCTCATTCTTACTCAGTTTAGGGGCTGCACAGTCTTCAGGTTTCTTTCCCGGCCTGCATCCCACAGAAGTATTTCCCATTTCGTATTCATGCGGTTGGTATCTGTGGCAATTATACTTCGTTCTTCTGAATTTGTACTACTGGTATCAGATCAAGTCTCCAGGCTCTAACAGAGTCCTCCAAAGTGCTGGCACTTCCTATCTGCTGGTGTAACTTGAAGATCCACTGCTTCATCTTCCAAGTCACTCATAAAAATATTGAGTCGAACTAGACCAAGAAGTGACATCTGTTCCATGCGTATGTTATGGTGAACTCATCTACACTGTATTTTCCTAGTGAGAAAAGCATGTAGGACTGTGTGGAAAGCCTTCTTAAAATCAAGAAGTCTATTGCTTCATTCTTACCCCCTTGGCAAATTGTTCTGTCAAGAATGAGATGGATTCGTTTCTCATAAATCCATGCAACACTTTGTTATCACTGTATAAAGTTCAAAGTGTTCACAAACTGATTATATGCTGTAGTATTGTAAGATTTGTCTGGTAACAAGATTATCTCTCCAGGTATCTACAGTTTATTAGGCTCTCATTTTTACAGATAGGTGTTACAGCAGACATTCTCTCACTCTGGTGTCTTCCATGGTATTCCCTATTTTCTTTAAAATACATGTTGATGGTTCAGTGATTGCTTTTGGCTAGCTGATTAAATGATGCAAGGTGCATATGCCTGCCTGTGCCTGTTAACAAAGTGTTTGTGTTTGATGACTATATGGTTTGATACACCTTAATGGAAGAAAGGTGTCCCCATCTCACACTGAGAACTGAAACCTCCAAGGACTTGAGGGAACACAGTGACATGAGAAAATCTGTATTTTCCAGTCCTTACTAATGGTTTCCTAGAAGAGTACTGAGTATACTTACTCAGTCAATATAAGGAAACTTGCAGCTGCAACAGTGGAGTGGGAAGAGGATGACAGTTTCAAGGGTTCACTAGTCATTTTGGTTATGTTAGGACTAATGCTAACAAATATGAAGGTGAATTTTTAGGGGCATGTATGACAATCATCAGTTAATTATTATCTGACAACAAGAATATCTTAGTATATTTTTCTTATCCTCTTCGTATTTTCTTTGATCTCTGCTTAATATAATATAACATCTAAAGCTGTGATTACAGTTTGTCTTGATAGTTAGTTTAAGGATTAGCAATATTTCCTCTCTTTATTGGTTATCCCACCTCTATCATTGTAATATATTGTCATCTATCCCAAATAGATTGAGAAGATCAAAGACTTTAATAAACATTATGCATTATCGCTGCTCCCTCTTGGAGTAAGAGAAAGCATTGCTTTGGGTTGAATGTTCCTGCTCACTTGTCTTAAAGGTTACTTAATCAAAACATGAGCAAAAGAAGAATGTCCCTGCTCTAGCCAAACATAAAATGCCATCCTAAAAATAGAACTATAATCCGCATTTTGATGTGACAAAGCTCAGATCCAACTCACGAGTTAGTGAAAATCTTTGTGTAGAGCACAGAGGGAACCTGACTATCTCAGCAAAAAGATATTTGTTGCATCATTTCTTAGCACCTCCTACTGGCTAAGAGACATGGAAAGACTTTTATCAGTATGAGGGCTAGCTGAGCAGAGCCGGCATATAAAATCATGTGCACAAAGCTGAGTGATACTTTACCACCACTCAGAAAGCCAGGGGTTTCTGTAATGTTGTCAGTAGCAATGGTAAACAGAAAGAACAGGTTTGTACAGGACAAAAGACAAACTAGAGACTTGAGCAAGTAATAAAAATTAATTCTTGAGGCCTGATTTTTCATATATCAAGATTCTTCATATATCATATAGTCTCTCTATATCAAAAGTAATACTGCTTATATCAGAGTGACGGGTATGAAAGTGGAACAAGAATCAAGCACAAGATAGCATCAGTAAAAGTGTCACGCTGTAAAACACAGAACTGCTGCAACAAAATGATGTATGTGAGGGTTCTTTTGTTGGCATTTATATTTCTATTTCAAACATATGGTGGGGTAAGGGGAATATTGTTTTGGAGTACAAAGTCTTTAACACTAACTTTACTGTAACCCCAAAGTGTAGCTTAGTATCTGAGGATGTGTATAGAGTGAGTATCAAAATAAACTACTGGTGTTAACCTTCTGCATCTATTCAAAATGAAAATTTTGGGGAAATTTGCCAGCTATAAAAAAATAAACATTGCTGGTTAATGTCCGTGGACCAGAACGAGCTCAGCGTGAATAGATTTTATTTACATAAGTGCAGGAGCAGGTTCCATTTGCTATTAGATCTTCTAAGGTAAACTTTCTTATATAAACTATGGAATCTCCCACTAAAATAGTACAGTGAAAGAAAGCCAAAATTTGGGGTTAAAACACAAAGGCTGTATTTATTCTCTGAAATGCACACAAAACCTCATACTTTCGCTGTTCTCTTCATCCAAGGATCACAAAGGCAACCATCAGTTATAATAATGTCTATGTCTCCATTATATATCGTGGCACAAGAGGAATGGACCTGCAGAGCAAAATAGCTAGTACCAAGGACCTAATGTCCCCAATACTAAATATCTGGGGGGTTTTACTTTGGGCTAGCTTTAATCCATTCCTGTTGATTGGACTGCATCCGATATGCAGCTGGAGTGCATCCTCCAGATGAGCAGAGAAAGGACCCAGCTAGCATGTGGTGAGACTGCTCCGTGGTGTGAAGCAAAGGGTGGTAACTGGGGAGGATGAAGAAGTCCACTTCAAAAGCGTGCCCTGATCCGAAATAAAGCAGCAGTAGAGACGCACCCAGGGAATTAAGCCCTACCCAGCAGCCCAGTGCGCAGGGCAGATTTCATTAACCCCATTCTGCCATTGGCAGGTGGAGGTACAGCAGATTTACATGAAAAGCAAGTGGCGGAACCATGACAAGGCTGAATATTTCACTGTCCAGAGACATTGGGCATTGTGGGGCACTACATCTGCTGCAAATGGACAGGGCACAGTGGTGGAGTGGTGAACTAATGCAGATAATCTGTATCAAGAAAAACATAGCACAAACAGAAATTAAAGGGTCTGGCTTGATTAAATGGTCTGTGAATGATCTCATTCAGCCTTACCAGTGTCAGTGATAAGGAGGATAACCATTAGATTGGCTGTGACAAGTAGCAACTTAGAAATGGACCGTGAGACACAGATTTAAGTGAGAAATATGAGGGCAAAAGAAACTGCAGCCCCTGGCTTGGCCAGATGTAGCACATTCTCTTAGTCACTGGATGAAGAAAACACCACCCTGCTGGCAGCCCATCCACCTCCATCATGGCTGCCTCCAGGAATAGTTATATTCAACATCAGAGCTCCTAGGGGAATTCACAGAACCCAATTATTAGGACTCCACTGCTATCAGTTCAGTGACTTCACTACCACAGAAATGTGTGTTATTTTAACCAGCAGTAAGAGCTAATAATGTCTTATTTTGTATGATGACTTCTGTGGTTATCATATAAAGCAGAGCTTGCCATTGCTATTTTTGTATGTTTTTCTGCTATTTAATATCTGATAAAACAGCTATCCAGACTGGGTATGATATCAGCTAGATACTTAATTATTATGTGGCTGTACTGGAAAGTGATGCCAGAAAATATAGACACCCCAGATGTGCCAGTATTGGTTTTGGGCTTAGCCCACATTTTTTACCAGTGAAGAAGTTTCATAAGTACATTAAAGACATAATTCTGGAGAACTCTAAAGCAAATACTTACCACAAAATCACTGGGCACAGAGAATGACCCAATTCATTGGTAAGCTTATAAGAAGGGAAGCAGCCTGAGTAGAAAAAGGTCTCAGATGTCTCTCATTTGCAGCAGAAGGCAGCAGCAAGGACTTGTCATGAGATAGGGCCTCAACCTTAATGGCTCCAAAATAGTCATTCAGTAGATGTAAAAAAAATCTGTGAATTAAGAGCCATGCCTTTATCTCCTCTTCATGAATCCAAATGTACTGCACCTAGAGGAACAATGGCTTTAAGGTTTCCATAAAAGATCTTATATTTTTCTCTTCTAAGTGATTTTAGAAGGAAGAAGTATTGAATACTGTATCTCTATTTAGTGTGCATTTGAAATTCTTTGATCATTATATTAAGACAGTTAGATATTAGAGTTAATTTTTTTGGTAAATATTTTATAACTGCCCTTTAAAATATTAGCATCTGATTATTGCCAAAAAGTTGTGCTGAATCCATTGCTGATCTATAAAAAAACCCCCACTCCGATTCCTCTCTCAACCTCTGTTTCCACCAAGGTTCATTTACAATTGCTGTACTGTTCAATAGGAACATGAGATGTAATTGTTTCAAAAGTGAGGTTGGAGGCACTGCAATTCCCTCTGGAAATTCTCTTCCTTCCCTTCATCTCTACAGGCAAACTCCAGACCGTGATGCTGTCGAGTCACAAATATGCAAGTCAATAAAATATGAAGCTATACCAAGATGCTGCATTTACAGGAACTGTAGTCTGACTACAAATTAGTCTTTCCCAGTCTGATGTTTCCCAAATTTTCTTTCAAACCTCTTAGCACATTCTTTTGGGAGACACTTCATTTTAAAGGCTTTGGTAGAGCAGTAATAGACAATGATAAACACTGACCAAATGGTACTGTTCAAAACTGGAAGAAGGTAAGTTGATGAAGAGGCAGAACCTCATCATGAAGACTGGGAACACATCCTATGGTATTTTAGAAGATGGAAAGAAAATTGTTTCAGGGTTTCCTTAGAAAAGCTTTCAGCGGTGCCATTTTCCTTTTACTCTATTCTCTATTCATATTTACAGATGGCTGAAAGAAATTGAGCTTGTGGAAACGAGCAGCCTTCTGTCAGTTTCTAAATTGTTTGCCATCTTCAGACTCCCACCTCTCTGTCCTCCTCTGGCAATTACACAACCTATTCAAGAGTCAACCCGCATGCGCAGCCATACTGTGCCTTTGTGAATAGCAGTGATATCTCATTCTGGCAAAGTTTAAATTCTGAAAGTTTTTTCTAATTAGCTATACTTTGTGGCTAACAAGATCATAAAGCTGGTCCTTCAGTACGTTTCTTCCCGTTATTTCAATTTTTTATCCTGGAGAATTAGAACAGATGATTCATACTTTATTTGCTTATGCAGAGAGTTTAGTTGTTGTTTTTAAGAACTTTAAAATCACTTCAGCTCTAAGATGTAAAGTAACAATCTCAAGCCAAGATTTTAGAAAGACAGCCTACACAACAACAACAACAACAAGGTAGATTTAATTTCTTTTTGAGTTACAAAACCTTGAGAACAAAATGTTTACTTTTCCTAATTCCCCTGTTTGCTTTCATTTCTGGACAGTCAGATTTTCTTGAGCTCTGCAGCAACCTCAACACAAGTATTTAAGAAATTTCCTTCTATATTACCTTAGTTGCTTTTTACCTAGAATCAAGACAATGTTCGGAACTTGCACTACCTACAGTCTCCCAAAGATTATCACATTGTCTTCCTACAGTATTTCCGTAAGGTTTAATATCTTTTGAAGGCATTTGTCTGTTGTCAGGCTTGCATAGCATCGCTGCACATTGCTAGGATACAGTAAATGTTTTTAACAGTGAAAGACCTCCCCTTTTTCCTATTGCTATCTAGAAAATATGACCAGATTCTACCCTCTGATATGCGAGTGCAACTCCCCAGGGAATAAATGGAGTCCTACATGGACAGAAGGGTAGGCTTTGGCCTTAAAGATTTATAGAGCTATAAAAATACAAGTAGATAGCTGAGATGATGTTTTCTGGAACTTAGGGCTGAATCCACATCCCTAACAAAAGTTTAATCTTAAAATGGCATTAATATCCCTTGGAATCTGATTTTGGATTATTATTATTGTTATGCTCTTTTAGGTCTCTGGATTCATTTGACCTTCAGTCTGATCTGTTCCCTTCCCTCTTCTTCCCTTTCCTATCATCTGGTTTCACGGGTGGGGCGATATAGGAGAGAAGTCAGGAGCAGAAATGCCGTACCAGCTAACTCAACATCTCCTGGAAGTTGCAATAGAGCTTCTCCCACTGTCCAGGAGAAGGGAGATGAGCTGGGAGTGGAACTGCGTGGTTTACAACGACACCAGAGGCAGTGACCTAGAAACCTTACGTAGGAGGGAAACAACACTAACTGTGAGCTGCAATACCAAATTACTCAGGCTTTGCGCAAGTGGGTGAATCTCATTCTTTTTCTGACTTGTTATGGTGTCCCAGAATATTCTTACCTTCTTCTTTCATTGTTGAAAAGAATTTTCCTATATCTCCTAGGTACTCACCGAGGAGCCTACCATTAGCCTTTTGAGAACTGTGTAGCATAATGTATTTATCATAGGCCTCCTTTTTATTTACAGTCTGGTTTTTCCACTCTCGAAACAGAATTATCCCAAAATAAACACCAGACAATGAGAATCAAAAGCATGTGTAATAGCCATGCCATTTCGTAACTACTTGCTACATCTTTGTTTGGCACACTGGACTTTGTTTAGCAGAAACATGGTGGTATCACAAGGTCAGAGTCTCCACAACGTAATCCATCCCTAACAAAGGCTGGAATTCATACGACACAGATTTCTGTACAAAAGAGTTTTAACCAAAGTTAAAAAGAAATCCCCTCAAAATGGTGAGCAAAGTGTAGTTAATTATAAAGAGGGGGGGGGGGTGGTAACTAAAAAAACCCTCTCCCCAAAGTGTCCTCAGTTTGTTCACTTTTTTTTTTTTTTTTTTTTACAAAATGAACACCTTCATATATGCAAGATGCAGTTGCTTTGTTCTCTTGGCTAGCTGCTACATCACCTCAACTGTGATCATGCTGGTTCTCATAAACTAAGCAGGGCTAAGCCTGCTAAGCAAAGTTACTCAATGGGGAGTTCTCCAAGACAAGCACAGGTGCTTGCAGGGCTTGCAAGAAGTGTTTTAATAAGAGTGGAAGTAGCACTCCTCTCGGACTCATGGACCCATGCTGGACCTTAGGAAGAGTTGGGCTACTAGGAAAATCACTGCAACTAGTGTCTAAAACAAGTGGTGGTGAAAGACATTACTCTGTAACTCATAGGTGCAAGCATAGAGGTATGTATGGATCACCTGGAAAAGTAAGAACTTAGGAGAAAATCACACTTCTGTTCCCATGATGCTCACCTTGCTATTTTGCAAAGCAGAGCTAACTCTAACCTTTCCCTTATAGCTCAATGCCATCCAAAGGTCCCTGGACAATTCTTCCAGGTTAATTCACTGAAGTGCATGAAAGCTCACCTCTTTTCTAAACCTCACTGTGACCCAGGGCCATTCAGGATCTTTTGCATCCTCTAGAGCAATTCCACCACTTTCATGCAGTTACAATCCTCTTCAGCTGCTCAAAATCCAACTCACTTGTGGCCAAAAGTACAAGAAGAGAGTATAAGTAGCATGAATATGTTCTTTTAAATAGCACTGGGGAAGCTCTTCCCAGCTCTATGTCTCCTTCTTTGCGAACTGCTACTGGCGTTGCAAGACCAAGAGTTGTTCTAATGGGAATTACATGTCTCATGACAGTGGGAATTCATACTCTAGTCTAGTAAATGAAACTATCTAGGGATCATTCTCTATTCCCAATATCCCTCTGTCCCTCAAGATTTGTTCTTGGCAATCCCAAGCACAAATACAGGCTGGGCGATGAGTGGACTGAGAGCAGCCCCAAGGAAAAGGACCTGGAGGTGTTGGTTGACGAGAAGCTCAACATGACCCAGAAATGTGCATTTGCAGCCCAGAAAGCCAACCGTGTCCTGGGCTGCATCCCAAGCAGCGTGACCAGCAGGTCGAGGGAGGGGATTCTGCCCCTCTGCTCCCATCGGGTGAGACCCCCCCTGCAGTACTGCCTTCAGCTCGGGGGGGGCCAACATAAGAAGGACATGGACCTGTTGGAGCGAGTCCAGAGAGGGGCCACCAAGATGATCAGAGGACTGGAGCACCTCTCCTGTGAGGACAGGCTGAGACAGTTGGGGTTGTTCAGCCTGGGGAAGGGAAGGCTTCAGGGAGACCTTATAGCAGCCTGCCAGTACCTAAAGGGGGGCTACAAGAAAGCTGGGGAGGGACTTTTTACACAGGCATGTAAGTGATAGGACAAGGGGTAATGGCTTTAAACTGAAAGAGGGCAGATTTAGGTTAGATGTAAGGAAGATGTTCTTCGCTGTGAGGGTGGTGAGGCACTGGGACAGGTTGCCCAGAGAAGCTGTGGCTGCCCCATCCCTGGCAGTGTTCAAGGCCAGGTTGGATGGGGCTTGGAGCAACCTGGTCTAGTGGAAGGTGTCCCTGCCCATGGCAGGGGGGGTGGAACTAGGTGATCTTTAAGGTTCCTTCCAACCCAAACCATTCTGTGATTCTATGATTCTATAAGAGTAAACATGAGCTCATGATTTGCATGCTTTCTGTTTAGCTTCCTCTGCCTCCCTAGGACGTGGTAGGCTCAGCCATACAGCTTACTGACAGCAGTCAATAGCAGGGGATTGGCCATGCTTCTTCCCAAATTGTGTCTAGGACACATCTGAAGGCAAGGGCCAAAACCACACCAGAACATAGGTTAGAAACTAAAAAATACCGACAGTTATAGGAAAGTAATCAAGCCTGTGTCTTTTATATTACAGTAAGGATGCAACCTATGATCCCTGCAAAATGAGCAGGTGGCACTGTAACCTGCCATGTGTTCTTGGCAATTAGAACATTACTGATAGGGAAATAAGATATTATTAGTGCTTTAATCACAATGAACAAGCCAATTGTCTTTTTAATTAACTTATTACATACCTTCCACTAAGGCTAAATTTGTAACGATTGCCATATGCAATAGTAACCGACTGTAACTTGATCAGCAATGTCCCTTATTCTTATGTCCAAATGATGCCATCAACTTGATACGTAGTCAGCAGAAAAAGTAGAGTTTAAGCTAATACATCAGCTCTTGTCTACCATCACTACACCCCGAAGTGGTTGCAATTACATTTTAAAGTTTTATTTCATTTTTTTTTTAATGTTTCCTTCTTCTTTTGACTTGGGTGCTGTATTCAGAGCAGTGGGAAAGAGCTGACTGGGGCCTGTATAACACATATCTCACAAAATAATTCCTTTGGTCTTTTCCCAGTGAGAGTGATGCTGACATCTGTCCCCCTTGGAGGCTGAGAGGCGATATATTGCCTCGAAGCCACCCGTCAGAAGGTATGGATTTCCTGGCTGGGCAAGCAACCAAGTGTACGTGTGTACTCTTCTGACTGAGCCTAGAAGATATATGCACGCTGGCCTACTGGCTGCAGCTGAGAGCTCTAGACTGCTTTTCAAGATCTCGAGCAAGCTAAACAGGATGTGTCTACTCCCCAGTGCAACTGGTTTGGTATTAGTAATTACTGTTGCTGGGGAGGAGGAAGAGAAACCAGGCATTTGCAATAGGAAGGGGACTTGTAGTAGGTAGGAGGAAGAGAGAGGCATGGTTCAATCTCAATAAAACAGAATCTTTACTGGTTTATCCACTCTTTTATCCATTTGTGTGGATGACATTTGATCCACAGAGATTGAAACTGAGCTAGCAGTATGTTACAGCAAATACATGAACTCATCTTCTGTTTTCCCTACACAAGCCTTTTTCAGCTGTAGCAATTTTAAGTGTTACTTGAAACCATTGCAAGTAGTGTCTCCAGGCAACTGAATACCTGAAAGACATTTTTTTTTTTTATGACATCGACCGGTTCAGCTCACACTAAGTGTTAAGTGAATGGGCTGTACTCAACAGCATAGACAACTTCATCTTTGTTCAGGCTTGGTGACACAGCAAGACTTGGTGGCTCTTCAAACCAAACTCACTAGATTTGCTTAGAATTGTTATTACAAAATTTGTAGTTGTATTCCCCTGTATTACAGGATATTTCTCTGTTGAGCATACAAAAATCTTTGTTTAACACAGGTCCCAGAGTAACAGCCCATAATAACACTCTCTACAAACAGCACTGAATGGGGAGATGGGAAGTTCAGATTAAGAGAACACATACATTTGCATTTCAATAACACTTTCTATTGAACCACTTTAAAGCTTTGATAGCCTGATCCTACTTTCACTAAAGCAAATGGCAAAACTCCCACTGAGGTCAGTGGGAGGTTTGATCTGACCCTAATTCATGAATGGCCAGATTTTGGTACTCTGACTCCCACTGAATAAACTGTTCCAGTCTGTGCAATTCCACTTAACTACTTAGTTTTGAAGTAAAGTACTACTCACTCTCCGTGTCTGTCATGAAGCCCATAACACTCCTTTGAGGTTCATCAGTAAAATTGATGGATGTATTCATAGCAAAGAAAAATGTATTAGTAGTGCATACCATCTAGATATTCTTTAAGTAGTCATGAAACATTTCTGATAATATATTTGTAATTTTGACAGGTTTATGACCTGATGGTTTTACAACCTTTTTATGACTCCTCACTATTTCTTTTGTGAGATTAGTCAACTAAATCACATGCATAGTTTATCTTTGCTGACTGGATGCTAAGTTTAAACATAGCTTCCAAGTAACTGCAAAAAAAGTTTTTGGTATGACTCTTCATAATACTGGCTAAAATTTGTGTAACTACCTTCCCAAGTAGCTGAGAATTGGCCAAATACTCTGAATAAGCCAAATAAGAACTTGCAAACAGAATCCAAGGGTGGTTTGTGTTTGGTTGTTTTTTTTTTTTCCACAAAAATAACTTTATTGCATTTGCTCTCTTAGGTGATATAGAGGAGAGTACTTTGAAAGCAGAAGGGCAAATTCACATTTGACTACCAGTGAAGATCACTAAGAATGGAACACAAAGCTTACTTGTCTGGAGAAAATGAGGCCGAGGGGAGACCTTATGGCTCTCTACAACTACCTGAAAGGAGGTTGGAGCAAGGTGGGTGCTGGTCTCTTTTCCTAAGTACCAATAGGACAAGAGGAAATGGCCTCAAGTTGCACCAGGGGAGGCTTAGATTGGATATTAGGAAAAATTTCTTCACCGAAAGGGTTGTCAAGCATTGGAACAGGCTGCTCAGGGAAGTGGTTGAGTCACCATCCCTGGAGGTATTTAAAAGACATGTAGATGTGGTGCTCAGGGACATGGGTTAGTGGTGGACTTGGCAGTGCTAGGTTAGTGGTTGGACTTGATGATCTTAAAGGTCTTTTCCAACCTAAGTGATTCTATGATTCCATGAAAAAGAATCAAAAAGCTCCTTAACCTGAGAAATAATTCATAAAAAAAAAAAGTGAGAATATTTACAGAATACAAACAGGCTTCTGTTGAAGGTCTTTTCCAACCTAAACAATTCTA
Source organism: Buteo buteo (assembly GCF_964188355.1). NCBI lineage: Eukaryota > Metazoa > Chordata > Aves > Accipitriformes > Accipitridae > Buteo > Buteo buteo. The sequence continues at coordinate 27,883,962 of NC_134185.1, read as the reverse complement.
TGATTCTGTTCTATTCTATGATTCTATGACTGTCTGTTAGAAACCTCTCCATATGTTAACTTACATATTATCTACATTGTAGATTTTGCAGAAAGCATTAAACAATTTTTCAAGGCTGGGGTAGTTTGTTGTAAGATAACTCTCTCCTGTCTCTAAACCATATGTTTTGACCTCTCTGTTCTTTCTGCCGTAAAGGACCCATCCATTTCTAGCAGCACCTCGCCTGCCAAAGAGATTAGGGAGCAGTAGCTAGCGCAAAGTTTCTAGAAAATTCAAAAGTCTTTCATTAGGACATCATAACAGATAGCCACAGAAGGAGTGGAAGTGACGATTGAGACTGGATGCAATCCTTCAGCATGTGTGATGCTGCTTGAGGATGCATGTTCACTGTCACAGCTCCTTTGTAGAGTCATACATGCCTAAACTGGATCTCCACGTAGACTTTTAACAAAATAGCTAAGATTTCTTTTTATGTTCAGTATGAAGTCAGAACACCAATGTCCAAAATTACTGAGAAAAAGGTTTGTTTTAATTATCATAATAAACAACAGAAATGACAGAAATCTCATGAGATAGCTCAGATTTACAATGGAAAAAAAAAGGTTCAGGTAATACAAAGAATCAGGAGACAAAAACCAAACTCAAATTTTTAAGCATTGTCTATCACTTGTATTAACAAAAGATGAACAATAACCTCATCATTACAAATGAAGGTCTATAATAGAATGGTGATCTGAAGAGACTAGAATAAACTAGAACTTTTCCCTTAAGAGCTGTTAATATTTGGTCAGTTAAGTAAATTTCTGGTTACAGCTCAGCAGGAATTATGTTACTTTCAGCAAATATTGATAATAAATCAGCAGGGCCTGGAAAACAATCTGCTCCAACACTCCGTTCACAATCAATTTACTTTAATAAAACCACCAAGATTTGTTCAAACTTGAAAGCACACCTGCACCACGAGTAGGTATCCTAGTCGCTATTAAGATCTAAACCAGCGATGCATGTTAGTTCACGTGTGGTAACAATCATGCCTCCATGAAATTGCAAATCCAGTTTTAGGGTTCCTGATACTTGCCATGTGGTCCAAAACCCAGATCTGCTATCAATTCACAGTGCCAGATCAACCACGTTCAAAAATAATGACCAATCAACTTCACGCTGACAGGTACCGTGCTGGTTCGGTTACCATGGGCTGCCCTTCCTGCGGTACTCCACAGGCTTCTTCCCCTGCCTTAATCTCTGCCCTTTATATTCAAAGGTCATTGCACCCAGATGTCCCTACATCACATCATGGCTGCTGAGATGCGATTGCTCTCTTTTTATGCAGTGCCTTCACACGTAAAGGTGCAAACTGCCTGTCTCCAGTACATGGTAAAATGACTTCAAGCTTCAAAGGGAAGAAAACACCTTTTCTCCTACTATGGGCAATGGCCGCAAATACATAGTACCTTTTACCCGTGGAATTCAGTTTTTTAAGCATGTAGGAATGGATAATTTGTATAAAAACGTTTTAGATAAACAGACTTGATCCCAGAAAAAGGGGCAGGTATTGATGAAAGGTCCTGTGTTACTTGTTTTCCACTAAGTAAATATTTGGCACAGAGAAAGTAGTGTTGGGGTCTTTCCTCAGGATTAGAACTATCATATGCTGGAAATTCTGGAGAAGCAGAATGAAAATCTTCTCAAACAACATTTGTAGGTGGGAAATCTGGGTGCCCTTAAAGGCAATATGCCATTAAACTGATGAATAAAACTATCCACAGACTAGCCCTGTATGTGGAAGTCGTAACATCAGCAGTGTTCAGTTCTGATGTGAATACCTCAAATGCTATACCAGAAGAAACCTTACACTGAAGTACAAAGATAAGAAAGATGCATTCAAGACTGTTTGCTTCAGTTTAATTCAAAAGGGTTTGGGAACCACCCCTAGGAAATCAGTTATCTTTGTGAAGACCTGCAAATATTGTTGTAAGATCTAGAGCTGGTATACCACTATCCAGCAATACCCACCACAAAACGCAGTTTTCAGGTACTTAGAACTTGATGTATATGCATTATGCTACAGACTTTAATTACACATTATCTCTATTTTCCCCCTACAGAATGGTAGCCGTGGCCTCTTGAGCTGCATCAATACTGTGCAGTCAAGAAAGCCTCAGCTGCAGGATCCCTACCAACGTCAGTCACTACAGAGGTTGAAAATGGGTAGTGAATGACACAAGGGACTGCAGAAGTAGTTTCTTCTTCAGGATGGACACTGGCCTGGGATACTGGCCTCTGGTCATATGTTTCTACTGTAATTTTTAGAAGTTGACCAAACCACTCACCATTTGAGAGATGGCTAGTAGCCATCTTCATCTTTTGATGAAGAATATCATGCAATTTGGAAAACTGTTGAGCCCTTTCAGCTTTAAATGAGGTTAAGAGGAGCTGTGCTTGAATATACATCATGACAGATAACACAAAACACTTAAAAATCAGGTCTTAGATACCTCAAGTGAGGTGCATAAAATCAGAAGTTACTATAGCTTAATCTGTCCATGCTCTGGTTCCTCATCCATAAATGGAAATAAATCCAGTTTATTTCACAGCAGTCTGACAAAGATAAGCATTAATTAGTTTCTGAAGCTCTCTAATACCACCACAAACACCACAGCAAAGCCTGTAAGGAAATTAATAATTCTAATTTTAGAAGGGAATGCAGTAAATAAGGCCTCCAGCCACACATTGAACATTGTTTGGTATGTTACGTGAGTGCAGCCCACCAGATGCACTGAATCAGGCAAGGATCCTCTGAAAAAGATGATATGCGATCACATAATCAAAAATCAAATTATAATGTATACGTAAGATAATTAATTCAGCCTTATTTCATGGCATTAGTATTTCACTTGGCAGTGTTACTCATCTACCTCTTTTAACATAGGTTTTGTTTTTAATCACTGATACTACACTCTTCTCCTCCAGAAAGTTCTTCGTCCAAGGGACACTATCACAGTTCAAGAACTGACAACAAGCAGTAGAATGACTGGTTGAGCCTTACCTTATACACCACCAGAACTCCAAAAAGTTTAACAAAGATATCATAGATGTTTCTAGGAGTAGTAGAAAGGACTGGGGCAAGTTGTTTAACCCCATGTTTTATCCCTCTGCCACACCCTCTTTATGTAATTTGGAACAAATCTGGGAGATTGTGTGAAAAGATTCAGACCTTCAGCTGAAGGAATCAGGCAGGTGAAACAGGAGAAGGTTGAGACTGGTGTAGGGAGCGTCCACTCATCTACCACTCAGTCAGTAATGAAAACCTCCTGATACTCCTCCCCACGTGTTTTGGGAGAGAATGGCATCTGCTTTATCGGGTCAGGTTTCACTCAGTATATATTGGGAGGCTTTAATTCCCACCTGTAACAAGAGGAAAAGGTAGGGGATAGTAATTTGCAGTCATTTATCACACATGACTGACAGAAGTTGCAGAAGGCTCCAAACTCCTTGCCCTACGTCCCAGCTTCCCCTCCTTGCGCCACTCTGATTCCCCACAGATGGGAATCTCCCAGTTACACCAAGTCTTACTCTTGCCACATTCAGTCGGTGCTAGCCTTCGGCCTCCTTAATTTGTATCACGGAGAGCCATGATATAAATTGTGAAGGGGACTTACTAGGCTTCTTCTTGTGTGATGATTTTCCATGTTGAAATAAAATATTGTACCATCAATTCAGTGCTACCGCATTTGCATCCAATTGAAAGTTGCCTCGTATCCTGCAAATCCAAGGCAAGCAAGAGCAACCAGATGTAATAGGCTTGGAATGGTGAGCACAGTAAGGAAAACTGGACTTTGCTTTAGAAGAATAGGACTGTCAGGCTGATAGGTATTAGAAAAATGTTTGCCAGCCTTTAAAAAAAATCCATCTGAACACACACTTCTACTTTATTCGCCATCTAAAACCATTGTGCTGTTCCCTAACTGCTGCCCCTGCTGAACACCATCTTTACAATATCTGTCTCTGCAAGGGATTTTATTTCAGTGTGAGATTTTCTAGATCACAAATTTTATAACTGAACATATTACTTTTAAAAAAATCAGAATGGCCACATCTGTTCCATTCCAAGGACCTGATTCGACAAAGACCTTTAAACACTTTACTAGTCTCATCATCCAAACTCCAACCTAAGATCAGAACATTTACTAGCATTGTGAAAAACGTTATCACTGATAAACATGAAAATAAAATGAAAAATAGAAATATAGCGTTGATGTACTAAGACAAAAAGGCCATTCCATTTGCAGGGAAGGATTAGCCCCATCTGGGTTGTTTTACAATGTTTTTAATTATCTTCTTGCCCTCTTTAAAGTGTGCCCACTGTTGACTAAAAGGAAAGATTATGATGCTATAAAATATTAGGCTTATATTCTTACTGAAGAATTAGATCTTTTCCACAACTTGTCTTTGAAAATGAAAGGTCTACAAATGAAGAAAAACTATTTCTTCTGCCACGGCACATCACTGAATGTAGGAAATTTGCCTGCATTAGTAATAGGATGGTTGAAGAGGTAAAAGATAAATCAGCTAAGGTAATTATCCTGCCTTCTTCCTACCTCAATCACGACCATTTCAGACACAGTTTCTGTAGCAGAGCTCCCTCTCTACAGACATCATCCTTGACGCTCACAAGAATTGCACACTGTCACAGGTGTCCCCGCTCCAGCGGTATCTGCCACCATGGGGCTTCTAAGGTCCAGCTGCAAATCATCCGACGTCGGCCAGATGTAGATCGTCCCAGAACCTCCTGGGGCCTTTCCTGCTCCCGCTATCTGGACTCTGCAACTGCAGATCTCCATTGCTCTGGCCAGGGTTGCTCAGCACCCTTGCCATTCAAGAGCCAGGGAGGTCATTTAGGGCCGGTTTAATGAAATCAGGAGGTGAGTTCTCCTTTTTTGTCTCTTGCCCCCTTCACCTCACAGACCCCGTGTTACTCATCTCCGTCCCTCTGGCCCTGGGATGACCTAGAGGCGAGTGTCTCTGGTCTCGTCCCAGAGACTTACACCCCTCCACTCACACTCCTCTCTGCCCTTGGGCCAACTAATGGTATTTTTAACAAATCACTGCAGATACCTTACTCTCCCCTTCTTCCCTCTCACTATTGCCATCAAGCATCCTGCCCTTCTATTCAGGTTCAGTGCGAGGGGACTTGCTCTACCACAGAACAGTCTGTGTGAACTTTACCTATTAGGGCCAATAACAATGTCTCTGCTTTGAATTCAATATGAATGTTTTCATACACTTCAATTCTTCAATGGACTGTTTGATCAAGGTGATAAACAGTCGAAGTCTGACTAATAATGGAACGATATTGAAAAGGGAAAAAAAAAAAAGGCAAAATCCAAACTGAAAATTTTCACAGCCCCTACAGCTTTAGGTATTGGTATTCATTCTCTTGAATATTGCATGTCCTCTAGAAAATATTATATTTAATTCCCATACTGCTATAGGTGAAATACAGAGATAAAGGTGAAAAAAAAATTTAAAGGGCTTTTTTTCCCCCACAACATTAATATATATAACAAACTTGAGGTACAGTAACAGAACAATTAGTCAGTAAGATCACGAAAACTGCCCCCAAAATCTTCAATACTTGCCTGTCCCCTGAGGAGCATGATGCTATCAGATTTTCTGTCCTGTACATGACAGAGGTTTTATTGTTTCTCTGATCTGCTCCAGTCTGCAGGGAACGGTGTGATTAAGATACTACCTTTAATGGACAACTTTCCAAGTTACACTGCTCACCCCGGAAAAGTGCTCTGAGATACAGGGAGAAGCAGTAAAGGGGTAGACTGTTGTGAATTTTTGCTATTCTTTTTTCTTTTTTTTTTTTTTTTTTTTTTTTTTTTAAGTAAAGCATCTTAATAAGTTAGTTGGCTGAATGGGCTAAGCATCTGCCAAAGGAGACACATGTTGTCTATTATGCAACATGGGGACTACCATCCTTTGCTGCTGAACACACTGAAAATATCATGTGTAATATAAACATCCATAGGATAAATGAATATGTTAAACTTATCTATTCTTTTACCAGCTCCAGCTCATACTATGTCAATGTACTGTGGCTTGGGAAGCCAAAATTCAGTTCTATTGATGGCCCTGGGAAAAAAGAAGACAGTATTTTTTCCCAGCCTAGGTTACCAGAAGATTATAGTACTTGCTATAACCCAGAGCACACACTAAGTGCCCTTCTTCCTATTCCATCACCTGGTCCCCTAATAACAGAATAAGAAACAGGATTTTGAAAACAGAAAAAAGAAATGAAAAAACCTGTATCCCATACACACATACATTGTATAAAAACATTAATGCACATGTATACATATAGTTGATATAAACGCATTTGCATACTCATGCACACTCTTATGATGCAAAGACAGATGAGATGCAGATCCAGATAGTCAAACACACAATTCATTAACTTTATAAAACAGCCAAATAGATGTCATTGATTTACCTCATTAATATTAAAATGTTATATTTTCCATACAGACTTCCACAAGCTCCCTTAGAGGACGTGCTGTTGATGTAGCATCAGCCCTTTCCATCTACTATTTTCCTTACCATTTAGAGTTATATTTGGGGGCATTGCTGATAAGGAGTTGTATGAAGAATGCAGAGCGATAATCTGTGGTAATGATTGTTGCTTGACTTAAAATAAAGAGGAGCAGCCTTTTAAGGTCAACATCAGTTCCATGTTTGGATTGTTTCTACTGTTTGGAAGGGGTTGACATGTTTTAAATTACTAAGTAATGTGAAAATACATTACTAGCATAAGAGTGTTGTCTATGTAAATATTTTATGGGTAGAGTCACCAGCCATTGGTTAATAAGGTAACACAGATACAAAGCTATTTATGTTGACTCATATTTTTAAGATGAGGAGTTTAAAAACAAGAAAATGTGACAGAGTTGATCAGGAGGTAAGACAGTGTCTTACAGACAAACTGTTTGTGTCTTCCATGTCATGAACAGCTCTTTTAAATTACTTATAGAAAAGAGATGTAACATTGTCCATGTGAAATATATTAAATGCATAACACAATGAGTCACCTAATGAACCTAAGTTAAATAGCTATAATTCTTGTTTTTGCAGAGATGAAAGAAAAAGATCCTGATAGGCTTAGCTTCTCCTGGGTCAAGCGTTCTCATAAAAATAGAAACTACCATCTCCCATGTCATGTGTACATGACATCAAGTACAAATACATCGAATACAACAGGAAACACATCCATCATGGGCGTACACGAACGCTCTCACCCTGGGGTCAACAGCATGACTGGGGAGTGCGGCTCGTGGGCCAGACCTCCAACACCCTTCCCCTTTCTACTCCCCGGTCTGCCTTCACTCACAGGCAGCATTAAGGCCTTCCACGCTGAATTGCTCAGTTTGGACTTATTTGGTGCCCGGGCTGGTGCAGGTGGTCTTTCTCACTGCTCTTGTCCCATCTTCGTCACCCAAGACCGAACAGAAGCGTGGCTCGCGCTGTCCCACTGCCACTGGGGCAGAGTCTCACGGTCCGTGAAACGGGGGGCTGGGGGATGCGGCGATGCCGCGCAGGGGCTGCAACGCGATGGTTTCCTCGTGCGGAGCCCGTCAGAGACGCGGCATGACAGCCGGTGGCCGGCAGGCTTCTGGAAGCCTTCCTCCTCTGCACGCTTGCATCAAAAGAGAGAAAGCCTGTAGTAGCCTTTCTTCTGGGCAATGCCTCGGAAACCCGTCTTAGTCTTTTGCAGGGGGCTTGGGGGTAACGAAACACATACAGGCATTGCTGGTGATTTTACAGAGCTGCACAACGGTGAACTCCTGCGTGCTGTTTCTATGCAGACAGTCTTTCAAGTTTATTGCAAGGTAAACATTTCCATCAGATGATCACCAATTTCATCAGGGCCGTGAAGGCTTTGACCTAAAGTCTCTCCTGAACACTCTAGCCAAACAAAATACATGCCTTTGCTTAAATACTGGACCGTATGGCCCAATTAATATGCATTTGAAGTGTTTGTAACTCAGCTAGTTCCAGGGAGGTCCTCAGGCAGCATTTTAATTTCATTTTACAAGTTGGTCTCCTACAGCTTTACTGTGTTTCATTACTTTTTGGACAAAAAGTCTTATGTTCAACATACATTGTGCATACTAAGGCAGGGTGAGAGCTGTTCAAGAAGCAGCTGCTTCATAGTATTGACTGTTTCACAGTGGTACAGGTACAGAGGCAGACAATACTCATGTTCAGACTAATGTGGCAACTTGATACACTAGGATTTAAGCTATGGGATATCAAGGCATCGTCCAGACCCAGAGCAGAACTAGAGGTTCCTGTTCTTTTACCACTGGGAGCTCATCTCTGAATGTCCTCACTCCTGTATAGCTGGTACCAAGCTGATTTGCCAATACTTGCAGGAGCCACAAGTAGTTCATCCAGCCCTGCCTTACAGCCAGGAAAACACTTTTAGTGTGTGTCGGCACTTTCAAGACATTTATCATACAAATCCAACAGTTAGAACTATATCTTTAGATGCCCCTTCTAGCAGGCTCCATCATTCATCCACGCTTAGATACAGAGCCAAAGTGCTACCCTACTATTCTTAGAAGAACAGGAATGTGTGAAGGATGTTCGTGATGAATTTGGAAGAAGGTGGCTATAAAGGCACATTTCCACTCTAGAAGACACATCTAAGCAAGAGCTGTGGAGAGCCAAAAGTTTGGTGGAAATACAAGATAGCAATTGTAGCGAAACAGTTTCTGAATGTGTAAAGAAGGAGATATGTACGTTTTCCTGAGAAGTCAGGGTACGCCCCGGGCAGTGTCCTTACTGACCTGTTCCTAAGAAGAGAAATCATATGGGATTGAGATGTCTGGCTGTGCTGGGTGGCACCATGTGTCACTCTCCATAGGCCAGGTCAGAGCTGCATGAGCAGTGAACCTATTTTCATTAAAGTTTAGGCAGACAGTCTAAACTCATGATACGCATCCTCACACCCTCACACATGACTATTGCACACCCACACACAATTGCAGAGGCACAGACACATCCACCCACCCTGAAGCAGCTGAAGATCAAAACAAAAAACCCAAACAAAAACCCCAACCCTTTTGTTCACAGTTTGGTGCTGTGAAACCTCACATGGGAATGATCTGTTTCTGGGCTGCTCAAATAAAATCCCTGAGAAATGAAGTTTATGATGTGTGAAATAACGTACACGGACAACAGTCCCGTCCCCCCGACTCCTCAAAATAAGTCCTGTGCTCCCCATGCACACACAACAATCTTCCTCTCTGAGGCCGCAGCCCAGTGGAGCCTCATCCCTTCCACCCTTCATCCCCCCCCTTCGGTTTACGCAATAGATTATATGCAACGCGTGATATTTGGAAGCCACATCCTGCTGTAGGCAGGGCTGGCTGCACTCCCTAACCCAACACATGGGGATGACTCTGCTTCCAGCAAGTGGAGTCGATGTGCTGGACGTGGTTTAATTGGTGCCAGCTTTGTCCTATTCACAAGTGTCGGCTTTCTTCACTTGATGCATCAGGCGGTGATGTTCTGCAGGTTATAGCACCCTTATCCATTAAAGCCTTTTGTATATGTTGCTGCCTGATTAGGCAGGAAATAGTGCATGGCACCAGGGGATAATTCACGTGCGTGAAGTTACTTGCATGCATATGCATGTGCAAAACTGGGGCTCCAGATGCAAAATACATCTTTTTCTAATCCCTGAGCTATTTTTCTGTGTGTATGTCTATGTACACATTGCATACTTATTACTTTTTATTACTTTTAAAACTTAAAAATAAAATTGGCTTGAATTTAGTTTGAGGATTGGCACCAATCCAGGACAATTCTTGTTTTAACTGAAACAGTTTGCCCACTGCTAATTTTAACACAAGCGATTTATTTTATTAACATGGATGCAAATGGTAAGCACACTCTCCCTTCCTACCAGGAAGCCTTGGAAGCCTAGTGCAAAGCCTTGGATACAGCGATGCCATAGATCTGGGGAGATGCTCTCTTTGTCCGGGAAAAGGTGTTTTTCAGAGATGCCTAATTTTCATAGCTGTCTTTGCTATTTCGGCAGGAGGGAGGGAGCTAAAAGCCTCACACTCCCCGATGCCTGCAAGGACATAACTGAGTGAGACACTGAGTCTAATTACCCCAAGCCTTTCATTCCCTTTAACTTCAGTGAACATATAGGGGACCTGGCTCCATTATGGCAGATGATAAGACTGTAAGCACTACACCTTCAACGAGGAGCTGGGGGGGGAAGCAAGGGGTAATTGCTATGTATAGACAGTGCAGTCACTGAGAGACCTTTAACCTGTTTATCCTGCCTTAATAAAGTTTTTGCAGTCTATGAAAGAATGACTCTGTTATTCCTCACCAAGCTTCGGCACATGACCCAGCTTTTTCTACCATTCAAGGAATGTAATTTAAACTAGATTTAGGCTCCTCTGCGTGGCCGAGCGTGATGCCCACTGGAATGTTCAGCTTATGCAGTATTGTTTGGTTCAGTTTAAATAAATAAATAGCATTAAAATCTAATCATGGAAAGTGTAGCTGTTAAAAATAGACTGAGGTAGCGCTCACCCGAAGCACTGGGAAAAGGTATGCGCAGGAGGGATTCCGAGAGCCGATTCATCAAGTGCAGGAGCAACCAGACGACCAACGCTGGCGAGGTTTCAGGCACGTAAGCATCACCACCGAGTCTCCCCACCCTGCAGCAGGAGTTCCCAGCAGGAGTTAGACCTGTTTCCTTTTTTTTTTTGCACTTCAGCCACCTGCTTTCCCTTCAATCAGTTTCTCAGTGGGGACACGAGATCCTCATCGAGCTACCTGTGGTGAGCCTGGCACCCAGCATGAGAATCATCACGTGCAATATTTCTCCACCTGTGAAGCAGCTGTTTAAAAACGAAGCAATAATAGAAAGGATTTTACTTTTTTTTTTTTTGTCGTTTGTAGCTTTTGATGCTGAGTTTTGTTCGCCTGTGCCACAGTAAAATCTCAGTAAGCAAAAGATGCCATGAATCCAGATGGGAAAGACAGTTTCCGTCTCAAATTGTTTCACCTTGTGCCCTTTTCTGCTTACTCGGAGTCATCTGCCTTAAACATGAAACTGTTATCATTCTTGATTAGGACATATAAGTTAATCCGAGCATTTAATGAAAAAAACTTGCAACACATTTCACATATCAGGTTCCATGATCAGGCTGGGTTTTGAGTATTTGTGGATATTCCTGAATGGAAAAGAATATTCCCTCTGGTGCAACATATTTTGGATTTTCCAGGATGCACTATGGGAACAGACAAGAGGGCTGGCCGTGGTGCATCGGGGGACCTTTAAAGTAGCCTGGAACCCAGCCAGGAGAACTCGGCCCAGGCAGCAGCTGCCTCGAAGACCAGGGGTAGCTTTTCCAAATGAGTGCACTCCCTTTTTCACTAATGTTTTCAGTCGGAATTCCACTGAATCCCACTTTCCTTTTTGCTCCTGCAAAAACTAAATGCCTATGGAAAAAGAAAACTTTCTGACCAACCGTATGCAATCATACCAGGGTTTTTTTGGTAGTTAAATTTCTGTCTATATGCTTTTGACAGACAAACAACGATGCTGTCAGTGGGGATTCATTCATCTGTTCCTGAGCCACTCGGTCACAGTGAGATTTGGTTTAAATTATTATGGATTAGAACTTGCTTTAGAATACCGATTGTCACATGAAATCTCTGCAGGAACTGACCGATCAGCAGGACAGGTCTTTTTCTGCCATGAGGACCAGGTGGAGAGCCCAGAGCAATGACTGTATCCCTTCTCCAAAGGTGGGCTCTCCCTGGGTCTCACCTAAGCCTAGTTCTGCATAACACTAGTCATCTCCTCGTCCCCAAGCCTTATAATTTCCATATATAAGGCAGACAAGGGATGGGAGTACAATCAGCATTTTTCAGAAGGGAAATCCAGCACTCAAGGTCATTCAGTCACAGACTGGAGATTTCCTGAGTCTTCTTCCAGTGACCTGCAGTCGCTGCTATTGGCCCAGACGAGTCCCAATTCAGATGTTAAGTAACTGTCATGGGTGACGTCAGGTCACCCTGAGAAATGTCACTAAAGACTTTAGAAAATGTATGTCAGTTTTAAGTTTTTCAGGAGTGAATAAGGGAAGTTAAAAAATCTATGAGAAATATGTACATTCATGATGAATGTTGCCTAGAGAAAGCTACATAAGACTTCCAGTTTGTTCACCTGCAAATTTATTAAAGGGCCCAAGAGCATGCAGGTGCCAAAAGAATTACTTCTCTGGCACTCTGGTTCTAAAAACCTGCAAAATGAATCTTCCTCCTTTGCCCAATACAGCTAACCATTAACAGATCAACTACTCAATTTGCATGCTGCTGCCAATGGCCTATTTACATTCGATAGGGGATGCCTGGAAAGCTCCCAGTTTGAAAAGCTTGCCTGAGTATGGCCCAGAGCAACAGAAAACAGAACAAAGGAGAGAAGAGCTAGTGGCATTTAAAGGCGAGATGCCACAGAGCACAGGCGGGTAAGTAAAATCTGAAGAGAAGGAGCAGTGTGGAAGAAGATGCTGGGCAGCTCTGCTGCGTGTGCTCTTCTCTGAGATTGCCCATCTCTGAGCCAGCAGCAGCCTGGACCAGTGCCTGCTGGTGACTGGGCGCAGTGGGCTGTGACAGCTCCAGAAGCCGTACAGCCACACTGCCGGGGCACTCAGCTCTGGCCAGGAACACCACATTCTCTCTGGGACGCATTGAGCCAGCCCCAGCGTCGCTAGGATGTGGAAATATTGCTGGCGGTACCTCCGGAGAGTTGTACTGTGCTCAGCCGCGCAGGGTATACCTGGCTGCTGAGTAGAGGAAAAAAAGGAAGCAATAAAACAAAGCAGGGCCAAACAGGGGTCCAACAGGGAGTGACAGTGGGAAAACACAGCTGTACAAATGGTTTTGAAAATGAGAAGTCTGAATCTGTGAAGAAAAAAAAAAAAGGAGAATAAATTTCCTCCCATACCCTTGAACTGGACAGCATGCCTCAGCACGGCTGTATGCTGCTCAGCAGAAGTGTGGAGCGAACCACATTTATCTGCTGAGATATGTATTCATCATGTGTTTCAAAAGAGCTCACTGCCAGGCCCAGAGAAACTCCAGAGTTCCTGGAGACTCTTAAGCCCTGAGTTTCTCACCTCCAACACCTTCCACACTGTAATCTCAAATTCAGAGTTCCTTTATTGTTGCATATGGGAAGATCACAGAACAGCTACTGTAGTGCAACTCTTTCTTTTCAAACATCCGCTTCCCGGCTGTCAACTTTTTTTCCTACACCACCTCTCATGTAGCTGTGTCTAGTCACTCCCTTTCCTTCCTCCTGCTCTGAGACCTGCAGCTCCACCACTGTAAAAATAGCTGGGGTGGAAGGCTAACGTCTCTTGCTAGAGAACCGAGATAGCTGTGGTTGCTTGAAACGTGGAAGGACTGCCCAAATGATTCATCTTGCTGCTCCTCCCCAGCCCTTTTCTTGCTTTGCTGCTTTTCCAAAACATTATTTCTTATTTGCAGATAGCTGGTTGTTGTGGCCTTGCTGATGAAACTGTCCTGATGCACCATGGGAAAAAGAAAAGGAAGTTTTAGGAGGTACCTCTCATACCCTTACGGTCATCTGCTGACTTTTCCTTAAGTAGTCCAGGAGTAGCTAAAAATATGCTGAATATAACACACAGAGAGATTATATTTCTCCTAAGGCAAATGGAATATGCAGTAAAAATAAAGGCAAAGAGACTGTGTCCAAACCATCACTCATCAGTAAAAACCTCATTCGGACGTATGGTTATGTTTGCAGTTTTGTGTGATATTTAAATATAACAGGGAGGAACACCAATTTTTTAAAAAACCACTGATCTTAAAATGGAGCAAAAATCAAGGCATGTGGATGCATGTGTCCATTAACTGCATGGGAAGCAGAATTACTTCTGCCTGATCACAACTTCTGAAATCTAGTCTGTAGATTATTCTTCAGATGACCATTAATATATACTATGGTTTAAAAGGGTATCCATTTGCTGTATTAAATCTCTACAAGAAAAATTTATTTGGAAAAGGCAAATAAAGCACATTAGCCTTTCTGCTGAGAAAAAACATGCTAGTCAATGTACGAGTCTGGGGAAGGTAGAAATTATTAAAGTTCGGAAATACTCCAAGTTTTCTTTATCCAAAATGTTCTGTTCCTCTGCACTGTTATATTTGCCAGATTGAATGGACTGCTACTGCTTTTTTTTCTTCTCTTTTCTTAATGGCGTAGTTTTGAAAAGGCTGCAAACTTATGTTGGGATGATAATCTCCAGCAAATGCCAAGCTGGTTTCAAGAGCATGCTCCTGAACGTTCCTACGGACCTGTTGTAAGCATGCTGGAATTACTTGGAAAATACTATAATCTTTAAATTGTGCTCAGCTGGATTGTCAATTGCCGATGGTGTACTCCAGATAAGTTGCTCCCCCGGAGTCTCACTGAAGTCTGTAGAAACCTATATAATGTTATATTTATTATGTCTGCACCCCTTTTGGCTCCATCCAATGAAAGCCTTTTTTAATAAAAAAAAGGTGGATGTATTCTAGTCACATGAAGTTGAAGACTCCATGTAATGAGATAATCTACCTGTGATCTGCTGCCAGCTTGACTGAGACATAGTTCAAGGTAAAATGTGTTTAGAGATCTGAAGTAGTAGATTACCAGCAAAGAAAACATTCCTGTTTCCTTATCTTAGGGAGACTGGCTTCCTGCGAGCTGTGGATCCTCCTCCTGTGTGAAGTACTAAAATACCCTTGTTCAGCATTTTCAATTTCATCTTATAGTGATAATGGAGGTTATGTATAATTTCTGTGACTGTTCAGATTCCCTTTTTGGCTCCCATAGTGGGCAGTACTGGAGTTCATGCAGTATCATAAGAGATGACTCCATAGCGCACTAATTATATAGGGTTTTCAAAGTACTTTGAAGATGAAAAGTGCTGTATCAGTGCAACTCCAAGTATTATTTATATAGCATACATACTCATTAGAAGAAGCCTAGCTTTAAGTCCCTTTGGGACTAAGGTGGGAGGAAGATTTGGACAAACTCCATGTCCTTGCATTTTCACTGCATCTGGCTGAGGTAGATAACTAGCATCTTAGCTCCTCTGCTGTCTTCCTTAATTATAAAATACTATGAAAGAGAAAGTGATTGAAGTAAATGTGGACTCCTATGAGGTGAGACACAAAATTACTTTCTAAGCTGTCAGCCAAAACTTGGAGTGTTTAACACCTGTGAGATTTATTCTGAATGAAATTAATAGAATTAATTCACTCATTCTGAATGAATGAAATAGGAGAAACACCAGTTTGTTAATTAATAGATATTTAATGGAGCAGGATATTCTAAGATATTTGAGTGTCCCTTACCACATGATGCAAGGAAAAAATAATCACTACAGCAAGCTGTTTTAGTACGAAATATTAAATACCTGTTGTACCAGTGATATGCAGAAAAGAAGTGGGCCATGGGAGAGGGTGGCTGCATAGGAGGAGTGGAGAAGATGAACAGAATATTACAGCACCCAGCTGAAGCCCCAGGCAGAATGGAAGAGGGATGAATTTCTACAGTTTTCACCATCATCCATGCAGAAATCCCTTCACACCTTTACAGCTAGAATTTTCAGGACAAGTTGATTGACTAGTTTGCCTCAATTCTACAGGAAATCCTACGGGAAACAATCCAGACCCACTTTCTCTGCTCGCACACCCTCTGACAGCACTAATTGAACACCCACCCTAACACGGAGGGGTTGAGTCAGTCCAAAGCCCACAAAGCTGGGGGGCACCAGCAACCAAAGCGGAGGCAGAAGAAGTTCCTCAGAGATTGTCCCACACCTCAGCAAGTTACACAAGGCCCATGGATTCACGGTTGGGTCCTCTGTGTGCTCCTGAAATAAAACTACAGGGACTTGAATAAAAGAAGGTACTAAGTAAAGCTCAGAGCAGGGTTTTCATCTCGCGTCACTCCAAAAACTCCTTGTCCTCAGCAGAAGTATGCCAGGTCAGACCAGGTAGGATTCTGGCCTGTGTAATGTTTCTTTGCCTCCACACACAAAACCCAGGTGACAATCTTACTGTTGGCTATATATTCAGCTTTCAAACAACTATGATGAGTCTCCCAAATATATGGCAGCGTATTCCCAGCGAAACACTTTGAAGTAATGATGCATAGATAATTTTGAATATTCCCCTTTGAATAGGGAAATTCAAAGTATAAGCAGAGCCTGTGTTTTGAAGAGGCTTCCCTGTGGAGTGTGTCCTATTATATGTAAATACCACTGAGAATAGCATGCAAATATGGTCATTAGTGAAGGTTTGAACTTTTCCAGAGCAACTTCAATTTTGAGCCAAGCTACTGCAACCTTCAAAGGCAGCAAACTCTATGACTCAGCAGAAGCTGAGACTGAAAAAGCCTGTTTCAGCAAGGACCGGTGGTTTTAAGATGCTAAAGTATCCAGAGGCTTTTCTAATCCCTTAAGCTATTTTCCATGCTGTTTTCCTATTCAGTTAGTTGCAGACCTGTAAAAGAGAACTACTGCATATTCCATGATTGCACTGTTTTGCTATCAATTGTCATTGTATTTCCTTACATACTTGGAGCTGCTTATGGTTTTCCCCTACAGAGCTTATATTATAGATGGAAAAAGGAGGAAGAGGAGGATGAAAAGACTCCTATCCGAGCAATGCTCACAGAAGAGTGACTGAAAACAAAGGCGCTTCCAGCAGCATGGAAAAACTGCTCAGGTGTTTGGGATATGAAAAACTTTCTAACAAGGATGAGGAGAGGCAAAGAGAAGATTTCACTCCTCAGCTGCCCAACCCAGCAGAGTTAGATGCATGTTGTAGAGTACCCTATGCTCCCTTACATAGTCCGGTGTAAATTTGACACAGACATCACATAAATATATTTCATTACATTTACAGAGTTCACGTCAGTTTGTAAGAACAGCAAGCCTTTAGATTACTTTTCATAAACTCGCCCCTGCACTGAGTTACGGTAAAAGGAAAGTTGTGAGGAAATAGTGTGATTACACATACTCAAGTGGTCACCATTCAAGACTTAGTAGCTTATACCCATAAGCTTCTCCTTTGCAGTTGTATCAATGAAAAAATTAGTTGTCATAATATATCTTTCCGGATCCAGTCGGTTTATGTCTGAAATGGAGAGGGACTTTTAACATTGATTTAAATGACTGAAACCCTGGAACTCATGTGAGCATTTTCTGTCAGTTCTAATGGGATGTATGAAACTGCGGTCTAGGCTTGTTTCAAGGAGCAATTTAAATGTCTGAACATTTTCCCTTTTATACTGGCCCAAGCTCACATGTCTCATTTTGTTATGCACATTTCCTCAACATAGTCACAGAGACCCGGTCTTTTTAAGTGACGGGAGAGTCCACAGTCACCAGAAAGCCATTACTTTTGACCGGTTGACTCCCTTGACTGTGTATTACTAACCCAGTAGAGCCTGTCCCGGGCTTTCTGCCTCCAGCTTCTAGCACTGTGCTCCTTCAGCACTTAAAAGGAGTTAACACACCGCGATCACTGCAAAAACATGTCTGTCTTTGCCCAAGGTGCCTTTGCATTGCAAATTCCAGCAAGCCGGTAAGGCAGAGGCAGCATTTTGACTACCATGAGAAAAGAGTGAGGGCAGCCATTTTGGAGGCAATTAGTCTTAACCGGGTTACCGAGCAGCTTTATCTAGTTATACAGTTTCTAGATGAAGTACCCATAGATAATCCTTGCCACGTATACATGCACAGTGTTGGTATTGCTTCACAGGGTCTCCTGGTAGTGCTGCACATTAGGAATTATATAAGACGACTTTAAGACAAGCATTCTTTTTTCTGTGTCTATCAAAATACCTTTTAAATAAGTACAGGAACCAATAAGCTCTTCCTGTTTCGATCTAGTGATGTGCTAGCATCATGTAATTTACATCTGACACACTTTCCAGGAGTGGCAGAGTCTGGGTGTGAATGTGTCCTTGGGCACAGTCAAAAGCACATGGCTGAAGTCAGGGAAAGGCGGTCATCTCTTTCCGGAGCTGATCTTGTAGACCCGTGTTCCTGGAGCCATTATGTTAGAATAAATCAGAATAAAATGGACGACCCTCAAATAGTTTCAAGGGACTGAGCCAGGGAATAGGCTGTCACTAGTGAAATCACTGTCTAGGTAGTGATTTCTCAGACATGACATATGCTTCTGATCTTATTGTCTATGTTGGCAGTAGAAATGAAAGTAATATGTGGGACCAGCTTCAACAGCTCTGTACCATCAGAGGATTGGGGTTTTGTTGCCAGAGAAATCCTCAAGGGCCATGCACCCCACCTCAGTTGTCAGAGTCCTCTGGCAGATCTAACTTCAAATGGCTGGAGTGAATAGCATGAGAAGGAAAGGAAGACATCTTCGAGGAGATTATGGTCAATCTGAGTCTTTGTATAATACACTGTGTTAAAAAAATACTGTATATCAGGGGTAGTTCACGAGCTCAGTAAAAGGCTCAGTCCTGCCAGGTTTGGATTAGCAGTAAATAGAGAGAATAAGGTCTACAGAAGGAAGGAAAATCCTATTTTCTGCCCTATTTTGTTTAAATTCTATAAAAGGGAGCAGTGGTAATCGTGGAGGAATTACAAGAAGAATTAAAAGTAGTCCTGACCCAGTCGGGTAGAAACAGCCAACACCAAAACTGGAGGAGGTTTTCATCTGACATATACTTCACATTAACCAGTCAAGGTAACTTCAGATCTGGATCGACTCCCAGAGCTGAGCTGCAAAACTCTACCCCTTACATCACTACTTTTTCTTTTCTTGAATTGATACCAAGCTACAGCGAAAGTCTGACGGAAATGCCAGCACGGTGGTAATGTGCAGTCGAGCCAGTGATGCTGCGTAGCACAGCAGACGGCGGCGGTTCTGGAGCAGTGAGACAAGTACACCAGCTAAAAATGACTGATTTCAGGTGGTGTGACAGGTACCCTCACAAAGTTTGCTCCAGTTCTCCAACTATTGCTGTAGTTTCCACTTTAAATATGGAAATTTCATTTCTAAATTAGGAAATAACCTTCAGTGTGTGCTCACTGTATTTAAAACATCTTGAAATTACATGATCTGCATATAGATTTTAGGCCGTCTGTAACTTGTCCTTCTAACTTTACTTTTTACAGACATTTCAATTACTGGGGCAGGGTGGGGGCCTTAGGATGAATTTGCCTTTTTTTCAAAATACTGCTACACAAAACACTAGCACAAATTTAAATACTTAACAGGTTTTGAATGTGGGTTTTCTTGCCGTTTTGTTTGTAACCCTGCTTTTGTTTTAATTACTTTCAGAGATGTGTATTTTTACAAGATCTTTTCCTGTTTTCATTCAATATCTAACATATCCTCCTACAGAGGTTGAGAAGTATTCGCTAGCATCGTATCACAGGTTAATTTTTGTCAGCTGCAGACAATGCAACAGCTGCTACAGAGATGTACTGGGAGAAAGCGTATAAAGAATTGGATGAATGGCACACAAAATTATGTCACTGTCATGACTCTGAAGCGCGTAATAAATACACTCCACAGAAATAAATCTAGGTGGGAGAAATGGCCCATGGAATGTCTTCACCCTACACATGCACACACATACACGACCACCAAAAAATCACTCAGAGCGCCCTGTTACTGAAGCACTAATTTACATCAGTCGTCCAAGATGCCCCAAGGAACCGAGTCCTTAAGCTGGGATGTACCTGACAATCAGCCTGTCCAGGAGACACTAGGTTTTGTCTCAGGGTGAGCCCTTCTCTGGATGTTTCTGCATCCACCTTTCCAAGGGCATGATCCTCACAAAACGCTTGGAATGCCCTTCCCTGTGTCCAGACAAACTAGGACAAGCCAGCTTAAATGTGACTCATTGTTATTATTTAAGGGATACTCCAAGGAGTCCTTCCTTGTGCTGGTGCTTGTGTAGTATCTCTCGGAGCTGTAAATTCACTACCACCGCCCTGCTTACTTTCCCCCTTCTCTACTAACAGGAGGGGGAAGAATTTGGACTTAAAATGACAAGCAAATTTGAAAGGGAAAGCTGTATAACTGGATGACCCTTGTATTTTGATTTTTCAAATAAAAAAGGAGTTGAACCATCTTTCCTTTAGAGTCCAATGCTGGAAAGCCAAGCACTGTATATCTTCATTAGTGATAGGGACCGAAATCGTGAAGCAGTAGACAGCACGTGAAATCCCAGCCTTATCAAAATCGGCACCTTCCTCCCACTGACTCTGAAGGAATAAGGATTTCATTCCAGAAGCTGTAACTGACTGCCAGTCAAGCAATCCAATTACATGGGGAATGTAAACCAGAGGCAATGATTTCATAGTGTTGAATCTAGGCCGTATATAAAAATTGCTTGAAAAATTACGTGACAGTATCTTACTACTATCTTTTTTATAATAGTTTGCAAATAAATATATATTTTCTGAGGCTCATGGCAATATTTGAATTACAGTAGTTCATCCTAAGTATGACTTTGTTCCAGGAGTGGCAAAAATGATGCTTGTTTTTCCAGTGTTGCGAGGGTATCTGAATCTGGTCCTGTGAAATTTCAGTTCAAAGTAAATCCAGATGAATTAAATGAAGAATACTGCTGAAATACAGAGCAGAAAAAAGTGGGGAAAAATGAAGAGGGAAAGAAGATGTTTCGATTATATGACTGAAACAAAAGTTATATGGACATATAAAACAGTAAAAGACAATTAGAAAATATATTTATACTAAATTAAAACTTTATTGACTAATGTTCTCCAGACAACATGATCCGACGGACTATGGTTGCATACATGCAATGAAGTTGAACACAACAGTAGTTTAACATGGAATGTCAAACAAATTAATATAATGTATTAAATGAAACAATTTATCTGTGTTGCTGCAAAATAAAACCAAGCTATGTATTTCCTTGGTCAATCTGTGTTCAGCTAAGAGGCTATGCATTTGAAGAAACTGGTAGATTTCTTTAGCATATATTTCAAATAAATTAGCTAGAATTGTACTCTTTAAAAATCCTTTCAACTTCACTTGCATTTCAAACAAAATCTAAGTGTAAACACTAAAGTTGCTAGAGCCATCTAGAAAGACCTAACTGTCAAACTCGGAGTGGACATTACAGTTCAGTAAATGTGACTATTTAGAACAAGAAAAATACCAGTTACTGCAAAAGTCATGTAGGCATACTTTATTATTAATCCAGCACAAAGCATTTCTTCTAAGTTTCTCACATAAAAGACTAAAGCTTGCTTACAGTACTACATCTTCTATCATTCAAGCATCATTATTACCTATCAGGGAGATTGACTAGATGACCTAATGGGTCTTTTCCACCCCTAACTTCTACAAAAGAAAACCATTCATGCCAGCAAGAACATGGTTCGCTACATCTTAGGCTTGATCCTGTAGCCCTCATTCAGGCAAAACTCCCACTGACTTAGAAGAGAGATTTTCCAGAGCATGACATCCAGGATTAGGCCCTTTTTTTTAATTTTTTTTAAAAAAGCATCCATTTAGGATACATGGAAAATATTCTATAGAATTAAAAAAATATAATGACATGTGCTTCACTTGCATTGAAGGAATCAAGAGAATGTAAACACCGTAGTGGCCCACATCTTCACAATATCCATGCGAAAGTGTCAACTGCAAGTAATCTGTGTGTGTTTATTTCTCACCGTACGCTTCTGAGGGTGTTTTGTGTATACCTTTACCTCCACATCCACACAGATTTGTACGCCCTTAATATACACAAAGGTGTGATAAAATGCGCCAAAGGCAGTTGCTTGCCTGCCTTGACAGTTAAATCTGCAAGTGGCAGCAAACTGGGTTTTATATGATACTCATTAGACTGCAAGTGAGCAGCAGGACACGAATATCGCTGTGGGCAAGAGAGTGTGGTTGCCGGTTCTACAAGTGTGGAGCCATCCCACTTATGCACATCACAAAATCTACCTGCATGAAGGGCTGGAAAAGCAGGTGATCAAAGTATTTCTTGGTGGGCCACGTGTGAAATTTGAGTTGAATGATTCAAAGGCTGCAGGTTGTCCTCACAGGAGCCTTTCGACAACCTGGAGGACTTTGTAGGAAAGTTTACCTTCAAAGTGCACTTTCTAAGAATGGAATGTTCTTGACAGGGAAATGATCAGAGGCAATCCTGGACTTTTTTGCTTGTTGAATAGGAAAAATGTTTTCATCTTCAGGCAGTGCTTCACCCTGACAAATGTGAGTTCAGTTATTATTGGCTTTTAGTATTACAGAAGATTCTTTAGAAACAAACATGATAGCACACACACACACATACACTCAGATATTTACAGCCTTTCTAGAAAAACAACCCCCTACCTTAGTACTTACTACCTATCTTTTTCCTTTTTTTTCTTTTTTTTTTTTTTAGTATTTAAATTCTTTAAACCAGCTACATTAAATACCAATGTGTACTGTACCACCCCACACCAACCCACATCCCCCCCAAAAAAAACCAGCAAGTATTTTAAAAGTTTGTTCGCTTGTTTGTTTTTATGATTGTTAAAATCTCCTGCTTGAGACTGTTAAGTACCACCTCCGCTGGAACAAGATCAGCACTGACGGCATCTTCCGACGCACGTCGTTTCATAGTTGAGCAAGTACTGCAGGTAGAAGCTTAGATCTCCAGGTCGTCGGGTCGAGGTCTGCTGCTGGCTCGGCTGCTGGCTCTGCTGGGAGGCCTCTGGTCCACAATGGTGAGGGGTTGCAGCTCGTGTCCCGACGCCAGTTTTTTAGTGTTCTGGTGCTCGTCGGAGAAGTCGAAGGGCTGGGCGTGCGAGTTGGAGATGGTGCTGCCAGCCTGGCCCATTCTGTTCTGCTCCGCGCTGTAGTTGGCCCAGTTTTGCTCGCTGGCTTGCTTATTGTAGTTACGACAGGAGGAATTGTTCCTGTCTCCGGTAACGAGCTTGTACCCCGGGGGAGACATGGGAGACAAGGGGGCGGTGGGTGAGGAGCAGCCGTTGTAATAAGCGTATTTGGGGGAGCCGCAGTCCTTGGAAGGGCTTATGGCACCGCTGTGGGAGTAGGGGTCGGTTTTCCCTTTCACGCGATCCTTGACACCCTTGAAGAACACATAGAAAAGCTCGATGATGTTCAAGGCAAGAGACACCAAGGACACGACCAGCATGAAGAGGATGAAGATGGTTTTCTCAGTTGGACGGGAGAGGAAACAGTCCACCCGGTGCGGGCACGGATCTCGCTCGCAGGTGTAGATGGCATTCAGGCTAAACCCATAAATGTACCACTGTATCAGCAAGAAAGCCACCTCGAAGACAGATTTAAACAGGATGCTGATGATGTAAGTACGGAGCAGTCCCCCACGCATCTTCACTTTGCCATGCTCTTCGATCCCATA
This sequence comes from Buteo buteo, assembly GCF_964188355.1. NCBI lineage: Eukaryota > Metazoa > Chordata > Aves > Accipitriformes > Accipitridae > Buteo > Buteo buteo. The sequence continues at coordinate 27,860,453 of NC_134185.1, read as the reverse complement.
CTTGAATTTCTTAATTTCTATTTGCTTGAGGTGCATATCCACATTCACACCGTCGTTTTGGACCACCTTGAGCTCTTCTTCTCTTTTGTTCAGCTTCTCTTCTTTCCTCATTACGTAGAACACGTGCGCCAGGTACAAAAGGGTAGGTACAGACACAAATATGATCTGCAGAACCCAGAAGCGTACGTGGGAGATGGGGAAGGACTTGTCATAGCAGACGTTCTCGCAACCGGGCTGTTGAGTGTTGCAGCGGAAAGCCGACTGTTCATCTCCCCACGCTGATTCAACTGCTGTCCCCAGTAGCAGGATTCGGAAAATAAAGAGGACAGACAGCCACACTTTCCCTCCTGCGGTAGAATAGGCTTGAACCTTGTCAAGAAGTTTTCCCAAGGCACTCCAATCACCCATCTTCACAGGATGCTGGCTAAAGAAGGACAGAAAGGAAAAAAAAAGAGTGATGGTTAAAACGGAGCTTTAATACCTTTGATACAGTGAATCACAGATCAGTGATTCCAGCTTTGTTTTAATTCATGTGTTTTACACGATCCGACGAGAAACCAGACTTTCAGTTAGTCTGCAGGTGGAATGGGAAGTCAGGGAAGCTGAAAGGAGAAGGTAACACAAAATGTCTCAGAGCGCAATGAAAAAGAAGTTTCTAATTTCACTCCAGTTTTCACGAAGTCCATGACAACCCTCCGCTGCCACCGTGGGTGGCTCACCTTCTTCGGTGGCAGCCTCGGTTCAATGGTCTCCACCTGCCTCAGGTGGAGCAGAGCTGGGACACACTGCTGGAGCAGGGTGTGAAGTACCTCGTGGCACTGCCCGAATGTGCTAGGAATAAAGGAAAGAGTTCTCTCTTTCAGTGTGGATCACTCACGGTACCTTTTATGTTCACTCTTTAAAAGAATAAGAAAGCAAACCGTAGTATAACCTAAATACAAAAGGTTATACTAAGTTAATGTTAGGGTTGGATACCTAAAATTTTATGACTGCAAAATGTGTGCTAGTTCTCCTACAGCAACATTAAACTGAGCTCTTGCATATCACTACATTGTGTGTAATACAGTTAAGAGTATAGCTCCTAATGATGGCAAGTTTATACTATACTCAACTTCAGAAAAAACTTGCTATCTAAATAAAGTTTATACATTAGTATTCGCAGCACAAAGACCAAAGTAAGTACTCTTTACCTATAGTTTTATGAAGGAACAAAAAACAGTAAATACGTGAAGCACAGCTAAGCTCATGTTAACCATATTGGAGGAACTGGTTTCCTGTTTATCTGTGGCCTGCTTAAGTTATTGTAGTTTCAGCTTTGTATTTGCATCTTTCCGTATTTAAATTCCTTCACTTTGTTTTGAAAGTAAAAAAAGATTTAGCAAGAAAAAAAGGTAAATGAGCTCTTTCTGTTTTTAAGGCAACTCCTGGCGTGCAATTTGCATTCCAAGTGTTGAAAACTGCAAATTTAAATTGTCTCTCTCGACTCGGGTTTTAAAGTGCGCATTTCTGGGACACAGGCAGCTTCTCGGGGATATCTGGAAATACACAGGATGACATAAAAGAAATGAAATGGTTTACTTGATGTTCTAGATTCCTAGGAAAAACAGAGTTCACTATAGGATTTTTATCAACTGGAGAATAGTAACATTATCTGCATAAAAACTTACGTTTTAACTCGCCCCACGTGAACAAGCGTGTGAAGTCAGGCACTTAAAAGGAAAAACAGTCACAAAGTCTCCCTTTTCAAATAGATGCTGCTGGGTATAGGTATTTGTTCTGTGTGTGCTGAGTAATCCCTTCCTGGTATTAATAGTTGTGATAATGTCCAAATGATTTCCTTCCCATCGCATCACGGATATATTCCCTAGCGAAGGTAATTTACAGAAAAAGCCCTTTTTGGATAATTCATAAAATAGGAAATTCTAGCACAAGGAGATTTTCTTTCAAGAAGCAGTGAGTCACTGGAAACACAAGATTATAAGTCTGGCAAACTCAATCATAACAATAGATGCCAAATAAAAACACACCGTTCCTGCCATCGGAAAGAGTCTGAGAGAGCAATGGGAGACAAGTGTTTCAAGTCCTCGCTCCAATAGCTCCGAGATGCCAATTATCTTTGAACCCCTGAAAAATATCCCAGGGCCATTTCCTCAGTCCCTTAGTCAGCTTGCTCTGAAGTTCAGCCACTGCAGACCCTTCCTCACGTAATTAGTCCTTTGCGTGAATGAAGCCCCATCAAAGGATCAGGCCTGCTTTGGACTTTTAAATCGGGAAACCTCCTCTGTCGGGAGGAGTACGCGGCGTGTTTTTTCTCTGACACGTCCCTGCGGCCATCCCCAGTTTTAGTCCTTCCCAGGAAAGGCTCGTTTGTCTTTACGGGCTCGGGGTGGCGGGGAAGGAGTCGGGCACGGGAGCGCGGAGGTCTCCGGGAAGGCTGGAATGAAACGTGTGCGCGTTCCTCCTCAGGCTGGGATTGTTCAAACAGAGAACAGCCTGTAACTCTACAACACGTGAAGTTTGTTTTAAAGGCAAGCTATTTGCTCCATGCCCTAGAAGTGGAAGTGGACAGAAGGAGCCTTTTTCAAGTGACAGCTTCTTGATTTGATTAGTCGGCTTTCCGATGATTCAAAACTACTGCATTAACAGACTTTCCTCAGACTCAACGTTTTTTTTTTTACCGTCTAAATGTTATTTCAGATTGAAAGTTTGATTAAGAAAACAGAGGACGTGTTATTTCTAGGCAGTGATGTGTTGTTTGTTTTTTAATTACGCTCCACTCTGGTCCATTAATGCAATGTGATTTACTTCAGTTTTGACCTACTTAATCGCACACCTGCAATATTTTGAGAATTTACTACCTATTTTTTAATTTGCTCCAGCATGCAAAATTGCTAAGTTTCATTTATGTCCTCTGGCAATATAAACTCCAGGAGGAAACATTCCATGCTTGAATTACTCATACATAGTTTTGAAAAGCAACTTTTTTTTAAAGAGATCAGTTACACGCTAGCCTTTGCCAGTGATAAAAAAACCCACATCAATTCAAAACATTGTACTGTTAATCAGATAACCTTGTGGTGGCACAAATATATTATTCCTTTGCTTAAGTGGATTCCATTGCTTTATGAAACACAGTACTTTTGTTGTAGAGAAAATTCATTCATCGGATCTAACTTGTTTACTTTCAGGGCACTGAAAGTCCAATTTTATTAACTGGTTACAATATCTGTTTACTAAGTATAAAAAGAGGTTTTGTATCAAACAGTTATTTAAGTGTATTCTAGCTTTATAAACAGTTTAAAATGGATGGCAGATAACCTTTAAAAATAGTTCTTCAGCATTCTGGACTTAAACTTCTTTTAACACTTCCAAACACCTTAAATGAGTCCACCGAATGACACAGGTTGACTTGATCAATTGATACAATTTCAGTACTTCAGGAACTTAAGGATATGGCTGGTGATGAGTACGTGCGTTTCATGAGTTCTCACTGATTATTGCTTTACAGGATTATAACTTTTTTCTGAGACAGACTAATGCTGGCCTAGGAAACTCTTTAAAAGGTGGATTTTTTCCAGGTCCTACTGTGTGCGGGTAAAGATAGGAAAAAAAGCCATAGAACAGCAGGAGATATGACAGCATTCATCTGCATGTGTTTTGGATGACCACATATATAAGAAATTTGATTTGTAAGCCACAATTAAGAAATTCTAGAACTATTTTTTATGGACGGCATTCATCATGTCATCTGGTTCATATTTTCCAGGAAGAATAATGCAAACTCAGTGCTGTGGTAACATGCCCAGGTCTGACTACAGGGTAAGAAGGTCTACATGCTAGTGGATGGAGGAGCACTAAGGGTTAGAGTGGGATCTAAAATGGGATTGTGCAGCTGAAGCAGTTGGGAAACAGGCCAAAGTTTTGGTTTTCCAACCTTTCCTACCTTTTTATGGGTGCTCACACACACATAAATAGCCAACAAAAGAGAAGATTCTGGACCTTGAGTATCAACCAGCTTGAGTATTTCCCAAGAGCAACCAGCATTGCAGAGAAAGCGGCCGAGATGTACAACTGATGGGATTTGGGTGGGTTGGAATAGGGAAGGCTAGTTTTCTGAAATCTTACAAAAATCAGCGAATGCCTTCCAGACAGTCCCCTGGGAAGGTGTAGTTAATTTGTAGGTCTGCAGATGAGCTTCAGTTCATTTCATCCCCTGGACAAAGATTACGCACTAACTGGTTGCAGTAACTCGAGGTTAAAGTGTCACAACCGTGTGTTTCTTTCGTCGTCTGCTAGTTTTGCTGATGGTCAGCCACTAGTGGATCGACCCCACAGCCTTTGCCTCTCCCGTGTTGTACCCTCTCCACCTAATGCAGTTCTAAAGCACAGTTTAAAGCAACCATAAGCACTTTCTTTGACGCTCTCTAGTTGTACAAGTCAGGTCTCCCCTCTGTGTTACTGCCCAGATTCACCTCTCTCCTGACTCACTTTGGAATTAAGAGAAGAAATGCTGAACTCCCCGAGGGGGCCTCGGGTCCTCTGATGCTCCTGCTTGCAGATTTTAAAATCTGGACTTCTAAAACGTACGTGTGGCATAAACAACAGACCAGGTGCCTCCATGCGAGAGAAATTCAGTGGGTTACGAGGGGGGGGGAAACACCAGAGACTGGGTGAAAGAGAGCAACTTATCTGATGAAACAGATACATTGCTCAATGTCATCTAACCTTCCTCATGCCCACAGGAATCCTTGGCCTAAACCGATGTTCATTTCAGAGACAAATAAAATTAATCTTTCGGGCTTGCATAATACGAGAGCTGAGATAACTATACAGTGTTGAATCTGTGCGCTCCTGAGCGCAGAAGCATTCAGATTTACGTCGCAAATCAAATCCCCTGTGTCCCTCTCTCCCCTCTCCTGAACCCAGCCTGCTGCTCGCCCTTCTCCCATTTGTATGCTTGTTAGGTATCATGGGTCAGTGCCAGTGTTTGGCTTTGAAGTTTCTGAAGGAAACACTTCAGTAAACATCCCAAAGACTAGAGGCTTAAATTCTGCAGCGTAGTGTGCTGTCCAGATGTTAAAAATGGCAGGATGAAAGCTTCACGCAAGTCCTCCGACTTGCTCCCTATGTGCACACGCACACACACAGAAGTCGGGCACGAGGTGGCTGTAGCCCATTTTTGTCCCCGTTACCAGGGGTTTTCATCAGAAATCTCACGTATGAAAACCAAAAGGAACTCCTCAGACAAAATATGCCACTGGATGAGGCTCGCTGGTTATCTCAAGGCAAAACGTGAGGACACACATAAGCACACAATATTCTTGTTTAAGAGGAGAAGGTGTTACTCGATAAGATAGACTCTGCGCTTCGTCTGCCTTTCAGCTGAAGGCTTTTTCTCCTGCCTCCTCGTGTTGCTCTTTAACTACTGGCAAGCAGCAGGCAACAACTGCTCTAAGGAATCACTCCAAGTCTTGCAAAGTAAAAAGCTTTTTAGTTCTCCAAGAGATGCTGCTCAAGCAGTTTTTCCTCTGCATTTTGGTATTTAAGCCTTCAAGGTAATGTAAAGGGAATGTGTCATATTGGGATTATGACACATACTGTGGATATTCTTGCACGGTTCTTCCTACACAACTTTCATTTGTATCTACCCAGGACTCTCACAGACATTGCCAGCGTGGTAAGGCATATCATGATATCTCACATTCCTTCGCTAAAATCCCTCACCGAGGTTGCTAAAACAGAGTAACTATACACAAACCAGGTTAAAAATCCATAACCCACGTCTGGATTTTATCACACCATTTTAAAAGAAAAGGGGAAAACTTATCAGGAAGACCATGTGAAAGTCACCACTTTAGTAGCTGCAGCATTTAACAAAGCACCTAATTAAGAACCTTACTCGGCACAAACTATTAGGCATCAATCAGGATTTCCATATGAAAGCAAAATGCGTGGGGCAGAAATGGGACCCACTCAGGACAAGGTCTCCCTGTTACTAACTTCTGATGCAATTTCGGTCCCACAGAGGAGACCGAAGCGCACCTCGAGGTTTTGTTTTTTCTTTAAAGGAGCTCATTTAGTCTTGAGACAAGTACAGAGAGCAGCGATTTCACCCAAACACTGCAACAAGTCCGCGACTCAGCCCGGCAGTTACAACTTCACCGCAGCTTCTCCTTCAGTGGAACGAGGTTAGAAGCTGTAAAAGTGTAATGTTTGAAGAACTGTGTAGAAATATGACAAAAGAAAGCAAAGCATTCCTACAAGTTCGAACTTAGCACTTTAAGAGAACTTAACCTTTTATAGATGGGTATTTTTAAACACGTTCAACCGTCGGCGCAACAACACAAAATTCTCAGGGTGAAAAATAAGCCTTTTCAGAAAAAGTGATACACAGAAAGATGAAGAAGGAAAACTTTCAACTTACCCTCGCTGCTCAGCAGTGAAACTGGATCAGAATACTTCTTTGGGGGGTTAAAGTAAAATGGAAGAGCACGTTCAGGCACTCAGACCTGTCTATTTAAACTTTAAAAGTCTACTGCTGTTTTCTATTTTTCATCCTTCCTTCCCCACTAATGAAAGAAAAGTGCTGATACCTCGTAAAAGTTTTTTCTAAGTTGGACACTGGGAGAGCTTTTAACAAGTTTTCAAGCCTCTGACTGTGAAAGAGGAGGGGAGAAGGAGGGGTAGCAGCCCAGGAGGAGGGGCTGCCTGCAAATGGAGAGGAGGAAGGTGGGGGAGGAGGGAAAGAAGTGAAGGCACAGCAAAAAACCAGCCTGGGGAGAAGGAGAGAGCCAAGGCATCGGAGTCCACTCCTGCTGATGTAGCAAAACAAATAGAAGGGCAGTCAGCAGGCACCCCACAACCTCCCCCCCCCCCCCCCCCCCGGTCACTGAGGGCACCTGGGTGGCACTTGGTCCAGAGCTGGGCTGGCCCCGGATGGATGCAACCGAGTTTCGGAGTTTTGCTCCAAGGAAAGGGAAAAATGCGTGGAAGGGATTAATGGGTAACCAGCGTGAACCTCCTGGATGCTGGGGCTGGACCGCAGAGCTGCTGTCTCCCCGCGCTCCTGGCCACCACGTATTAGAGGAAGCCCCCTCCAGCCCTCTCGACTTCTTGTTGTGAACCCAGCTTTGTTCGCTTAGGTCTGTTTCCTTTACGTGCACACATGAAAGTACACACCAGGAGCAGCATGTTTGTTTCTACAGGAGATACCCATCACACATTTTTTTATTATTATTTGTGTGTGTGTGTGTGTGTGTGTGTGTGTCCATCCCATGGGAGAAATGAAGAAATGATCTCACATTCCAGGAAACTCTTTCCAGGAAACTTCAGAAAATAAAGCATAGTACAGAGAAACAGTCTTCAATAGTGAGAAGAAATGCTCCTGGTAATTTTTGAGCACATTTTACAGGATAAAAGCGTGCTCCGAAGCTGATCTATTCAATTAGAACAAACTACTTTGGCTTTGCTCCTGACCAGTCCCTGGTTAAACACTCCTTGAAAAATGTAGAACAGAGATTAATTTATTTCTCTGCCTGTGTTAAGCTCCTCACACATGGAGTCCAAACTGCATTAGACATTGGTCTCGGACGTGTTTGTGTCATGGGGTATTCGCTCCTCTGTGGGACTGCTTAAGAGCTTCTCTAGAACTGTACGTGGTTAGATAGTTCTCAGTGAAGTTTCAAATTTTGGGTTGTACCAGACTCATTTGGGTTTCAATTCATGTTCTTCTCATGGGCTATTTCTGGGCTCAGTAGCGTGGATAAGCATTTTTGCTCTTTAAATGCTATAAAGGAGGGGAGAAGTCCAGTAATAGCCATAGAAAGGTTCCCAAATAAAGGTCCTTTTTAAGTTTTCTTCTTGAAATAATGAATGTTACACTCTACAACACGACCTAGATATTACTGCTTATTTTTCACAGCCCTTACCTACTGCTTTTCACCTAGAACTCTCCGGAGCAGAGAACTAAGACAAGATCTTTGTAGAAAGATACTCAGTGGGAAGCTTTGAAGCTTGGGAACAAGCACACGGTCGTGGTTCTTGCTCTGGAGCTGTTTGTAGCAGACCACACTGCCTCCTGTTTGAGAAAAAGAGCTAGTACACTACAACTGTACACCTTCCACTCTCCTTCCTCCGGCTACCGACAGAGACGGCTGATTTCCCTAGCTTGCCCCCTTTCCTTTGATACTAGCTGTTAGTTTTGACAGCTTTTGTAGTTTTTACAGTTGTCCAAGCCATA